>NC_141138.1:51950567-52562511 GCF_053477565.2 Lygodium microphyllum | reverse complement strand
ATCCCTGCGTCCTGAGAATACAATTAGCCAGATACATGGCATCGACTGACTCTGCCTCAGTATGAGAGTTCCATGATGGAATTCCATCCCCCAATCCATGCACGGCACTATCTTCAGGGAGACGCGAACTGCCATGATATCACATGTTGTGTTTGTGGTTTCTTCGTCAACCTCAACCATCTTGTTTTGGTTGACCTCCTCCAATGCCTCTACCAATCAAGAGAATGCCTCACTTGGCTGATC
This sequence comes from Lygodium microphyllum, assembly GCF_053477565.2. Taxonomy (NCBI): domain Eukaryota; kingdom Viridiplantae; phylum Streptophyta; class Polypodiopsida; order Schizaeales; family Lygodiaceae; genus Lygodium; species Lygodium microphyllum. The sequence continues at coordinate 52,562,268 of NC_141138.1, read as the reverse complement.
ATTTCACAATGCATGTCCAATCTCGAATGGGTCACAGAGAACAGTATGCTACTCCACCTTCGCCATCATAGTGACATGGGAGACAACGACTTGCAAGGAGTCTTTCATAGGGCTTTCAATGTTGCGGACCTCTGCATATAATTGACTCCTCGATTAGTAACATATTCTTCTTACTGAATGTTAGTGATATATAATATTCTTCTTACATGTTTGTTTACTTACATGTGTGGTTGGAATATATTGCACCATTGTAGCTTCATGGGAGACCATGTCTTGCAAGTGGAATTCCTTGTAACTTTCAATATGGCCCTCTGTATGATAAATTCATAATTAGCAACATATTTTTTGTTCAAAATGTTATTGTAGATAGTATTATTGAGGCACATTAGTTCACCAATGTTTGTGGTTGGTACATCCTCCATCATTATAGGTTGAAAATAAAAAATTGTAGACCATTCTTATTGGCATTGTATTGTGGAAAAAAAAACCACAAGTCACGCTTGTTTACCAATAGCTACCACGTCCCCTAACACGGCTAGTCCATGTTCTTACATTCTTTCCTTCCCTACACAAGGACACACATCACTATTAACATCATATAAATGATAGAATATTTTAAAGTGCTCTTAGCTTATGAAGCTAAACCACAATGACCAATGATTTAACATTTACCACTCTTTGATATAGCCAACCATCTAGCAAAGTGCCCTCTATAAGCGAAGTCATGACACTGTTTCAAGATGAATGGAACTTCATGAGGCATAATGCATCAATGATAAACATCATCAATCCCTTGCGGATATAAAGTTCTTGCAATTAAGGGAAACTTTAAGGCTTATTGTTTAATTTTCATTTTCTCAACCTTAGACAAAAAAGCTCTAATATCTCCTATGGATAGATAGCTCACTACGCATAAAAGCTAGAATCGATTATATTTAACCATGTATGTATCTTCTTCCACCCCTTTTTAATGCATTTGTATTGCCAAAAGGAATGAAAGGATCCTTTCTTTCAACCTTGCAGAAAGGTCAATGTAATAAAATAGACTAGGCCGCCTCGAAGCGGCAACTTCACTCAACAATCGATTTCTCATCTTTCTCTCTCCTTTTTTTTTCTCTCTCTCTCTTTCTCTGCCTCCCCAAATTCCCTATGTCTAATTCTCTCTCTCTCTCTCTCTTTCTTTGCCTTCTATCTTAGTTTATTCTTTTTCCTCTCCTGGTTCTCTCTCTCTCTCCTTTTTTTCTCTCCCCGCTTTTCTTCTCTCTCTCTCTCCTTTTATTCTCCCCTCTCTCTCTCCTCTCTTTTCATTCTCTCTCCCTCTCCTCTTTTTTCCTTTTTTTTCTTCTTCTCTCTCTCTCTCTCTCTCTTATTTTCTTCTCTTTGCACTTTTCTTCTCTCTCTCTCTCTCCTCTCTTTTCCTTCTCTCTTTCTCCTCTATTTTTTATTCTCTCTCTCTTTTTAATTTTATTATTTTCTCTCTCTACATGTGCTCTCTCTCTTCTTCTTCTTCTTCTTTCACTTTCTTCCCCCCAGTCTCTCTTAAAGTATGTAAATTTTATATTTTTCTTATATATAATTCTCTCTTTATGTTAATATTCTCTCTCTTCTCCTCTCTCACTCTCACTCTCTCTCTCTCTCTCTCTCGCTCTCTCTCCTTTTCTTCTTCTTCACTTTCTCCTAATTTTCATTTTTTCTTCTCTCCCTCTCTCTCTTTTAAATTTTATCTTTTTCTTCTCTCCTCTCTCTTTTAAATTTTATATTCTCTCTCTTTCTCTCTCCCCCTCTCTCTTCCCCCCTCTCTCCTTCTCTCTCCCTTCCTCTCTCTCAAAAAATATTTAAATTTTAAAAAGACTTTTCTCCTCTCTTTTTTCCCATCTCTCCTTCTATTTTCCTCTCTCTTCTTCTTATTATTCTCTCTCTCTCTCTCTCTCTCCTCTCCTTTCCTTCTCTCTCCTATTTTTTTCTCTCTTTAAATTTTTTTATTTTCTCTTTCTTTTAAATTTTATCTTTCCTCTCTCTATAATTCTCTCTGTGTTCGAATTCTCTCTTCTTCTTCTTATTTTCTCTCTCTATCTTTGTCCCCCTTCTCTCCTCTCTTTTCCTTTTTGTCTTTTTCTCTCTCTTAAATTTGATATTTTCTCTCTCTATAATTCTATTTCTCTCTGTTCCCTCCCTCTCCTCTTCTTTTTTGCTCTTTGTATATTTCTATCTCTCCCTCTCTCCTTATTTTAATTAAAAATAAAGTTTTTTTTCTTTTTCTTTTCTCTTTCTTTTAAATTTTATCTTTCCTTTCTCTATAATTCTCTCTCTGTGTTCAAATTCTTTCTCTTCTTCTTATTTTCTCTCTCTCATTTTCTTCTCTCTGTCTCTCTCCCCCTCTCTCTCCTCTCTTTTCCTTTTTTATTTTCCTCTCTCTCTCTTAAATTTCATATTTTCTCTCTCTCATTTTCTTCTCTGTCTCTGTCTCTCTCCCTCTCTCCTCTCTTTTCCTTTTTTCTTTTCCTCTCTCTCTCTCTCTCAAATTTTATATTTCCTCTCTCTATAATTCTCTTTCTCTCTGTTTCCCCTCTCTCTCTCTCCCTCCCTCTCCTCTTCTTTCTTTTTTGCTATTTGTATATTTCTCACTCACTCTCTCACTCTCTCACTCACTCACTCACTCACACATTCTCTCTCTCTCTCTCTCTCTCTCTCTCTCTCTCTCTCTCTCTCTCTCTCTCTCTCTCTCTTCTTATTTTAATTAAACAAAAAATTTACATTAAAAGTTTAATCAGAGAGAGAAAAAAAACCTAGACGCTACATATGAGAGAGAGGGGGAAAGGGGGAGAAGAAAAATTTTTAATTTTAAAAAAACTATTCTCTTTCCTCTTTCTCCCCTTTCTCTCTCCATCTTATTCTTTTTATACTTCTTCTTCTTCTTCTTCTTCTTCTTCTTCTTCTTCTTCTTCTCTCTCTCTTTTATTCTATCTCCTTCTCAAAGTGTGTGAAAAACTATGTTCGAAAAACTTTAAATCTAAAAAAATAAATTTTAAATTAAAAAATTTAATCTAACACAGAGAGAGAGAGAACCTAGGCCCTACACATGAGAGAGAGGGGGGGAGGAATTTAATTAAAAAGGGGATGGGGAAAAGAAAGAGAGAGATTATAAGTGAGAGAGGGGGGAGGGGGTTTTAATTAAAAAAAGGGAGGTGAGGGGGGGAGGCTTTAATTAAAAAAGAGAAGGGCAAGAGAAAATTATATATTACACGTGAGAAAGAGAGGAGGGGAGGGGGTTTTGATTAAAGAAAGGAGGTTTGGAAAAGGGGGTAGGTTCGAGAAGCCCTCTGGAGGTTCGGGGCTTTCTGAACCTATAGCTAAAGTAATATAGTAGTAAGATGAAAAGGATTCTCTTTTTCAAAGGGCAATGCCATAAAAGAGGTATCAACTTACTAAGTTTACGTCTATGGGAAACATCAAAATAACCGGCCTTGAGAGAATATTCTTAAACTTACCAAAAGGTGTGGCACATATTACTAAAATTGGACTTTTTCATTCACTCACACATATAAGTTTAAGGTGTTGCATTCCATGTTGCTAAAATTGGATATTTGCATTCATTCACACATCTAAGTTTTCATACTTGCTTCAAAATATATGTGCCTTTAAAAACTAAGTTTAAGGTGTTGCATTCCATGTTGCTAAAATTGGACATTTGCATTCATTCCATGTTGCTAAAATTGGACATTTGCATTCATGCACACACCTAAGTTTTCATACTTGCTTCAAAATATATGTACCTTTAAAAATTAGCCCATCTACCTTGGGGCTTTGGTTTTTCTCGAAATTTCTAATGGGATCCCTTGATATTCTAAATGGTTTAGCCTAAATTTTGCTTGATTCTAAGAGAGGTTGGCAATATGTCCTTAAAATTTAACATGATTTGGATTAATTGGTCTGTTTTCTATGACATTAGGGACTATCAAGGTTTATTTTCTATGACATTCGGGAGTATCAACAATTAATTAGCTACAAAGGCAGGCTATTGGTTCCTTGTGATCCCACAAGTACTCCATGGGTATGATACCCCTTAAGGAGGAGATTTTGTAATGGGTCAAATACACATTTATTGGCAAGGGTTATATTCATCATCCCATTAGGTTTAGAGGGAGCCGATCCACTATCTTTCCTAGTTAGCAATCTTCTCTCTTGAAGAATTTAAAGAGAGTGTGTACTATTTACAACATCATAAGTCCATGCACTTAGTTAGTAACAAGACAATGTAAAGCGTAAATAAGATTAACAAGGAAAAATGAAAACTAACTCAATAATAATGGATCTCACATAAGAGTTACCCCAAAACAAGCTACCAGGAACTCTCACAACAAGCCAAAGCTAAGAGTGAAGCACCAATCAAGAATGAAGCGAGTGCACTAATGGTAACAATGGCATGCACACTAGCTTTTCAAAGCTTTTTTGACCTTTTTTTTTGTTTTCCTCCTTTTTTGTTACTTTTTTTTTTGAACGTCTTACTTTTATACCATCAATGGAAGTGAAAAGAATCATATTGTTTGAGTTTTTGATCCACCTTGTTGCAGTGCATCAACTTTTCATCACTAATGCAAAGGTTTTCAAGAACTTGTCAAAATTGCCCTCTTTTCACCCAACATAAGGATTACATCAATATCTTGTCTCAAGTGTATACCTTTATATACTCACACAAGCTTATGGAAATCATCACTTAGTTAACTAGTTATTTATGAGGATCTTAACTCATATTGGCTCCCCATTTCAATTGATGGGGAATGAGCTAACATACTAACCTTTTAGCTTGTTAAAACAACCAAAAAATAAATTGCTAGAGCTTAGATTACTCAAAATTTGAGAGCTTCTTTGGGATGCTAATAGTGGTTTATTTGTACGAGAATTATATGATAACTTTGGAAGCTCAACTCCAAAAATCCAAGGTGAGAGTGTGATTACATAGCCTATCATGACATGGAAGTGAAAGTGTGTAGATAGAATCAAGAAAATGGTAAACCCCTAGAAAAGCCATACTAGTTGTCTCTATGAATTGATTGATATATGTTTAGGGCCAAATGATCTTGGATGTTTTGAGACATAGGTGAGCCTATTATCATCAATACTAGTACTTAGATTCTCTAATACTCAACAAACGTTTTCAAACATCTTTAGTACAATAATCCCTTATGCAGTTAAGAAAGGAAAAAATTGTGTTGATATAAAAAAGAAAATCTCCAACTATTGTTCTTAAGATGTCACTCTAACGTATATCTTAGAGGTACGCATGTTAGAACAAATTGAAAATATGATGGCATCATTCAAAAACATATATTATTTGATGACCCCAACGATTTGGTTAACTTAGTACGCACAAAGATGTATGTATTCATTGAGGAACTTGCAAAGATAGAGGAGCAAACCTATATGAATAAAGAACATAGAAAGGAGAAGTGATGTTAGATAAAATACTTTTTCATGTTTTGGCTTTGTATATCTAATTGACTTGCATTATCATGTAATGTGATTTATCATTTTTCTTGGATTGACAATTGTGGTAATTATGTATGTCTAATCTCTTGTGAAGTTAATCACCCTTTATGGTCATTTATGAAGCTAATCCCTATGGTGTTATGCGATTTACCTTCTCTTCCATTGAGGCATCCATCCTTTTTTCTACCCCATTTCCAACCACCACATCTCCAGTTAGTCTATCATCGTCCTTCAGCGTCCATAGCATTTCATTGTTTGGTTCCATCGTTGGTAGCCATTGTGAGATATGCACTAACGCCTGTGACACCAACCAACCTTCGGCCATGCTATCATTTGACTGAGCTCGTTGTTGCACAAAGCCTTTCAGGGTTTTCATGAAGCGCTCTAGGAAGAACATCCATCGCGTATAGACAGGTCCAGCAATCTCCACTTCGTCCACAAGATGCACAAGAAGGTGGACTTGTATCGTGAGCATGCTAGTGGGCAGGTATTTCTCAAAGAGACAGATCATCTCCACTGCTCCCCGCCTCACGGATTCAATAGAGGACGTCTTAATCTCTTTCTATGAGATCCATTGCACCAAAGTCGACAACTTGTAAATGGCCTCGCAAATTTCTGGAGTAAGGCATCCTGCGATCGTGATCGGTAGGACAAACTACCACAAATGAGAAAGCATTATGAATAATGGCCACTTTTCAAATTGCAAAATGCCCACACTAATTACAATCCATTCGGTGCACAAACCTGACATATCTTATGCCAATCATGGGATTTTAGCCCCTGAGCACTCTCCCAATCCCGGAAAGTCATGCATCATCCACGTGAGAATGGCTTGAATGTTGGCTGACCGCCGACCATTACGCCTGCTCATATCTTGCACAGTGACTCCCTCCTTCCACAAAATCTTAAGCTTATCGACTAATGGACGAAGATACACGTCTGTATTTTTTACTTTGTAGTGGCCTGGGACGAGTAAGCTAAGGATGAGATGTCTTTCTTCGTAGAAAGCCATGGAGGGATGTTGTAGTTGACAAGTACTATAGGCCACACACTGTAAGAAGTTGAGCGCAGATTGAATGGGTTCACACCATCCATTGCGAGATCGAGCCGAAGATTCCTTGGCTCTCGCGCAAAGCCTGGGAAGGTAGAGTGATGCCAGGAGGCATATTCCACGGTGGATTCCGTGAGGTTTTACGGTGGATTCCGTAAACTTAGATGACCGGGGCTCATACGCAAAGAGGATTCTTTGTGCGAGAAGTTGATGGGGACGCCTGTCCTTTGCGGGCGTTTCATTAATTTAGTGTGTACATGGGTGATTCCATAGCGGGTGATTTCGCAAAATGCATATTAAATTAATAAGCGTTTATGAGTTTAGAGTGCGCACTCGTAATAAATTAAGGTTAGGATTTATTTCTAACCAGTTGATTTATTTATGTAGTTGAAGACTGCTAGGTATTCACTTTTGTCGGTTTAATTGTGTTATTTTACTAACGATTGTGAATGCTTCAGTTGATGTGTAGAGATAGCAGCAGTGGCGGAGGAAAGCATTGGAGTCTAGAGGGTTTTCGACCTTTCGACTATATTTTGATAGGCGCCACGCCTATATTTTGTTATGTCTATAGAGACATCGATTATTTATTATTATTTTGTATGCGCTTATGCGCCTGGATATGTTATTTTTATTTGGACATTGAGATTGGGCGTGCCAGACACTATGGGCACCGTCCATTAGCTTTATTTTCCTATTTTTGGTAGAAAGCAAACTCAAAAGCTAAAAGCTTGTCATATTTTTGTAATTGGGCTATTTTTTAGCATAAAGATTGGAAATATACATTAAATACATGCTTTGTGAAGCGCTCACACAAGGCATGGGGGAGATTGAACCCAATTTGTCTCTTGTCTCATGTCGTGCTTGCTTTTACATTGGTTTTTGTGCTAAAAAGTAGAGTACTTTGTTCTTGGGGACCTTTGGGAATTCACCACGTGAGCTATTTGCGTCCAATCTGCGCACCAGTGGTATCAGAGCGGAGCAGAGATCAAGGGCTTCCAATCGCTACCAATCTCGGGCGAAGGCGGAGCTCCAGGAACAAACGGCCTCTACAGTCAATCTCGTCGCGAACCGTCGATACAGGCAGACTTCTGGCGATCAAGAACCCCTGTTTCCACTGTCAGATCGCGAAGGACCAGGCTCTGTCGGCGGAGGACCACACAATCATCTTCTTCACTAAACTCGTGGATAATACAGTAAGAAGCCATAACTTTTGCTTCAAAAAAGCTTAGTCTTGAAGTTAAAAGCTTAAGAAATTGGAGGAAACTCTACAAAACTTCTCCACGAGGTATCTGAGGACGCCCGAGAAATCCGCGACGTCATCAAACACCTCCTCTCGTCCTCCACGGATCACGCCGTTTTCCAGTCGTTAATTCCTACCTAATAAGCTTAAGCAATTAAGCTTATTAAGCTTAAGATTAACCCATTAAGCTTAAGACACTTCAAGCTCTGCAAGTCAGTTAAGGCAAACAAGTCAAAATACTCCGGGTCTCGCACTACAGAAGTCAAGTTCAGCAAGTCACTTGGAATCAAGTCCAGCAAGTTCTGCAAGTCGGCTAAGTCCAGCAAGTCTACAACTCTGCAAGTCTGTTAAGTCTGCAACTCTGCAAGTCAGACTAAATCAGAACTGATTAGTGCTTAAAACTCATAGAAGACTTGTTCGTATGCAAAAACTCAGAATTGGAAAGTTGTTCGCAGCAAGCTGTTTTACCTATCTGCAAGTTCGTTGAAGTACTTTCAGCAAACAGAGACAGAAATATTTCAGAATTTCTGAAAATTGAAGAAGAAAATACCCAAAAATACATAGCCTTGTAACCCCAAATTTGAGCTACGCTCATCCCGCTAACTGATTTTGAGTGAGAAAGGTTTGTTGAGTTTTACAGGATGACTACCCCACATATGGATGATCCTATGGCTGAAGACGATCTACCCGAGCCTACCATGGGACAAAAGCTGGATCTTATCATGTTGCAATTGGAAGAAGAGCGAAGAGCTAGGCAAGCCTTGCAAGCGCAATTGACAAAGCTACAAGGAGCGTCCACTGATAAAGAAGAACCTCAACCTGAAGATTTGATTCGCCGTACCATCGACGCCACTCTTGAAGCACAAACCATTCGCAAGGAATCCAAGATAAGTAAACGAAGTTTCAAGTTTCGCACTTTCAATGGCATAAGAGAAGGAAAGACTGTTTTATCATTCATTAGCCAATTTGATGACTATTTCCATGAGGAAACTTATCCTGAGAAAGATAAAATCAAGTGTGTTACTAATCATCTGATAGATAGAGCATCACTTTGGTGGACTGTAGTCCGCAAGAGTATAGAATGTCCTGCTACATGGGAAGATTTCAAGAAGAAGTTCATGCAAAATTTCCTACCACCGCAATTTCATGAGAAGGCTATCAAGCAATGGGATTTACTTCAACAACGCGATCGTGAGCCTATTCCACAGTATACAGAGCGTTTTTGGAATGCACTCCTACAGCTACGCATGCTTGAAGACGTACCAAAGACGACCCATAAGCGGAAGTACATGTCTGGACTTCTTGGACATTACTACGCTGAGGTGAATATGTTCAAGCCTGCTACCCTTGAAGACGCCATCTCCTTAGCTCACGACACTGAAGATAAGTTACGTGGAAGAGATCGACGACCACAGCAATTCCAAGCAAACGGTAATTATGGATCTAAACAATTCAATTCAAATTTCAGAAGGTTTAATCCAGGTCGTTTCTCATCACCATCTTTCCGCAAGAATTGGCCTAAACCACCTGCATTACCATCTACTATCAATCCAAATCCTAAGCCTATCCAACAAGCAAATCCAAATATACCCAGACTCCCAGCCATTGCAAATAATGTGACTAAAGCCAAGCCCATCGTATGCTACAAGTACCACCAGCCAGGGCATCTCGTAGCAAATTGTCATTCAAAGAAGCCATCAGCATATATCAACTACCTTGGAGCTATGGATGAAGACGAGCATGAGGATATGCCGGATTTCACTGAAGAAGAAGATGATCCTACTACTACTTCCGACACTCTACCAGGTATGCCTACTTTACATTCATTGTTGACTATGAAATGTATGGTACATGGAAAAGAAAGAATTATATTGCATGATGACGGTAGTACGCATGACTTTATTTCAGCAAAATTGATAAACTAATTGAAATTACATACAATACCTACGCACTATCGCATAAAAGCTGCATTTTTAGGCACTAGGTACAATGGCACACAAGAAGTTCAAAATTTAGAAATTCAAATTGGTCCATATATTGAAAGAAGAAATTTCTTAGTTGTCCCATTACAGTCTAGTGACATTATTCTAGGAATGCCATGGAGACACCAACATAATCCCAATATAGATTATTCCACACACACAATGAATATTAATTTTCAAGGAAAATCTATTACATTATTTGGTATGCATGCATCTCATATGTTTCCACTGCTTTCGCATACTCAAGCAAAACGTGCACTACGCAAGAATACTAAATCATATCTCATTTGGGTGAATGAATTGCACGCAAAAGAAACTCATATGCATCCTAGGCATAAGGAATTTCTTGCATATTTTAAGGATTGTTTTGCAGAAGACCTACCACCAGGTTTACCTCCATCACGTCCAGAAGACCATAAGATTGACCTAATACCTAGCACACAACCACCTTGCAAAGCCCCATATAGGCACAATCAAATAGAGCAAAAAGAAATCCAGAGTCAAGTAGAAGAATTACTAAATAGAGGCTTAATTCGACCTAGCAGTTCTCCATTCGGTGCACCTGTGCTCTTAGTCAAGAAAAAGAATAATACTTATCGGATGTGTATTGACTACCGAGCATTAAACAAGATCACTGTAAAGAATAGGTATCCTATACCTAGAGTTGATGACCTTATGGACAAACTGCAAGGATCTTCTATATTTAGTAAAATTGACCTTAAGTCTGGATATCATCAGGTGAGATTAGATAGATCCGACATATTTAAGACTGCATTCAGGACACAGTTTGGCCATTACGAATTCTTAGTTATGGCATTTGGATTAACTAATGCACCTGCTACTTTCAGTAGAATGATGAACCGCATTTTTCTAAAATATCAATATTGTGTGATTGTTTTCTTTGATGATATTTTAGTGTTCAGTCAAAGTGAAAAAGAGCATTAGGAGCATTTATCATTAGTTTTTCAATTACTGAAAGAAAATCAATTGTTTGCAAATCCTGAAAAGAGTGAATTCTTTAAGACAGAAATAGAATATCTAGGTCATATTGTATCAAAAGAAGGAATAAAAGTTGATCCTAAGAAAATTGATGCAATATTGCATTGGCCTATTCCTAAAAATGTACATGAATTACGCTCATTCCTTGGTCTTGCTAGTTTCTATAGGAAGTTTGTACGTAATTTCTCATTACTTGCTTTACCACTGACCAAACTTCTTAAGAAAGGCATTGTTTATCAATGGACTGAAAACCAGCAGAAATCCTTTGATTTACTCAAACGTGCATTGACCAATGCCCCTGTCCTACAATTACCTGACTTTAATAGACCATTCTTTCTAGTTGTGACTGATGCTAGCGGATCAGGAATAGGAGCTGTGCTAATGCAAGATAACCATCCAATAGCATATTCTAGTTCTAAGCTGAAACCCTCTGAGCTTAAATATTTCACTTATGACAAGGAACTCTTAGCAGTTGTACAAGCATTAAAACAATGGAAGCATTATTTAATGGGTTCAGAATTCATGATAAAGACCGACCAGCAAAGCATTAGACATCTACTTAGCCAACCTCAAATTTCTGACCGTCATATCAAATGGGCTTCATTCATTCAAAGTTTCCATCCTATCATTCAATACCAACCTGGAAAAGAAAATGTAGTTGCTGATGCATTGAGTAGAAGACCTGCAATTCATAACATTTCTATCATATCTTTTGATTCTTTGATTGCTATGAAAGACACATATCACCAGGATATTACTTTTCTTTCTGATTGGCAAAAATTAGTTCAAAATAATTTCATTCCTGTTGATTCATTGTCACATAATGATGGATTCATGTTCTTTGAAAATAGACTGTGTGTTACTATTCCATTCCGATCTTTTGTTTTAAATGAAATTCATTGTCCCCCATATCAAGGTCATAGAGGTATCATTTCTACATTACGCATGTTAACTGAAGATTTTTATTGGCCGCATATGGATGCAGATGTATCTAATTTTGTTTCTGAATGTCTGATTTGTCAAAGAATAAAAAGACATCATGGTAAACAGTATGGGTTATTAATGCCTTTATCTATTCCATCTAAACCTTGGGAACATATATCTATGGACTTCATTACTGGCTTACCAAATACTAAATCTAACCATGACATGATTTGGACAATTGTAGATAGATTTAGTAAGCAAGCATATTTCATTGCATGTAAGAAAACTTTAACAGCATCACAAGCAGCACAGTTATTTTTGAAAACCGTTTTTACTAACCATGGATTGCCGAAAGTGATTATTTCAGATAGAGATTCTAGATTTTGTAATAATTTCTGGATTACACTATTTGCAAATCTAGGCACAAAGATTGATTTCTCATCTGCATTTCATCCAAAAACAAATGGACAAACAGAAGCCACAAATAGCACCATTTTAGATCTTTTACGTGCATACACTATCTCTAAACCTCACACATGAGATACTCATTTGCATTTATTACAGTTTGCTTACAATAATACTCCACACACATCTACAAAGAAAGCACCTTTTGAAGTTATTTATGGATATAGATTATCTACACCTGTTGCCTCTTTGTCTAATAGAATACAAACTGCCGATGATATTGCTGTTATGCATAACACTATTTTTGATGAGGTCAAGGATATGATTGCTAAAGCCCAACAATCATATACCAAACAAGCCAACAAGAAAAGACAAGCCATGAATTTCAAAGTTGATGATTATGTTTGGCTTAGAATAGAAAAGCGTAGACTGCAAAGTGTAGATAGACATCCAATTGTCAAATTAGCCCCTAGATTCTACGGACCATTTAGAATCATTCATAAGATTAATGACAATGCATTCAAGTTAGAACTGCCATCACATTGGAAAATTCATAATACATTTCATATTAGTTTTATGAGACCATTTAGAGGACAATTACCTATCCACCCTGTCTATGAAAACCCACCTTTACTAGAAGAAGAGGCTGAAATACTTGAACCAGAAGCCATTATAGACACTGACTACATGACCACTAGAACTGGCCGAAGGTATTCTAGATATCTAGTGAAATTTAAGAACCATCCTGTAGAGGAAGCACAATGGATGCACGCTAGAGACCTAAATGCTTTCCCCACTTTGTTAGCTCCACATTGAGCTAATAGCAATTGAGGTCAATTGCTATCCCACCCCGGGGGTATGATGCCAGGAGGCATATTCCACGGTGGATTCCGTGAGGTTTTACGGTGGATTCCGTAAACTTAGATGACCGGGGCTCATACGCAAAGAGGATTCTTTGTGCGAGAAGTTGATGGGGACGCCTGTCCTTTTCGGGCGTTTCATTAATTTAGTGTGTACATGGGTGATTCCGCAAAATGCATATTAAATTAATAAGCGTTTATGAGTTTAGAGTGCGCACTCGTAATAAATTAAAGTTAGGATTTATTTCTAACCAGTTGATTTATTTATGTAGCTGAAGACTGCTAGGTATTCACTTTTGTCGGTTTAATTGTGTTATTTTACTAACGATTGTGAATGCTTCAGTTGATGTGTAGAGATAGTAGCAGTGGCGGAGGAAAGCATTGGAGTCTAGCGGGTTTTCGACCTTTCGACTATATTTTGATAGGCGCCACGCCTATATTTTGTTATGTCTATAGAGACATCGATTATTTATTATTATTTTGTATGCGCTTATGCGCCTGGATATGTTATTTTTATTTGGACATTGAGATTGGGCGTGCCAGACACTATGGGCACCGTCCATTAGCTTTATTTTCCTATTTTTGGTAGAAAGCAAACTCAAAAGCTAAAAGCTTGTCATATTTTTGTAATTGGGCTATTTTTGAGCATAAAGATTGGAAATATACATTAAATACATGCTTTGTGAAGCGTTCACACAAGGCATGGGGGAGATTGAACCCAATTTGTCTCTTATCTCATGTCGTGCTTGCTTTTACATTGGTTTTTGTGCTAAAAAGTAGAGTACTTTGTTCTTGGGGACCTTTGGGAATTCACCACGTGAGCTATCTGCGTCCGATCTGCGCACCATAGAGTCAATGTGGCTCCATGCGCGCGAATCCGCTGATATTCGTTGAACTCCATCCGTGGACCTATTCTGCACATGCCACGTTGTCAAGCTTGCCATACCGGACGTACGAAACATGTGGTTTATGCGAGGGATGAGCCAAAAGTGTCTGAGAACTTTTTGAGGGATGGTTTGCCCTTGCAAGTCCTGTCGATACCTATGAGCACCACACTTTGGACATGTCTCTATAGTCTCGTATTCATCTCGAAACAGTATGCAATCATTGATACATGCATGGATGTTATTGTAGTCCATGCCAAGCTTCCGTAAAACATGTCGTGTATCATCACGAGACTCAGGCATGGTATTTGCAGGTGGTAATATATGATATTTCAATAACCTTAAAAAAATTATAAAACACCTTGAAAAAGCACAAATGTTTGTAATAATAGTGTCAAAAAAAAATCAATGAAGTCTATGTGCAAGGTACCTGAATAACTCGGTCACACTCGTATCGCTCCACCCGTATTTTGCTTGCACACTTAAGAGTGCAAGCAATGTTTTCAACCGAGATACTCGGCACCCATCATATAATGGTATGGATGCTTCCTCTCTAAGCGGATCAGATGTCTCGACATCCATGGGAATCAATGCATCGATCATTGCCTCCATCTCAGGCTCCAAGATTGTAGGTAGGTCTGGAAGGTTGTCTGTCTCCTCTGGCATTGACGGTATAGATTGGCCTTGCGAGTGGTAGATTGGCTCCTGCAATCCATCCATCGCACGTCCATGAACTCTTCTAATTGGCCGCAAAGGGTGCACTCCCCCTTGGGATGAGACATCACGCCCCTGGATAGAAAATTTGCCAACAAGATCCAATCTTATTGTGTATAGTTTTCAATTAGCTTGCGAGTACAATGTATGATTAATATTAACTTCAAATTACCGTTTGCTAAAAATTCGCAATCGCCTAATCAATGATCTCAGATTGAAACTCACCAAATCGTCGTACGTGTTCTATAGACAATCGGCGTTTTCGTCTAATTGCCAACTTGCATTGAGAGCAAGGACATGAGACACGCTGATTAAGATACGCCTCGCGATCTTGAACAATAAGACCTTCGTTTTCCATCTTATCTACATTACAGCAAACGAGGCTCAAATGGATAGCTTTATGGAGATGTTTCATGAGTCGAAGACTAAATGTTTGGACTTGACTAAAAGATTGGATAATGGCTTAGATGCTAAAAGGAAAAGTGATGAATATGTTACTTCATCATTGCAACAAAAAGATTGGTGACAAGGATGCTATGATTAATGAAGTTCTTCATGAGGTGAATATAGAGTTGAAGGGGATGGAACATGATTCTTCTTTGGGATTTAATGGTGATAAGTCAATTATTGAGGTGTCTTCTTGTACAACCATTATACCTTATATACCTAGCTATGGTCTCTAGGTTATGTACTTTGAGTATCTTAGAGGGGCTCTACTAGGATTACTTATACAACTGCACTAGAGGGCTTTGAGTGTATAAGTAATCCATTTATCAGTATAATTGAGGATCTCTTAGTCTAATAATAAATCAGTCTCAACAAAAAGCATCTTAGAAATGTGGTTTTTTTGTCCTCGGATCGCATATTAAAATTAATGCCATCTATGAAATTTATCAGCTATAGCGATAAAATTTGTTTCAATCAATTCTACTCATAGTCATAACATTTGAAGAAAATATCCTATGCTCAATTTAAGGGATTCTTCTTCTATAACAATACTTTTGGGTTCATTTTGATGAAGTACCGTAATGACCATTAGCTAGGGTATCATTTTCTTTTAGTCCTTCCGTTGACTAGTTGGCATGATTTCCAATTTGTTATGCCTATAAAGTTAATACAAAAACAATGAATTATGCATATCACAATTAGATCCCCTACTTGGACATTATGAAGGATATGACCAATTTTAACCCATCTTAAAGAGTCATCAATGTACGTGGCCCATGGCAAAGCACATTGCATACCATTATCGATAAGTCTATTATCGTGCATCTTAAATCTCCTAATTAGACTTTATAAAGTGTATGACTAATTTTTAGCCCTCTTAAGGAGTCGATGTAATGGTACCCATAAAAAAAGAAAAGTGGATACCATTACCATAATCATGGATATGCTATCGTTCCAATATATGTTATCTTTCTCTTTTTCTCCCTCTCTTTCTCTCGCATTTCCTCTCCCTCTCACAATATATCTTAACACTCTCCAAAAGCAAAAGGGAGAGGGAGAGAGAGAATGCACTCTCCCTCCCTCTCCCTCTCCCTCTCCCTCTCCCTCTCTTTCTCTTTCTCTCCCTCTCTCATTTCCTCCCTCTTCCTCTCCCTCTCTTTCTCTCTCTCTCCCTCTCTCTCCCTCTCCCTCTCCCTCTTCCTCTCCCTCTCCCTCTCCCTCTCCCTCTCTTTCTCTCTTTCTCTCTCATTTCCTCTCCTAAACAAGTAAAAAAGAAAGTGATTTAAACCTTTAATAAACAAAAGGGAGAGGGAGAGAGAGAATGCACTCTCCCTCTCTTTCTCTTTCTCTCCCCCTCCCTCTCCCTCTCCCTCTCCCTCCCTCTCTTTCTCTTTATCTCCCTCTCCCTCTCTTTCTCTCTCATTTCCTCTTCTAAACAAGCAAAAAAGAAAGTGATTTAAACCTTAAACAAGCAAAAGGGAGAGGGAGAGAGAGAATGCACTCCCTCTCCCTCTCCCTCTCCCTCTCTTTCTCTTTCTCTCCCTCTCTCTCCCTCTCCCTCTCTTTCTCTCTCATTTCCTCTCCTAAATAAGCAAAAGAGAAAGTGATTTAAACCTTAAACAAGCAAAAGAAAGAGAGAGGGAGACTCACCGATGAGATATGGCAAGTATGGGGCGGCTCCTCTTTGCGATGAATGCTTCTCCTCTCCTTCGCGAACAACGGCGGCAGCGACGGCAAGTTTTCTTCCTCTCCTTCTCTCACGACAATCGCTCTCTCCCTCGCTCTCACTCTCAAAATACAAAACGTGCAAACGCGAAATAAAGCCGCGCTCGATTTTGGGCCGCTTTTTTCCCTATGGAGTGTCGCTATTTTGCGACGCAAAGTCGCAAAATAGCGATGCAAATAGCGTATCTGCATCGCAAAATAGCGACGCCGCTACCCGCCGTCGCTAATCGCCGTCGCTACCAGCTCAAATCCTTGTAGTGTCATTAAGTCAGTCATGGTAATGAGATGAAAGTCATGGTAATTATGATTTATGTTTTATTCAAGTATTGTCTTACCTTCCTTTTGGAGACCTAGTCACAAGGATGAAGGTTATTTAACACACCAAATGGAGTACATTTTTTAGAGTGTAGTAAGTGGACATATAGATAACTAATAGTATGTGTAAAGTGATACATCACATTGTACTTGCATATGTATACATGCATTTGTCACTTAATATGTGGGTCTTTATATGTATGTAAGCAAAGTAGTTGTGTATGGTGGATGACATGAATGGCTCCCTATGAAATAATAATTGTTATAGATAAGAATTTCCTATCCTATCCCAGGCCATTCAAATCCAAAAAGAAAAGACTTATTCTACACTTTAGAAAGAAGAGACTAGTCATCTTGGTTGAGTTTGCTTTCCTTTTTGCTTGACTAGTCACCTGCTGCTATATATGTAAAGCAATATTTATTTCTTAGTAATGAAATCTCTTGGAATTTAAAATTCTTACAAGCCTAAAAATTGAGGATTGCAATACTCTTAAAATGAGCTTTTACGCTTCTAGGGTATTTTCTATTATGTTGCTAGATGGCATAGGTGGGTGTAGGGGATATGTGAAAATAAACAATAAACACCATAGATGTATTATTTAAAGTTGTAATGGTTTCAATAAGTACTATGTATTTATGTGTTATCTTGCAATGCACTTTATTGAATTTATGGTTTAGGATGTAATGGTGGTTGCGTAATTAATGCTACTTGAACCTTTTACAAATGTAAGTAGTTTAAGATGTAATAATGGTTGCATAATTAATGTTTGAGTGCTTAGAAAATAAAGTGAGAGCGCCATCCTACAAGGAGATGTTAAGCTACACTCAAAGTGGATAATAGTTGTGACGGACTATTAAGTCTGAGGGACACGATTTTCCTATTTGTGTTTGGTTTGACATCGCTAAGTATTGAGACATGCTATTACATGTATACATCTCTAAGTTAGTTAATCATAAAAAAAGGTTTTACTAAATTTAAAAGTGTGATGTCTTAGGAAATCTTAGATGATATATTTTACTTTGAAACTTATAGGAAATGGACAAGGAAGGAAGATCAACTTTAAGAAATTACACATGTAATTATAGGTATTCTCATACTTTGGAGGGTCGAGGGATTGATGCCAGGAGGCATATTCCATGGTGGATTCTGTGAGGTTTTTTTCGGTGGATTCCGTAAAACTATTTATTTACTGGGGCTCATACTAAAAAAGGATCCCTTGTGCGAGAAGTTGACGGGAATGCCTGTCCTTTTCCGGTGACATATTAGTTTAATATGCACGTGGATCTCAAAATATATAATTTTCTGAACGTCAAGAAGGTACTTGAATGTCAGGTAAAAACTTCATATGATATTTAAAGTCACTTTACATATGCTGGTTCTACATGTATACTAGTATTAAGGTATAAAAGTACTAATAGCAAGTGCAATTCGAGCCTCAACACTTGGCACAACCCGGTGGATGACTGGGACAGACACACAATCAGATTGAACAAAAAGAAATTTAAACATAAGTTAAGGAATTGTTGAACCGAGGACTCATTAGGTCTAGTAGTTCTCCATTTGGTATACTTGTCCTATTAGTTAAGAAAAAAAATAATATCTATAGGATGTGCATTGACTATTGTGCCCTAAACAAAATCATTGTTAAGAATAGATATCTGATCTCTATGACCGACGACCTCATGGATAAACTACAAGGGGCCACTGTTTTTAGCGAGATAGATCTCAAGTCAAGATATCATCAAGTATGCATGGATACACTAGACATTTTTAAGACTGCATTTAGAACTTAGTTTGGTCATTATGAATTTCTTGTTATGTCTTTCGGTTTGACCAATGCACCAACTACATTCAGTCATATGATGAATTGTATATTTTTGAAGTATCAGAATTGTGTGATTGTTTTCTTTGATGATATTTTGGTTTTCAGTAAGGACGAGAATTAACATTGTAAATATCAATATTAGTTTTCAAATTGTTGAAAGAGAATCAATTGTATGCTAACCCTGACAAGAGTGAATTTTTCCAAACTTAGATTGAATACTTAGGTTACATTGTTTCTTCTGATGGTATTCACGTTGATCCTAAAAAGATAGAGGCAATTTTGAATTTGTGAAATCCTAAAAATATGCATGAGTTATGTTCTTTCTTAGGCCTTGCCAGCTTTAATAGAAAAATTTCATTGCTTGCATTGTCTTTAACGAAATTGTTAAAGAAAGGTGTTGTGCATTGTTGGTCTGACAACTAACAAAAGTCTTTTGATTTGTTGAAACATGCTTTAACACATGCACCTATCTTGCAACTACCTAATTTTAGTCGAGCATTTTTCCTAGTAGTCATTATGCTAGCGGATCAAGAATAGGAGTTGTTCTCATGCAAGATTCACATCCAATAGCCTATTCTTGTTGCAAACTTAAACCTTTTGAGTTGAAGTATTCCACTTATGATAAAGAATTGTTAGATGTAGTTCAAGCCTTATATCAATAGAAACACTATCTAATGGGATCCAAATTTATGATTAACTTTGACCAGTAAAGTATCAAATATCTCCTTAGTTAGCCACAAATTTTTGATCGCCATATTAAATGGATTACTTTCATTCAAAGTTTTCATCCACTTATCCAATATCAACCGAGAAGAGAAAATGTTGTTGTCAATGCATTGAGAGTGGAATTTTGGTGCCGGAAATTGCTTAAAAATAGCTAAAAATTATGAATATCAAGGGAAAAATATGCAACGTCAAATGCGGCGGCTCGATCTAGGACGATTTTAAGCACCAAAGTGCTTTAAAGATGCCCGAGCGACACTTGTTGATTTTTCATAATTTTTCAGATAGTCGTGCGGGTTAAAACGAGCCACTAGCCAATGCGGGATGCTAAGCCAGACGCCTAGGATTTTTCAGAGCTCAATTCCGAGTCCGGACGGGGAAATGGCCAAGAAGTTGGGCAAGATGCGAAGAGGTGGACATTAGAGTGGCCAAAGTGGGCATGACTTTTGGGAGCCCAAGAAATTTAAATGTCACATGAAAAGTTTGATGCAAGAGAAGCAACAAATCGTGGAGAGAGGAGGCGCCAGGATGCGCCCGAAAAATGCGCCTCCTCCTTCTTCATCATGGCATGGAGGTTGTATACAACCTATCAAGCAGATCATTGGCCCTCATTCCCCTCTGTATGCTGATCTTATCGCCTCCCTTTGCTCTTCAATTGATAGCCTGAATGCTGAGATGGAAATCTAGTCTTTCTCTCTCCTCACTCTCTCTCTTCTAAGGGGAAATTCATGTGGGAAGAAGAAGGAAGAAGAAAGAATGGTGGAGGCTTGTCCGGCATGGATCGGATTGCTCCACGGGCTGGAAATGGTGATTTGTGACCATGTTGAGCATGAAGTGCTGCTGATTTTCAGATTTGCAGCCATGGACATGAAACCCGAAACACGCAAATAAGCGATAATTCAATTTTTTTAAAGGAAATTTGAGATTTCATGGCTTTTGATTGATAAAATGTTGTTCATGTGGGCTAAAAATTGTTTATGTTGCTGTTTTCCATGAGTACTTGCTGATCATAATCAGAAAATTAGAAAAATATACGTCTTGAGGTTCAAAATAATACACTAAAACATGTAAAATATGGAAAATCAAGGAAAAATGATGCTTTTGGGGCATAAAAATGGAGGAATAAATAGGAACACCAACTAAATTTTCATTTTTGTTACAAGAAGGAACTAAGGGCCGCAGTCCATAACCTATTTTGAATTTTCAGTAATAAAATAATGCAACAAATAAGAAAAAATACAAGGAAAATAGAGAAAAACCATAAAAAATAGGGGAAAAAATGTATTTTGGGTGCGGAAAATTAATGAAAATTAAGAACAATGTTTGTGAATGTTTGTGGGGACTGAAGCATGAGGATTTTACTTAGTTCAACCCCACCTTCTTGTTCTAGTGTGTTTTTCTCACTTTTTACACATAAAATGATGGGAAAATGCCTTATAAATCTATACAACAATGCAACATTTGATCAATGGGAGGGTAGAGTGGTCAAAATGTGTCTAAATGTGGAGTAAAATGATGAAAAGATTGCTGGCTTTTTTTTGCATGCCATATAGGTCGGTGAATAATTATAAAATAAGAGCCTAGTAGTACGAGGGTTTCCTCGGTGCTAGGTTCGTGCAACGCCGCATAAGAACGGTAGTTGAAAATCATTGAAAGGATGTTTTGCACATGTGCACAATATTGATTTCATAACTGTTTGAGCACTTGGCATCCACACTATGCATAAATCATGGAAATATTTAAAGATATCAGAAATCCTGGATGCACAGCAATTGCTTTCATTAGGACCTTGACCCACGTTGAGTGAGAGACAGGACACCCTAAGCCATAGGCTAGTCGTGGGGTCTAAGGGAAAGAGAAGTAAGGACAATGGTACATTCCTGTACATGATTAAATGGTACCTTGAGTAGATTTTGTGCGACATGTTTATATGTTGAGCGACGCATCGAGGGGCCAATCCCCAAGGTGTAGGAGAGTTACAGAGGGGTGGCGGCACTCAGCTGTTGGAGGACCCCCTATGTCTGTACTTCGTGCCATTAGGCAATGTGTAAGAGACTCCCTCTGAGAAGTAGTAGGTGAGAGAAGAGTGGACTACAAACGACGTAATACAAACGCAAGACATTTAGGAAGGCAATGTATGTGTCATCAGCGCTTCTGGCCACGAGGCCGTGGGGTTGTTGAGCGCGTGAGATAGAGGTCCGGCTAGTGCACGAGCCAGTGCCGGCCCGTTTTAGGTTCCATCATGCATTGAGTAGAATACCAAGTATCCATAATATTTTCGTTCTATTCTTTAATTCCCTTACTCTTATGAAGGATACCTATGACCATGACCCTAGTTTTCAAGCTGATTGGAACAAATTAGTTGCTAATACTGGATTCCAATTGATTCTTTGTCTTATTTTGATGGATTTATATTTTATGAGAAAAGATTGTATGTCACTGTTCAATTTAGGTCAATTGTGTTGCACAAAATTCATAACCCTCCATATCAAGGTCATAGAGGTATAATTTTCACTTTAAGAACATTGATTGAAGATTTTTACTAGCCACAAATGGAATCTAATGTTTCTAACTTTATTTCTTAGTGTTTATTTTTCCAAAGAGTCAAGCGATACCATGGTAAGTAGTCTGGTTTGTTAATGCATTTACCAATTCCTGACCGTCCATGGGAACATATTTCAATGGATCTAATAACTAGTTTGCATAATACACAAGCTAATCATGATATGATTTGGACTATAGTAGATCAATTTAATAAACAAGCATATTTTTTACAATGCAAAAAAAATATTAACTGCATCTTAAGCTGCATAATTATTTTTTGAAGAATGTTTTTACTAATCATAGTTTGCCAAAAGTTATTATATCTGATTGTGATTCTAGATTTTATAATAATTTTTAGACTACTTTGTTTGCTAATTTAGGTATCAAGATTGATTTCTCATCTGCATTCCATCTTGAAACCAATGGGCAAATAGAAGCTACAAATAGTATAATTCTAGATCTTTTGTATGCATACAAAATTTCAAAACTACAAACATGGGACACACAATTGTATCTATTTCAATTTGCATATAATAATACACCACATATAGCTACTTATAAAGCACATTTTGAAATCATTTATGGACATAGTTTGTCTACACCTGTCATATCATTGTCGAATAAAGTTAAATTTGCTGATGATATTTTCAATACACATGTTACTATTTTTGCTCAAGTTAAAGATATGATTGCGAAAGCCCAGAAATCATACACTAAACAAGCTAATAAGAAAAGACAAGCCATGCATTTTCAATGTTGATGACTATGTTTGGTTACACATTGAAAATAGAAGATTGAAAAGTGTTGAGAAACACCCTATTGTTAAATTAGGATCTATGTTTTATAGACCTTTCAAAATATTTCACAAGATCAATGACAATGCATTTAAATTAAAACTACCCAAACATTGAAAATTCCATAATACTTTTCATATTAGTTTGTTACGACCTTTTAGAGGCCAATTACATGTCCACCTTGTCTATGAAAACCCTCCTTTGTTAGAAGAAGAAACTGAAATGCTTGAACCTGAAACTGTTCTAGACACTGACTTTATGACCACTAAAACTAGCCGTAGATATTCTAGATATTTGGTTAAGTTTAAAAACCATCTTGTTGAAGAGATCCAATGGATGCATGCTTGCAACCTAAGTGCTTACCCCTCACTGCTAACTCCACATTGAGCTAATAGCAATCGAGGACAATTGCTATCCCACCCCAAAAATATGATGCCAAGAGGCATATTCCACAGTGGATTCCATGAGGTTTTTTCGGTGGATTCCATTAAACTATTTATTTGTCGGGGCTCATACATAAGAAGGATTCCTTATGCGAGAAGCTGATGAGGACACATGTCCTTTTCGAGCGTTAGATTAATTTAATGTGCATGTGGGTAATTCCATAGCGGGTGATTCCATAAAATACATATTGAATTAATAGACATTTACGAGTTTAGAGTGCGTACTCGAATTAAATTAAGGTTATGACAAAGCTCTAACCTATTTAATTATTTTGTAGCTGAAGACTACCAGGTATTTACTTTCATTGGGATTTATTTAATTATTTCCCAACAATTGTGAATGCTTTAGTTGATGTGTAGAGCAGGTGGTAATGGCGTTGAGTAGCGTCAGGCGATAGCGTGAATCCAAATGCTTAAAAGAGTTACTATTTTCTATGGGTGCAGCACGCCTTATTACTAAAGGCGTGGTGCCAATATTTATTGAAGCGCGCTTATTTATTAAAGCACTCGACAAAACATTTATTATCTTATATGCACATAGACACTCGATTAAATATTTCATTATTTGATATTTGTATTTGGGTATAGCCCGACTTTTGGACGTATAAACACCTTGTTTTATATTTGGGCAAACACAAACACAAAAGCGAAAACATGCTATTTGTAAAGTGGGCTATTTTTGAGGTTAAAGATAAATAAATCTATAAATACATGCCTTGTTGTAACGAGCGAGGGACATAGGAACATGGCATGGGAACATACCAGTTACACTAACAGTATATAAGGTATAAGAGGGTATTCAGAGGTATGACATATTTATCAAGAATCTCTCTTTTCACTTTCACAAGCTTTCATGGCTTCTTTTTTTTCTCTCTCTTTTCCCTCTTTCTCTCTCTTCTCCCTGTCTTTCTCTCTCCTTTCCCAATTCTTTTGTAGTCTTTCTCTCTTTTCTCTCTCTTAGTTAGATTAGTTAGGTCTTCTTTATTATAGTTGGTATCAGAGCTTTGTCTTTGATCCTTCTATTTCCCATACATTTAGGATTCTTACAGTTTCTCATAGTTAGAAAATCTCAGTTACATATTTCTCACAGGTACACAGGGAGTACTCAGACAAGCTGTCAGCCCTCTTAAAGACTATGGCAATCTTTCTTGAAGCTTTCCCAAGAACCATGGATACATCTGGAGGTAGAAAGATAAATTTGGTAGGTTGTCACTAATTTCCATGTAAGTTTCTTAAGGGTTTTGGGCAAAAAGAGTGTAGCAGAGTTAGAGAAGACCAAAAGCACAGTTACTTTTTCAAGAGAACCTTCTCTCTCTTCGTCCCTTCAAGCTGCCATGGAACCTTCAGCTCAAGAAGTGCAAAGATCTTGCTCCCCCCTCTTTCTCAGCTGGAATGGCTTGTCCCAGAGCTCCCCCCACTTCATACTCAGCATCTAGAGCACCCTTGAGCCTTGTTTGCCCTGCCTGGAGCCTCCTGAGGTCAGCCCGCAATTTGGGGCGCATTTTGCATTGAGTGGTTTGCTCTCTTCCTCCTGCTCCAGCTCAGTTTTAGCACTCCTACTTCATCCTCCAGCTCTTGGCATACCTTTGGGAAAGACTTGAGCACCGGTTGTTGAGTTTTTCCACCATTCTTGACATATCTCAAACCCTACTGTGGACAGCAGCCACATGGCAGCCATGAAACCTTCAATCGAGCTCATGGCACACTGAAGCCCCTTCAATTTCTTACCCCTGAGAGCCTTGGGAGCATCCACAAGCTTCAACAAGTGAAGATACACGACATTGAAGCCCCCCATACAACCACGGGCTGCAAGAAGAAGGGCAATCACAAATTTCTTGGAGAGGGCAGCCATTAAGTCTTTCTTGAGCTTGAATGAGGTATGTCAATCGGTTCTTGGTCTCTCTTTTACATCCAATTGTTGAGCTCAGCCACTTGATGAGAGAGATGGAAGAATTGCATGCCTTCTTGAAGCTTGAGAGTGCTAATTGAATTCCCATCTCCATTCCACACTCTTTAAATGCATGCATGGCTGAATGCTCTTTAAATTTTTTTCCCCATTGATCAAGATTTTACTCTAATCCTTAACCATACTCTTGTCTTTATTCTTGACCGATAAGAAAGAAATTTGTAAGAAGGGTAAGTCATACAATCAGTGAGTCACTGATTTGCAGAGGTAACCCCTTCCCCTATTCCATTTCCTTATTGGTTATGCATCTCATGAAAAGCTCAACTCTTCAATTGAAATTTTATAGCATGCTCATTTCTTGAATTAAAAATCCCTGCCATGTATACATAGACTAGGCGAGTCGGGAGCAAAAGAGGGAACCTTGAAGCCCCCTCCTGATTAAGATTCTGCAGGGGTGTACAACTTGGCATGGGGAGAACTTCGCCTACCTCTCGGTGATCCGGAGGCCAAAAATTTCTTGCAAGTGTAGGCACACTTGAATGAATAGCCCGAGCCCCAATCATTTACATTCCAGAACCTTGTAGATGTATTGGTAATGAGATGTATCACTTAGGAATGTATGATGGATGTATGCAGTGATGGGCAGGGTATGCATTGAAGAAATGGTCTCAACAAGAGAACTATTGATGCAAATGATGTATGGCTCTATGTGGCATTGAGAACCACCATTGAGGCCCACGATGTCTTGGAATAAGCACCTCAGCATTGGGATAATGTATGCTCATTGAAGGAGTTCTTGTAGGGTGTTGTAGACAACCAGTCCCACATAGTCAGCCTGCAAAAATCAATTATAGTAAAGCCTTCTTGTGTGATTGAGCATGGACCTCATAGCTTGATTCAAAGAGGTCATTGTCCCCTTCGATCTGAGCTAAAAATTTCCCCATTCTGCCTTACGGTTTGGGAGATACGCCCAATTTTGTGCTCAGAGGTACTGTGCGACAAGCAGTAATCCTACACAGTCAGCCCACAAAAGTCAATTACAAAAAAGCCCTGATAATTTAATGTCAGAGATATTTTTACATAACCTCGTAGAGGGGATTGAGAGCTTTAATTTGAATTAGAAAGTTTGGCGATTGAAGCTTCCTAGCTCAAGGTATTGCCATTTCTGTAACAGGGGGTCTAGTGGACTACACTTAGGATGGCAGGCCACAAGGGAAAAGCAAAGGCCCAAAGAGGACTTCTAATGTGAAATAAGAGACTCCCATGCCTCAATGAATGATCCTAGCTCAGCCCAAGAGGATCGTGAAGACATGTTTGAAAATGGTGCCCTCGAGATGGACTGCTTGGCTATGCTTAACCATACTCTATGCCAACATGAGACCCATCATGCTGACCGGCATTGAGAGTTGGAACAACGCCATCGGTAGATGGAAACCCACCAAGATCAGCGTCATTTTGAAATGATGGCCAAGATGGACTTTCTCATCGAGCGCATGGGCACCCTCATCCCCGCCATCACACCCTCCTTAGCTCAACCCAAGGAGCATGTTCCTCCCCGTGAGGCCAATCACCCTCCTCCCTTGGAGACTGGGGCTAGCTCACAAGGTTTTGGTGGCACCCATGGCTTTCCCCATAGCACTTATGAGATGGGCAAGCCCTCCACTAGACATGATGAACCCATCCTTCTCTCCCCCATTACGAACCCTTCAAGCCCATCCTTGGGACAGTAGCTCCCCCGTAATGGAAGCTATATGCATACTCATAGGAATGGCCAGCAAGGGCCTAATGCAAAATTTGGGCAGCATGGAATGCAAGGTGTACATGGGCAGCATGCAATGGCAGTTTTGGGCAGCAAGGTCCCAATGTTCAGCCTGGTTCACATTTAATGCATGGGCAGCATGGTCATTTTGGACAGCAAGGTCCTAATGTGCAATTTGGTCCTCATGTAATGCATGGGTAGCATGGCCCACATGGAAATTTTGGACAGTTAGGGTTTGGACAGCAAGGCATGTATGGGCAGCATGTAGCACATGGCATACATGGGCAGTAAGACCCAAATGAGCTGTGTGACAAGATTGTGTTTGCTAAGTTTAATGGGCAGTCCTCATCCCTTGCTGAATTAGAGGAATGGACCTCTAAATTGGAAGCCTATTTTCTCATTTATCCCCGTACCGATGAGGGAAATATTATTTTTGCCTCCCTTCACTTGGAGCATTTTGCCCACACATGGTGGAGATTTATTCAAAGAGAAAACCAATAGTTTCATGATTGGAAAGATTTCAAGATGCATATGGTTTAAGTTTTTGAATCCCCGATAGAGAACGAATGTTTGGCTAGGCAATGGTATCAATTTGATCAACGAAATCTCACCGTGAGGGAGTATACCAACCAGTTTATGAACCTATCCATGTATGTAGAGGCCATCAGTGATGAGGCCAAATTGCATAAATACATTTATGGCCTAGATGCGCATTTTCAGCTGATGTAATGGCTCAAAAGCCAGCCACTTTGTTTACAGCCATAGAATTGGTTGAACGGTATGGTCAAAAATACCGTCACAGTGAGGGCATGTAGCTAATTTCAGGACAACAAATATACCCTACTAGGCAGTCCCCATATGCTGGTAATTATTGCAACAACAATGCAGGGAATGGTAGCCCCAAAATCCCCACCTACCCCACTTTTAATGCTGAAAGGAAATATGGAAGTTTTGGTACAATACCCCCTTCCAAAAGTGACCTAAAGTATGCTGAAAATAAGACATGGAATGGCTTCAGTTGTAAGGTAAAAAATCCATCCGTCCTGAGGTTGTCAAGAATCACAAGGCTAAGGGTTTGTGCTTTAAATGTGGGGATAAGTATACGGCTGATCATGCATCCAAATGCCCATTTAAGAATGACACTGTCAAGTTTAATAGCATGTATGTGTTAGAAGATAGTGACAAGTTGGAAGAGGACTCACATGACACCTCTCCCATGATGACACATGTTGAAAATGCTGAATACAAAGAGGATCTTGACTCCGATTAGTTTTATGACTCACCAGATGGGTTCCCTTTTGATCCCTGTGGTGGCTGCCCCATAGATGGCATGCTTGGGAATGACCCTTTGCACCCCCCACACTTACCACTATATCAGCTTGCTCAATCTCCATGGATGCATGGACTGGCTCTAGGAGCCCGAACATCCTACGGGTACATGGTAACATTGATGGCAAGAATGTATACATTCTTATAGATAGTGGTAGCACATAGTTTTGTGGATAAATCGACTCTTACCCATTTGATATGTATTCCTACTGAATTACAACAACCTCTTAAGGTTCAAGTGGCCAATGGAAGTGATGAAATAAGCACCCATCTATGCACACAAGTGTCTCTCAGGTTGGCTAAAAATTATGCAGCAAAGGTGGACTAATTACCCTTGATATGGGCCCCATGGATGTTGTTTTAAGTTGTGATTGGCTGCAGCAGTAGGGAAAAATCTCTATGGACTTCTCTCGGCTGTATATGGAGTTTGTAATGCATGGGCAGCTTGTACATTTGGAAGGCATCAAAGAAATTGCAGATTTTCAACTTATAACAACAAGACAACTCAAAAAGGAATTCAAGAAATGCTCACAGATCTTTGCCTTGCATTTGCATAATGATATTGACGACGAGCACACTTTAGGAAAGCAAAATGTAGCAGTAAAAGCACTTTTGGTTGAATATGAGGACCTATTTCAACCCCCCATCACTCTCCCACCTTAGAGATCAGTGGATCACCCAATTGACTTGGAGCCCCATGCCAAGCCGATCAATAAACCCCCATATCGACTCTCTAAATGTGAGCGAGAGAAAGTAGCTAAGCAAGTCAAGGAGCTCACTGAAATGGGATTCATAGAGCCTAGCTCTTCCCCTTATGCCTCCTAGATTCTATTGGTTAAGAAGAAGGATGGATCCTTCCGATTGTGCATTGACTACCATGATCTCAATAAGATCATCATAAAAAATAGATACCCCATCCCTCGAATCGATGACTTGCTTGATGAGCTCAAGGGAGCATGCTACTTCACCAAGATTGATTTGCAATCAGGCTACCACCAAATCAAAATGAGAGTGGGTGATGAAGTTAAGACAACCTTCTGGACTGACAGTGGCTTGTACCATTTCCTTGTCATGCCGTTTGGGCTCACTAATGCCCCTGCCATGTTTCATAACCTAATGAACAAAATATTGCAGCCATGGCTTTTCCAGTTTGTGTTGGTATCTTTGATGATACACTCATTTATAGCAAGTCACTACATGAGCATTTGAAGCATGTCAAACAAATTTTTGATATACTAGGAGAGCACTGGTTATTTGCCAAGGAAAGCAAGTGTGTCTTCATGCAAACGGAGGTTGAGTACTTAGGACACATTGTCAGTGAGAAAGGCATCCAAGCTGACCCTAAGAAAGTGTAATGTGTTGAGATTGACCCACACCCACTACTACTACCTCCTTGCGTGGTTTTCTTGGCCTCTCCTCTTTTTATCGGAGATTTATTTGCCATTTTGCCACAATTGCAGCACCATTAACTAACAGGCTGAAAAAAGAGGCCTTCTTTTGGGATGCTTTGGCCGATCGCAGTTTTCAGCAGTTGAAAGAATTGCTCACTTCAGTCCCCATCCTTGTATGCCCCGACTTTTCAAAGGAATTTACAATTCAGTGTGATGCTAGTGGACGGGGTATTGGTGCAGTCTTGCTACAAGAACATGGTGTAATAGCCTTTGAGAGCCAAAAATTGGATGATAAAGAGAGAGAGAGTTGCATGTCTATGACCTTGCAAACACTTTCAAAGGACAAGTGGCTTGATTTTGAAGCAGAGGTACTGCTTCCTCTTCATCAGCGAAACTTGCAATAGAATGAAAAATTGAAGGTACTCCTCCAAAGTACTATCAATGTCAAGGCTTAACACCAATTCTCAGTGAAGGGAATTGATGATGATATTCTACTACGTAGAACATGTATGAGAAACATAGGCAATTGAGTACTGGGGCAATGACCTAATGTTCTTTGGGAATCGCATGAGAGCAGTCAAAATAGAGATGGATATATGAAAGACCTCGCCATCAACATGGATGCCATCTTGGCTAGGCTAAAAGGAGGTTCTAAAATCTTGTCGACCTACGTTTTTCTTACCAAGTATATACCTTGTCTAGATGATGTGAGTAAGATGGGATGGATAACATGGCAACCACCAACTCGCCCTTCCCGAACAATGAACATGACTATAAACAAACATATGATAAGGTGAGCAATTGAGGAAAGCAAGAAATGATGAAATATACATGGAAGAATTCATGGCCCTTAATTCCAATCCTCACAATGGCATGTAGTGTAGACCAAGCCCAAACTTCTCACATGACCTACCAAGTGCTAACTAACAAGCTAGAGCTAATGAAAATCCTTGAGTTTCTAAAGAGAGAATTACAAGGTAATCTTGGTTCTAATATAATACCTCTCAAAAATCAAGGTGCATGATTTGAACCTTCTTTAGAATTGGCCCCTCTTAGAGAAGAGTGACACTCTAGATGAAGATATGCTTTGGCAAAAGATATACCTTTTGATGAAGCAAATACAAAAAGTGAATACACTAATTGCAAATCCAAGGAAGAAGCCTCATGTAATGAACTTTGAATGATCAACTATGACACTAATGGGCATATGATATAACAAATGGAGCTCATGCATTTCTAATTGATAGAGTGGTCAAAATGGATTGTGACCAACGAGTATCTCGAAGTGTTAGATTGTGAACAAGCAAGACTCAATCAAGTAGAACCAAACATGTTGTATGAAGTTGGAATCAAATTTGAGCTATGATTGCTAGATAAAACACCCTCATAGAGTGAAAGAAGATGTGATTACAACTCTAACTCAAAAATCAGTTTTGACAATGATACGAAATTCCATTATCACATAAAACTTGATGCACCAAGAGGAATCTTCTAGTCCACCTACAGTGTAAAAAGTGGAAGGAGAAAAGGAAGAAAACAACTAAGTATTCAGAAGCTGAGTGATAGAAAAAATCTCTAGATCTCCCTAAGCATTTCACAAAATTCATAAAATGAGATCCGGATCATGGTGTTGTAGGTCCAAAGTGATAAGGATAGGCTAGTGAACCAATATAAGGACCCATTAAGGTCAAGAAAGTCAATTTGGCTAGGGAAAGGGAGAAGTCTTGAACCGTGTTCATAGCTAGCAACCTAATCAAGGATGAGGAGACCAACCTAGTGGAACTCTTAAAAGAGTTCAAAGATGTATTTGCTTGGTTGATGGAAGAGCTTAAGGGAATTGATCCTAGCATCATCACACCTAAAATATCTATGATACCTGATGTAGTACTCGTAAAGTAGTGACCATAAATAATGAATCCCATGCTACTACCAAGGAAAATATACATATTTTGGAACTTGGAAAATTTCATAAAGTTTGGGAATTTCTAATGTGATTAATATTTGGTCACATGGTCAAATCTTATCCCTTTACTTGGAGATGAAATTCTTCCTAGATACTATATAAGCAATCCCCCCAAGTCCCACTTTCAAATATAGGGTTAAGATTTAGCCACTTGGTCAAATCTTTACTCCTTATTTGAAAGTGAAACTTGGGAGATTTCCAAATTCTCTAATATGATATTTTTTTGAGATCTTCTATACATCGGATGTGAATTGAACCTATAATTCGTGTTCTACCATTTGACTAATAGAAACCAAGTTTTTTGTAATATTTGGTACATGCAACACATCAACCAAGCACTTAGTTTTGTCATCCTACATACTCAAAGGAACATTTTCAACATGGTATTGGGGTGAGCTGTACTATCAGTTGTCTCCATATAACATGGTATTGGGGTGAGCTGTACTATCCCTTGTCTCCATATAGCATGGAGACTCTGGACTATGCATCTCTCTAAATCACTCTCCATGAGAAGTCATGTGGTTAGAAGCACCCAAGTCTACATATACATACATCATTCTTTGACAAACTATCATCAGTCATAATACTCCTAAGGACACACAAGATAAATCTCAACCAAATGCTACACCCAAATCAACTAATCATACCAACCAAACAAGTTATACAAAGTTGGATTCGCCTCCAAGCCCTAGAACTCTCTTATGAGCGACCATCCATCATGGGACTATTTTATTGATATAGGTGATGATATAATCACATGCATTAGATATCTTAACAACACATTCACCTTATTTGCTCAAAGCCTTGATAGATTCGATTTAAGTCTCTATCATTATGAGAAATGTGGACTCTCTTTTTTTATCTCTTAAGGGGTTTCTCTCACCTCTCTCTCTCTCTAAAAAGAGATTTCAAAATAATATTATAATAAGAGATCTTCTACAATCAAGAAATCTCGTATTTGTATTTTGAATAGAATTCACCTATTATTTCATCCCCAAACTATAGGATACAACCACTTTTTCTCAAAATCCTCACAACTAAAAAAATACAATTCCATTTTCTCCAAAAATGGATCCAATCATTAACATATGACTCTTTAATACGCCCATGAATTTTTAACAATAAAATATGTTAGAATCATTCTCATTCTCGCTTCTTAAGAGGGTGGAAGTTAAAAAATGGTATAAATTGATGTATACATCATATTTTAAGATTACTTTTTACCCAAAGACACCTTTTTGACTCAAGAGTTTCCTTCTAAATTTTTATCTCTTTTGGACAAGTATATGCCCATTTTCAAGCATTTTTTCCTTCCCTCTAAAAGCTCTAGTTTTATCCTGAATTTTATGTCATTTTCTCTTTCCCTCTAGAATATGGTTTCTTGCATGCGAATTCTTCTAAAGCAGCATTGAGGAGTGGTTTTGATGCTATTTGCTAAAATCAAATAATCTCCGTCTAAAACACTCTCTACACTACTATAAGCAATCTCCCTCTTCAAACTATACTATAAGTAATCTCCCTCTTCATTAGTCTATATTACAAGTAATCAAGTGATAATGGAGGTATCTTTATTTTTTAATCTTTGTGATGTTATTATTCTTCACAATTGTTGTTTAATCCTTGAGCAACAATTCATGGAGAGAGAGAGAGAGAGAGAGAGAGAGAGAGAGAGAGAGAGAGAGAGAGAGAGAGAGAGAGAGAGAGAGAGAGAGAGAGAGAGAGAGAGAGTGTGTGTGTGTGTGTGTGTGTATGTAGAGTAGTTTATTATCGTCCACGGAAGGCCAATTTATAATGACCCATGGGACCTTTCTAGATATACAATGATTCTCATTCCCCATAGTAGGAAAGGGGTAGCTACAGTGAAAGAACGATCTATGTAGCATGGTTCTCCTGAAAGCGTAACATGTGGGTGATGAGAGCCCCTAACTTTGATATAGGAGTAGTGGTCAAAAACTAGTGAAGTGGCCTCTGTAAAGGGATATCAAAGTTAGCCCATATGTGTGCATATGCTGGGCATGTCATAATCATGTGCTCCTCTTATTCTACACTTTGTAGTCCACACAGCTTGCATAACCTCGTCTCTCTTGCCTGTCCACTCCATGCACCTGTATCGATCAATAAAGTATGTGATCAAGTTCGAAGTCATGTAATACTCCGTCTAAATACCACTGAGAGTGGGTTGGCTATGTATGGCTGTGTGTGTGCCTCTACTTGCATAAAGGATTCCCAACATGAAGGATATATATGCATACAATAATAAAAAAGTTTACAATTTGCTCCCTTGCTTTGATGTTTTTCTTGATACGCTTGTAATAGGTCTGATTGAAATGTGTCTATGCATATATCTTCAGATGCTATATCTAGGTATCTATCCACTTCCCACCCTTTAAACCATTTTTGCATATCCAACACCCATCCTGTTGAAAGCACTTTACTTTTTCACATTTTCTATAGGCATGTGCTAGCATCACATGCCTGTTTGGGGAGCCTACTGTCATCCATTTGACGTACTCGGGTGGCATATCTCAGTACTCGAATCACATCATGTACCTCAATTGGCTAACAACCAGTTTCCATAAGCATAAGTACATATGGTGTGGTGCTTTTGATGCCCAAATGTCTACGAATAAAAGCTTTTTACAGTTTCTCAATGTCATTCGATGCAGATGAGGAGATGCTCCCCCCCACACTTCCACTCCATATAATATCGTCTGTAGAATATATGCATAAAAAATCATATATCGTATTTTTTTGCATTTAGTATTTGTACAATTGTAGTCATTTTCAAAGTGATAATACATGCTTTTCCTTGCTGCTAATTGCCGGTCCACATATGTATGCCATCTGTGGTCTGTAGGTATCTCAATTTCCAAATATTTGAAAGTAGATGCTACCTCTATAGACTGTCTCTCATAATGTACTCTTGGTGGGGTCTTTGGTTACTTGGTGCGCATAGCCATTAGCTTTGTTTTTGATACATTCACCATCAAACCACTATCTTGACAAATTCAAGAATCCCCATGACTTGCTGCATACATTCCCTAGTATACGTAAAGAAGACCACATCATTTGCATAAAGTAGGAGCAAGATGGCAAACATACCAATATATGGGTTTTTGGCTTCCTCTTCATTCATAGCCGGAAGTATTTCCTCTAGCTTATCAATGCATAAACCAAATAATGTAGGGGAGAGCAGGCAACCTTGTTTGACTCCCATATTACTCTCAAATACTTGTGACAACCTTTTGCGACCTCTGAGGCGGCACACCACTCGTTGATATATCCTGTAAATTCTCACGCATAGATCATTTGGGACCCCTAATTCTTGCATTGTTGTCATAATCTAACTCTTGGTATGGTGTCAAAATCCTTCTTAAAATCCATAAAACAGCAATACAAGGTTGCTCCCTCAAGCCAACTCTCATCCATAAGCACACATAAAGTAACCAAATGGTATATGGTGTTATGACCAGGGCAAAAACCTGCTTGTCCATAAGTTCGTTCGTTACTACTTTCTATCCATTTACTCAATTGAATTTTCAAAATAGTGCTGAGTAGCTTTGCCATGGATGAATTGACCATAATCATGCAGTAGTTTGTCATTAGGGGAGTTTTGAGGTCTCGAAAATGCCCTGTAAGAGATCCTAGAGAGAGAAAAAAATTTAATAAATAAAATTATTTTATAGAATTTTTAAAAGGTTTATATTTTGGTAAGTTAAAATATCAAAATTCGTTAATAAGTCATCATCATGATATTCTCGTGGTCACATCAAGCCTAGAAATCTAGGTCGCCATATAGTTGACAAGGTTGTCATAATGAAGATCTTACCTCTCCTCATTAAAGTGAAAAGTAATATTTAATTTGAATTTTGGTGGATACTCGATTGCCTCCCTCTATCATTTCTCTCTTCTTTTTTTCTCCTCCTTAATAGTCTCTTCTTTGTTTTCGTTCTTGCTTCTAATCATATCCTTAGCTATGGATCAATCACCCAATGATCTCTGTAACTCAGCTATAGATCAATAATCCAATGATCTCTGTAGCTCTCATAAAAGACCTCTCTATCATCTTCATATTGAGTTGGATAGTGAGTATGAACCAATAAGAAAGAGAACAAAATCTATCATGGTTACAGAGTCTATGAAACATATACTCAGGTTTGAAGGAAAGAAGAATATTGATCTTTGGTTAGATGGAAAGCTATATCCCAAAGATCCTAGTAGAAATAGCATTCCTCCTTTCTATAATAGCTCATAATTAATGAGGTTTATTGGTGATGGCTACAATGTATTTTTAGGTTATACACTTAACCTTGTTGCAGAAAAGGATATCATTGGACTAGAGAATCATCTTTTGATGAAACACAATATGGAGTTATTGCAGAAGCTAGAGGATTGTCAACAAAAAATTCATTCATTGGAAAAGCGTATCAAAGCTTATCAACGAAAGTAAACTTTATTAGGCCTTTGAAACCAACAAAGAGCTCTTAAAAATATTGAGAATCTCAAACAAGGAGGAGGAGGTTGTGGTAAAAGAATCCAAGCAGCAAGGTATATTTTTTTTCACTTGAAAAATCTTAAATATAGCTTTATTTAAATTATTTGCATTGATTTGTGATGTTAATTTTGCTTAGATCTCTTCTACAACCAAATGCAAGTGAAAGAGACTCTTTAAAAGCAGCTTAGTTTTATTATCATCTTATTCCTTCAGTAGTTTCAAAGGATATTTTGGAGAAGAAAAAATTTAAAAAGGCAAAGAAACAATGCTTGGAGTCATTTGTAAAGGATCATTCTTTGGATTCTGAGTTAGTACAGAAGACATTGGATAGTATTGGTATCAGTCGAGATGCTTATATGCAACTTTTTTAGCTTTTACAATCAAATATGAAGCAAGGACATGTACGCAATTGCATACTTTCGAAGCCATTTGTGGTTAGGACTATCAGACAGAGAGTTAATAACAAAGTGATGGGGATTCTAGGTGAGCCTTTTCATATCAAGGATAGCTTCAAGGGCAATTAAAAGGAGGTTATATTCAATGAATTTAACAATATTTTTCTTGACTTGCCCACCCTACAATGCTTAATGATAAAATTTTATGACTTGTCAGTAGTAGCAGAGGCACAGGGAGTGGCTAGATTTGTGATTAAACTTGATGAAAGGGAGATTCTGAAATGTAAAAAATTGGAGAGAATCTCTATCACCTTGATGAATACACTTTCGTCAGGTCATTGCAATCACTCAACATCATTTAGTGTTCAATCTGAATATAACATCTGGTGGCTAGGAGCATTTGAGGTAGATACTGAGAATTTTGATATATTATATTGGGTTTTTCATCAAACATCAATACCTAATGTTATTCAAAGGCAACAAGCAGGAGAAGAGCTATTTGTTGAAGGATTTGGGAACTACAGGATTGAGTGGCACATAGCTGGTGACCTAAAGACACTCAAATGTATGTATAATGTATCAAAGGGAGCCAACTTGAGATCTCCTTGCTTATACTGCATGTCACCAGCTGCAGACTTAAACTTAAGCAATTGGAATAGAGCTCCCTCTAGGCACAATAAGGATCCACAGTTTAAACCAATCTTGGACATTCCTTTAGTGAATGCCCATATTTGTACACCATGCACTTTGCAGGATAATTGAAAAGCTTGTTCATCTCTATATAGGATTTGCATGGAAGCTGAAGCCATTATTAACTAGAACAGATGCTATAACAAAGGTTGAAAAAGTGCTCTCTGCAATTGGTTTGCATGGTGGCAATGTGGTCATTGAACCAGATCTTTAGAAGTCTAAGGATGGCAATTGTGTCCCAAAAAAACCATCTATTGGTGGAGTGAAGGCTACAAGGTTTCTAGGCTTTCATGGGAGATTTGGCAAGATAAACTCGAGAAATGGTGGCTCAACTATTAAATTTAATCAGTGGAAATCCCTACATAATGCAGTTAAGGATCACATTGATAATGGACAAGCTCAGAATAGAAAAGCTAAAGTTTGGGAAACACTAGACAAAGTGTTTTTTAATTGTGATAAGACTGAATGGAATGATGATGATCTCAAAGACTTTAAAAACCAATTGAACTTTTTCAAAAGGGCGATGACATAAGCTTGGGGTGATCAAAACTTTACTCACTATATGGTAAGAAGTTTGTATATGTTTGTTTCTTCATTGTCGAACTCATATAATGTTTTTTAATAACTTTCTTTATTTGTTGACTATGCAGCATATTCTATACAACCATGCTCCATACTTTATTAAACAACATGGATCTCTATCTATCTGGTCAACCCAAGGTATGGAAAAATCACATTGGGGTAAAGGCACCTCTGCCGTGCCGCCTCGTGTATTACTTCATTGACAGTACCCACCACTACACACCGCCGTGCCGCCCCGTGTATTACTACACTGACAGTACCTGCCACTGCACACTGTAGGTGGCGGGTGCCCATCATGTCACTTTATTCTTTACATTCATTTTAGTGACTAGTAAATAAAGGAAGGCCCGGTCACACATTGTGACTGTTGGAGTTCCCATTTCTTGTCTCTTTCTTTCTTGCTCTTGCTCTCCCGCCATAGCTCGTATGCAAGCTTTGATCCTTCTCACCTTTCAACTGGTATCAGAGCTTGGCTTCCTCTTGCTCGAGCTCGACTCGGTGCTTCTCTACCTTTGCATTGACTCCCTTCACGCATTGGGTCTCCATCCCGGCAACCATAGCCGATCTCCCGAGCTTCCGATACTCCCCGGCTTCTCGAGCTCCCTCCCGCCATTGTTGGGCTTCTTCAGGGCCTTGCCCTTGAGGTATTGCATCAGAGTTTGAAGGGTTTTACTTAAGTTCTAAGTTTTAAACAGTGTTGGAAACAGGGTAGCCACACTTTGGCATTGGCATTTGATGCTTATACTCTACTTCGGTTACCTTGTTTGATGCCCGTATGCGGCCTACATGATGCCTAGTGCCTTGGGAATGTATGCACATGATTATGCCATGATTTTGGCCTGAAATATTGGCTGATTTGGGACTGTCATTTACTATTATATAGTGCTGGAAATAGGGCAGCCACACTTGGCATTGGCATTTGATGCTTATACTCTACTCCGGTTACCTTGTTTGATGCCCGTATGCGGCCTACATGATGCCTAGTGCCTTGGGAATGTATGCATATGATTATGCCATGATTTTGGCCTAAAATATTGGCTGAAATTTCTCAGTTTTGATAGTCAAACTTAGTTGTAATAACAGTGGGTTGAAGGTACTTTGGATGCTTTGTCACTTACCTATTGGTACCGGATGTATGCTTTGGGATTTGCCATCATGTATCTGACATTTGGGGATGACTTTGAGCTCATGTTTGAATCTATGGAATGTATTTGAGCTATGCATAAGCTCCGTCTTGGTTGGTATTCACTAGCATTTGGACCGACTTGGCATGCTCTTGGACCGCTTATGCCTCATGTCTATGCTTGACAGTTAGGCTTCATACATGCTTTGGTTCGTGATATATGCCGCTTGGTTCGTCTATGCTTTATCGACATTGGGAGCTTTGCCTTGGATGTATTTGAGCATTTTCGACTCAGTTTGATCATTTACTTGGTTGCTATCAGATGTCATTGAGTTGACAGAGATCTTATTTTGGGATTATGTATTGCTCGTTGGTTGCTTCCATCAGTTGCTTCATGTATGTTATGCTCTTGGGATGCATATGATGTATTGACTTGGTCACTTGTCACTGGTACTTACTTTGACAATTGGATGTTGCATTGAGTAAATGTCTTGGTTTACAGGATGCTTATGAGTTGAGTCTTAGTTTTGGATCCGCTTTCCTTTGAGCAGACACCTATTTGTGTCAGGTTTTGGCAGTTGCAGGTACATTTTGCCTAGATTGTCTAGGGGTGTGCCTCTTACTGGCATATGCTATTTGACATCTCTCGGTGTTATGCTCATGTATTTTCACTGTCATTTGGCTTTGCTTTGTCCTCTTTATGCCGGCTTTGGACCTAGTATTGTTTAGTTGACATTAGATCCAGTTTTGGAACAGTTTGCTCTCATTATTGCAGTTTTGAAATTTATTACAGCAAGCATTTATTGGTGGACCGAGTAGTTATTTTTATGCTGAAATATCCCGATTTGGTGTACCGCACCTAGTACTAAGTGGGCAGCATCTTTTGGCACACTTTTCTCGCCATTTGGAGCTCATTTTAGTGGATTTTGGGCATTTTTTGCAATAAAACAACCATTAGTTTTACATTATTTGTGCATTTCCAACCTGTATTATGGCGTCCTCTTCGACTGATAATGCCATATTTAACATCACAAAGTTGGATGGTACCAAGTACTCTTATTGGAAGAGTCAAATTTGGTAGGTCTTGGTGCAGAAATCTCAGATTAAGCCACTTCGGTTGAGCGGGGAGCAGCCTGAAACTATGGACAATGATGACTGGCTTGAACTTGATGAGCTATGCAAGTCCACGATTGTATTGTCTCTCACTGAACATGTACATTATAATGTATTTGAGGAAGCACGGAGTGCATGGGATCTATGGAATAAGATCAAGAATCTTTATGATAAGAAAAGTCCGGCGAGTCAGATGTACTGGTTGAAGTAGCTTATGGATCTGGCATGAAGGACAATGTGACTATGTCTGCTCACTTGAGCTAGTTCCATGCCATACTGAAGAACCTGACTTCGTAGGATATCACCTTTGGAGAGGAAGTAACTCCTCTTTTCTTGCTTGGGACTCTGAATGAGTCATGGGATGTATTCCACACTGCCCTATGTGCCTCTAGTGCTACTCTGAAACTGAATGATGTTGAGAGTGCTCTTCTGCAGGAAGAGGTTAATCGCAAAAACTTGGATGCCTCTCGTGTTTCACATGCTTTGACAGTTAGAGGAAGGAATGACAGGAATGATCGTGGTCATGGCCGTGGCCGCGACTCGCAGAAGGGTCGGTCTAAATCTCGTGGAAAGTCGCGTAGTAAGTCGCGTGGGCGCAACGCTAATGTCACTTGTCATCATTGTGGGAAAAAGGGCCATATCAGACCACAGTGTCATGAGTTGTGCAATGAGAAGCGCAAGGATAAGGGGAAAGAGAAAGTGCAGGAGAAGTCCTCTGATCGCAGCATAGTACTTGCGAAGTCCAGCGTCAAGATTGAGGAAATTAATGTCACGCAGACTGAGGATTCCGATGGTGGTGATGAGTTCATACTTGCAGCTAGTTCTTCTGATACCTCACACTTGACTGAGACACCTAGTATGTATGCACGGTGTTGGTTATTGGATTCAGGTGCGTCGTTCCATGTGACGCCTTACTGTGAGTGGTTTCACTCTTACCATACTGTATCTGGATCAGTCAGACTTGGAGATGACAGGTCTCTTGATATTGTGGGCCGTGGAGATATTCAATTCCAGTTTTCCACTGGCAGTTTCTTTTTGCTCAGGGATGTACGTCATGTACCTGTGCTTACGCGCAGTCTTATGTCTGCAGGACAATTGGATGATGCAGGGTTTCATGTCTGTTTTGGGGATTCTGCCTGGAAGATTACCAGAGGCAGACTTGTGCTTGCTAGAGGCGCCAAGGCTGGCAGCCTCTATCCTCTTGTTGTATTTGGGTCTTCTGTAGACTATGTTTTGGCAGTGGGCTCTATCCCACATGTATCACTTTGGCATGCCCGTTTGGGGCATATGTCTTTGAAGGGAATGAAAATGTTATCTGGTTTGTAGTATCTTCCGCCTTTGGACTATGCACGTTTTGACTCGTGTGATCATTGTCTTTATGGTAAGCAGAATAGGTCTACGCATAAGAAATCGGGTAGGCCATACATGAGTGAGCCCTTGGCTTTGGTGCATTCAGATGTTTGTGGGCCCATGCCGTCTATGTCTATGGGTGGCGCGAAGTACTTTGTTACCTTCATTGATGATTTTTCTAGGAAAGTGTGGGCTTATCCCATAAAGCAAAAGTCTGATGTCTTGGCAGTCTTTCAGTGTTGGCTTGCTCTTGTTGAGAACCAGATTGGGTATAGACTGAAATGCCTTAGGACTGACAATGGGGGAGAATATGTCTCACGTGCTTTTGAGTAGTTTTGTGATGACAGGGGTATTATGCATCAATTGACCGCCCCTTACACCCCACCCCAGAATGGTTTGGCTGAGCGCATGAACAGGACTATTTAGGAGTGTGTCCGCTCTATGCTTAGCCATGCAGGTCTACCACAGAGCTTTTGGGCTGAGGCAGTTAGTATGGCAGTGCATGTCATAAACCGATCGCCTTCAAGTGGATTAAATTTCCAGGTTGCAGAGGAAGTTTGGGCTGGTAAGCCACCCTCTTATGCGCATCTCCACGTATTTGGATGTGAGGCATTCTACCATGTGCCCAAGGACAAGAGGAGTAAGTTGGATCGAAAGAGCATTAAATGCATCTTTCTTGGTTATGGTGATTCAGGAGAGATGGGCTATCGCCTATGGGATCCGCAGGCGCGGAAAATAGTACGCAGCCATGATGTAGTCTTCCATGAAGACAAGATGCACAGGCAGCCTAAGAAGGTGGTTGAGATTCGCAGAGTGATCTTTCAGGAGGAGCCTAGAGCTCCTACACAGCCAGTTGGACAGCCTACAGTTGTAGCAGATACTCATGGTCAGGGTGTTGGCCCAGGCAACTGGGCAGGTAGCAGAGCCTGCAGTGAGACGATCTGCTAGAGACAGACATCCACCTGATAGATTTCAACCCTGTATGCATTATGCTTTGGTTACAGATGCAAGAGAGCCTTTCACTTATGATGAGGCTATGTGTAGGGGTGATAGTCACTCTTGGGAGAGGGCTATGCAGTCTGAGATCGACTCCTTGCATAATAATGAGACTTGGGATTTGGTTGCCTTGCCTAAGGGCAAGAAGGCTTTGCCATGCAAGTGGGTGTACAAGTTGAAAAGTACCCCTGGACACCCCAAGCCGGCATACAATGCTAGACTGGTAGCAAAGGGTTTTAAGTAGGAGCATGGTGTAGACTTTGATGAAGTCATTTCTCCTGTGGTTAAGATGACCACCCTGTGCTTGGTCTTGGCTTTGGTTGCTCAGCTTGACTTAGATCTATATCAGATGGATGTCAAGACGGCTTTCTTACATGGGAACTTGCATGATGAGATCTATATGGAGCAGCCTAAGGGCTTTGCAGAATCTGGCAGGGAGCACCTAGTGTACAAGTTGAAGAAAAGTCTTTATGGCTTGAAGCAGGCACCTAGGGAATGGTATCATAAGTTTGATGCCTTTATGCAGTCACAGGGCTACAGCAGGAGTGCTATGGATCCGTGTCTTTACACGAAGAAAGCCCGTGATTGTTCATTGCTTATTTTGGTACTCTATGTGAATGATATGCTGATAGTAGGGAAAGCTCATGATGAGCTAGATGCTCTTAAATCTCAGCTGAAGAAGAGCTTTGAGATGAAGGATTTGGGACAGGCCTCTCACATACTTGGTATGCGCATTAGATGCGGCAGGCATCAAGGACTCCTCTACTTGTCATAGAGGGAGTATATTCATACTGTCCTTGAGCACTTCCACATGTAGGACGTAAAGCCTATTGGCTATCCATTGCCTTCTTATGTGAAGGTATCACATGCCGATTGTCCGCAAACAGATGAGCAGAGGGCTGAGATGGCCCAGATCCCTTATGCTTCAGCTATGGGCAGTTTGATGTATGCCATGATAGCCACTTGTCCAGATATTGCCTTTGCAGTTGGTATTGTGGCACGCTATATGGCTACACCTGGTAGGAAACATTGGGATGCCGTAAAGGGTATCATGAGGTACCTGAAGGGCACAACAAATATGTGTATTTGCTATGGCAGCCAGGATACAGGGGTTGTGGGGTACACTGACTCCAATTATGCAGGACATGCAGATAATAGGAAGTCCACTTCTGGCTATGTATTCACCTATGTTGGAGGTGCTGTCTCTTGGATGTCCAGGGTTCAGAAGTGTACGGCTTTGTCTACCACTGAGGCCAAGTATGTTGCAGCCACTGAGACTTGCAAGGAGGCCATATGGCTAGGCCGTCTAGTTGCTGACCTTGGGATTGATGTTATACCTACACTGCATTCGGATTCTATGAGTGCCATTCAGTTGGCTAAGAATCCGGTCTTCCATGCGAAGACGAAACACATTGAGGTGAGGTATCACTTCATACGTGATGTCGTGGAAGACAAGTTTGTTGACCTTGTCAAGATCTCCACTGACGAGAATCCTGCAGATTTGCTCACGAAAAGCCTCACTACTGAGCGCTTTTCCTTCCTCAGGAGATTGATGGGTGTTGGATGAGATGTTGCCTTTTCCTCATCCCTTGTACCTATGTATAGTTGTACTGTCCTTTTCTCTCTCACTAGGGCAGATTTGCCTTTAAGTGGGAGGTCGTTAGGGTAAAGGTGCCTTCGCCGTGCCGCCCCGTGTATTACTACATTGACAGTACCTGCCATTGCACACCGCCGTGCCACCCCGTGTATTACTACACTGACAGTACCCACCACTGCCTACACGTGGCGGGCGCCCGTCGTGTCACTTTATTCTTTACATTCATTTTAGTGACTAGTAAATAAAGGAAGGCATGGTCACACATTGTGACTGTTGGAGTTCCCATTTCTTGTCTCTCTCTTTCTTGCTCTTGCTCTCCTGCCATAGCTCGCGTGCAAGCTTCGATCCTTCTCACCTTTCACTTTCAATGGTTCTATTGACAAATCTGGCATAAATTCAAGCTTAAAGATACAACCACATCAAGCAATACATCATCTTTAGCAACGACTATACAAATTGTTACCCAAAGAAGAAAATATAGATATTTAAATTCTTGCGTAAAGCAAAGATTTACAGAATGGTTACAAACCAAACAAAGAGTTGGGAAAATATGGGTTTCAAGAAACCCTTAATCTTTGGTATCTTCTAGTTTGATTGTGTTGTAGAAGAGTCCTTAGTTTCAAGCACCTCGACAGGGCCTCGAGAGGAGTCCTTAGTTTCATGCACCTCAACAGGGCCTTTAGAGGAGTCCTTGGTTTCAGGTAGCTCGACAGGGCCTCTAGAGGAATCTTTTGTTTCATCCCACTCAATAAGACCTCTGTATTTCAAAAACTCCTGTTTTCGATAGCTTGGAAGAAGCTTCAAATTCTTACTATCTCCTACATAAGAGAGCAAATAGGAGCTAAGAACTCCAAAATATCCAGCTCT
This sequence comes from Lygodium microphyllum, assembly GCF_053477565.2. Classification (NCBI taxonomy): domain Eukaryota; kingdom Viridiplantae; phylum Streptophyta; class Polypodiopsida; order Schizaeales; family Lygodiaceae; genus Lygodium; species Lygodium microphyllum. Next base: position 52,517,349 of record NC_141138.1, on the reverse strand, counting down.
AGATCCACTGTATCCAGGCATGAAGCTAAAAACTCTTATGGCTTCTTCCTTCTCCACTAAAATGATCTTGTCCAAACCTCTGTTGAAAACTTGAGATCCAATAATCTTTGAGATAGCTCTCAAAGCCATCATTGGTAGACTTGGAGAGCTTGACAATCTACTATGATATATTACAATTGTTTGATTGTTTAAGTTTCCAATATAATGGCCAAGGCTTTGATTTTTTCCAAGCTTCATTGGCCTAGAGCCCTTGGCCCTTCCAAGAAAGTTATCCAGATCTTCAATCTCAATCTACACAACAAACCACAACAGTATAAGATATAATATATTTATCTATAATGCATAATAAAGTCTAACATAAACTCAATGGGTAACTTCGAATTATATTTCATACCTTAGGGTGTTCGTCTTCTTCGAGAAGACTATCATCATAAAGATTTATTGAACTCTTGGGTTTCTCATCTGATGGAGACTTCAATCTCTCTTCATACCCTACATCATCAATATGAAGTTTCTCTGGACCTGCAAGAACTCTTCTTGTGTAGGTAGCCCCCCCCTTTTCGTATTCTACCATCTGATTAATACATGTATGTAAGGCTATAGAGCTGTCTTGGAAATTCTCTCCCTCAACATCAAGACTTGCTAGTGGTTCTTGTTCATAACCTATAAAATTCATGTCATTTTTGCCCCAACCTGCAAGGATTGCTAAGCAATAATCTTCTCTAAGATAAAAAAGATATTGAATATCATTTAGCAACATATATCTCTTCTTATTGATAAGATAAGTGGAAAATGTTGAAATATATGCAAGAGGACCTTCTTCATCAACCTGTGCACTTGGCTTGATCTCCTTTTCTTCCACCATTGTGATATTGTCACTCTTGAACAAACCTACATCAAAACCTTGGACAAGTTGATTCTCAATATCTTCTTGGAACATCTCCTCATTCTCTTCGATCTCCTTATCCATACTTGCAATATCCTCTAGCTTTCCCTGTTGGTCTATATCTGGAGAAGAATTTTCCATGTACTGAAGATACACAATAAATCCAACGTCCTTGTGGATCAGAAGGCATTGGTGTTGATATGTGTGGAAAGTGCAACATGTTTCCCTCTTTCTGAATTCCTCATCAATGAGGTTGAACCTGCCTAGCAAAGTTGACCTGGATGTACTGGTGGCTCCCATGACATCACTATAATGAACAAATCCATTGACTTCTAAACCTTGCACATGTCTATCATAAAAATATATGTACTCCTTAAGTTTATCATCCTCCAATAACTCCTTCAAATCAAAAGGAACATTGAAAATTTCCCTGATATAGCTAAACTTGGAAGAATTTCCAGTTGTGTATAAGAAATCAAAGAGCCTATCATCAGAAGTCTCCATTAGCTCCTCCTCATCCATTCCTTCCAGAGATAGCTTTCTCTTTGTCATCTTGGCCAACAAAAGATTTATCTCTGAAAACAAAGCAGAATGGCAACAATGTCCAATAAAACAAGATGGAACCATGGAAAGAGGTCCCAAAATTGCATTTTTCAAGACAAAAAATAAAAAAGGAGAATTTTTTTAAATTGACCGATGAAACACAAAAACAAGGTGTTCAAGGTAAATGTCGGTGAAGAAATCACGTTTCACCGGACACTACTTGAAGAAGAAAGTTATTTGAAGATCTCACCAGTGAAACGCGATAGTTAGCAAAATACCACTAACGAGAGACATTATTTCGTGTTTCACTGGTCAAAAGATGCAAAACAAGAAGATAAACATGAACTATGAATTAATTCTATTAAAACACAGAAATTCATGATAAATCCCTTTTTGGAAGTGCTATGCTCCTTTTAAAAGACACAAAGCATATGACATCTGTAATTTTTCAAGTGTTATTAAAAATTCTTTCTATATTAATCAAATTGATTTTGTTCAAATACTCGTAATAACAAAATTTTGTTACCTATCAGAAATTGTTGAACTGCTCTTCAAACAAGAAGTAAGGACCTTGAAGGGAAGTCGAAACAAAATTTCGGGAGAAAGGAAGACAATATCGGAGAGAATGGCTTCGAAAAGCTTCTATATTGATTGTCAAATGTGTGTTGATAGTTCCAACGAAAAAGTTTGTGTAATGATGGAAAAATAAATGCGACTGCAAATTTGGACGAAATTTCCAATATTTTTATACGCACGAAATACCTCAGAATACGTGCGCACGTGTCTCACTTAACACACCGTATCAAATTTCTTAGAAGACGTGCGCACTCCCTTTTTTCGAGAATACGTCGTATGTGTTTTACTTAACACTTCGCCAAGTAATGCATGTACCATCGAAATCCCCCAATAAAGGGAAGCAACGGCCAAATTCGTTTCATATTTTTATGGTCGTGGAGCACATTTTCGTGGTCATGCAGTAGGGTCTTCGAGCATATTTTCGTGGTCATGCTGTGGTTGTGAAGAACGTATTCGCGTTTCACCAGAGCTATTGACAAAATTGGTTCTTAACGGATTTTTCCCAGCAAAGCGCCAAAGAAGGTATGGTTTTCTACATCCGTTCTTCTCAATACCCAAGCATCCATTCAATGCATTTTTTTGATACTTTTTCTTAATTTTTTATATTATTATGAGCTTATGAGCACTATAAACGAATTTTTTCCATAGTGTGAGCATTCCTTAATGTTGTGGAGATTTTAGGTAATGGTAATGTTGTGGAGATTTTAGGCAATCCTTCAAAATTTTTCCTTAATGTTGTGGATATTTTAGGTAATTTTAATAGCATTCCTTAGATTAATGTTTTGGTTTTCTTCGTTTTGTTGATTCCTTTGCTATTTATGTGTTGTCCGGTGAAATGCGAAAACAACATGCTACAAGGAGGCCTCTTGTCTGGAACTTGTGTTTCACTGGACACACTAGACAAGAAGTCCGGTGAAACACAAAAACAACATGCTGCAAGGAGGCCTCTTGTTTGAAACTTGCGTTTCACTGGACACACTGGACAAGAAGTAACATGTCTTTTTTTGGCAGATGGCTAGGACTAAAGCAACAGCAAGGAAGGAGAAGATTAATCCTAGGGGTTTAACATCAAAGATTCATGAATCTTCAAAGCTTTCAAAGCTCTCTAGAAAGTCAAAGCCAAAGAGAAAGTTTTCTCAAAATGTCAGGTGCCTAAGGGAGATTAGGAAGGCAATAAAGGCTCTTGACAATGCAATTCCAAAGTTGTCTTTTTAGAGGCTTGTCAGGGAGATTTGTGACAAATATAGTTTGGATAGTTTCAGATAGACAAGAACAGCCCTTAATTGTATACAAGAAGCCACATAGGATTTTTTGGTTGAGTTTTTTCAAGATGCCTATATTTGTGCTGCTCATGCTCATAGGCTCACACTCATGGACAAGGACACGGTAATTCTTAGGAGGCTAAGATATAGATTTTCAAAGGTCCTTGAGCCAATTTCCCTCACTGATGAGAAGACATTTAATATCCTTAATGTGCCCCCAGCTAGGAGAAAGAAAGATGATTCTGGTCCCAAGGTTGAGGATGTCACCCATGAGAGGGATATAAGGCAACATGAAAAAGTGGAGAAAGCTAAAGAGGAACATGCAGATAAATGGAGAGAGTATAGGAGGCAAAGGGCTGAAGAAAGGGAAGCAGAGCAACTAGAGTCCTTTGAAAATGAGCTGGCCACCCTTCTTGAAGCAGCTAATCCAAAAGGATTCAATGTGTTTTGTTTCTTACCTGGTGACTTAGGCAAAAGAACTGAGATTATCTCCTTTAATGCTGCATGTGTTCAGATTCTTAAGGATAAAAGAAGAGAAATAAATGACAGTATTATTCTTGCTGGCCTAAGGTATATCCACCCATAATTACTTCTACTTTTTGATATTTTTTTAACAATAAGATTTTTCTTGTTTATACTCACTATTTCCATGCCTTTTCTAGGTGTGTAATGCATGAGTTTCCTTTGGATATGCAACAAAAAATTAAGGTTATTGATCCATCTATCCCATTCTTTATGAGGAACGAGCTTGACACAAGTTTTGTTGAGCAGTGGTTCAATCTGATGAATTTGATACTTTGGAGCTCCTTATAATTCCATATAATGAAAAGTAAGTGATTCAATATTCTATTAGAGTTTTTGAGATTTTATCCTACTAATTTGTTGAGATATGATTGCTTTCAGTTCTCATTGGAGCTTGATTGCAATAGATTGTGTGGATAAGCAATGTTTTTTAATCAACTCTATGAAAGGAAGCCATGGAAATGCTAAATTGTAAGTTATATTATCCAAGGGCTCCTTGATATTTCAATTCTTTTTTTTGTAAGTACTCTAAATTTCAATATATTTTATATATAGAGGTGCAAAAAGATTAATTGAAGAGCTAGAGAAAAGACCCCCTATGCTGTCTGATTTGCTTGCAACAATGCAATATAGATAAGTTACGGTAAGTTATTGATTAAAATAATTGAAACATAAGTTTATTCTATGAACTACCATTCGTTCTCTTTATAGTTTTACTTTGTGTTGGTGGTTCCAGTGTCCTCATCAGGATGATAGCCATTCTTGTGGCTGGAGGGTGATTGCAAAAGCTAGAAGAATGGTTAACTTTGTTTATCTTAATGATGATAAACATGTAAAGGTAATATGAAAGATGCGAAACTTTAAGATAGATATTCATTGCAAATAGTCCATTGATGATAAAAATATAGTCTATTGTAAGAAAAATAATGAACTAAAACTCTTTTTTCTATAAATATGTGATAGTTTTTGAAGGATTGCTATGCATCTGAGCATGTTTCGTATGTCAGAGCAAAGCTCTTGAAGTATATAATGGTCAATTGTATATAATCAACAATAGAGATTGGTGGGGATTTGCACCATAAAGGAGATGCAGTGCCTATAACCACGGAAGGTGAAGCCACAACTTCAATACTTTACCCACACCTTCTATACCCAAGACATCAAAGAAAGGCAAAAGGACTCCTAGAAAGGATAGTTCTCCAAAAAAGAAATAGCTTTGCCATATTGCCTTGTAAACCTTCATATATAGAAATTTGCCCTTCAGCCCTTGTATATCTCATAGAGATGGCAGATAGACATCTGCTACAAAATTTGTAGATATATTTTATATTGATAGTAAAGATATCTTTTCTTGAATGTCCTTGCAGTGTATATTATTTTCTCTCATTTTCGATATTTACAAAAAATAAATTACAAATGTTTGTTAGTTAGGAAGTGAGATCTTGATATACATCTAAGTAGCTATAATATGATGTGAAAACTTACTCATTTCTTGTCAAGTTGAAATACAAAGGAGCATGGTAGTTCAATGTCTTCATTTTGTAAATCCATCCTCACTTAATGTAGCGTACATGATTTTCTAATCTTTAAGATTGCAATAATATCCTCGTTGAACCAAATATCAAGATCCACTATAGGATCTTTGCTGAAATCATTAAGATTCTGGTCTAAAGCAACTAGACTACTACCAACACAATGCCATCGACTATAGTAAAAGATAAGGATAAAATTTTGAGTAGCAATCATATATTTACAAGCTATAGAGTCTTGATCTATCTTACATATAATTTTTCCTTCTGTCCTTGTATCCCATCCTTCATCAACAAATTGTATGATATGATTATATGTTAGTCTCTTCACTGAAAGCATGGTTTTTGTTATTCTTATCTTCATATTAGAGAAGAAATCAATAAATATATTAATAGGCATAAACAAAGTAACTTTGCTTAGCCTACTTGAGATATTAGATTTTAGAGCTTTCTGGATCTCAGAAAACATCTTACATCTATAGCCCTTACTAGTAGCTGGACTTAGCAAAGGCCACTCAAAGCTTGAAAAACCTGGCAAAGGAAGAAGGTTTATTGATCCCCATTGGCAACGCTGCATAGGAATAACATAAGAATGGTCATAAAAGAATATTCCATTCTCTGCAAGCTCTGTCTTCTTTATGCCTCTATACATTTCTTCTCCAATTGAACCATGTATAACATCAATAACATCAATAATAGACTCCACTGGTTGCCATTTCTCAAGATTAGAGGGATAGACATCTACAAGACAAACAAATATTATAATGGAAAAACCTAAACCATGTTTAAGAAAGGAAAAACTTTAAGAATCAAATTCTTACAATTTGGTCTATGCATTGGAAGCTTTGAAGATCCAGGTTTCAAACACAGCTCTCTATGCATGAACACATGTTGCACTAGTACCTCTTTGATGCTATTCTTATTTGCTCCAAGCTTAAAATCTCGGATTCTGCCCTTCCAAGCAGAGATAAACGATCTCTCATGTCTTTGCCTTTTTTCACGTTTTGCTTGTTGCATGGTGATCCAACTACCTTTGCTAATGATAGTAGGGATCCATCTTCCATCAGTTTGGAATGAGTTAAACACTGATATGGATGTGATTTGGGAGCTTGGACTCCTTGTTGAAGGTCGAATTTCTGTATCCATGGTAGAAGAGAGAGAGACATGCACACACAGAGAGAGAGAGAGAGAGAGAGAGAGAGAGAGAGAGAGAGAGAGAGAGAGAGAGAGAGAGAGAGAGAGAGAGAGAGGACTAGGCTACCATAACGGAGGGAAAAACAATAGAGGAATAAAAGAAAGGAGGGAAAAAACTGAGCGCCATGCTTTTCACTAATTTGAATATCGATTACATCAATCATTATCATTAATCTAGAAACATCATTAAATAAAAGTAGCCGAGACTCTATGCCATAGATGCAAAAGATATCATAATCACGAATATAAGAGACTAAAAATAGATAATAAAAATACAAATTCGTAATATTATTATATTTATATAATTTTGTAAAATGATTTTTTAATTTTTTTAAAATAGAAGTTCCGTTACGGAGGCTTTGCTCTTATTGGTCTAGAGCACTCTCTCTCCACATCCTAAAAGGCACTTTCGAGACCTCAAAACTCCCCTAATGGAGCAAATTGCAATCTTCTCCCTTATATAATGGTTGTATCCAATTCTCCTACCATTCTTGGAAAAAGCCATACGCAAAAGCATGATGTATCACATGCAACATAAACAGTCTCCTCTCCTTTGTTGTCCATTTCAACATCTCCGCATTCAACTGCAAAGTATCACATGCTTTTCCATTAGCCATCTTGTTGAGGATTGCCTCCAATGTTTCTAAAGTGAACACATCACTAAATGGTTGCGTATGTACATCACATTTGATGGGATGTACCCCTTTATGCATGTAAAGTTCTATAACATATGATAGCATGTCAGCACGAGAGAGAGAGAGAGAGAGAGAGAGAGAGAGAGAGAGAGAGAGAGAGAGAGAGAGAGAGAGAGAGAGAGAGAGAGAGAGAGAGAGAGAGAGAGAGAATTTGATTGTGTGAGATGAACTAAGAAAATAATTGATAGAGCGTCAGAGAGTAAATTTGGGTAGAAGATAAGATGATGTTATTATTATTTAATATCAAAGCTTTTGTATAAATGTGTTTAATCATCTTTGACCAATTCTTGTTGAGAGAGAAAGAGAGAGAGTGTATATTTTGGATAGAACAGAAGATAAGATTAGAGGCTAATTATTAGGGGTTGATTCCAAGCTGAGATTAATGGCTAACTAGGGGTTGATTAGGATCTATCATGACTGAAATCAAGAGAAAGAGTTAATATCCAATTGAGTAAAAAAGAATACAGATACAGCGAATCAAAGGGGTATAAATGTGCGATTCAAATGTTAATCCAAGTTAAAATTGTCATACATTTTTCTTTGTAGAATGCAGGTTCAGGATGTACTAAGAGAAAGAGAGATATTCACTTCCAATTGGAGGATGAATATGCATCACTGTTCAAAAGAATTGTGCAAAGGGATGATGCAATAAGATATAGGATGCAACAAGAAAAAAATGCAGGGAAAAAAATGCGGATCTTTGGATTAATGGGTGCATTTATCCACTTGATCCACTAACTCAAAGGCCACCACAATTTAATGGGCTTACATCATTTGTAAAGTTTGCTTGTGAAGGCAATGGAGGATTGTATGGACACACATGTAGACTTGTGATACAAGTACTAGCAAGGGTTAATCAAGCCTTAACGAATATGCAGACAAGATTACAAGGGTATGTGCAATCTTTGATGGAAAAAGATAGATTATTAGTTGAGAAGGATAGGAAGAATCAAAGGCTATAACAAGCAATGTCTATCATTGAAGATGCTATACATGCTACACATGTATAGAATATGGAGTTATAGTCTAAAATTATGGAGTTGGAGAAGGAGAATAGAAACATAAAGAGGAAGCTCATTAAAACTTTGGAGATTGGGCCCACTTTAAAAACCAAAGAAGTGCGTTAACACATTTGATTAGTTAAACCAATTCACCAATTAACCAATGGAAGTGGACAATATCATAGACAAATATATGCTCAATGTGCAATAATGAGCAATATGTTTCCTCATGTAGAGAATGACACTATTGCTAATGTCTTTATAGCAAGGACATGGTAAAAAATGCATTGGACAATTGTAAATTCAGAGATATTGTGGATGGAATTGCAAGTGAATGTCTTAAGGATGTAAGCAACTTGTTTAGTGCTACAAATATTGAAGGATCATGTGACAAGGTGGGAATGAGCTCCGAGTTATACAATATGCGCTATTAACAATTGGATACAAGTTTTTAAGCATGTCTTCAAAACTAAGTGAGTAGTGCCTCTGCCAAACCATTTCACGCGAAGAAGGCTTAAAAAAAACTAAATGAGAAAGTTTTAGAACTAATTGGTGAGCCAATACATCTGAAACACATACTAAAGTATGGTTCCAAAGCAGTTACCTTTGTATTGAATGCATCCAATAACTTTGTATTGGATATATGTAGGGTGCAAGTGGCTATGGTCAAGTTCTACAGTATGTCTATGGAAGAATGTAGATGCAAGCTTAAGTTTATCATCAAACTTGATGAGAGTCAGATTATCAAGGGGATAACACTTGAATGTGTAAGTATAAAACTTATGAATCGAGCATTGGATCTCGACATCAATGATAACCATTCTTTATACTTCAGTGTATCAGAGAATGAAATATGGTGGCTTGAAGCATTTGAAGTATCAAAGGAGGACCTTCAATGAAAACCATCCTTTATATTTCAACGTGCAATCAGAGAATGAAATATGGTGGCTTGAAGAATTTGAAGTACCAAAGGAGGACCATGAAGTACTTAAAGTTTTTTTAAACCTTACTAATATACCCAATGTTATTCAATAGTAAAATAATGGAGCAACTTTACATGTCAAAGGATTTGGGGACTATTAAGTTGAATGGCATCTTGTAGGTGATTTAAAAATAATGAAGTGTATATTTGGCTCATCAAATGCAACAAATGCAAAATTTCCATGCATGTTAGTATTCAAACTAGGAAGAAAGGGAAAGATGGAAAGAAAGAATGGCTTGCTAAGATAGGACAACCAGGTGCTCCAACACGTGATCAGAAAGTCACGAGAAATGGAGTGCTAGTCCCAGTGGATCCAAGATGGTGCTCTATTTTGGAAATACCATTGACAAGGGTTCACTTTTGAACATTGCATTGTTTAGTTAGGATAATTGAGAAGCTAGTATATGAATATATATTCTTCACATACAAGATGTACCCTATGTTAGAAGATGATGCTACATGCAATAAGGTAGAAAAAGCCCTCTCTAAAGTTGGATTGTACTACAGGGGACAAGTAGAAATAAAAAAGGACGAGAAAAATTGGGCAAGAGTGGAAATATCCCTTGCAAACCAGGCAAACCCAAGGCTAGGAAGTTTACATCTCCACCTCGAGATGACAAAGGCAATATACTTGTGAAGCAACTAGAGAAGTATGAAGCATGGAAAAAGTTACACCTTGCTGTTCTAGATTGGAGCAATGGGGGACGAAAGAGGATTGCAAAGGTAGAAGTGTGGATACACCTAGATAGATTGGTAGCTCTCTTACAAAAGTTGAGGTTTAAGGATGGTGATGCCAATACATTTAAAGAGATAGTTGCTAAACTTCACAACTCTATGGTGGAGGCATGGACTTCGAATAGCATTTAAAGGAAAATTTAATGAACCATTAGCATTGCTCAAATAGGCCCATTCAAGTTGAGAGGAGAGAGAGCAATTAACTCAAATGATAGGGAAGGCTCAAATGAAGGGCTAGACCCAAAGGCAAGGTGAAGTAGGTTTGAGTGAGAAGAGTGAACCATTAAGGAAAATTTGGATGCACTTTTGGGCCCTAAAGAATTGCCATATCATCATCCTACTAAAAAAGGTCGGCGTATAAATAAAGCTTTAGATAGTTTGACTATTTGAATTAGGCTAAAAGAGTATTTTGTAAATTTTACTTAAAATTTCAAAAGTTCAAACTATGTTTTTCAAAGTTTTGATATCGATTGCTCTATCTTTTGGGTCTATAAATCTTAAACCACACTTCTTGTTGGGAGAAGTGACAATGTAACAATGCCTAATCTTAGAGAGTGAAGTTTAAGCTTATCTCTACTTGAGTCCTTAATTTGACTTTAGATACAATATATTGTTGAAAAGTTCAAAAAATTAAATTTAAATTATGAAAAGTCAATTTTGAAATCCTAAGACAAAGATTTGAAAATTCCAAATCTTAGAACATTCATTAGTCTAGAGAGAGGGGCATGGAGGGGTAGCAAGAGACAGAGAGAGGGAGGGATGAGGTGGAGAGAGAGAGAGATAAAAGTTCATTTATACTATAGTAAGTTTGAAAGTTCATTTATACTAAAGTAATTTTAAAGTGAATTAATACTATAGTAAGTTTAAAAGTTTCATATTTAAGTCAAGTCTCTTCTTTCATTTTTTTCCCATTACTCTTCACACTACCCTCCACTTTTCTATCATACATCATCACAACCATGGCATGTTTCAAGCTTCCTATCAAGAAGGTGCATACAAGAGTAAGAATTGAACACTCTTTCGAATCTAGTGAGTGTACAATGGTGTGAGTGACAAAGGCCTCCTAGTGGCCCTACTACAACTAATAATGGTGGCACTAGTGTGGCTCATAATGGTGGCCCTAGTGTGGTCAATAATGATAGCCCATCTATTGAGAATGATAGTCCACCATTGTCCTGAAATGGTGGTTGATATGCTCCAGTTGCTCTAGCTCCCATTACTGCTCTAATTGGTAATACACATCCTTCAATATATAAGAAGCGAAGATGGAGACTAGGGACAACTACTCTACGTGAGATAAGAAAATTCTAGAAGACTGTTAACTTGATTATTCCTAAGGCACCATTCTCCAGGTTGGTGCAAGAAATACTACAAGATCTGCAATCAGGGTATCATCACAAGTTCTTTTCAAGGAACCAGGCAAGGAATGTGGGGTGATGGTCAGCAAGCCAAGCCTTGCTTGCTCTCCACCAAGAGGCAGTTGAGAGCTACTTGATTGATCTCATGAGTGATGGTCAACTTCTAGCCATTCGTGCTCAATGTATCACTATTAAGCCCATAGATTTGGTTCTCATTTGTAGAATTCACAAAAACAAGGATGCATTTAATCTTAATGTTAACAATATGCTTTGAGAAGCTACTTTGTAAATGGATCTACATTTAGTTAATACTATATTAGAGAATTTGGGAATCTCCCAAGTTTCACTTTCAAATAAGGAGTAAAGATTTGATCAAGTGGCTAAATCTTAGCCCCATATTTGAGAGTGGGACTTGAGAAGATTACTTATATAGTATCTAGGGAAAATTTCACCTTCAACTAAGGGGATAAGATTTGACCATGTATCCAAATATTAGTCACATTAGGAATTTCAAAATTTTATGAAAATTTCAAAACTCTTGAATATGTGGTTAGTTAGTTGTAGATTTGATAGGGCTTAGTTTCTTATTACCTTTCCAATAGACCTTCAAGTATTTAATAGCAATGGCCTTCAAAACAGAGCTAAATTTTGCCTAGCTCTAGTTGTACTTGGTATGATGTACTATCTATCGTGTATTTTGTGATTTTGTAATACTATATATGATATGTGATATTATATTTCACCTATGATTTGCATTGTGTAAAATTTTAAGTTTCCAAATTTGCAAGTAGTTTCGTTGAGGATAAATTTAATGTGCAATCACACACACATTGGTGAACGATTATACTTGGGCTGATGCATTATATCTTTAATGTATTTTGTGGTTTGGTAATACTATATCTGATATATATGATATTCCATTTTACCCATGATTTGTATTTTGTGAATTTTTAAGTGTTCAATGTTATACGTAGTTTGGTTGAGAATACATTTTAATATGCAATTACGCATACTCAATGAATTTTTTCTATTCTCAATAGTGAAGTATAATCCAATTATTGCATTAAAAAAATATCAAACTGTCAATTTTATAAATCAGAATATGGTGAAACTTCACCCATATGTCGGGCATCATAAGAAATCACGAAAAATAAAAATTGGCACTATTAGAAGCCTTTGGGGGACACTGGCTAGAGGCTAGCATGTGGGGCCTTAAATTTGGAAAATTAGGGCCCCACATGTGAGCCTCCAATCAAGTGTCCCAAAGGCTTTTGATGGGGCCTTTTTTTTAAAATGGTTGGTGTGTCCTAGAAGAGTCCACATGTAAAGTTTCAAGTCAATTTGATTACTAGTCATATTTTTTCAAAATCTGGATACATTAACTCAAGTTTATGGATTTTTAAAAAGTTTGGCTCCAAGTTGAAAGTTTCATCTCATTTTACACATTTGAGTTATGTGTTTCAAGTTCTCACTCCTGAAAGACATGGCACATAACAAACAAGAGGCCCGGAGATTCCCCCCCGTAGAACTTTTGTGTAAAGGAAATCTCCCTTTGCTCCACCACTACCACCACCATGCCACTATCACAAGCATCAATGGAAGCCATGCCTAGTGGCCCTCCGAGAGATCTGCCATTATCAAAGGACCACGCGCCTCTTAATACCAAAGGCTACATTCTAGAAGGTGGTGTGGGAGACAATGTAGAATATACTAATTAGAAATAGTAGGAGGCACTTCCCCAATAGTTCAAGTGTGGATCAACCTGATCGGTGGGTTGCCAGGCCCTCTTTGCACTATAGGAAGTTGCTGAAGCCTTTCTCATGGACTTGTTTTAGAGACTTTGTCTATGTAGCAGTGCATGCAAGGAGGGTTACCATCTCACTAATTGGGATCTATGGATATAGTGAGGTTCTTTTAGCAATGGAGGGATAGTCTTGGCAAAGAATAGCAACAATAGGGCTCTACTAGTGAAACATCTATGAAATCTATATTCTAAAGTGATTTTGTAAAACCTTGCTTGTTCTGGATCCTCTATAAATTGTTATGAATATGAATACAAATTTTTTGGCACATCTTATTTTTGTTTAGTCTATTGTTATTTATTTTATTTATTTACTTAACTTATCCTTATGTGCATTTAGATGAGTAAATATTGTGTACAAATTTGATAAAGCATTGCATATTAAATTTAAATAGCAAATCACATATCACAAAAAATAATAATAAATGACACATATCACAACAAACTACATTACATGCAAATCCAACAACATTGCTTTTCATTAATACAAGAGAAGATTACAAGTTGTGTTACATTGCAAAAGAGACAGCATTAGGTAGCAAGTACATCTAATATGTCCTAGGCTTCTTGGAGCTAGGCTCCCCATGGTCAAAGTTGCTCTTTATCATAGGCAACAATACATTTTATCCTATAATTTCCTACCTAATGATAGTGGGGTCTTTCACTCCGGCAACCATATCATGGGCCACCATGGAGAAAACTGGGCAAGACCTAGTACTTGTGAAAAAGTAGAGTAGCTTTAAAAACATCGAAGCAATACTTCTTTCTCCAAGTTGGAGTTGGTCGAGATGGTCTTGAAGGGGCAAGATTTCATTTAGTGCCCCCAGCTTCAGGAAGTTCTCTACAAAAGCAAAAGAACATGTCTTATGAAATACTATTATGTCACCTGATAAGCTGGACAATGTACTCCTTCAATGTCGAGTCCTGCACCGTTCCTTGGCTACCTGATCGCCCACCTTGCCAAGATGAAAACTCATCCATAGAGATAATGTCCTATGTCACACAAGCTCAATATTAGCTCACTATGCATGGAGAGTGCTAAAGATATATACTTGAGTTTTTCATGCAACTTTACCCATAAGGCATCGAGGGCATGTGGATCCACCGTATGAATTTTGACTGGGATTAGACCCTTAAAGGAGCCCTAGCCAGAGGCTCGCATTTGGGGGACCGGAATATGGGACATGCCCTGGAGAACCTATGGGTGAAGTTTTTCTAAAAATCGAAAACATTATATTCTTTACGTTATCTATCTATTGTTGTAATGGAGCATCCATGTCTGCTTCTACAATCGGGATGCCCTCATCTCTCTCTCCTTGGAAGGTACTGGTGTGTAGTAGGGTTGAGGACCAAAATGGCTTTCCTGCAAAAGTGCTCAAAGTATGTCGTACTCTGGTATCGCATCCTCAATTTGATTTTGGATGCTCACAATGACAAAGATGTCATCGATGCTCATGCCATCCTATTGAGCTACCTCATCCACATGTGGTGGGGAATCCAGTACATCAAAATCTATAAAATCATATGGTGCATCACACATCATGATACAATATAGTTCTTCTTCTCTTATCTCCAAAATATCCACCATATCTTGCATGAATAGGTATTGAACCCCCCGATGGTAACAACATGGAGAGAAGCAAGGAGTGGCTCATTGCTCAGCATCTTTGCATGGCAGGGAGATGGGTGTACAATAGCTAAGCTCTGTGCTGCCTCTTTGCTTGGATCGATAGTGATTTCCTCAGGCTCCCTCTCGAAATACTATAGTTATGGCTGAGAGGGTGCATCAATGTCTTTCTCACTGTCCTTTTGCACATCGGTGTACAAAATATAGATGGCAAAGGCTGCATCACACTCGATGAGATCCATCGTGGTGTGGTCCAAGGACGAGGTGGGTATATCTCTAGCACAGAGTTGTTGCCCCACATGCGCCAGAGCTTGGTTTATGACCTTTGCATGGCTCAATTTGGCATGTAGACTATGCAAAAAATCTATAGAATTCCACTTAAGAGCAGAGTTCAGAATGGAGCAAGTGAGAGGATTTGTCGCATCACAAAATGATACCATTATGCTAGAGATAGGATCTATCGCAAAAAGTGAACGCTCTAGATTCAAGGTCATGCAAAACCTCGGGTCAATCTAGTCTCCTATAGGTGCATAGTGTGTGGAACTAATCCATGCGGCAAAGGTAGGAGTAGTAGCCATGGCAGAAAGAGAGAGAAGGAAGAAGAGCACAAGTATAGAGAAGTAGAGAATGAAAGTGAAAATGAGTTTGAAGATCTAACTTTTATGTATCAAGGGTTTTAAATAAATGTTCTTATAAAAATTTTAACCTTAAAGTTTCAAATTAAAACCCTAACCATAGATACTTTATTTCAATAAAAGCCACCATCAAAATTACTCAAATAGACAAACACTTCATTACACTCCATCATATCCTCAAGTAGGTTTGGATTGCTAAGTATGTTCAAGTTTAACTAGAGAAAATATTAGAATTTTTAAAGAAAAAAATCTAAAAGACCTTCAAAATCCCTTTAGATCAAAATCTTAGGAGAGCCCTGATTTACTTGCTTTGTTTTATGTGTTCAACTTACTTTTCCTAGTAGAAATGTTAATGAGCTCATTGACAAAACTTTACTAGAAGTTTGGCTCTTTGAGATGGTAGATATATCATATCAAGTGATCATATATATTTTAATAGAAATAATTTATGGATAAGAAATCTAAAACTTGTTGTGTGACACATAGTTTTTCCATATGCCAACCATATAGCAAATGTCTTATTAGCACACATGAACTCAAGCAACATGGTTACAAATTACTGTTGTCACTCAATAGACCAATGTAGATATGTTAAATAGTGAACTAAAACAAAGGCATACTCCATGACTCTGTATGTTGACTACAAAAGGGTTATGACCATATTACAAGATAACCACATCTATGAGAGTTGTATGTGTCTCATCTTGGGTATCTTGATCCGAGTTGATCCACTCCCCTTGTAAGAGTCACCATCTTCTATATCGAAAGAAAACACATAGGGTTTGTCTAGCGATGAAATACCTGTAAGTAAAATAAAAAATATGGTAAGTAAAAGTGGCTAACACAACAAGCCATCTAAGTAATACCTATATCAATTAAATCAAGACATACAAATCAATATAAAAAGATTTATTTGAATGTAAGATTTGATTGGTTGACTCATCATCTCATAAAAATGTGTTCTTTTGACGTGCCATGACTCACACAATAGCTGACTCATCCATCCCTTAGACGGACACTTGCATTGATAAGTAATATTCATTTTTTTCAGAACCTCACATGAACTAAACAAATGTGCAAATAATGAAAATGGAATACACCAACCAAGGTGTACATCTTTGGAGCCTATGGTAGGTTTCATAGCACTATTGATGTCAGATTTTATGTTAGAATTACATGTTCCTAACAACTCTAAGCTACCAATCAACCATTCACAACTAGATATTGGCGGCAATTGGACATGCTGCAATCTCTTACTTTCTACTACATACAATGAATTATAAAAAAAGATATTTTGAGTTGCAAGTTAACTTGCAAAGTTATTATCATAGATCAAATAACCTATGCCTTTATGCCAAACATGTATCTTGCCACTTAAACATTTCACATTTTGCCATTCATGTAGAGTGGATGGATATAGAGCTATCAATAAAACAAACTTGAATTAGAACACTACAAATATTATAAAAAACAACTCTGATGCAAAAGAATAAACAATGATAAAATTTAAAAACTTACTATTTTGTTTATATTTTGCAATGTAGTTCTTGTTGTGTACACAAATTTGTTTATGCATATAAACATATTGGATCAACACTTCTATTGCTGTACTTGTCCCATTAAACACTTTTGTGAACTCTAAAATTCTACCTTTAAAATGTTTGCTGGGGTTGCAACAAATTATGCTTAACCTTGAAACTCCCTCGAGTACTTGGGTGCATCAAAATCCAAATACCGCTACTATCTTTCCTGTTAAAGACCTCCATTGCAAGTATGTTACTAACGTTTTTCCTTCATGAATACATCTATATTAACCAAATACAAAAGTTATCTATCAACAAGTTTTTATGTGCTTTTATTATTACATGTAAGTGAATTTATCCATATGTAGAATCATTAGTATAACAATATTTTCATGCACAAGCATCCCTTTGCCATTTCACGTATGCAATGCTAAGAGACTGTAGCACTAATGCTATCTCATGCTATTCCATGGTTTTAGAATCTAAATAAAATTATCCTAATGAGATAAAAAAACTATCAAAATATTTTCTTATCATAGCATTTTAATTGTGGTTTTTTAAATACAAGAATGTATTAACATTGCAAACTTAATGTTCAAGTCTATATTAGATATTTCTTTCCATCGATCCTTAACTAGATGCCAAAAATAATAATTCATAAAAAATACTTTATTGAGTACAAAAGCATTAGTCTTTCCTTTGACTTAGGGTTTCCTAACTCTTGAGCTCTTCATTCACCTTTGAGGCCTAGAGTTGTTTGTATCCATTCTAGTCATGCCCGAATAGGATTGATAACATTGTAGCTATTGGATGGATCTCAAGGCATCTTAGTTTTAGCCCTTATGATTGCTGTTTGTGTTAACTGCGCACAATATCAAGACTCTCAATCTATCCAACATAAGCTGTTAACGAAAGCTTGGACAATGGTCTAGAGCTTCGAAAATGATTCTCTTCTAGAATAAGTTGCTTGCCATGCAATCTATCAGACATGCGAGTTGCAGCATATACATTTGAAGTGACGAAAATTGCACCTACTATTGCGAGGATGGGAAGCTGACAATGCTTGAGTCTTATATATTTATGAATTTATTGCATGGTATCTAAATGCAATTGACTTCTTTTGCCATGAATATTTGGGAAATTCAATCCTTCGAACACTTGTGATGCAGTTTATCCTTTTTAATGTCCTATTCCCATATGGCATGACATGGGTCTAATGCATCTCATGTGGGAATCAAAGTAAGCATTTATCAATCTAGAAATACGTTACTTACAACCGGTACCGCGGTTGGATGGGCAGTGATGTCCTCGCCCGAGGCTTTGTTGCTCGTTGTTGTGGGGTTTACATCCACGCGTGTCATTTTCCTCTTGGAAGCCATCCTCAGTTGTAAGCGCCCCGAACAACGTAGTATGCTTAACAATTATGATATTTGCTTGTTTTCGAGATTTAATAGAAAAGAGAATGAACACTTAAAGCTGAAAATGAAAATTACTCACAAAATTACAGCCATAAAAATGTAAAAGTAATGGAGACAAGATTGAGGGTTGAAGATGGGCAACCCCCCCCGAAGGAATGTATTTCTGCTCAACCCAAGTCCCTTAGGGAAGAGCTCAGTTACAATCAACCTGAGAGTGAGAAGAAGTAATTCTCACTCTCACAAGATCATGCAAAGATGTACAAACACACATGCATTATCTATTATGCAATGATAAGAACTGATTTCTTTACAGTATGAGAGAAGAAAAAGGGGAATTCAGCCTTTCTCCATCGTTGATCAGCAGTACAGGGATAGAGCTTGCTTCTTGTAGCTAAAATGGAAGAAAGAGCTCAAGAAGGAGGTGCTGTAATGAATTTACAGGCTTGCTGTCTTGTAAAACAGCAGTGATAGAAGAGGGAATATGGAGGAATTTGATAATGGAGAAGTGGGGGATGATGATGGGGATGGATGGGGCCAGTTTCTGGCTATCTGTGGGTGCTGTACATGAGTTTACAGCAAAGAAAAATGATGCTCAATGAAGAAAAACGAGCTCTTATTTACAGGAGAGGGGAGAGCTAGTACAAAAGGGGAAAGTGGAGTAGCACAAGACAAGTGTCCAGCCACATGTCATGAGATGTGACAAGTGGTGGGACACTTGGAAACTTGTGTGACAAGTGTCTTGACACTTGTCTCTTCTTTATGGCCTTCCTTTTTGGGTTGAATACTGTCAAGAATAGAAACAACCAAATTTAGTAAGCACAGTCAGAGTACAGAACTTACTATTTTTAGAATGACATCCCTATTTTTTAGGACTAGCATTTTTAGGCTAATTCGAGGCTCCTAAAATTTAGGGACCTCCTAAAATTTAGGGATCTCCTAGAATTTAGGGACCCCCCCAATATGGATATCATATGAAAGCTTTTTCCGTGTACATCGCAAAAATGGTATCCGAATCTTCATGTGACTTTCCTATGCAAAGAAATGTGCATTTCAAGCTTTCAGCCCACACATGCACATTATACAAGCATTTCATGATCATGCCATCTTGTTGATTGTAACTGTCTGTTCTGGTGGATCTAGCCCCCACTTCAAGGCATCAATCCTTTCTGTGTGCGAGTCTAACCCTGATATGCGTGAGTTCTAGTCACAGGCGCCCAATCGGGTCATATAGGTGGAAGTGTGAACTATCTTTTCTCTAACCCATCGTGTGGGTCCACCATAACCTGTGACCACTCATCAGTGGCCAGCTCCAATGCACTTTTCTTTATATCTAATTAGTGCAAAGGAAATAAATTTAATAAATCATTATATAGATAAATTAATGAAAAAGGATACAAATTCTGTTTCTATAGAGTTGTGACAGCCCTCTGGCTTTTATTCAGCTGTCCTCAGCTGAAAATCTTCTTGATATTGTTGTAGAATATTTGGGTAATCCTTCATGAATTTTTCATCTACCCACTGTGCATCTGTGGTGGGTAGATTCTTGAATTTTAGCAAGAATTTTCGTGTCACAAGGCCACTTCTCGTGGTTCGATCCTTGAGAAACAAAATCTTTTCAGGTTCCAAGAGTTGCTCTGTTTCTTCAACTTCTGGGGGATCTTCAGTAATGGGTTCCTTTGGTTCTGGTCCTATGTAAGGTTTTAGCAAACTTACATGAAAAGCATTGTGTATTTTCCAATGAGTAGGAAGCTCAAGTCGATAAGAAACTTCATTTATTTTCTCAATCACTTTGAAGGGTCCAAAGTATCTACTGGAGAGCTTTGGAAAAGATGAATTTTGACTAGAACCTTGTTTGAGCCTGCTTTTATCAAACTTTAGCAAGACATATTGAGCTTTTTCAAAAGCCAAAGGTCTTCTTCGTTTATCTGCTTGCTTCTTTTGTCGCTCTTGCGCAACTTTGATAGTGGCTCGAACTTGATCCATTGTTGTTTTTAAATCTGAAGCAAACTCATCAGCAGCAAAAATCTTATCTTTAGTGCGAATAATTGGAGGAGGAATCACTTTACCCTGTACTATTTCATTTGGAGCTTTCCCTGTGGATGAGTGCACTGTATTGTTGTAAGCAAACTCCAATAATGGAAGATATTTCTCCCATTGTGACTTATGTTCACTAACATAAGCTTTCAACATATCCAAAAGAGTGAGATTCATCACCTCTGTTTGGCCGTCAGTTTGAGGATGAAAAGCTGAGGAGAACTTTAAAGTGGTTCCCAAATTCTCAAATAAAGCACGCCAAAAGTTACTTGTGAATTTGGAGTCTCTATCTGAAATGATCTCAGAAGGCATACCATGTAATCTGAAGATATGTTGAATGAAAAGTCTTGCAGCTTGTGCGGATTTCAATGTTTTATGACATGGAATAAAATGTGATTGTTTGCTGAATCTATCAATTATGACCCAAATCATATCATGACCTTGAGGTGTTCTTGGAATACCTGAGATGAAATCCATTGTGATAGATTCCCATAGATCTTTGGGCACTGGAAGAGGTTGCAACAATCCTGGAATCTTCTGCCTATCATATTTGGATTTTTGGCATACCAGACAAGCCTCAATGAAGTTATGTGTATCTTTTCGTAATGTTGGCCAATAAAAGTAGCGCTCAATTGCACTTAGAGTGGCTGCCCTCCCTCTATGCCCTGCATAAGGGGGTTCATGACTTTCTTTAAGCACCTTTTGTCGAACATGAAGAGTGACACAAAGGCGATTGTTCATGAGAAGGTAACCATGTTTGATGGAATAATCTGGATGAGAACCTCCTTGCTGTAAATTTGACCAAATTGTTGCAAAATTAGTATCTTCATCATAAGTATTCTTCATCGTTTGAAAATCTTCATGATGAGCCACTGTAATAGTTGCAATGCGAGGCACTCTAGAAAGTGCATCAGCAACTACATTTTGTTTCCCTGGAGTGTACATAATTTGAAAATGAAACATAGACAAGAAATTTTCCCATCTTGCATGTTTCTCTTGCAAATGCTTTTGAGTCTTGAAATACTTCAAGCTTTGATGATCGGTTTTAATAAGGAATTCATTGCCTAAAAGATAATGTTTCCATATCTTTAAAGCATGAACCACTGCTAAGAGCTCCTTTTCATAAATGTCATACCTTTTCTCCACATCATTTAGACGGCGACTTTCAAAGGCTACGGCATGGCCTTCTTGATTTAGCACTGCACCAATACAATCACCGCAAGCATCTGCTTCCACCACAAATGGTTTTACCAGATCTGGAATGATAAGAACAGGTCCAGAAGTAAGAGCTGTTTTCAGCCTTGTGAAGGCTGCCTTCTCTTTTTCCTTCCATTGGAAAGAGATCTTCTTCTTTGTAAGGTCATGAAGTGGAGAAGCCATATGTGCAAAATGCTTGATGAAGCGGCGGTAATAAGAACATAAGCCAAGAAACGATCGCACCTCATGTACATCACGAAGATGAGGCCATTCTTGGATTATCCTGATCTTTTCAGGATCCATATGAATCCCTTCAAAAGAGATGACATGCCCAAGGTAATTTATTTTATGCATGAAAAATTCACTCTTTTTACCATTTACCAAGAGTTGATTTTGTTGTAGTAATTGTAGAACAATTTCCAAGTGTTGATGATGCTCCTCTTCATTCTTGCTAAAGACAAGAATATCATCAAAGAAAGTACCGACATATTGTCGATGCTCTCTAAAGATGCGCTCCATCATTCGATTAAAGGTGGCTGGTGCATTGGTTAATCCGAAAGGAACCACCAAGAATTCATAAAGACCGTATGAAGTGCAGAAAGCAGTTTTGTGTACATCTTGTGGTATTACCCTAATTTGATGATAACCACTCTTTAAATCAATGCGGCTGAAAACCTTTGAGCCTCCTAGACGATCCAAAATGTCGTCAATTCTGGGAATATGAAACCAATTCTTCACGGTGATTTTGTTGAGGGCTCGATAATCAATGCACATCTTGAATGTGCCATCTTTCTTTTGAACAAGAAGAACCGGTGAACAAAATGGTGAGCTACTTGGCCTAATTAGCCCACGGTTGAGTAGGTCTTCGACTTGCTTTCTGATTTCTTCTTGTTGAGGACGGCTCACACGGTATGGTGCTATATTAGGAGGAGAACTGCCCGGGATAATATCAATATGATGGTCTTCTGGCCTTTCTGGGGGAAGCTGATAAGGAAGATCTTCCAAAAAACAATCTTTATACTTTTCCAAGAGCTGAAGTTGCTCTTGGTTTTCAGCATTCATATTATCTTTTACATCAGTGACATAAAGCAGACAACATTGAACACAATCCTTAATTGCTCTAGAGACTTGCATATGGCTTACCATAGGTATGGTGTCTCCAGAAACTCCAGCTTGGATCTCGTACTTCTTGCCTTTGTTGGTGAGTTCTACCTTCTTTTTCTGAGAGAAGATGGTTGAATCTATTCTATGATTCCAGGGCATGCCAAGAATCACATCGCAACCATCAAGGTCTCCGATACAGAAGGTATCTTCGTCACTGTAGCCTTGAATTTGAAACTTGAGCTTGCCAATGTAGGGTATCACAGTCTTCATTGTGTCACCTTCATCAACATTTAAAGCTTGGCGAACTTCTACCGGAGTGTCCATCTCTTCATTCTTTAATCCAAGCTCTTTAGCTAATTGCAAGGAAATAATATTTTCATTCGCCCCAAGATCTATCAAGAATAGTGCTTGCTTACCTTGCAACTATCCCCAAGCTTTTAATAATTTGCGCGTCTCTGGAGTGTGAGTTGTGTTTGCAACTACATCACTGATAGCATTGATTTTCACTGGCGACTTAGGCTTCTTGTCAGAAACCTTGCTTTGTCCCTTGTTTGGACATTGCTTCGCTATGTGGCCTGTTTGTCCACATTTAAAGCACTTCCCTTCTTTTATGAAGCGTTGCTTTTCTTCTTCGGAAAATTGCTTTGCTTGTGGGTATAGATTGGAGCGAAATTGAGGAGCATTAGGAGGTGCATAGGGCTTCATCTTCTTTTGATTTGATGGCTGCTTTTGCCACTGTTTTTGTCCTTCATTTGGGGCTGAATACTCCTCATCATCAGCTACTCTCTTCTTATCATTATTTTGGAATGATTTGTTGCCATTGTGCTCCATTTCCCATGTCTCAGCATGGTCAATGAGTTCCCTGAGATTAGAACAATGATAATGATTAAGAGCAGTACGAAGTTTAAAATGTAAACCTCCTTGAAACGTCCTAAGCTTTTCCGAACTGCTGATCTTCTTGAAATGTTGGACCTTCAAAAGTAGCTCCCAAAATCTCTTGGTATAGTCACCAAGTGACTCATTTTTCCTTTGCCAAAGCCGATCCCATTCCATTTTTACATCTCTTTTGAAATGAACAGGAAGAAATTGGCTTTGTATCAGGCGAACAAAGGACCGCCATGATTTTGGGGCAGCATGATCATATTCCAACCCCGTCCACCAAGTATGGGCTAAGTCGGTTAAATGTAAAGCTGCAAACTTAATCTTTTCTTTTTCTTTATACTTGTCACGACCATACAAAATTTGAAATTGACGAATAAACTTCAGAAGAAGATCAGGATTTCGGGAACCATCATACATACTGAACTTGATCTTCTTTTCAAGTTGAGATAGTGACTTAGTCTTCTTCTTCTTCTTATGCCTTCGTCCATGCTCGGATATTGAGGTTGAAGATGATGAAGTGCTTGATGGGGATGAAGATGGAGACAAGGGTGAAGAATGTCGACACCTTTGACGATGATGAGGTCTTCCACGAGAAGGGTGTGACTCTTCATTACTAGAAGAGGATCCATCAGAATAGGCGCCAGATGACTTTGAAGAAGAGGATGAGCTTCGACGCGATCTCTTTCTTTGTCTTGAAGTAGAATGGGACTGCCTCTTAGAAGTAGTTGGACTTCTTGATCGGCTCCTTTCATTGGTATGGCTTTGTCTCCTTGAAGTAGATGGGCTTCTTTCCTTGAATTCTTTGGGATTCTCAACTTTTTCTAGTTTGAGAAGTTGCTCACGAATTTGCTGATTCTCCTCTCTAAGACTTTGAATGGCTTGAAGGATAGCACTCGATTGATCCATTGAGACTAAAGAAAAAAAAATATGCTCACGCACTCAATGCAAGGCTGAAAACAAACAAACTTATAGTTGTAAGCACTACCAGTGTTGGGGGTGAGGATCAAGCCAAAGCTCTGATACCACTGTAAGCGCCCCGAACAACGTAGTATGCTTAACAATTATGATATTTGCTTGTTTTCGAGATTTAATAGAAAAGAGAATGAACACTTAAAGCTGAAAATGAAAATTACTCACAAAATTACAGCCATAAAAATGTAAAAGTAATGGAGACAAGATTGAGGGTTGAAGATGGGCAACCCCCCCCGAAGGAATGTATTTCTGCTCAACCCAAGTCCCTTAGGGAAGAGCTCAGTTACAATCAACCTGAGAGTGAGAAGAAGTAATTCTCACTCTCACAAGATCATGCAAAGATGTACAAACACACATGCATTATCTATTATGCAATGATAAGAACTGATTTCTTTACAGTATGAGAGAAGAAAAAGGGGAATTCAGCCTTTCTCCATCGTTGATCAGCAGTACAGGGATAGAGCTTGCTTCTTGTAGCTAAAATGGAAGAAAGAGCTCAAGAAGGAGGTGCTGTAATGAATTTACAGGCTTGCTGTCTTGTAAAACAGCAGTGATAGAAGAGGGAATATGGAGGAATTTGATAATGGAGAAGTGGGGGATGATGATGGGGATGGATGGGGCCAGTTTCTGGCTATCTGTGGGTGCTGTACATGAGTTTACAGCAAAGAAAAATGATGCTCAATGAAGAAAAACGAGCTCTTATTTACAGGAGAGGGGAGAGCTAGTACAAAAGGGGAAAGTGGAGTAGCACAAGACAAGTGTCCAGCCACATGTCATGAGATGTGACAAGTGGTGGGACACTTGGAAACTTGTGTGACAAGTGTCTTGACACTTGTCTCTTCTTTATGGCCTTCCTTTTTGGGTTGAATACTGTCAAGAATAGAAACAACCAAATTTAGTAAGCACAGTCAGAGTACAGAACTTACTATTTTTAGAATGACATCCCTATTTTTTAGGACTAGCATTTTTAGGCTAATTCGAGGCTCCTAAAATTTAGGGACCTCCTAAAATTTAGGGATCTCCTAGAATTTAGGGACCCCCCCAATATGGATATCATATGAAAGCTTTTTCCGTGTACATCGCAAAAATGGTATCCGAATCTTCATGTGACTTTCCTATGCAAAGAAATGTGCATTTCAAGCTTTCAGCCCACACATGCACATTATACAAGCATTTCATGATCATGCCATCTTGTTGATTGTAACTGTCTGTTCTGGTGGATCTAGCCCCCACTTCAAGGCATCAATCCTTTCTGTGTGCGAGTCTAACCCTGATATGCGTGAGTTCTAGTCACAGGCGCCCAATCGGGTCATATAGGTGGAAGTGTGAACTATCTTTTCTCTAACCCATCGTGTGGGTCCACCATAACCTGTGACCACTCATCAGTGGCCAGCTCCAATGCACTTTTCTTTATATCTAATTAGTGCAAAGGAAATAAATTTAATAAATCATTATATAGATAAATTAATGAAAAAGGATACAAATTCTGTTTCTATAGAGTTGTGACATCAGTCCTTGCGAGTCACACAAGACTCCTACACCTTGTGCTCGATTAGTGGGCCAATTGGGGAGAGAGTTGAGTTTGCGAGTGGGAGGATAATCTTGTGGGACTAGTATAGGTTCGCGGCAGCTACGGGGGAAAAAGAGATGCGTGTGGCTACCCTCTCTGGAGGGGAAGGAAAGTGGGTCCCTTTGGAGAGTCTCTTTCTCTCTCTCTCTCTCTCTCTCTTTCTCTCTTTCTCTCCCTCTTCTTCTTCTTCCTCTTCTCTTCTTCTTCTCCTCTCCTCACTCTCTCCCTCTTCTTCTCCTTCTTCTTGTTCTCTTCTTCTTCTCTCTCTCTCTCTCTTCTACTTCTTTTTCTTCTCCTCCTCTTCTTCTCTTGTTCTTCTTCTCCTCTTCTCCTCCTCCTCCTCCTCCTCCTCCTCTCTCTCTCTCTCTCTCTCTCTCTCTCTCTCTCTCTCTTCTTGTTCTCTTCTTGTTCTCCTCTCTTCCTCTCTTCTCACCTCTTCCTTTCTCTCTCTCTTCCTCGACAGCAAAAAGGGGGGTCTCTTTCTCTATCCTACAGTAGGCAAGGGGACACAAGGGGTGGTATATCATCCCTTTGTTGAAGGAAGGGGGGGGGGGGGATTTATATAGGCATTGGGGTGTATAATTGGAGGAAAAATAGGTAGTTGGGGAGGGGGTGGGTATGTGGTGTTGCATGGTGACAAGAGTTCGGGGGCCTCCCCCTTGATTTTGTCATTGTCATCCTCATCTCCTTGTTGTTATCGCTTCAGTATTTGTCTGCCTTCTTGATGTTATCGTCATCATCTCCTTCCTCACGTCATCGGCACCCCTTTCTCCACTTCCTCTTCTCCGCCCTGGCCACCTGACGACGATGGGAGGGGGTGGTGAGAAGGAATAAAATTTTTTAAACTAATTAATACTTTTTTTTGAAATTTGGGGGAGGGCCGTATGCGGGAGCGGGCGTGTTACATAATACTACACCTAGGCTCTACTTATCATTGCTTGATGTGGTTCATTTTGGGGTACAAGGCCTTAGGTTGGGCTTAACTATTAGCTTGCAAGCATAATATGCATCTAGTTTAGATCAAGGGATGTTAGTGGGTTTGGGTCTTGGATTTTATAAGGCCAGAGTACCAAGTAGTGCCAAGTGTTAGACCTAAGAGACTATGCACGTTTACTGACTAGCATGGTTAAAATAAGCACATAGAAGTTAATGTTCATTTATTTGGCAAAAACGTCATGCCTTTTGGCATCAACAAAAACACTCCATAATCCTACCTTTTGGGAGTTCCAAGAATGTATCATGAATGGAAAATTCTAATAGATTTCTATGCATTGTCTGATGTTTTCTATTTATTCTTTTATGATTATGAGTGTATGATGTTGTTGGAGATTGTGTGGATAATGTTTTAGGCCTTTTGGCACATAGTCTCTATTGTCTATTTTTTAGTGTGTTAAAGTAGGTAAAAACATTATTTAGAGCCAATGCTAAATCTATAATTTTCCTTGTAGCATATGAGACACCTTGGTGGTATCTATGTGACCTTCATTAGCATCCACTTATTGTGTAGCCTTATGTAAAACAAATCCACCACATTCCAATAATTGATTACTTCATTTGATCTCACTTTCCCATCATTCTTTCATTTTATTACTAGAGCTATGTTGGCACCTCTAAATTAGGTTATCAATGTATTCCAATGCCAATTGTCATCTCCTTCCCATCCTTGCCCTATCACTATTGGTATAGGGCTACTCCCTTGTTGTAGTCAACTTCGAAGCTTCTCTACACCACATCCGGTATGGAATTTTCCTCTAATGAATGCATATTATTTTGTGCTTTGTAGTAAAGCATTGGCTAAATCAACACATGCATCACACAAGATGATAGTCTCTTACCCCTCATGCACTAGCTAGCTTGGGTGAAGTGGCTCTACTACGTTTGTAGATGGCATATGAGCAATATCCTCTACCACCTATACAAAAAAAAACATGAATGTGCAATAGAGGGTGAGAAATATATAATAGTATATATTACTATTTACTCTTATGTCAGAGAGAGAACTATGGATATTATAGTAAGGTAATTAATTTAAGGTATTGTGACCTTATAGCAATTTATTATTTGCAAATGATAAAGAAAATATACATTTCAAAATTATTATTTTTTGGTTTTAGTGACTTAAATATATATTTTTGGTTTTAGTGACTTAAATTCTTTTTTTTTTGGTTTTAGTGATTAGTGACTTAAATCTTTTTATGGCTTTAAATAATTTTAAGTTTATTATATTGTTGTTTGCATTGACATTTGCAAAGGAAAAATAAAGAAATAATTCTATAATTCTAAATTATTATTGAGGTTGTGTTGGCATTTATGTTATAGGTGTTTAGTAACCTTACTAATTATTTAAAGGTAATCTAACCTTATCTTTCTGAGTGTTAATGCTTGTAGAGGAAAATAAATTTTTTAAATGACTCAAGCCTCAATGAAGATACCTATTGTTGTTGATGTTTAATTTTAATGGTGCCTTATTGTGTCGTTTTGCTTTCTTGTTGTATTTGTGTTATGTTTTATTATTTTGTAGGTATGCTCTAATATGTCTATGTACAAAAAATGATGCATAACCATATGTTGATATTGCTAATATTAAGGTTTAGGTTTTGACATGTGATAAAACTCAAAATATTGCCATTGCTTTATTATTAGTGTTATGTTAGTTGCCATTAAACCATTGTGATTATCCTTACTTTAATTGTGCCATTGCTTTGCTGTTAATCTTGTGCTTATTGCCATTAAACTCTGTGTGTGTGTGTGTGTGTGTGTGTGTGTGTGTGTGTGCGTGCATGCGCGCGCGCACGTGTGTACGTGCATGTGTGCGTGTGTGTGTGCATGTGCATGTGTGCGTGCGTGTGCATGTGCGTGCATGCGTGCATTCGTGCGTGTGTGTCCAAACATCATTCAATTGAGAATGTGGATTGATTTACATATTTTGATTAGTGGATGTATTTATTTCTATGTACATTATTTGTTTTGTGAAAAAGCTCTCTCTCTCTCTCTCTCTCTCTCTCTCTCTCTCTCTCTTTGTGTTTATATTTTAAGATTTATAAGTTTTCCTTCTTACCTTAATTTTTGTATATCGCATATTAATTTAGAATATATTGACTATGTGAATTGATTTTATTACGTAAGTAAAAGAATGTCCTTCTTTCTTATTTATTTCTTTCATGCTTCAATGTCAAATGCTGTGTGTGTGTGTGTGTGTGTGTGTGTGTGTGTGTGTGTGTGTGTGTGTGCATGCCTCTCTTTTCATAGTATAGATGTTTTGATGTGTGATACATCTAATCTCTCTTTCTGTATGTGTGCATGTGTGTCATCTATTTTTTCTGTTTGCCTTGTAGTCACATTCTTATTGTTTTTTGTGTGTGCATATGTAGAAATGGAAAATGTTGGATGTTCTAGTGCTAAGGATGTTAGTGGTGTTCTAAAGGAGCTTTCATGCTCTAAGTAAGCATGCAAAAATGCACATAGCATATTGCAAGTTCGCACAAAGGGGACTGTAAAAAAAAATGTATTCTTGAGTTAAATTTGCTTATAATGGTGATGATAAGTACCTCCATTGTCTAAGGCACTTGCAATCTATTGAAAAAAATTACAAGTCATTGGCTAAGGACTATGGAATTTTGAATGGCTATGTGAAGACTATATTTAATATTTGGTCTTCAGAAGTAAGGCATGACATAAATGCTTTGTTTATCACTACTATAGAAACCAATCAGTTTGTGCATATCATGTTCGATGATATGTGGAAGGCCCTTTGGGGGGCAGACTCTCCTCCAAGGCCCACCATGTGCAGGAGTGGATGCATCTTGCCTTTTAACCTATTGAAAGAGAATGTGAGTACTTTGCATGAGGAGGTTGCATCCCTAAAGATTTGCATGCAAAGATTCAAGGCATTGCAATCATTAATGAGCCATAGATTGTCTTGAATGTGATATCCTTGTTGCGGGAAGTTTGTAGCAGCATTGTATTTTCAATTTATCTCTGACCTTTTTGTTGTTATTAATGATTATGGTTTTTTTTCTTGTTTTCATGGTCATTTATGTGTATTCTCATTAAAAATTTTATAGTTGTGTATCTGGAGATTTTTCAGTTTTCACACAAGTTTTCTTGCCTTCTCATTGTTTGGGATGAAATTTTTATTAGTTTTATCATTGTATGCCTTGTGTTTTGAATTTTTTTGTTTTTTGTCCGATACATTTTTTATGGTTTATCATTTTCTTTCTCCAAAAAGTCTTTTGGGATGGTGGTTAATGATATTGTAACAATGGACTATGAGCATGTCATTCCTGACATAGTTTGTTCAATTGTTGGAACAAGTTCTAATGCTTCAAAAACAAGTTGGGGAGTTTAAGTTGTACTTGAGATAGTTGATAGGTTTGATGGGTGGGAAAAATGAATAGAATGTTGCGCACCTCCACGACTAGACATTAGGAGGTCCTTGCTAGATAGCTGATGTTCTTCTTGGGTGTTTTTGTTTTGGGGGTTGTGTATTATGGTGTGGTCTCTGCCAAATTTAGGGATTTCAATTGGTAATGTTTTTTGCATTTGCAAATTACTAGATTTCATCTTTGGGTTGTCATTTGGTTGGTGGAAAATGCATACACCCACGTGTATGTGCATGCACACACACACACACACACACACTCTCTCTCTCTCTCTCTCTCTCTCTCTCTCTAATAATAATAATAATATTGCATAGAAGTTCAAGTCATGTTTCAATAAGCATGCCATATAGCACATGACTAAAATCAAATAGTCAAATTCATCTATTGCCATTAATAGTCGACGTTATTGTGTTTAATATATGTGTGTCTCTTGGTCCCTCTCTGTATATATCTAACTCTGTATGCATATTGTTCTATGTGTGTGTGTGTGTATAAAATGAGAGAGAGAGAGAGAGAGAGAGAGAGAGAGAGAGAGAGAGAGAGAGAGAGAGAGAGAGAGAGAGAGAGAGAGAGAGAGAGAGAGAGAGAGAGAGAGAGAGAGAGAGAGAGAGAGAGAGAGAGAGAGAGAGAGAGAGAGAGAGAGAGAGAGTGTGTGTGTGTGAATCTTTCTCTCTCTCTCTCTCTGTGTGTTTGTGTCTGTGTCTCTCTCCCTTTCTCTCTCTTTTGGATTTTACATGTGTGTGTGTGTGTGTGTGTAGATGTTTGCATGTGAGATTTGAGCAACATTGTTTTGACTTCCACTTGTTAGTTTTCGTTCTTTTCATCTTTGAATTTTCATTTTTTTATAACACTATCAATATTAGGTGTTGTATTTGCTTTGAATGAATCCTTATGCACTCTTTGCATAGGTCACACCTTTGTTATCTTTTCATAAGCAATGCCTCGAACAGTGAGAATGTGCTTAGAAATAATTTGTTAGGGATTCATAGAGACTTCCACAAAGTACACAAGAAAGGTGGAGGCTTCACGCAAGAGTGAGAACATATTTTCAAAACATTCAGATGAGAGTTTTTACTACTCACGGGTTATTGGGCACAATTTTCGTATTTGCATCTTCTCATGTTTCAGGAGACTATAATTTTGCATTGCCATTACCTTATCACCATCAAGAAGTCACTTTGGATGATTTGTGCCTATTGAATGTTTTTCATGGTGGTTTGCGTGCATTGCTAATAGTACAAGAGTTGCAACCTTTTCCATTGGGAATACACATTCATTGCATGGTGCTACATGTGCCAATGTTCAAGGTGACATTTTAGGAGAGACATGAGCCTATATGATGTGCTATTGGGGCATCGGACATTCCAAATTTATGGAATTGGTTCTTCAAACCTTGGGGACATTGTTGTGAATGGTGGGTGTGCTATCTTGGCACCCTCCAATAGGCTGCAAATCCAATGTCTCACTAGAGACCATTGTCATGTCATCATAGAGGAACTATTGATGCAAGATGCAGCCCACTCATTGTTGAATGAAGACACCATACATGGAGAGCAAGTGGATGGAGCACAACAAATGTGACATGAACATGTGCATGTTGCGGCATCCCATTTTTGAATGGAGATAATAATCATGAAAATCAACAACCCATTGGAGACCAATGTCATGGCATTGAGAGGAACTTTTGATGCAAGATGCAACCCACTCATTATTGAATGAAGACACCATACATGAAGAGCAAGTGGATGGAGCACAACAAAATGGATGATGCACATGTGCATAATTTGGGCATCCCACTTTTGAATGGAGATAATTATCATGAAGGGAAGGTGGATGGAGAAGAGCATATGGATGCTCGGGGGTGGAGACTATGCAGTGTGAGCCATCCTTCCTTCCTAGAATGGAGGATTCTACTCGATTTTCCATGACTTGTCTCCATTAGACAACCATCCCTCAATGAATGTATTAACATTTAGAGATCGAAAAGTGCTTTCCATAGGTGATCTTGAAAAAACATGCCTCCATTGCTCTATGATGTTGTAAAGTGTAGAGACAAGGGTGGTACATTCTCGAACATTTGGTAATCATTGTTGCAAGAATGGTAAGATCAACCTAACACCTTTGAAAGAACCACCCACACTATTGCAAAATTTGTTGAATGGTGGTCATAGGCATGCTCGTGATTTTAAAAAATACATTTGAGCATATAACATTGCCCTTTCATTTGTTTCAATGGGTGCATATGCGAATGAGCTATTTATTGGGTACTACTGAAAATGGGTATTGTATTCATGTGCATGGTTCAGTGTACTATCACATTGTTCCAATGTTTATTGACCTAGAGTGTGCATCAGATCCTCATTTTGTGCAACTATACATGTATGATACAAAGCATGAATTGGCAAATCACTTGCAAGTCATGAATTGCCTAATTCTTGAACAAGAGGAGTGCGTGTGAGAGGCAAGCTTTTTGAGTGAGAATTTGAGTGAGCTTTTATGGGTAACCTCCATTTCTTATTCCACATAGTCCACTTATTCCTCCTCTTCTCTTGTGCACATATCAAGCACCACTACTACCCCCTACTACCACCACCATGCCCACCACCACCACCACCACCATCTCTACCACTGCCTCCACCACCACTCTCACTATCACCTCCACCGCTTCCACCACCACCATCCCCTCCCATGTTTCTCCCCCCATGTTAATTACCTCAAGTATAGCTCTCTCTCTCTCTCTCTCTCTCTCTCTCTATCCCCTATCTTCCACTAATTATTCTCTCTCTATTTTCTATCCTCCCCATCTCTCTCTCTCTCTCTTTCTCTCTCTCTCTCTCTCTCTCTCTATATATATATATATATATAAGAAACTTCTCACTTTCTCCCTCTCTTACACTCACCTTCTCTCTTGCTTACTCTCTCTCTCTCCTTGTGTCGCTCACAAATACATGCACATATACACACACACTTTCTCTCTCCTCTCTCCTTTCCTATTCTTTGTCTTTCTCTCTCCCCCTCTCTCCTTCCGCCCTCTCTCTCTCTCTCTCAAATAGCAACTCCTCTCTTTCTCCCCCTCTCACACACACACACACACACACACACACACACACACACACACACACACACACACACACACAATTAGTAGCTTTTTGCTATCTCCCTCTCCTACACTCGCCCTCTCTCTCATTCTCTCTCTCTCTCTCTCTCTCTCTCTCTCTCTCTCTCTCCCCCTTTCACACACACACACACACACACACACACACACACACACACACACACACACACACACACACAAATAGCAACTCCTCTCTTTCTCCCCCCACTCTCTCTCACATACACGCTCTATCTAAATTAGCAACTTCTCTCTGTCTCTCTCCCCATCTTAATTTTGCAAGGGTCATCCATCCACTTTTCACAACCCTCTTATTTTTGCAAGGGTCAAGGGTTTGCATGAGGTCCATTGTCTTAAACACTTTTAGTTGTTATATATCATGATGAAAAGAATATCACACTGTTACTCCCACATGCATATATACATTCATGTATCTCTCAGTTTTATGTGCATGATTTGATATTATATCCTGACATATGACTTCCATTGTGCATACATAAGTGAAACTACATCACACATGTTTTTGTTACTTTCAATTGAGTAGTATTGTGTGGACTTACTATAAGAGGATAGGGTTTCAAACAGTTTGTTACACTCGCTACAATAACGTGCGATATCCATTGTTTTTCACTTTGTTCAAATAGTTAATATCGAGGCAGCAATATTATCTCATTGTTATTCAATCCACTATGCACATATACATTCACATGCATGCATGTTTCTACACTCCATCCTTCCCTAGATATTTTGCACGTGCTTTATTTACACATCTTGTCGTATTGCAATTGAGTGAATGCCTATATACAATCTCCTTCACTTGCTTATTCCTCTCTCTTTCTCCTCTTCCCTCTCATCCTCATTTCATTGTGCTCGTAAATAAACACAATATAATAATTTTGAAAGTACATATTCATCATGCACATCAAATATCAATTGAGTTTCATTACTCAAGGGTAGAATTGGTGATCCCTAATAAAGCCTTGTACTGAACCATGGAAACATGCTAGCTCAATCAAATAGGGAAGCATGTGCTCCCAAAGGATAGTGTCCATGGGGTTTAGCTCAAAGGGGGGTGGGCATATAAAGGCATTGGGCAGGTTCATTTGCATCTTCACCATGCTATCATCAACAAATAGTATCGTTGTTGTGCTGAAGTGCGCAGCCAATCAATGTCATCAAAACATTTCATGAAAAGGGGCTTTGTGTAACTCCTTTCGGTAGAATTTGCTATGGGAGTTGCTCTGCACTTGCCTTGTCCATATTGAAATAAAAAGGTTGACATCTTCACACATTCACTTCTAACCAATTGGTGTAGCTCACTTAAGTTGTCTTCCTTCATGGAGCTCCAAATGGCAATGTCAAACAATGTAGATATTTCCTTCAAAAACCTTGCGAGATGCCCTAGCCACAAAATCACCCAATACTTGCCCACTTCTAGGGGATTCACCAGCAATGATCCCTTATGCTGTGCCCTCCAATGTAGAAGTGCCCCATTCATATCAAACACGTGGAAGGTAGCTGTACATGTGCACGTGGAAGGGTGAGCATCCATGTATTGGTATGAAGAAAAAGAACACTACATTACAATCAAATATTGTGCAAGTTTGTGTAAACATATTACCTTTGCTCTTAGATATATTCCATCTTTAGCAAAGCAATACAGACATGCAATCTATCTATTGGAATTAAGCGCTATTGATGCAAAGTCACCACATCTCACCTTGCAATCTAAAATGGTGTCCCCTTCTTTTGTGTACATTTGCAAGAATGAGCTCCAAAAAGCCCTACCATGTTGCATGCCACCTAGAGTATGTGGTATTTATATAATGGATTAGAAATCTACTAAATGTCTACAAAACATCTCTATAGGAGTTTAACAACATTGGATCTCAAATTGACCTCTTAGTGGGGATCCTGATGTATCTCACATCCACTCATTCGTAGAAATGTCATCTTTTGTGAACTCTGGAGGGATGATTCCATTGAAAGCAATATCTGGACACATGTACACTAGAATATATATGACATGTACTTGCATTTAAGCTTAAAATACTAATTTTAGTAATTACACTCATAAACAGAGCCAATAAGTGTGATAGATAAATAGTATCCAACATGATCATATCATGACTTTAAAACTCTCACCTCTCTACCTCCAATAACACAAACAGACGTCTCGCAATAAACATGTGCCATGCGTGCAAGGCCCAAAACTTCTGCCCTAACTTCACCCGTCGATGTCCATCCTCCACAACCTGTTTGAAAAGCTCTAAGATGGAGTGTGTTGTGGTAAGGAAAAGTAACATCCCTGTATCCTTGAGAATACAATCAGATAGCTACATAGCATTGACTAACTCTGCCTCAGTATGGGAGCTCCATGTCAAAATTCCATCCCCCAATTGTAAAAGAGCGGGGATAGATGGGTAGGACATGGGTTAGCATGGGAATACCTAGTTATACTGACGTGGCATTTAAGGTGTTGGGAGATCCAATCAGGGCATCCATTTATCAATAATCAAGTCTCTTTTACCCTTCCTTCTAGCTTTCATGGCTTCCCTTCTTTTTCTCTCTCTTTTTCTATCTTTTTCTCTCTTCTACTAGTCTTTCTCTCTCTTCTTCTCTCATCTTCTTCCCCTTTCTCTCTCATCTTTGTAGTCTCTTCCTTCTCTCCTTCTCTCTCCTACCTTCATTACAGTTGGTATCAGAGCTTAGGTATTTGGTCCTTTCTTCCTTCTCTTTCCTCACATCTAGTTACATTTTACAAAAAAAAGCCCTAGTTTAGATAGGTACAACAGGGGTAGGAGCTGTAAAGGGAGCAGTGATGGAGTACCACAGGGGGATGGTAGCTTTCTTGAAGACCACACAAGCTATGGCAGGAGGCTTGGACAAATTGAAGGCAAGGGGATAAAAATTACAATTCGTTTTCAATCCCTAATCAAAATTAAGAGGTAAACCTGTCAAAAAAGGACTCATAGGAGTTAGTGAGGGCTTTAGTCCCAATTACTTTTGAGAAGAGGTATTTTCTTTCTTCCTTGCAAGCTTCCTTTTGGAGTTTCCATGGAGTACCAAGTCAATATCTCTTCATATCTCTTAGACCTTGCTCCTCCCTTGCAAATGAGTGTTGCCATGGCTTTTCTCACTTCATCCTGAATGTCTAGAGTACCCAATCACTATGGTGTGGTCCACAAAAACAAGGGTAAGGATTAGTGCAATCTATGCTGTTTGTAGCAGGTCGTTTTACTTATTTCCCCATTGTCTCAACAAGGAGATCCGTGCCAAGGTCGTCCTCAGTGTCAACATTCTTAAGGAGGGCATCGACCCTGCCATCAAGACCGACTCCAAGTACCCCCCTTGGCTCTTCCATTTCCTCTATGCAAGTGATCTCCATGGGAACTATTTTGCTTTGAAGTGGCATTCTTTGTTAATGGGATCTCCTCATATACTTTAACTTGCTCGCCCAAGCTACCAAAACTACCTTGCAATGGACTCTCTATATTATGCTCTGGAGAGCTTGATAGATCAGACATTCCATCATCTGTTGCCTTCACAAGAGTTGCTCCTTCTCTAGCATTCATCTTTGTGCGAGTTGTAGTGCTTGGAGATTGATCAATCTGGCATTTAAACAAAGCTATTGGATTTTCCTGAGGGAGAGTGCCAAAAGGGTTTCTTATTGGCATAGGGACACATGGATGTTTGAGGTAATGTGTTGAGACTAGCTCAGGTGCCACGAACTAGTGCTGAGACCAATCGACATTTGTGGCATTGTAGGTAGAGTGCCAAAAGGGTTGCTTATTGGCACAGGGACACTGGGCTATTTGAGGTAATGTGTTGAGACCAACTCCAGGAATAGCACGTGCCTTGAACGTGCTAGCCACTGGTTGAGACTGGTTAAGACTAGTAAAGCCAAATGTTCCAGTTTGGATTGGAGTTGATGCTTAGAAGCCACCAAAAAAAAAGGAAGACCTAGGCTGTGAAATACCAATAGGCTTAGTTTGAAAAGGTGAAGCTGAGCTTCCAAACGGGCGAGTGCTGGAGTACTAACAAAAGTGTTATGCTACCAAACGATTGATTTTATGCTGAGAACAACGAGCATGATGCTTGGGTTTGACCAAATGGAGAAGTGAAAGCATTTTCTATCTTTGTTGTACCAACTCTCCACATCAAGTGGAATGGTGGAAAGTGCTGAACTAGTCCAAGAGTTATACTGCTGCCATTGATTGATGAGGCTCTCTTGGCTGGCCCATACTTAGTGATAGAAACACTTCCCTTTTGATTTGAAGGACTTTTGATGCATGTGCGAGGGCTAGAACAACTTCTACACAACAAATGGTGCATTAGTAGAGGGAGTATTAATGGCTCCTAATGACATTACAAGTGCTGAACTGGAAGGTAGCACCTAAGAAGGTGTCATGGGACATCCTTTGTCCTGGCTATAGTCATGCATGACTGAACCTATTTCAAACTTTTAGAAGATGGACTTAAGAAGTGCAATCTTATTGGAAGCTGATTAGAGTACCTGAAGCCTGAGACTTGATAGAGATCAAAATGTCAACGGAAATCTTCTAGTGTCTACGAATCCAAGGATGCATCAAAGTGGATGTGACAGTCATCTTTTTGTGACACACATAGAAGATTACTCATCTACCTCTCATGAACAAGTCAATGAACACCATATGAATGTTTCTAGAGAATTTCATAGATCCACCATTTTTCTACAACAACAACTTTGCATTTGATAAACTCATCACTTGCACCTGCTGGGGGTTTGTTGGGAGGTTGCCTTTCTTGTCTCAAGAAGTTCAAGTCCCCAAATCCATATAGTTGGCCCCAACATCACTAGCAATTGGTCTATCAAGACTGCAACTCTGCTTCAAGTTCATCTATTGCTTTGTTTATAAGCATTATAATGCTTGGTATATGGGACTTTATTATAGACTTGAGGTGCTTTGAAAGTATTTGGCCCAAATATTCAGATCTTATGGGTGATCTTCTCCACCACTTTTGTCAGCAAGTCTAGTTGCAGCTTGTCTAGCCAGGTCCATTCCTCTCAATCAAGAGGATTAATGCTTTTTTGGCTGTGGACAAATTCTTTTTGTGTAAGGCATCAACACACAGGGCAATTGTCACCATGGATGTCTGAGATTGTCATAGGTGAGTAGAGAACTCCTTTACCATTGAGCACATGCAGGATCTACAGATATGTAAATCTTCAATTGACTTCCCTAATCCAGCATATGGTGCTACTCTTCTGTGTAATCTTGATCATCAGTTAGGGAGGAGATTATCATTCAAGACTGTCCTCTTCTTAAGGGTCAATATATCTGCGTGCAGGAGAGGCATTGAAAAGAAGTTGCTCAAATTTATGAGGAGCACAATGATTTGTGCTATCTAGTTCAAAGGGGTATGTTGTGATTTGGATAACTGCAATCTGAGAAAAGCAATGACACTCTTCTTCAAAGGGGTTCCCCCCAACCATGTTTTAGGTATGCAAACCTTCATCATCAATGTTGTGGCACGTAACTAAGCTCAGAGATTTCAAGCGTTGAAAGGTGCAATTAGCCTATATGATGGGATTGCAATTCTAGACACTATTTCTAGCATTTTAGATCTTTGACTGATGAGATTATCTGTCTAGATAAAGTGCTTGCTACTGGCTTTCATGGGACTTATTTTAATGTGACAATGATGATATTTCTTGGTTGTACACATTGCGAGATTGCCCCATACAACTTGCAAAATAGATTGCAGAATTGAAGCTTTCGATTGACACCTTAAAAAGGAGTGGGATTTTTAATTTATAAAGCTAAGAGACATTGAAAATCTGTGCTGAAATCTCCATTTAGAGGGCTATTGATTTTGACAGCCATATCAAGGGTGTTGTATGTAGTGGATACCAACCCATGTATGAGGGGAAATTATGAGTACCATGACCATTGGCATGGGTTCGATGTGCAAATGCAAATGCATGCACCTACTTATGGTCAACATGCATATGATGATTGTGAATATTTTGACCAGCATGCATTTGATGACTATGTATGTTCTTATGAGCTACATTCTGGTCACATACATGGACAACCATCTAGACATCACTATGTACATGGAAAACATCATGCAAATGTATATGAGTATGTACATGGGGAGCAACATCATTATCAACAACTGAGTGCTTGATATCATAAGCCACTTGATCATTACTAGCAACATGCGCATCCTTATGAGCCACATGATACTGCTCATGAATGTTGCCATGATGAGAGTATCTCACTACTGCAGGCTCATGAGCAGGTGCCCCATCAGTCCAAGGCCCTCAACTTTGAATGCCCAGTAGTAGCCACGCATGTGGGACTCATGGACATCAAATGCCTAGGGGTTGATGCAGTGAATGCTGTAGTGATTGCAATCTCATCTGCTCTAGTTCGACTTGGCCCAGTGGTTCCCAATGAGGTTATAGACAAGTCAATGCATGCTACCATATGGGTTGTTGAGGATCTTGTGCCACCATCAGTGCTTGAAGATGACACCATGAATTACTTCTATGATACATTAGATGCATTGGATCACAATGATCCTTTTGACCCCCGTGGTAGTATGGTGACCCATGCTTATATGGATGACCCTTGTGCTCTTGATGCTTATTATCTAGGTTATCCATTTGATCTCGGGGAACGAAATGGTCTTGGAAAAGTCCTAACCTGATCAACATTTCACCAGTGCAGTTCTTCCCCTACTTCAAGGGTGCAACTTTGACTGAGGAGTAACTAAATTTGCCCTACTCTGCAGCACTATAGACAACTTGCACATAGCACACTATTTTAGAACAGTTTTTACCCTCCATTAATGACAGTCAAGCGTCACCTATCTGAGCTGAAATTACACTTCATGAGCTTCATTTTGACATGTCACATGCCTCAATCGAAGCTGCCCATAGGAAGTTATGACCGATTTTCTCTAGGAAGCCTGTTCTAGACAATATGCTGTCCACTATTTGTTATCCCCTAATTGTCAAGAATTGGTGGCCAAACTCATACGCTATCAACTTGCACATGTCGTATACATCATATACACATTTTTATGCCATGATTCCACATGAGATTGTACTTCCCCATACCTATATTCTCCTTTCTAATGCTGAATAGAGTAGTACTTTGCACCCCCCCTTCTGCTGTGAGCCATAAGTCCTCTTTTTGTTTTTGAGGGCAAAAACCTTCTGGGTTGGGATGGAATGTAAAAGAGTGGGGATAGACGCGTAGGACATGGGTTAGCATGGGAATACCGATCCAATTAGGTCAATAATCAAGTCTCTTTTACCCTTCCTTCTAGCTTTCATGGCTTCCCTTCTTTTTCTCTCTCTTTTTCTTGTCTTTCTCTCTCTTTTGCTAGACTTTCTCTCTCTTCTTCTCTCGTCTTCTTCCCCTTTCTCTCTCCTCTCTGTAGTTTCTTCCTTCTCCCCTTCTCTCTCCTAGGTCTCCTTCATTACACCAATCCATACACGACACTATCTTCATGGAGACGAACCACCATGGTATCATGGGGGAAGTTACTGTTAGATATGATCAATGCCCCACCCTCATTAGGTACTACCAATGATCCATGGTGCTCAAAGTTGTAAGGCCCCCATTATGAGGAGAAGCCAAGTGTGAGCCCGGACATTGGTGGAGTCCTGACTTGTATATCAGATGAGGTCTATGTGACCGGATGGCAAAAAGGTGACCATTGTGGGTCTAATCTTTGGGTTAGACAGAGTGGTTAAGCTGGTAGCAACTCGAGGCACATTGCATTGAGTTGCGTAGTAAGGGAGTTAAAAGAGGCCCCTATGGTAAAGGGAATATTCCCTGGCCGACTAAGTGGAGGCTCATATGGTAGGTTGGTCAGCAGGCCGACCTAACGACCTTCGCGGGCTATAAAAGCTAAACCCCTTCGCAGCCATCTTACACTCATCTTTCACCCAGTCAGAGTTGTTGTTCCAGCTAGCCTTAAGCTCTTCACCTATCTTCTGTCTAGATCGCCATCTAAGCTTCATTTAGTGGAAGCGCACGGGTGGACAGAGCCATCTTTGTATCAGTTGTTTGGAGTTAAAGAATTTTACTGATTCTCCTCTTATCTGTTGTGTACTCTCTATCTCTTTCTCAGATTCTGTTCGCTGCGCCGTGTAATATTTTACATGGTATCAGAGCCCAGGGGGCTCTAGAGATCGGAGAGCGTGCAAGAGGCAAAGGCTTCAACAGCAAAGAGAAACGATGTCGACTCCGGGAAGCAGTTCTGGCGCATCAGGAAGCGGTGCAGGAGGTGGTGCTGCTGTACCGGCTATTCAAACACTGAGGATTCGTCCACCAACCTTCAGCGAAGGCAAGTTAGATGGTACAAACTACACCTTGTGGAAGTTCAAAATTACAACTATCCTTGATTCTTATGAGCTTCTGGAGACTGTGCTAGGGACTGACGCAGAACCACAGCCTATCCCCGATCCATCAAATCCTAGTGTGATGATTCCTCCGAATGCAGATCTTCTACGAGCTTGGAAACGAAGGAATGCAGATGCATTGTGTGCCTTAGTTACAAGCTGTTCTGATAGTGTTTTGACTCTGATTCAGCATACAACCAAAGCGTCAGAGGCTTGGAATGTACTAAGGAGTCAGTATGAAACACGAAACCAAACAAGGATTCAAAACTTGGAGAATCAACTAGCAGCGGAGAAGTTTGCTGAAGGAGAGACGGTTGAAGCATTCATCACTCGGATTAAGAATCTGCGCGACCAGATGGCTGGCGCTGGGATACAAAAGACTAGCGAAGAGCTAGCTCGGAGGTGTCTTCGGATTTGTCCA
The DNA here is from genome assembly GCF_053477565.2 of Lygodium microphyllum. NCBI lineage: Eukaryota > Viridiplantae > Streptophyta > Polypodiopsida > Schizaeales > Lygodiaceae > Lygodium > Lygodium microphyllum. The sequence goes on along the minus strand of NC_141138.1, from coordinate 52,474,984 downwards.
CAAAAGTTTGATGGACTAGTAACTGCCCTTAATACTCAGGTGAGACCTCAAGCTTTGACTTTTGAGGAGTTTTGTGCATTATTAATGGAGGAGGAGTTGAGGCTGAAAGCCCGAGAAGGAAGCAACAATGGAGATGCTGCATTCTCTGCCAATGCAAAAGGCAAAGGTGTTTCCTCCACCAAAAATGATGGTGACAAAAAGAAAAAGGGCGGCAAGAAGAAGTTTCAAGGAGAGTGCTTCTACTGTAAGAAGAAAGGACATGCAATTGCAGATTGTCGTGTCAAGAAGGCAGATGAAAAGAATGGTACCCTTAAAACTAAAGGGAAAGAGACAGCCAATACGGCTGAAGCAGAGTTGGAATTATTCATGGCGACCATTGAGGAAGTGTGCTCCTCGGCGCAAGAAGAATCTACCACTGACTCTTGGGTGTTGGATAGTGGGGCCTCCCGTCACATGACCAACAAGAAAGGTCTATACAGTTCTATGCAGCCTCTACAAGAATCCATCACTGTGACGGTTGGAAATGATGCTAAATGCCCTGCTACGGGCACAGGTACTATTTCTTTTGTTGCTGCAAATGGTGAAGTCAAAAAGCTTTCAAATGTGTTGTATGTTCCCGAAATCAGGAGAAATCTCTTATCAGTTGCTGCCATAACTGATCTTGGTCATGAAGTGAGGTTCAAGAAGACAGGTGCAGAAATTATTGATAGTGCTGGCACAATTGTTGGCAAAGGAGAAAGAAGGAACAACCTGTATGAGCTAAGTGCTCTTACAGCCACCGCTGGAGTGGGCACAAGTAAGCTTTGGCATGAAAGGTTTGGACACATCGGATTTGCAGTATTGAAGGAGATGCAAAAGCAAGGTATGGTTGCTCACCTACCTACAATAACTGAATTGAAGGAACCATGTGAAGCTTGTATGATGGGCAAGCAACAGAGAAAGGCATTTCCACAAGAAAGCAAGAATAGAGCACATGCTCCTCTAGAGTTGGTGCATGCTGACTTGTGTGGTAAGATGCCTACACAGGCCTTGGGGGGATCTTCTTATTTTATGTTGATTGTCGACGACTACAGTAGGAAGATGTGGGTGTACTTCCTTCGTGATAAGGCTCAAGCTTTTGGTAAGTTTAAAGAATGGCTAATACTTGTTGAGAATGAAACAGGGAAAAGTGTGAAGAAATTTAGAACAGATGGTGGTGGTGAGTTCAACTCAAAGGAGTTTGAAGGCTTTTGCAAGAGCAAAGGGATCAAGCGTCAATTGACAACGCCTCACACACCTCAGCAGAATGGTGTTGTGGAACGCAGGAATCGTACCATTGTGGAGATGGCAAGATGCATGCTAAAGGGCAAGGGATTGCCTAACCATTTTTGGGCTGAAGCTGTTAATACTGCAGTCTACATTCTAAATCGGAGCTACACAAAGGCTCTCAAGGGAAAAACACCTCATGAGGCTTACACTGGTAAGAAACCATCTGTTTCACATTTCAGAATTTTTGGATGTGAATGTTATGCACATGTTCCAGATAAGAAGAGAAACAAGTTACAACCAAAAAGCAGAAAATGTATCTTCTTGGGTTATAGTGATGAGCAGAAGGCTTACAAGTTATATGACCAAGAGGCAAAGAAGATCATCGCGAGCCGTGATGTGGTGTTCAAGGAGGAGCCGCATACAGTGGAGGAGGAGAAGGCAAGGTCTTCCACTTTATCATCAAGCGAAGAAGTAGTCCACTATGAACCTGTCCCGAGAGCTATCCCTATCCTTAAGGAGGAGGAAGCATCATCTTCAGATGATGAGGAAAAAGTTCACCAACCTGACATCACCCCACCGGAAAAGCCATTGCCGCGCTGGGTGAAGCAGCTCTATGACCACAATAATCCTATGCCTGCATCTGTTGAGGAGAAGGCAGACGGACCAAGGAGGTCTCAGAGAATAGAGGAGCAAAGGAGGGCTTTTGATCACATAGTCAACATGGCCTTGATGGTTGAGATTATGAGAGAAGTAAAGGAGCCAACTGACTTAGAAGAAGCACTTGCAGATCCATCATGGAAGGCTGCTATGCAGGCGGAGTATGACAGCATAATGAAGAATGACACTTGGGAGCTAGTGCATCGGCCAGCAAAGCGGAAGATTATTGGCACCAAGTGGATCTGGAAGGTAAAGTACAAGGCTGATGGTACCTTAGAAAAGTACAAAGCTAGACTGGTTGCCCAAGGATTTTCACAAGTTGAAGGGTTTGATTTTCAAGAGTCATTTGCCCCAACTGCCAGAATGACCACTATTCGCACAGTACTTGCAGTGGCTGCCCATAAGAAGTGGCCAGTGTACCAAATGGATGTTAAGTCAGCGTTCTTAAATGGTGACCTCAAGGAGGAGGTGTACGTGGCTCAGCCACCAGGGTTTGAGGCCCCCCATTCTGAGAACAAAGTGTGTAAACTGAAGAAGGCATTGTATGGGCTGAAACAAGCCCCCAGAGCATGGTACCAGCGGATAGATAGGTTCTTTTTAAACCTAAACTTCAAAAGATGTGCCTCAAATGCTAACTTGTATGTTTACAGGGATGGTAAAAAGTCTGTAGTGATTGTCCTATATGTGGACGACCTTCTTATTACAGGTGACTATGAAGATATGATCAACCAAACTCGAAAGGCTTTGAGTTCTGAGTTTGAAATGACAGACTTGGGCTTGCTGCACTATTGTTTGGGGATTGAAGTCTGGCAAGAGCCAGGAAAGATCTTCATCTCTCAGAAGAAGTATGCATGGGAGATCTTGAAGGCATTTGGCATGACCGAGTGCAAGGAGATAGCTACACCTATGGAGGTGAATGCAAAGTTATCCGTTGAGGATACATCAGCATTAGCAGACATTGGGAGGTATAGGAGGTTGGTCGGCAGTCTGATCTACTTGTGTAACACCAGACCAGATATCAGTTTTGCTGTTGGTGTTTTGAGCAGGTTCTCAAACAAACCTCATGAGAGTCATTGGAAGGCTGGGATGCGGGTGCTCAGATACTTGAAGAAAACTCTTGACTATGGTATCACATACAGTTTCGGAACTTCTCTTGTGGGGAATTGTGACTCAGATTGGGCAGGAGACATTGATTCCAGGAAGTCAGTTTCTGGTTATTGTTTCTCTTTGGGTTCAGGAATTTTCTCTTGGATTAGTAAGAAGCAACCAACAGTGGCATTGTCTTCTACCGAAGCAGAGTACAAGGCAGCTTGTTTTGCTGCATGTGAGGCCGTATGGTTGAGAAGGATTCTATGGCATATGGGAGTGCAGGATGAAGAACCAACTGTGCTGAGATGTGACAATCAGAGTTGCATCGCCATTGCCAAAAATCCAGTGTTTCATGCACGCACCAAACATATAGAGATCCAGTATCACTATGTGCGTGATTTGATGGAGGATGGGATAGTGGAATTGGTCTACTGTCCAACAGAGGAGAATGGAGCAGATATCTTCACCAAAGCACTTACGAAGGATCTGCTTCAAGTTCATCTTCAGAGACTCGGCATTGGGCCGAGGAGATAGTTCACCTATGGGTGGACATTGAGGGGGGGTGTTAGATATGATCAATGCCCCACCCTCATTAGGTACTACCAATGATCCATGGTGCTCAAAGTTGTAAGGCCCCCATTATGAGGAGAAGCCAAGTGTGAGCCCGGACATTGGTGGAGTCCTGACTTGTATATCAGATGAGGTCTATGTGACCGGATGGCAAAAAGGTGACCATTGTGGGTCTAATCTTTGGGTTAGACAGAGTGGTTAAGCTGGTAGCAACTCGAGGCACATTGCATTGAGTTGCGTAGTAAGGGAGTTAAAAGGGGCCCCTATGGTAAAGGGAATATTCCCTGGAATATTCCCTGGCCGACTAAGTGGAGGCTCATATGGTAGGTCGGTCAGCAGGCCGACCTAACGACCTTCGCGGGCTATAAAAGCTAAACCCCTTCGCAGCCATCTTACACTCATCTTTCACCCAGTCAGAGTTGTTGTTCCAGCTAGCCTTAAGCTCTTCACCTATCTTCTGTCTAGATCGCCATCTAAGCTTCATTTAGTGGAAGCGCACGGGTGGACAGAGCCATCTTTGTATCAGTTGTTTGGAGTTAAAGAATTTTACTGATTCTCCTCTTATCTGTTGTGTACTCTCTATCTCTTTCTCAGATTCTGTTCGCTGCGCCGTGTAATATTTTACAGTTACTATATGCATTTTCTCTACATCACGTGCATTCAAGGCCTATTTATAAATATCCCAATCTATGAAATTTTTTGGAATAAAACACAACTCTTTTCTATTCAATCTGTAAATGATCCCTTTATATTACATCCTTCTGTATGCAAAAAATGTATAAAAATGGTATTTTAAAAATACCTTATTTTGAACCCACGTGATGTACACATATTCACGAGTAACTGACCTGAGATGATATCGCATGCTGTATTTGTGGCTTCTTCGTCAACCTCAACCATCTTGTGTTGGTCGACCTCCTCCAATGCCCCTACCAATTGAGAGAATGTCTCACTTCGATGATCATTTCACAATGCATTTCCTATCTCGGATGGGTTGGATAGAACAGTATGCCACTCCACCTTTGCTATCATAGTGGCGTGGGAGACATCAACTTGCAAGGGGTCTTCCATGGGTCTTTCAGTGTGGACCTTTGCACATTGACTCCTCGATTAGTAACATATTCTTCTTATTGAATGTTACAATAGATAATATTCTTGATAGAAGTTTGTTTACCTGTGTGTGTAGTTAGCACATCTTGCACCATTGTAGCTTTGTGGGAGACGATGTCTTGCAAGGGGACTTCCACACGACTTTTAGTATGACCCTCTGCATGATGAATTTACAATTAGAAACATATTCTTCCTTCAAAATGCTATTGTAGATAGTATTCTTGAGGCATGTTAGTTCACCAGTGTTTGTTCCTCTGGTACATCCTCCAGCATTATAGGTTGATAATCAAAAATTTTATTCTACTCTGCAAAAATACATACCATTCTTATTAACATTGTATTGTGGGAAAAAAAAACAATGAGTCATCATGCTTGTTCACCTGTAGCTACCACGTCCCTCCTTGGCACAACTAGTCCATGTTCTTGCATTCTTTCCTTGCCTACACAGGGACACACATCACTATTAACATCATATAATGATAAAATGTTTTAACACTTTGACATCATGTAATCATGGCATGTGTGGAATTCACAAGCATCGTTTCTTTACCTCCCTCTGCATTAGCCATGTCTGATGTGACCTTAAATCTAAGACACTTAGTTCTTCCACCCTCTCCATGGTAAAAAATATTCTTGTTGTTATTTTGATGATGAACAAGAAATACATGCCTTCACATCATGAGTTTTGTGCAAAAGCAAGCTTACCATCTTAGTGCTCTATAATACATGTATCAATTCGATGTGATGCCTCATTGGTTCTCATCGTTGTTGTCCATCTCTTATAGCGGTGCGTAAGGTAACACTCTCCACCACAAGATCTGGAAGAACTTGTTGTATCCTTCTATCCATGCCAATGACATAGACCTCCTCGGTGGTACCTTCCATTGCAATCTACTCTTGAGTGGTATCAATCAAGGAGCCTACATGGTTTGGTGGTTACAATTCATATTCAAAGAAATATTTTCGCTACAGGGACACAATAGATGTCTTGGCTATAGTACTTTAAAACATCAAACCTTTTGGGTGTGGGGAAACCAAATTAATTGGTGATGAGGCTTAATCTTTGCTTGGCCTTAGATGTACGATTGCTCTTGACAACACCTAAAAACATGCCATTTATTGCAACAAATTTTTGGCAAAACTGTATACAATTGACACCTTATTACTAAATTTTTACATGAATTCAATGCAGATGCGGTGTTCGTTGTTGCTGTCTTTGGAGGCCGTGTCCTTGCAGTCTAGCTAGGAGATGAATCTATGGGAAAGTTCTTATACGGGAGGAAGGTGGAGTTTTAGACAAAATTTGATAGGTCTACTTAGTGAATCTTAGCTATGATTGTTTAAAATTTTACTGTAGGGATTATTATCACTTAGAGGAGATAAGACCTTGTTATAAATTAGGAGTCTTCGGGGGAATTTTAGACTTGACAAGGTCTGGACAAGTTGATAGGATATCTTAGCATTAATCTCAGGGATGGAGGATTTCATTAGTTATGCTACCTCCTACCTCTTAATGATTAAATTACTTATGAAAAAATACATAGCATTATGATTGTGATTATTGTCTGCAGTAATACTGTAGTGATGATGAAGGGGTGATCATTAAATCATTGATGATTATTATGGAGATTTCTTTGGGGAGGTGTTGAATATTAGATTCAAGAGGATGACTCTTGGCAAGGACGAAGTAATCCAAAGGGGACTGCTTTGCTACTAGGCAAATCCCTATGGAGGCCAACATGGGTGTTATCAAGGTAATTTGTAAATCACCCATGTGCGTCAAGGTAACCATTAGCAGCCTTTGACCATATTGAATATGTCTTATAAGCTTTTTGTCAAGGCTTTGGCACTCAAAATTAAGTGATTACTAGCTTAAGTCATCCACCCCGAGCATTATGGCTTCATTTTCTTTATCAGAAAATAGAAAATGCCATTCCTAGCCTTGCAACAGCTATTGACTAAGAAATGATTGGTGGACAGGACTACCTCTTAGTGAATGGATTTTGAAAAGGCATGTAATCACATTCCTTAGGATTTCATCTGCATTTACCTCGAAGCAATGGTCTTGGGAAGGAAGTTCTCTAGGATGATTATGATACGATCGAGATTATTCCAAATTCTCAATTCTCATATGTTTTATAGGATTGTGACCTCCAAATGCGAAACTACCTAGGAATTGAATCTGTCACCAAAGAGGTCTCTGTGAAGCTGCGCCAAGGGTACAAAGAGGTAGAGAGGCTGGAAAGGGAGGTTTTGGGATCAATTGAATTGGAATATGCACGTCATCAACAAATGGGTGATCTAACAAGTCTGAGGGAACATATGTGCCGTCTTCTTTCATCCAAGCTGCAAATGTGCAATGAGGCGAAGGAAAAAATACGGACTTCAGACCTAGTGATTGGATTCCTAACAGAAAAACTACAAGATGTGGAAGATCACTTTGAAAAGTTTTCCAAGCTTTATAATGTCATGCGAGCTCAGAGAAACAAGTTTATTACACTTGTTCAGGCTAGTAAAATCACAATGGCTGAACTGAAAGATAAAGTGAGAAGATTGGAAGTGGAATACAACATGTTACAAGGTGAGCTGCAATATAAGGACAGAGTTCTGAATCAAATGCGAAAAGAATTTGTGAGCAGTGTGCAGGCTAGGTTCCATCTGCGCACGGAACTTATCAAATGCTCAAAGTCCCTCCAAAAGCAAAAGGAGCTTGTTGATGAGAAGGTTATTGAAGCTTCAAGGATGAATGGGTTCATCAACACTGCAGAGAAAGAGATGTCTTTATTCCGAAAGCACTATGAAACATGTGTGCTTGATCGAAATTATGTGGGAATCTCCTTGATTGACCGCAATGATGAGCTCTGCATTCTGTATGAAAAGTCAAATGTACAGGAGGAGCTCTTCAAGGTTTCAGATATAGAGATGTCAAAGCGAGATAATGAGATATCATTCCTGAAGCATCAAGTGGGAGGCTTAGAAAGATCAATTCTAATTTGCTATACATTCATTCCAAGAGCCCGGGAGCTCCAGAATACAATCAGTGAGCTGAAGCATGAGCTTAAGCGAGTGCAAATGGAAGGGGATAGACTCTCAGACTTGGTGGAAAGGCCAACAAATACAGAAAGGTGGAAATTGTTACATGGTATTGATCCAAGTGAAGGACAACTCAGGGCCAAGCTTTCATTCATTGAAGAGAGCTTGTCGCGAAAAGAAGACCAATCACTTGAAAAAGATTTAATTCTTGAGGAGATTTCTGCACTAGCAGAAGAAATCAAGAAGCAGGCTGCAGAAAGTTCAGAGGATAGTAAAAAAACTGCAAAACAGTTGACCGATTATCAGCACAATGTGCGTGAAATTACTGATCGCATGATGGCCATTGTCTCCGAACTGTCTCTTGCCCAGGCTACTGCAATTAGCTTGCAGAAGGAAAAGGAGTCATTAAGTAGGATGATCGAAGAGGCATACTCACAATATCATGCTGAACAATAAAAGTACTTAAAGGTCAATTAAGAAGATGACGAGTATTGAGCAAGAATCACAAACGAGAGCTGAAATAAAACAAGGAACAGATCATGAGGCAGTGTAGCAATACATCATCTCTCTCTGATTTGAGACATATTAAAACGTATAAAAAAAAAAAGAAGAAAAAAAAAACGGTTACGAAGAGGGGAGGGAAAGAGAGAGCCATGCCCGTCGATTCCCACACACACGTCCCCGTCCGTGCCTTACCCCTCGCGAGAGACAAGCTCTCATCAAGCTCTGCAAGCCTCTTGCTCATCAATACGTTGAGCGAGCTCCATGGTATAGTCTTCAAGCTCTCCTCCAGTGGATCGACCTGCCATGCGCATGGCGCCGCACCTGCATGAGTCGGTGGTGATCCGAGAAGGCGATGGTGGAGATGGGCGATCGCTGCTGCAGGGTCAGAGGATAATAATGACGCCCGGACTGGTGATGATGACGATGATGGGGGCAGGGATGCGGATCGGATTAGTCGATTACGGGCGGGAGGAGGATCCGTTGCTAGGGTTGATATTGCCGTATTCGTCTCTGCAAATGCGGCCGGTTGATATGTCGTGCTAATTCAGACAGACCTCTCTCACATAATTATAATGATCAGACAGATTCATGGATTGCCTGCGTTGCATTAGAAAAGGCCAATCATTTGAGAGAGAGAGAGAGAGAGAGAGAGAGAGCAATGATATGATGATTATTACATTAATACTTCTGATGATAGACCCATCAAATTCAAGCACCATTGCCAATGTGGTCATAATTAGCAGCTTCATCTTCTTCCTGATCATAACCTCGCTCTTTCATTATCACTATCCCTCTCTTTCCTCCAACAAAGCATCATCATTTGTGGAATTCTAGATTGAAGATACGGCGGCTCATTCCAACAGAATGCGCTTGAATTCGATGAAGGCCAATTCACAAACGGAAGTCATTCGTGATGAGGAGTAGTCGTAGAGAGATTGGAAGCATAATTGGACTAATCTTTTGCCTGCAAAATATCACTTATTCAGGATCCCACATGTCCTCAATCGGATCGTTCATCAGTCGTTGGAAGAGACATAGAAGAATTTAATCTTTTAAGCTTTTAAATATTCAAGCCTTTATTTAAATATTACTTAAGGTTCGGGTCACATAGAGCAAGAGTTTGTGGATCAATTTGGAAAAGTGAGAGATCAAGAAGAGAAGAAGAAAACCCAAAGGGTTTGCTATTTGAGATGACTCAATGGACTAAATTTCCTGGCTGGACTATTGGACACGCACTTCCAAAGACATAATTATGATTTACATGTTTCCAAATCATCACCATGTCCTTTTCTTGACGCTAAACTGGAGCTTCAATATACTTATCCAATCTGAAGTGATAAGATCTCTCAAGAGACGAGAAATGTTGAGCTTGCGATGCACAATGGCTGGATAGTGGTTGAACTGCAAGAGGACACGGTCTCCAAAGGCGCAATCACGACCTGCGGGTTTTACAAGTAAGTGTCTAATTGGTTTATCTAAAATAAATGATATGGCATGAAAATTTCTTTAGTTTAATATTTTTAAAATATATCGTTAAACCTGTTTTCTTATGCTACATGGTTGTTTGCATTTATCTGAACTGGTTTTTATTTATTAAAAATCAAAAACAGTCGAAAACACTAAAAATGACTCAAAATGATCATAAATAAAATTTTATAAAATTATTGATTGAAAATTTATAAGTTCTGATATTTTTCCTATAAATATTATGAGTCAGGGAATTTATTGAATTTCTATCAAGATTTTTAAAGATGTTTTGTTATAATTAAAAATTAGGAAAGAGTTATATTTAGGGAAAAAGGCATGGTTTTCCTTTATGTAAAATGTGTTATTTATTGATATAAACTATGGATTCTTAGTGAAGTATTGGAAACAAAATCTTTGATTTGTTAGTGCATTTATGTTGTAAGGGTTAAAGAAAAGAAATAATGATTTAATAATATTTTACTTAAGAAATGCTCGTATAAAGATATGGTGTTTTGGTTTTGAAAGGAGAGATTATACACGGTGTGGACATTTAGGAAACATTGGAAATTACAAATAAAAAGTTTGACAACACTTTATAATGATTTATAATGTTAGGTTGCAGTTATAAAATTTAGTTTAAATTAAAACCAAAGTAAAATCAAAACAATTTGATGATTGGATGGCATGAGAAAAAGCCTCAGCATCTATATTAAATTTTTACATGTTGTTCATTTTACAACCAATTTCTTAAATATATGGAGTGGAGGGCTACTAGGACTCATTGATAAATTAAAGGGTGCTATGGAAATTTAAAATAAATTATGTATGTGAACCATAAGAGTGTGAAAAGAATTTGTTCTATCATGCTGATACTGGTTATAGAAGAGAGAAGGAAAGGACGTTATATTTGCAAAATGAATTAAGTACTTAAAAACTAATAAGCAACGACGAAATTTATATACGGAGTGGGAAATGTCTACCAAGGGAGATTAAAATTTAGGGGTTTATGGTACTTCAGAAAATTTGATTTGAATGTTTGTTTAAAATTAAACAAATAAAAAGAATTAATTTTAATTAGGTGGAGAGAAACATAAAAAGGAATTTTAAATGGAGATATACAAATAGATCCAAGAGATCTATATTCTTGAAACAACCTTTCCAAAGTCAAACATTAAAAACATTTCCTGGATAAACCGCCACTAGTTGGCAGGAGAAATTTATGAGAAGCTGCTTCTGAAAGATGGAGGGAAACCGTAGTTATCTTAGGTTTAGCAATCTAGTGCCTAATACAATGTACTGAAGTTTAGAATCTTTGCAGTTGGACTACTACAAACAACATTATAGATTTTAGGGAAGGCTAAGTTGAGTCAAATTAAAACAATTAGTGAAATAATCACTTGTTTAGTGCAACAACTCTTAGGAGTTGGCTTGTTAACCTGGGTAAAAGTGGCTTGGTCTTTGGCCAGTCATTTTTGGTGCGTCTGCCGGGAGCCAAGTGCGCTCGAACTAGTGATAAATCTTCCGAGGGTATTTTAGATCCTAAGTGTTATTTATGAGTGAATACGCAGTCTCTTTTCTAAGGGACTATTTTCCTAATTTGCCCCAGGAGTGTCAAAGAAAAGTGCTAGATAGGGCGAGAGATACAAAGTTAGTAGAGGGAGGCACATATTTCGGGCCACAATTAACTGTGGACGTTGAACAATTATCCTCTTGGAGCTGGGACTTTAACGACTGTGCGCAAACTATAGTTCTACTAGCGACACACTTTGGGTTAATAGACGCGGTAGAGATAAATACAATCAGTGTATCGTACCACTTTGATTGGTATCACTGCACAGCTTATCGGACGTTTAGAAGAGTAGTGTGGGATGATGTGTTGCCTTGGATACGTGTATCCAGAGGTTTAAGAATTTCTTTCGACACGAAAGACGTGAGAGAGGTTGCTGAAATTCTAGGTTTAATCCCCGAGCAAGAAGAAAAGTTACCTTTTGGGGAGATAGACCCAGAGCTGCCGACTATTTTGAACCTTCTAAGTGCGCATACAAGCGACAATTTAATTTTATAGCTTCAAATAGAACGAGCGTAATTTTGGAGTATGACAGTAAAAGCTAGTTTAGTACTCGTGGATGAATTCAGAAGAGAGACGGAAGCAGCAAAACGAAGCTAGGGATCAGCGAGTTAGAGAACGAGCAGTGCGACAAGAGGCTTGGCTATTAGAAAGGCTAGAGAGGGTCAACGCATTGCTGAATTTGGGAGTAGACGCTGTGTCTAACTCAACGGTAGAACCTCTTCAACCTAGCTTATTAACTGATAGAACACCATTGAAAGAAAGTGAAGCAGCTTCATATCAATGGGATCAAGTTGTCTCCAGTACTAGCAGTGTCACTGGGGAAAGAGGTAGGAAAATTAGGGAAACTAGGGAGAGTGAAGCTAATGCTACAGTCGGGAGTATTGAACTGCTCTTTGACTGGGATTTAGAGTCAAATTTCGGATTGCGTCAATTATTTAAGGAACCTCAGGAACCTCCGTGGTTTGATACTATCAACGATTTAGGGTTAGGGCTACTATTTAGAGAAACAATGGCTCGCAACCCAGTTAGATTAGCTGATTTCACGCAATTCGGGGGATTATGGGACGAAGATCCCGATGCCCATTCGCAAAGATTTGAGGTGACTTGTGTCGCCAATGAGATAATAGATGACGACCAAAAGCTTCATATCTTCCCTGCAACATTAAAAGATGAAGCAGCAAAATGGTATGGGAATTTAGATGCTCAACATAAAGGGACCTATGATGCCTTATCAAGAGCTTTTCTAGAAAAATTTAGACGACAAGGTTTTCAAGATAGATTGGCTCTTCAATTGGATTATCTGTCCCAAGGAGCAACTGAAAGTGTTGAACATTATATTGAGCGCATGGAGACGATCATTCGTAAGATGAATCCTGCTCCTGACGATCCCACGCAAAAACGTAAGTTTATTGATGGACTTAATCCTGAAGTTCATCAGCATGTTAGTTTACAACGACCAGCTACGTTGGCAGATGCTAAAACACATGCTAGATGGTGGGAAGAAGTGCAGCTTAGTCAACAACGACGGAGAGATCTATTCAAAGAATCTCGGACAGAATACCCAAGCACTTCAGGTGGGGTACCTAAGAACGTGTCTTATGTGACCGTTCCTTTAAATCCCTCGGTAACCGCAAGCTCAAACATGTCGAGTGTACCTCTAAATCCGTACACTTCAATTCCAGCTTATATGATGCAGACAGGAATGCCTTCTATGCCGCAATCTCAATCTCCTCTGGATGAAGCAAAAGTAGCAGATATTATTGCGAAATCTCTAGGAAAATTAAAGGAGGAAATTATGACTGCAGTACAAGCGCCTTTGAAGGAAATTTATTCGATAACGACACAAGGATCTAGTGCTCAACAATCGTCGGGAAATTCGACTTCAAACCCACCTCGATCTAATATCTGGTGTGGTAAGTGTCATGGTTATGGCCATGTGGCTACAGAGTGTCCGACGCCTTCAAGGTTAATGCCCGATCATCCACCGTTTTGCTCTTTTTGCCACAAGACTGGTCATTTAGATACAAATTGTTGGCATAAATTAGGTCAAGAGCAACAACAAGCTCGTTCAATGCAAATGAATTACAATTACATGGATCGTAATAATAGGACTTATGAGATTGGACCACCCAATCAACCTTTTAGGCCACGAGGATTGCCCACCCAGGGTAGACCCCCAGTGCCTCGAAACAATTACAACAGTGATGGCAATCGAGGGAGAAATTCTCCTTTTAGAAGAAATAATGGAAATTTTCGTAATTCAATGGGACAAGGTGGTCAACAAAGACCTAGGGGACCAGTAATTTGTTATCGATGCCAACAAGAAGGTCACATAGCCACATATTGTCAAAATGCGCGTAAAAATCAAGACTATACTCCTCTTTGCAGGAGGTGCAGTGGTGAAGGACACTATGAAGAGAATTGTCCTAAGCGAGAGGATAATAAAATGACTGACAAAGGGAAACAAACCTCTAACGAACCTTCAACGTCTGCTGCAAATTTAGTTGAAGTAGAAACAATAAGGAAAGATATTGGAGTTAAGTCAAAATTTATACCTCGTAAGGTGACCTTTAGGGCTGATCCTATGATTGGTGTTATTACTCGGGCACAAAAGCAACAACAGAAGGAGCAAGGTTTAGAGGAAAAGAGTTCACAATTAAACGGAGCAGTGAAGGATAAGTCTAAGGACATAGATCCTAATATAGAACTACCTGAATCGGATTCTCCGCAGCATTCTTCTGACCATCCATTATTACCTGTGCCTTTAGTAAATCCTAAGATTCAAGTGGGAGTAGCTCCTTTTCCCGAAAGATTGGTTTCTCCTAAGGAAGGGAGTAAACATTATGTAGAATCCGTAAATAAGACCTATGATCTTTGGGCTGCATTAGAAGAAATATCATTGACTATTAACCTTCGGCAATTGCTAGAAATAGCGCCTGTTTGTCGGAAACAACTTTACCATAAATTAGTTCGGCGTCGAAGGAAGAGGATTGAAATAAACGCTTCTAAAGTCCGTGAAAATTCTTCCAAAGGAAAAACAACTAAGGATGTAAAAATAGTAGATTTATTTGTGGACCCAGGAGCTCCAGTTATCGATACTACTATTAATGGCCATTTGCTACATGAAGTGCAGTTAGATGGTGGCTCAGCAGTTAATTTGATGACAGAACAAGCTATGCAAGAATTAGGGTTGAAGGATCTAGAACCTACTCATATTGTTTTACGTGTGGCTGATCAAAGGAAAGTAACTCCTTTGGGGTTACTGCGGAATGTGAAATCTGTAGTAGCCGGATTAGAATTTCATGTGAACTATTTGATCGTTCGTTCGCAAACAAATATTTCATCATATTCTGTTCTGTTGGGAAGACCTTGGTTATACCAAGCAAGATGCATTCAGGACTGGTATAAAGGTTCAATTGTGATTGGTCCTAGAGATGATAGGGTTAAGATACAAGTTATTTCAAAAGGATTTTTGAAAGATTCAGGAGATGAAGCAGTTAGTGAAATGGATGAGAAATCCAACAGTGAGTTTTATGATTCAGAAATGGAGAGGACTGATCATGAAGGGCCTTATGCCTGGTTATTTAAGACACCACACCCAACAGGAGCAGAGAAAGTAGAGGTCAATATAGTACATCAGCCTCACAAGGTAGAACAGATGGGTATTGGTGAGTATGCTGTAGCGTTTTCATCTGACAATGATTCGGATAGCGATATTACTCAGTGGTTATCTACATCCGAAGATACAACTCTCGACTGCTTAATGCTTTCAGCAGAGGAAGCAAAGTATCCTGATGATTCGCTTGAAACATGTTTTCAATTATCTACGGATCAAGAAGGAAATGATCAAGAAGATGTATTTTTTGCTTACAACAGGTCGGAAGTGATTTCTATGGATGAATTAGAGGAGGAAGAAATGCCTGAGTTAATGATATCTGATGTGGCTGACATTTTAATAACCTCTTCAGAAGGTATGGGAGAAGATGATGTTACTGATAATCATAATAGTATGCTTGAGAGTAGGATTTTAGAAGCTCTTCCTTATGGGGAAAATGCTTTACCCTTTGGATTTGGACAATTGCCAGATAGAGCTAAAAGGATTTATTACTACCAGCTAAAAGCGAAGGAAAGAGAAAGGAGAAGTAGGCATAGGTGCAAACCCTTACAAAGACCACTATCTCGTGAGGATGAGGATGATTCAGCTTCGGCTTTTAACAGGTTTTCACAGACTTCTTGTGAACATCATGGTAATTACGTTAGGATTATTAGAGAATTGGAAGAGGCATTGGAAGTAGAGCGTGAGGCAGCGTTGACTACTGTAAATGAAGCAATGAAGAAGATTACTGAGTTGCAAAAGGAAAAGGCAGAGTTTCAGTTTAGAGAAAGGCGATATCTAGATGAAATCTCGCTTTTAGAATTTTATTTAGAAGAAGAGAAATCTAAATTCAGTAGGGGTGAGTTACAGATGGACCAAGCGTTATCTATGGATACAAATTATTGGGAAGAACATGAAGACACTGATAGGTTTTTGGAAAAACATAAATCTAAGAATACTTTTGAACCAGAGACTCAAGAGAAAAACCCTACAAATGTTCCCTGGTTGTGTCATTCTTTTAGGCGTTCGACCGGAATTGCACAGAAGATTTATCGCTGTTCTAGGGAATCGATAATTGGTTATCAACGAGTCCAATCTGAACCTACTAAGGTTAAATTGCACAATATGCAAGCGGTGGTGTTGCCTCATCCAAAAGAAAGAGTAATGGATTTTACCATTTATGGGGATGGGCAAGAGCCACAACTTAGATGGTTTGAACCTGCAGCACCTAGGAATTTTGTGGAACTAAAACAAGTTATACATTATTTGGGCTGTAGAATTCAGGGCGAGGAGGATGAGAATCTACATTCATTAATTCTCAAGCTTAAAGATAATCAATGGTTTTGGAGTTTAGATGATCAGGAATGTCTAGAAAAGAATAACGATATTTTACGTCGATATCGCCATAGGTTACATGCTCAATATCCATGTACTTCAGAGCAGATACCTAGCATAATTGACTCTGTAAGAACCTCATTTACCATGAAATCTCGTAAAAATGTAAATGTCAATAATGGCGATTTAGATAAATACGGGAAGAGATATACTGAAAAATCATTTCCTGAGTTAGTACATGTCTATGGAGTAGAAGTTGATGGTGCTACGCAGGATAACCTGGCTATTATTCCTTATAGGGCTTTACCCTTAGTAAATTCTGTGAATGTGGGAGAAGAAGCATTGGAATCAAGTACTAAGAATAACCTGCTTGAAAACGTATTGATGCAGATATCCGAAGATGTGCCCATAATTAAGCCACGAAGAATAGACTCTCTATTTATTGAAGAGCCTGAAGTTGAAGTAGTTAAGCTTAAAATGGCAGAAGGAAAATATTTAAATTTAGGAGACCAATTGGAGTCGCCACATCGTGAAAGATTCGAAGAAGTCTTACGAGTGCATGTTGACGCTTTTGCTTGGTCATATAGGGACCTTAAGGGTATCAAAGCTGAATTATGTCAGCATTTTATTGATCTAGAACCAGGCACAAAACCTGTATGTCAACGTCAACGACGAACAAACCCTGTGTATGCAGAGTTAGTGAAAGCTGAAATTACTAAGCTTTTAGATGCTGGATTTATTTATCCTGTTGCATACAGTGAATGGGTATCTCCTATTGTGGTAGTACCCAAGAAGAATAGTAAGAAGATTCGCATTTGTGTCGATTATAGAAAGCTGAATAGCAAAACACGTAAAGATAATTTTCCTTTGCCATTTACTGATCAGGTACTTGATAAGGTTGCTGGTCATGAGCTGTATTCTTTCATGGATGGATTTAGCGGTTACAACCAAGTACTAATTCATCCTGAAGATCAATCCAAAACTACATTTACTACTGAATGGGGTACATTTGCTTATAGAGTAATGCCTTTTGGTTTGTGCAATGCACCCGCAACATTTCAGAGAGTTATGATTGCAGCTTATCAAGATTTTTTACGTCAATGGATGGAAGTTTTCTTAGATGACTTTTGTGTCTATGGTACGGCAAAAGAAATGCCTGAGTTACTAACGCAAGTATTTGAACGTAGTGATGAAGTAGGTATATCCTTGAATCCTGATAAATGTGTTTTTGGAGTACCAAAAGGAACCTTATTGGGGCATATCGTTTCTAAAGAAGGTATTGCCATGGATCCAGCTAAAATTATTAAGATTTCTGCACTTCCACCTCCAACAAATCTTAAGCAATTGCGTGGATTTTTAGGACATCTAAATTATTATCGGAGATTTATTTCCGATTTTGCAAAGGTGGCATCACCTTTGACAAATCTGCTATGAAAGGATACTCCTTTTATTTGGGATGGTGTTTGCCAGAAAGCATTTGAATTTCTTAAACATAAGTTAATTGAAGGACCAGTACTCGCACCCCCAGATTGGACAAAAGAATTCCATATTCATGCTGATGCATCTATGTATGCTGTAGGAGCTGTTTTGTGTTAAGCAGATGATAATAAGGTGGATCATCCAATTTATTATGCGAGTCGAAATTTAAGTGATGCAGAAAGGAATTATACCACCACTGAGAAAGAATGCCTATCAATGGTATTTGCGGTGGAGAAATTTCGTCATTATTTATTAGGGAATAAGTTTACTATATATGTTGATCATGAGGCGTTAAAGTATTTGCTTAATAAAGCAGAACTTTCAGGACGTGTGATTCGTTGGATGTTGTTATTCCAAGAGTTTGATTTTCAAATAGTTACTCGTCCTGGTAGAGCTCATGTGCTAGCAGATCATCTATCACGGTTATTAACATCAGACAAGGAGGAAGGTGTGGAAGATGATTTGCCGGATGCATCACTTTTTACTGTGGAGACACAAGTTCCATGGTATGCTGATATTGCGAATTTTCTTAGTACTGCTCGATATCCACCTGGTGCCGATAAGCGCAGGAAACGTCAGATATTAATGCAATCACGCTCCTATGGATTATTAGGGGGTTACCTTTATAAATTTTTTCCACGCGAAGGTATCTATCGACGTTGTGTAAGGGAAGATGAAGTACCATTGGTTCTTAAGGCATTGCATGATGAGCCGTGTGGTGGCCATTTTACCGGTGAATTGACTGCAAGAAAAGTTCTATTAGCTGGTTATTGGTGGCCTACTCTATTTAAAGATACTTATTATTATTGTCGCAAATGCGATGTTTGTCAAAGGACTGGTCGTCCTTCTAAGAGTTTTGCAACCCCTTTGACACCTATATTAGCATTAGCACCTTTTGAGAAATGGGGAATTGATTTTGTAGGCCCAATCGATCCGCCTACTAGATATCGATCGAATCGTTATATTTTAGTCTGTACTGACTATATTACGAAGTGGGTGGAAGCGAAAGCGCTTAAAACGGATAAAGCCATTGATGTGGCTAAGTTTATGTATGAGAATATTATTACACGTTTTGGTTGCCCACTGGAATTAGTAAGTGACCGAGGTTCCCATTTCTTGAATGGTCTTATTAGCGAGTTAATGGAAATCTATAAAATTAAACATCGCAAATCAACACCTTATTATCCCAGAGCTAACGGTCAGGTTGAAGTAACCAATCGCATTATATGTGGGATTTTAACTAAAACGGTTGCTTCCCACAGGCGAGATTGGGATGAGCGTTTATATGAAGCGTTATGGGCCTATAGAACTACTTATAAGGTGACAGTGCAAAATACACCTTTCAATTTAGTTTATGGCACTAATGCTATATTCCCTATTGAGCAAGAGTTGCCCACTTTACGAGTAGCTCTATCATTACGACTAGGTGAGGTTGAATCTTTGAAACAACGGATTTTACAATTGGTAAAGTTGGATGAGGAAAGATTATTAGCCTTACAAAGTCTAGAAGCAATGCAAAAACGTCGTAAAGCATGGCACGACCAGAATATTAAAGTACGAGAGTTTAAAGAAGGCGATTTAGTTTTACTTTATGACAGTCGTTATTATAAATTTCCTGGGAAGCTTAAAATTCGTTGGTTGGGACCTTTTAAGGTGATTAATGCTTATGATAATGGTTCTCTTGATGTGCAGGATATTAATGCTGAAAATGAGATATTTAGGGTTAATGGCCTGCGCCTTAAACATTTTGTGACTTAGGTTAGCTAGGTATAGTTAGGTTAGTAGTTACAATAATATTTTGTCTAATCCACTCTTGGATGTCTTTTCTTTCTTGGGGGGTTTTTTTAAAATGGGATGCAGGTATGGCCTTTTTGTGGATGGATGCGCTTTACCCTCGTATTGATGCCGATAGTACTGATCCTGTTCATGCTGGACCTTACGATATTCCGCGTTTTCAGACGCATGACAGGTTTTTATATGCACCGAGAGGGGAGGCCTGTTGTGGTTCTTCCTTTGTGATTATTTTTTGTTTACAGTATCATCCACCTTTTGGTTGTAGGTCTTGTCAGCGGCATTTATTTGTGCGTGCTCAGCTCTTGTGTTGGCAGTGTCGCACATACTTTCGACGCTATGGTACCACTGCCATGCAGGAAATGATTGGTTATACCTACCAGCGTCATGATTATAATAGTGTTTTTTCTCCTGAGCGCGGCGCTGGTTAGTCTAGGGTAGGTAGAGAGCAAGCAGAATTTGCGAGATATCGTTCCATTGTCTACCGCCTTACTCCATCTTACCATGATTTGCAGACTAGTGTTCCCTGCCCATGTTGGGATTATATTTGTTGGTACATGGATGCGACCGAGGGGCATTCCTTAGATGCTTTACCAGTGGCCCCTATGCCCTACTATGATGATGCAGCTTCAGCTTCGCTCCATGATGTGATGGAGGTTCTTAGCGATGCACCTGATAGCGGATCTGTGACTTCTGATATGTCTACGCTAGAGGCTATTCTTGAGCATCCTATAGATGATAGTTTAGTTAATAGGTTTGACTTAGATGGAGTTGATGATTTCGGATTAGGATTATTGTTTTCACTAGAAGATCTCAGAGACTTTGAAGATTTTAGTCTAGATATTTTGTTTTCTTAGTCTTTTATGTTTTTCTTTTATTCTACATTTTGAAAAAAAAACAACAAACAAACAAACAAATATATATCGTTTAAAAAAAAAACATACAATGCTTTGAGTTATTGATATCTTGTAGGTTTTCATGCACTTTAGTTTTATTTTCCACGTAGTTAGGTAGTTAGTTGCACGCACGGTCAGGATATTCCTTTCAGTGCTGGATTTTGGGATATTTAAGTTAGTAAGAAGGACAGTTCTATATGCAAGAATGGTTATTAAGTGGAGAAATATATTGCTTCTTAAACAACCAAGCAGTGGGAGCGTTATGACAGTCTAGTTGATCGCGATTGTGACATGAGTATTTGATAATTCTTTGGTACAGGGAGAAGTTTTATTATTTATCTAACCCTTTAACATTGTACTGGCTAGTGTATGTTTCATGTGCAGATTTGACTATGATTTTGCGTTATACACTGTTGTATGTTTTTGTTGTTGATTCTTGGAGTTGCAATATCCACGAACATACAAGGTTGTTTCATACCTAAACTTTTTATTTCATATTCATTTTGAAAGATACATGAATAAAAAAATTGATGGAATGGAATTAGAGATGTCGAAGAAGAAAATAAAAAGAAAGAAAAAACACTTAAGTAAATTACAGAGGAATTATAATTAAATATTTTAAACAAATATGAATGATATATATACACAATTCTCTATATGAAGTCCACTCACATGGGATGGGACTTAGCATTAGGGAGTGATTAAAAGGAGGGGTGACATGTGTGCATAACATAGTGAATTTCATTGTATGGGTGTCCGATTAGGAATCCTATAGAGTTTTCCCCTATCTTTTGGTCGCTTTTCTAGCGATATGTGGGATAGCTGAATAGCAAGGTTCTCTCCACGAAATTTTGACTAGGAGTAGCGTGGAAGAAAGATGCTGAGCTGGTGAGTATTCTTTGCTTATCATTTGCCTAGGCAGAGTGACTAGTATTATGCGCTAGATTAGATTCCTCGAGCAAAGTTGTTGAGCTGAAATGTTTGACCGTTCAATTAAGTGATGTATTCTTAGCTCTTAGTTGATCCTTTAAACAACAACAAACAAAACAATCCTTAAAATCCAAATATTAAAAGTTCGGAAGAGTCTATATATTTATTCTTTTAAAGAAAGAAAGTAAGAAGAAAAAGAAAAGAAAAAAAAAAACACCCTGAGACTGCAGGGTTTGAAAAAAAAAAACAACCAAAAGAAGATAACCATCGCCTCTGAGGTCCCGGTAGGCTGCAGGGATTTCCTTGACGGGTGCCCTGTGTCCGATGCCTTGTATCTCTTTGGGGTGGGACCTTTTGGGAAAGAGAATCAATGTATATACTCTTTTGACATCAAACTAAAAAAATATTAAAATATAAATTTAAAAGAAAAGCCTTGGACACTTAGAAGTTATGAACCATTGGCTGGTTGTTCTAGTAGAACATGGAGGGTTAGCAGCTAAACCCTAGGAGTCCTATTTAGTGTTGTAGTATTAGTTTACCTTGTTTGGGTTCTTTGTTAAGTAACGACCTTATCAGTGATGCTATTTCAGAAGCAATATTTTTAGTAGGATAGTAGTGTGGCAATTTATTGCCTAGAGGGATTATTGTTGTTTAGCGGCTCTAGACAGTTTCCTAGTTGGTATATTCTATGCAATGGATGAAGCTATGTTATGCATTTCAGTGTGGAGAGTGAGTAAGGGAGAATGTTAGTTTGCACAAGTTTTTACATCTTTTCATTGAAACATTTATATTGTTTGCATTTTAATATGACACAGATAAGTATTTTTTCTCTTTTTCCAGTGTCTACTAGTTGTCCATGTGCGGTTTTGCAGATCTTGTAGCTGTGCTTGCGAGGACGCTTCGCAATTAAGTGGAGGAGAGTATATTTTTCTTTCAAAGTTGCGTAGCAATGCTCGTGGTAGCAATGTTGGTGATGCTGGATGTTCGTGATGTAGCTGTGCTCGCGAGGACGCTTCGCATTTCAGTGGGGGAGAATGACAACACCTAAAAACATGCCATTTATTGCAACAAATTTTTGGCAAAACTGTATACAATTGACACCTTATTACTAAATTTTTACATGAATTCAATGCAGATGCGGTGTTCGTTGTTGCTGTCTTTGGAGGCCGTGTCCTTGCAGTCTAGCTAGGAGATGAATCTATGGGAAAGTTCTTATACGGGAGGAAGGTGGAGTTTTAGACAAAATTTGATAGGTCTACTTAGTGAATCTTAGCTATGATTGTTTAAAATTTTACTGTAGGGATTATTATCACTTAGAGGAGATAAGACCTTGTTATAAATTAGGAGTCTTCGGGGGAATTTTAGACTTGACAAGGTCTGGACAAGTTGATAGGATATCTTAGCATTAATCTCAGGGATGGAGGATTTCATTAGTTATGCTACCTCCTACCTCTTAATGATTAAATTACTTATGAAAAAATACATAGCATTATGATTGTGATTATTGTCTGCAGTAATACTGTAGTGATGATGAAGGGGTGATCATTAAATCATTGATGATTATTATGGAGATTTCTTTGGGGAGGTGTTGAATATTAGATTCAAGAGGATGACTCTTGGCAAGGACGAAGTAATCCAAAGGGGACTGCTTTGCTACTAGGCAAATCCCTATGGAGGCCAACATGGGTGTTATCAAGGTAATTTGTAAATCACCCATGTGCGTCAAGGTAACCATTAGCAGCCTTTGACCATATTGAATATGTCTTATAAGCTTTTTGTCAAGGCTTTGGCACTCAAAATTAAGTGATTACTAGCTTAAGTCATCCACCCCGAGCATTATGGCTTCATTTTCTTTATCAGAAAATAGAAAATGCCATTCCTAGCCTTGCAACAGCTATTGACTAAGAAATGATTGGTGGACAGGACTACCTCTTAGTGAATGGATTTTGAAAAGGCATGTAATCACATTCCTTAGGATTTCATCTGCATTTACCTCGAAGCAATGGTCTTGGGAAGGAAGTTCTCTAGGATGATTATGATACGATCGAGATTATTCCAAATTCTCAATTCTCATATGTTTTATAGGATTGTGACCTCCAAATGCGAAACTACCTAGGAATTGAATCTGTCACCAAAGAGGTCTCTGTGAAGCTGCGCCAAGGGTACAAAGAGGTAGAGAGGCTGGAAAGGGAGGTTTTGGGATCAATTGAATTGGAATATGCACGTCATCAACAAATGGGTGATCTAACAAGTCTGAGGGAACATATGTGCCGTCTTCTTTCATCCAAGCTGCAAATGTGCAATGAGGCGAAGGAAAAAATACGGACTTCAGACCTAGTGATTGGATTCCTAACAGAAAAACTGCAAGATGTGGAAGATCACTTTGAAAAGTTTTCCAAGCTTTATAATGTCATGCGAGCTCAGAGAAACAAGTTTATTACACTTGTTCAGGCTAGTAAAATCACAATGGCTGAACTGAAAGATAAAGTGAGAAGATTGGAAGTGGAATACAACATGTTACAAGGTGAGCTGCAATATAAGGACAGAGTTCTGAATCAAATGCGAAAAGAATTTGTGAGCAGTGTGCAGGCTAGGTTCCATCTGCGCACGGAACTTATCAAATTTCTCAAAGTCCCTCCAAAAGCAAAAGGAGCTTGTTGATGAGAAGGTTATTGAAGCTTCAAGGATGAATGGGTTCATCAACACTGCAGAGAAAGAGATGTCTTTATTCCGAAAGCACTATGAAACATGTGTGCTTGATCGAAATTATGTGGGAATCTCCTTGATTGACCGCAATGATGAGCTCTGCATTCTGTATGAAAAGTCAAATGTACAGGAGGAGCTCTTCAAGGTTTCAGATATAGAGATGTCAAAGCGAGATAATGAGATATCATTCCTGAAGCATCAAGTGGGAGGCTTAGAAAGATCAATTCTAATTTGCTATACATTCATTCCAAGAGCCCGGGAGCTCCAGAATACAATCAGTGAGCTGAAGCATGAGCTTAAGCGAGTGCAAATGGAAGGGGATAGACTCTCAGACTTGGTGGAAAGGCCAACAAATACAGAAAGGTGGAAATTGTTACATGGTATTGATCCAAGTGAAGGACAACTCAGGGCCAAGCTTTCATTCATTGAAGAGAGCTTGTCGCGAAAAGAAGACCAATCACTTGAAAAAGATTTAATTCTTGAGGAGATTTCTGCACTAGCAGAAGAAATCAAGAAGCAGGCTGCAGAAAGTTCAGAGGATAGTAAAAAAACTGCAAAACAGTTGACCGATTATCAGCACAATGTGCGTGAAATTACTGATCGCATGATGGCCATTGTCTCCGAACTGTCTCTTGCCCAGGCTACTGCAATTAGCTTGCAGAAGGAAAAGGAGTCATTAAGTAGGATGATCGAAGAGGCATACTCACAATATCATGCTGAACAATAAAAGTACTTAAAGGTCAATTAAGAAGATGACGAGTATTGAGCAAGAATCACAAACGAGAGCTGAAATAAAACAAGGAACAGATCATGAGGCAGTGTAGCAATACATCATCTCTCTCTGATTTGAGACATATTAAAACGTATAAAAAAAAAAAGAAGAAAAAAAAAACGGTTACGAAGAGGGGAGGGAAAGAGAGAGCCATGCCCGTCGATTCCCACACACACGTCCCCGTCCGTGCCTTACCCCTCGCGAGAGACAAGCTCTCATCAAGCTCTGCAAGCCTCTTGCTCATCAATACGTTGAGCGAGCTCCATGGTATAGTCTTCAAGCTCTCCTCCAGTGGATCGACCTGCCATGCGCATGGCGCCGCACCTGCATGAGTCGGTGGTGATCCGAGAAGGCGATGGTGGAGATGGGCGATCGCTGCTGCAGGGTCAGAGGATAATAATGACGCCCGGACTGGTGATGATGACGATGATGGGGGCAGGGATGCGGATCGGATTAGTCGATTACGGGCGGGAGGAGGATCCGTTGCTAGGGTTGATATTGCCGTATTCGTCTCTGCAAATGCGGCCGGTTGATATGTCGTGCTAATTCAGACAGACCTCTCTCACATAATTATAATGATCAGACAGATTCATGGATTGCCTGCGTTGCATTAGAAAAGGCCAATCATTTGAGAGAGAGAGAGAGAGAGAGAGAGAGAGCAATGATATGATGATTATTACATTAATACTTCTGATGATAGACCCATCAAATTCAAGCACCATTGCCAATGTGGTCATAATTAGCAGCTTCATCTTCTTCCTGATCATAACCTCGCTCTTTCATTATCACTATCCCTCTCTTTCCTCCAACAAAGCATCATCATTTGTGGAATTCTAGATTGAAGATACGGCGGCTCATTCCAACAGAATGCGCTTGAATTCGATGAAGGCCAATTCACAAACGGAAGTCATTCGTGATGAGGAGTAGTCGTAGAGAGATTGGAAGCATAATTGGACTAATCTTTTGCCTGCAAAATATCACTTATTCAGGATCCCACATGTCCTCAATCGGATCGTTCATCAGTCGTTGGAAGAGACATAGAAGAATTTAATCTTTTAAGCTTTTAAATATTCAAGCCTTTATTTAAATATTACTTAAGGTTCGGGTCACATAGAGCAAGAGTTTGTGGATCAATTTGGAAAAGTGAGAGATCAAGAAGAGAAGAAGAAAACCCAAAGGGTTTGCTATTTGAGATGACTCAATGGACTAAATTTCCTGGCTGGACTATTGGACACGCACTTCCAAAGACATAATTATGATTTACATGTTTCCAAATCATCACCATGTCCTTTTCTTGACGCTAAACTGGAGCTTCAATATACTTATCCAATCTGAAGTGATAAGATCTCTCAAGAGACGAGAAATGTTGAGCTTGCGATGCACAATGGCTGGATAGTGGTTGAACTGCAAGAGGACACGGTCTCCAAAGGCGCAATCACGACCTGCGGGTTTTACAAGTAAGTGTCTAATTGGTTTATCTAAAATAAATGATATGGCATGAAAATTTCTTTAGTTTAATATTTTTAAAATATATCGTTAAACCTGTTTTCTTATGCTACATGGTTGTTTGCATTTATCTGAACTGGTTTTTATTTATTAAAAATCAAAAACAGTCGAAAACACTAAAAATGACTCAAAATGATCATAAATAAAATTTTATAAAATTATTGATTGAAAATTTATAAGTTCTGATATTTTTCCTATAAATATTATGAGTCAGGGAATTTACTGAATTTCTATCAAGATTTTTAAAGATGTTTTGTTATAATTAAAAATTAGGAAAGAGTTATATTTAGGGAAAAAGGCATGGTTTTCCTTTATGTAAAATGTGTTATTTATTGATATAAACTATGGATTCTTAGTGAAGTATTGGAAACAAAATCTTTGATTTGTTAGTGCATTTATGTTGTAAGGGTTAAAGAAAAGAAATAATGATTTAATAATATTTTACTTAAGAAATGCTCGTATAAAGATATGGTGTTTTGGTTTTGAAAGGAGAGATTATACACGGTGTGGACATTTAGGAAACATTGGAAATTACAAATAAAAAGTTTGACAACACTTTATAATGATTTATAATGTTAGGTTGCAGTTATAAAATTTAGTTTAAATTAAAACCAAAGTAAAATCAAAACAATTTGATGATTGGATGGCATGAGAAAAAGCCTCAGCATCTATATTAAATTTTTACATGTTGTTCATTTTACAACCAATTTCTTAAATATATGGAGTGGAGGGCTACTAGGACTCATTGATAAATTAAAGGGTGCTATGGAAATTTAAAATAAATTATGTATGTGAACCATAAGAGTGTGAAAAGAATTTGTTCTATCATGCTGATACTGGTTATAGAAGAGAGAAGGAAAGGACGTTATATTTGCAAAATGAATTAAGTACTTAAAAACTAATAAGCAACGACGAAATTTATATACGGAGTGGGAAATGTCTACCAAGGGAGATTAAAATTTAGGGGTTTATGGTACTTCAGAAAATTTGATTTGAATGTTTGTTTAAAATTAAACAAATAAAAAGAATTAATTTTAATTAGGTGGAGAGAAACATAAAAAGGAATTTTAAATGGAGATATACAAATAGATCCAAGAGATCTATATTCTTGAAACAACCTTTCCAAAGTCAAACATTAAAAACATTTCCTGGATAAACCGCCACTAGTTGGCAGGAGAAATTTATGAGAAGCTGCTTCTGAAAGATGGAGGGAAACCGTAGTTATCTTAGGTTTAGCAATCTAGTGCCTAATACAATGTACTGAAGTTTAGAATCTTTGCAGTTGGACTACTACAAACAACATTATAGATTTTAGGGAAGGCTAAGTTGAGTCAAATTAAAACAATTAGTGAAATAATCACTTGTTTAGTGCAACAACTCTTAGGAGTTGGCTTGTTAACCTGGGTAAAAGTGGCTTGGTCTTTGGCCAGTCATTTTTGGTGCGTCTGCCGGGAGCCAAGTGCGCTCGAACTAGTGATAAATCTTCCGAGGGTATTTTAGATCCTAAGTGTTATTTATGAGTGAATACGCAGTCTCTTTTCTAAGGGACTATTTTCCTAATTTGCCCCAGGAGTGTCAAAGAAAAGTGCTAGATAGGGCGAGAGATACAAAGTTAGTAGAGGGAGGCACATATTTCGGGCCACAATTAACTGTGGACGTTGAACAATTATCCTCTTGGAGCTGGGACTTTAACGACTGTGCGCAAACTATAGTTCTACTAGCGACACACTTTGGGTTAATAGACGCGGTAGAGATAAATACAACCAGTGTATCGTACCACTTTGATTGGTATCACTGCACAGCTTATCGGACGTTTAGAAGAGTAGTGTGGGATGATGTGTTGCCTTGGATACGTGTATCCAGAGGTTTAAGAATTTCTTTCGACACGAAAGACGTGAGAGAGGTTGCTGAAATTCTAGGTTTAATCCCCGAGCAAGAAGAAAAGTTACCTTTTGGGGAGATAGACCCAGAGCTGCCGACTATTTTGAACCTTCTAAGTGCGCATACAAGCGACAATTTAATTTTATAGCTTCAAATAGAACGAGCGTAATTTTGGAGTATGACAGTAAAAGCTAGTTTAGTACTCGTGGATGAATTCAGAAGAGAGACGGAAGCAGCAAAACGAAGCTAGGGATCAGCGAGTTAGAGAACGAGCAGTGCGACAAGAGGCTTGGCTATTAGAAAGGCTAGAGAGGGTCAACGCATTGCTGAATTTGGGAGTAGACGCTGTGTCTAACTCAACGGTAGAACCTCTTCAACCTAGCTTATTAACTGATAGAACACCATTGAAAGAAAGTGAAGCAGCTTCATATCAATGGGATCAAGTTGTCTCCAGTACTAGCAGTGTCACTGGGGAAAGAGGTAGGAAAATTAGGGAAACTAGGGAGAGTGAAGCTAATGCTACAGTCGGGAGTATTGAACTGCTCTTTGACTGGGATTTAGAGTCAAATTTCGGATTGCGTCAATTATTTAAGGAACCTCAGGAACCTCCGTGGTTTGATACTATCAACGATTTAGGGTTAGGGCTACTATTTAGAGAAACAATGGCTCGCAACCCAGTTAGATTAGCTGATTTCACGCAATTCGGGGGATTATGGGACGAAGATCCCGATGCCCATTCGCAAAGATTTGAGGTGACTTGTGTCGCCAATGAGATAATAGATGACGACCAAAAGCTTCATATCTTCCCTGCAACATTAAAAGATGAAGCAGCAAAATGGTATGGGAATTTAGATGCTCAACATAAAGGGACCTATGATGCCTTATCAAGAGCTTTTCTAGAAAAATTTAGACGACAAGGTTTTCAAGATAGATTGGCTCTTCAATTGGATTATCTGTCCCAAGGAGCAACTGAAAGTGTTGAACATTATATTGAGCGCATGGAGACGATCATTCGTAAGATGAATCCTGCTCCTGACGATCCCACGCAAAAACGTAAGTTTATTGATGGACTTAATCCTGAAGTTCATCAGCATGTTAGTTTACAACGACCAGCTACGTTGGCAGATGCTAAAACACATGCTAGATGGTGGGAAGAAGTGCAGCTTAGTCAACAACGACGGAGAGATCTATTCAAAGAATCTCGGACAGAATACCCAAGCACTTCAGGTGGGGTACCTAAGAACGTGTCTTATGTGACCGTTCCTTTAAATCCCTCGGTAACCGCAAGCTCAAACATGTCGAGTGTACCTCTAAATCCGTACACTTCAATTCCAGCTTATATGATGCAGACAGGAATGCCTTCTATGCCGCAATCTCAATCTCCTCTGGATGAAGCAAAAGTAGCAGATATTATTGCGAAATCTCTAGGAAAATTAAAGGAGGAAATTATGACTGCAGTACAAGCGCCTTTGAAGGAAATTTATTCGATAACGACACAAGGATCTAGTGCTCAACAATCGTCGGGAAATTCGACTTCAAACCCACCTCGATCTAATATCTGGTGTGGTAAGTGTCATGGTTATGGCCATGTGGCTACAGAGTGTCCGACGCCTTCAAGGTTAATGCCCGATCATCCACCGTTTTGCTCTTTTTGCCACAAGACTGGTCATTTAGATACAAATTGTTGGCATAAATTAGGTCAAGAGCAACAACAAGCTCGTTCAATGCAAATGAATTACAATTACATGGATCGTAATAATAGGACTTATGAGATTGGACCACCCAATCAACCTTTTAGGCCACGAGGATTGCCCACCCAGGGTAGACCCCCAGTGCCTCGAAACAATTACAACAGTGATGGCAATCGAGGGAGAAATTCTCCTTTTAGAAGAAATAATGGAAATTTTCGTAATTCAATGGGACAAGGTGGTCAACAAAGACCTAGGGGACCAGTAATTTGTTATCGATGCCAACAAGAAGGTCACATAGCCACATATTGTCAAAATGCGCGTAAAAATCAAGACTATACTCCTCTTTGCAGGAGGTGCAGTGGTGAAGGACACTATGAAGAGAATTGTCCTAAGCGAGAGGATAATAAAATGACTGACAAAGGGAAACAAACCTCTAACGAACCTTCAACGTCTGCTGCAAATTTAGTTGAAGTAGAAACAATAAGGAAAGATATTGGAGTTAAGTCAAAATTTATACCTCGTAAGGTGACCTTTAGGGCTGATCCTATGATTGGTGTTATTACTCGGGCACAAAAGCAACAACAGAAGGAGCAAGGTTTAGAGGAAAAGAGTTCACAATTAAACGGAGCAGTGAAGGATAAGTCTAAGGACATAGATCCTAATATAGAACTACCTGAATCGGATTCTCCGCAGCATTCTTCTGACCATCCATTATTACCTGTGCCTTTAGTAAATCCTAAGATTCAAGTGGGAGTAGCTCCTTTTCCCGAAAGATTGGTTTCTCCTAAGGAAGGGAGTAAACATTATGTAGAATCCGTAAATAAGACCTATGATCTTTGGGCTGCATTAGAAGAAATATCATTGACTATTAACCTTCGGCAATTGCTAGAAATAGCGCCTGTTTGTCGGAAACAACTTTACCATAAATTAGTTCGGCGTCGAAGGAAGAGGATTGAAATAAACGCTTCTAAAGTCCGTGAAAATTCTTCCAAAGGAAAAACAACTAAGGATGTAAAAATAGTAGATTTATTTGTGGACCCAGGAGCTCCAGTTATCGATACTACTATTAATGGCCATTTGCTACATGAAGTGTAGTTAGATGGTGGCTCAGCAGTTAATTTGATGACAGAACAAGCTATGCAAGAATTAGGGTTGAAGGATCTAGAACCTACTCATATTGTTTTACGTGTGGCTGATCAAAGGAAAGTAACTCCTTTGGGGTTACTGCGGAATGTGAAATCTGTAGTAGCCGGATTAGAATTTCATGTGAACTATTTGATCGTTCGTTCGGAAACAAATATTTCATCATATTCTGTTCTGTTGGGAAGACCTTGGTTATACCAAGCAAGATGCATTCAGGACTGGTATAAAGGTTCAATTGTGATTGGTCCTAGAGATGATAGGGTTAAGATACAAGTTATTTCAAAAGGATTTTTGAAAGATTCAGGAGATGAAGCAGTTAGTGAAATGGATGAGAAATCCAACAGTGAGTTTTATGATTCAGAAATGGAGAGGACTGATCATGAAGGGCCTTATGCCTGGTTATTTAAGACACCACACCCAACAGGAGCAGAGAAAGTAGAGGTCAATATAGTACATCAGCCTCACAAGGTAGAACAGATGGGTATTGGTGAGTATGCTGTAGCGTTTTCATCTGACAATGATTCGGATAGCGATATTACTCAGTGGTTATCTACATCCGAAGATACAACTCTCGACTGCTTAATGCTTTCAGCAGAGGAAGCAAAGTATCCTGATGATTCGCTTGAAACATGTTTTCAATTATCTACGGATCAAGAAGGAAATGATCAAGAAGATGTATTTTTTGCTTACAACAGGTCGGAAGTGATTTCTATGGATGAATTAGAGGAGGAAGAAATGCCTGAGTTAATGATATCTGATGTGGCTGACATTTTAATAACCTCTTCAGAAGGTATGGGAGAAGATGATGTTACTGATAATCATAATAGTATGCTTGAGAGTAGGATTTTAGAAGCTCTTCCTTATGGGGAAAATGCTTTACCCTTTGGATTTGGACAATTGCCAGATAGAGCTAAAAGGATTTATTACTACCAGCTAAAAGCGAAGGAAAGAGAAAGGAGAAGTAGGCATAGGTGCAAACCCTTACAAAGACCACTATCTCGTGAGGATGAGGATGATTCAGCTTCGGCTTTTAACAGGTTTTCACAGACTTCTTGTGAACATCATGGTAATTACGTTAGGATTATTAGAGAATTGGAAGAGGCATTGGAAGTAGAGCGTGAGGCAGCGTTGACTACTGTAAATGAAGCAATGAAGAAGATTACTGAGTTGCAAAAGGAAAAGGCAGAGTTTCAGTTTAGAGAAAGGCGATATCTAGATGAAATCTCGCTTTTAGAATTTTATTTAGAAGAAGAGAAATCTAAATTCAGTAGGGGTGAGTTACAGATGGACCAAGCGTTATCTATGGATACAAATTATTGGGAAGAACATGAAGACACTGATAGGTTTTTGGAAAAACATAAATCTAAGAATACTTTTGAACCAGAGACTCAAGAGAAAAACCCTACAAATGTTCCCTGGTTGTGTCATTCTTTTAGGCGTTCGACCGGAATTGCACAGAAGATTTATCGCTGTTCTAGGGAATCGATAATTGGTTATCAACGAGTCCAATCTGAACCTACTAAGGTTAAATTGCACAATATGCAAGCGGTGGTGTTGCCTCATCCAAAAGAAAGAGTAATGGATTTTACCATTTATGGGGATGGGCAAGAGCCACAACTTAGATGGTTTGAACCTGCAGCACCTAGGAATTTTGTGGAACTAAAACAAGTTATACATTATTTGGGCTGTAGAATTCAGGGCGAGGAGGATGAGAATCTACATTCATTAATTCTCAAGCTTAAAGATAATCAATGGTTTTGGAGTTTAGATGATCAGGAATGTCTAGAAAAGAATAACGATATTTTACGTCGATATCGCCATAGGTTACATGCTCAATATCCATGTACTTCAGAGCAGATACCTAGCATAATTGACTCTGTAAGAACCTCATTTACCATGAAATCTCGTAAAAATGTAAATGTCAATAATGGCGATTTAGATAAATACGGGAAGAGATATACTGAAAAATCATTTCCTGAGTTAGTACATGTCTATGGAGTAGAAGTTGATGGTGCTACGCAGGATAACCTGGCTATTATTCCTTATAGGGCTTTACCCTTAGTAAATTCTGTGAATGTGGGAGAAGAAGCATTGGAATCAAGTACTAAGAATAACCTGCTTGAAAACGTATTGATGCAGATATCCGAAGATGTGCCCATAATTAAGCCACGAAGAATAGACTCTCTATTTATTGAAGAGCCTGAAGTTGAAGTAGTTAAGCTTAAAATGGCAGAAGGAAAATATTTAAATTTAGGAGACCAATTGGAGTCGCCACATCGTGAAAGATTCGAAGAAGTCTTACGAGTGCATGTTGACGCTTTTGCTTGGTCATATAGGGACCTTAAGGGTATCAAAGCTGAATTATGTCAGCATTTTATTGATCTAGAACCAGGCACAAAACCTGTATGTCAACGTCAACGACGAACAAACCCTGTGTATGCAGAGTTAGTGAAAGCTGAAATTACTAAGCTTTTAGATGCTGGATTTATTTATCCTGTTGCATACAGTGAATGGGTATCTCCTATTGTGGTAGTACCCAAGAAGAATAGTAAGAAGATTCGCATTTGTGTCGATTATAGAAAGCTGAATAGCAAAACACGTAAAGATAATTTTCCTTTGCCATTTACTGATCAGGTACTTGATAAGGTTGCTGGTCATGAGCTGTATTCTTTCATGGATGGATTTAGCGGTTACAACCAAGTACTAATTCATCCTGAAGATCAATCCAAAACTACATTTACTACTGAATGGGGTACATTTGCTTATAGAGTAATGCCTTTTGGTTTGTGCAATGCACCCGCAACATTTCAGAGAGTTATGATTGCAGCTTATCAAGATTTTTTACGTCAATGGATGGAAGTTTTCTTAGATGACTTTTGTGTCTATGGTACGGCAAAAGAAATGCCTGAGTTACTAACGCAAGTATTTGAACGTAGTGATGAAGTAGGTATATCCTTGAATCCTGATAAATGTGTTTTTGGAGTACCAAAAGGAACCTTATTGGGGCATATCGTTTCTAAAGAAGGTATTGCCATGGATCCAGCTAAAATTATTAAGATTTCTGCACTTCCACCTCCAACAAATCTTAAGCAATTGCGTGGATTTTTAGGACATCTAAATTATTATCGGAGATTTATTTCCGATTTTGCAAAGGTGGCATCACCTTTGACAAATCTGCTATGAAAGGATACTCCTTTTATTTGGGATGGTGTTTGCCAGAAAGCATTTGAATTTCTTAAACATAAGTTAATTGAAGGACCAGTACTCGCACCCCCAGATTGGACAAAAGAATTCCATATTCATGCTGATGCATCTATGTATGCTGTAGGAGCTGTTTTGTGTTAAGCAGATGATAATAAGGTGGATCATCCAATTTATTATGCGAGTCGAAATTTAAGTGATGCAGAAAGGAATTATACCACCACTGAGAAAGAATGCCTATCAATGGTATTTGCGGTGGAGAAATTTCGTCATTATTTATTAGGGAATAAGTTTACTATATATGTTGATCATGAGGCGTTAAAGTATTTGCTTAATAAAGCAGAACTTTCAGGACGTGTGATTCGTTGGATGTTGTTATTCCAAGAGTTTGATTTTCAAATAGTTACTCGTCCTGGTAGAGCTCATGTGCTAGCAGATCATCTATCACGGTTATTAACATCAGACAAGGAGGAAGGTGTGGAAGATGATTTGCCGGATGCATCACTTTTTACTGTGGAGACACAAGTTCCATGGTATGCTGATATTGCGAATTTTCTTAGTACTGCTCGATATCCACCTGGTGCCGATAAGCGCAGGAAACGTCAGATATTAATGCAATCACGCTCCTATGGATTATTAGGGGGTTACCTTTATAAATTTTTTCCACGCGAAGGTATCTATCGACGTTGTGTAAGGGAAGATGAAGTACCATTGGTTCTTAAGGCATTGCATGATGAGCCGTGTGGTGGCCATTTTACCGGTGAATTGACTGCAAGAAAAGTTCTATTAGCTGGTTATTGGTGGCCTACTCTATTTAAAGATACTTATTATTATTGTCGCAAATGCGATGTTTGTCAAAGGACTGGTCGTCCTTCTAAGAGTTTTGCAACCCCTTTGACACCTATATTAGCATTAGCACCTTTTGAGAAATGGGGAATTGATTTTGTAGGCCCAATCGATCCGCCTACTAGATATCGATCGAATCGTTATATTTTAGTCTGTACTGACTATATTACGAAGTGGGTGGAAGCGAAAGCGCTTAAAACGGATAAAGCCATTGATGTGGCTAAGTTTATGTATGAGAATATTATTACACGTTTTGGTTGCCCACTGGAATTAGTAAGTGACCGAGGTTCCCATTTCTTGAATGGTCTTATTAGCGAGTTAATGGAAATCTATAAAATTAAACATCGCAAATCAACACCTTATTATCCCAGAGCTAACGGTCAGGTTGAAGTAACCAATCGCATTATATGTGGGATTTTAACTAAAACGGTTGCTTCCCACAGGCGAGATTGGGATGAGCGTTTATATGAAGCGTTATGGGCCTATAGAACTACTTATAAGGTGACAGTGCAAAATACACCTTTCAATTTAGTTTATGGCACTAATGCTATATTCCCTATTGAGCAAGAGTTGCCCACTTTACGAGTAGCTCTATCATTACGACTAGGTGAGGTTGAATCTTTGAAACAACGGATTTTACAATTGGTAAAGTTGGATGAGGAAAGATTATTAGCCTTACAAAGTCTAGAAGCAATGCAAAAACGTCGTAAAGCATGGCACGACCAGAATATTAAAGTACGAGAGTTTAAAGAAGGCGATTTAGTTTTACTTTATGACAGTCGTTATTATAAATTTCCTGGGAAGCTTAAAATTCGTTGGTTGGGACCTTTTAAGGTGATTAATGCTTATGATAATGGTTCTCTTGATGTGCAGGATATTAATGCTGAAAATGAGATATTTAGGGTTAATGGCCTGCGCCTTAAACATTTTGTGACTTAGGTTAGCTAGGTATAGTTAGGTTAGTAGTTACAATAATATTTTGTCTAATCCACTCTTGGATGTCTTTTCTTTCTTGGGGGGTTTTTTTAAAATGGGATGCAGGTATGGCCTTTTTGTGGATGGATGCGCTTTACCCTCGTATTGATGCCGATAGTACTGATCCTGTTCATGCTGGACCTTACGATATTCCGCGTTTTCAGACGCATGACAGGTTTTTATATGCACCGAGAGGGGAGGCCTGTTGTGGTTCTTCCTTTGTGATTATTTTTTGTTTACAGTATCATCCACCTTTTGGTTGTAGGTCTTGTCAGCGGCATTTATTTGTGCGTGCTCAGCTCTTGTGTTGGCAGTGTCGCACATACTTTCGACGCTATGGTACCACTGCCATGCAGGAAATGATTGGTTATACCTACCAGCGTCATGATTATAATAGTGTTTTTTCTCCTGAGCGCGGCGCTGGTTAGTCTAGGGTAGGTAGAGAGCAAGCAGAATTTGCGAGATATCGTTCCATTGTCTACCGCCTTACTCCATCTTACCATGATTTGCAGACTAGTGTTCCCTGCCCATGTTGGGATTATATTTGTTGGTACATGGATGCGACCGAGGGGCATTCCTTAGATGCTTTACCAGTGGCCCCTATGCCCTACTATGATGATGCAGCTTCAGCTTCGCTCCATGATGTGATGGAGGTTCTTAGCGATGCACCTGATAGCGGATCTGTGACTTCTGATATGTCTACGCTAGAGGCTATTCTTGAGCATCCTATAGATGATAGTTTAGTTAATAGGTTTGACTTAGATGGAGTTGATGATTTCGGATTAGGATTATTGTTTTCACTAGAAGATCTCAGAGACTTTGAAGATTTTAGTCTAGATATTTTGTTTTCTTAGTCTTTTATGTTTTTCTTTTATTCTACATTTTGAAAAAAAAACAACAAACAAACAAACAAATATATATCGTTTAAAAAAAAAACATACAATGCTTTGAGTTATTGATATCTTGTAGGTTTTCATGCACTTTAGTTTTATTTTCCACGTAGTTAGGTAGTTAGTTGCACGCACGGTCAGGATATTCCTTTCAGTGCTGGATTTTGGGATATTTAAGTTAGTAAGAAGGACAGTTCTATATGCAAGAATGGTTATTAAGTGGAGAAATATATTGCTTCTTAAACAACCAAGCAGTGGGAGCGTTATGACAGTCTAGTTGATCGCGATTGTGACATGAGTATTTGATAATTCTTTGGTACAGGGAGAAGTTTTATTATTTATCTAACCCTTTAACATTGTACTGGCTAGTGTATGTTTCATGTGCAGATTTGACTATGATTTTGCGTTATACACTGTTGTATGTTTTTGTTGTTGATTCTTGGAGTTGCAATATCCACGAACATACAAGGTTGTTTCATACCTAAACTTTTTATTTCATATTCATTTTGAAAGATACATGAATAAAAAAATTGATGGAATGGAATTAGAGATGTCGAAGAAGAAAATAAAAAGAAAGAAAAAACACTTAAGTAAATTACAGAGGAATTATAATTAAATATTTTAAACAAATATGAATGATATATATACACAATTCTCTATATGAAGTCCACTCACATGGGATGGGACTTAGCATTAGGGAGTGATTAAAAGGAGGGGTGACATGTGTGCATAACATAGTGAATTTCATTGTATGGGTGTCCGATTAGGAATCCTATAGAGTTTTCCCCTATCTTTTGGTCGCTTTTCTAGCGATATGTGGGATAGCTGAATAGCAAGGTTCTCTCCACGAAATTTTGACTAGGAGTAGCGTGGAAGAAAGATGCTGAGCTGGTGAGTATTCTTTGCTTATCATTTGCCTAGGCAGAGTGACTAGTATTATGCGCTAGATTAGATTCCTCGAGCAAAGTTGTTGAGCTGAAATGTTTGACCGTTCAATTAAGTGATGTATTCTTAGCTCTTAGTTGATCCTTTAAACAACAACAAACAAAACAATCCTTAAAATCCAAATATTAAAAATTCGGAAGAGTCTATATATTTATTCTTTTAAAGAAAGAAAGTAAGAAGAAAAAGAAAAGAAAAAAAAAAAACACCCTGAGACTGCAGGGTTTGAAAAAAAAAAACAACCAAAAGAAGATAACCATCGCCTTTGAGGTCCCGGTAGGCTGCAGGGATTTCCTTGACGGGTGCCCTGTGTCCGATGCCTTGTATCTCTTTGGGGTGGGACCTTTTGGGAAAGAGAATCAATGTATATACTCTTTTGACATCAAACTAAAAAAATATTAAAATATAAATTTAAAAGAAAAGCCTTGGACACTTAGAAGTTATGAACCATTGGCTGGTTGTTCTAGTAGAACATGGAGGGTTAGCAGCTAAACCCTAGGAGTCCTATTTAGTGTTGTAGTATTAGTTTACCTTGTTTGGGTTCTTTGTTAAGTAACGACCTTATCAGTGATGCTATTTCAGAAGCAATATTTTTAGTAGGATAGTAGTGTGGCAATTTATTGCCTAGAGGGATTATTGTTGTTTAGCGGCTCTAGACAGTTTCCTAGTTGGTATATTCTATGCAATGGATGAAGCTATGTTATGCATTTCAGTGTGGAGAGTGAGTAAGGGAGAATGTTAGTTTGCACAAGTTTTTACATCTTTTCATTGAAACATTTATATTGTTTGCATTTTAATATGACACAGATAAGTATTTTTTCTCTTTTTCCAGTGTCTACTAGTTGTCCATGTGCGGTTTTGCAGATCTTGTAGCTGTGCTTGCGAGGACGCTTCGCAATTAAGTGGAGGAGAGTATATTTTTCTTTCAAAGTTGCGTAGCAATGCTCGTGGTAGCAATGTTGGTGATGCTGGATGTTCGTGATGTAGCTGTGCTCGCGAGGACGCTTCGCATTTCAGTGGGGGAGAATGACAACACCTAAAAACATGCCATTTATTGCAACAAATTTTTGGCAAAACTGTATACAATTGACACCTTATTACTAAATTTTTACATGAATTCAATGCAGA
Organism: Lygodium microphyllum; assembly: GCF_053477565.2. NCBI lineage: Eukaryota > Viridiplantae > Streptophyta > Polypodiopsida > Schizaeales > Lygodiaceae > Lygodium > Lygodium microphyllum. The sequence goes on along the minus strand of NC_141138.1, from coordinate 52,436,029 downwards.
TGCGGTGTTCGTTGTTGCTGTCTTTGGAGGCCGTGTCCTTGCAGTCTAGCTAGGAGATGAATCTATGGGAAAGTTCTTATACGGGAGGAAGGTGGAGTTTTAGACAAAATTTGATAGGTCTACTTAGTGAATCTTAGCTATGATTGTTTAAAATTTTACTGTAGGGATTATTATCACTTAGAGGAGATAAGACCTTGTTATAAATTAGGAGTCTTCGGGGGAATTTTAGACTTGACAAGGTCTGGACAAGTTGATAGGATATCTTAGCATTAATCTCAGGGATGGAGGATTTCATTAGTTATGCTACCTCCTACCTCTTAATGATTAAATTACTTATGAAAAAATACATAGCATTATGATTGTGATTATTGTCTGCAGTAATACTGTAGTGATGATGAAGGGGTGATCATTAAATCATTGATGATTATTATGGAGATTTCTTTGGGGAGGTGTTGAATATTAGATTCAAGAGGATGACTCTTGGCAAGGACGAAGTAATCCAAAGGGGACTGCTTTGCTACTAGGCAAATCCCTATGGAGGCCAACATGGGTGTTATCAAGGTAATTTGTAAATCACCCATGTGCGTCAAGGTAACCATTAGCAGCCTTTGACCATATTGAATATGTCTTATAAGCTTTTTGTCAAGGCTTTGGCACTCAAAATTAAGTGATTACTAGCTTAAGTCATCCACCCCGAGCATTATGGCTTCATTTTCTTTATCAGAAAATAGAAAATGCCATTCCTAGCCTTGCAACAGCTATTGACTAAGAAATGATTGGTGGACAGGACTACCTCTTAGTGAATGGATTTTGAAAAGGCATGTAATCACATTCCTTAGGATTTCATCTGCATTTACCTCGAAGCAATGGTCTTGGGAAGGAAGTTCTCTAGGATGATTATGATACGATCGAGATTATTCCAAATTCTCAATTCTCATATGTTTTATAGGATTGTGACCTCCAAATGCGAAACTACCTAGGAATTGAATCTGTCACCAAAGAGGTCTCTGTGAAGCTGCGCCAAGGGTACAAAGAGGTAGAGAGGCTGGAAAGGGAGGTTTTGGGATCAATTGAATTGGAATATGCACGTCATCAACAAATGGGTGATCTAACAAGTCTGAGGGAACATATGTGCCGTCTTCTTTCATCCAAGCTGCAAATGTGCAATGAGGCGAAGGAAAAAATACGGACTTCAGACCTAGTGATTGGATTCCTAACAGAAAAACTGCAAGATGTGGAAGATCACTTTGAAAAGTTTTCCAAGCTTTATAATGTCATGCGAGCTCAGAGAAACAAGTTTATTACACTTGTTCAGGCTAGTAAAATCACAATGGCTGAACTGAAAGATAAAGTGAGAAGATTGGAAGTGGAATACAACATGTTACAAGGTGAGCTGCAATATAAGGACAGAGTTCTGAATCAAATGCGAAAAGAATTTGTGAGCAGTGTGCAGGCTAGGTTCCATCTGCGCACGGAACTTATCAAATTTCTCAAAGTCCCTCCAAAAGCAAAAGGAGCTTGTTGATGAGAAGGTTATTGAAGCTTCAAGGATGAATGGGTTCATCAACACTGCAGAGAAAGAGATGTCTTTATTCCGAAAGCACTATGAAACATGTGTGCTTGATCGAAATTATGTGGGAATCTCCTTGATTGACCGCAATGATGAGCTCTGCATTCTGTATGAAAAGTCAAATGTACAGGAGGAGCTCTTCAAGGTTTCAGATATAGAGATGTCAAAGCGAGATAATGAGATATCATTCCTGAAGCATCAAGTGGGAGGCTTAGAAAGATCAATTCTAATTTGCTATACATTCATTCCAAGAGCCCGGGAGCTCCAGAATACAATCAGTGAGCTGAAGCATGAGCTTAAGCGAGTGCAAATGGAAGGGGATAGACTCTCAGACTTGGTGGAAAGGCCAACAAATACAGAAAGGTGGAAATTGTTACATGGTATTGATCCAAGTGAAGGACAACTCAGGGCCAAGCTTTCATTCATTGAAGAGAGCTTGTCGCGAAAAGAAGACCAATCACTTGAAAAAGATTTAATTCTTGAGGAGATTTCTGCACTAGCAGAAGAAATCAAGAAGCAGGCTGCAGAAAGTTCAGAGGATAGTAAAAAAACTGCAAAACAGTTGACCGATTATCAGCACAATGTGCGTGAAATTACTGATCGCATGATGGCCATTGTCTCCGAACTGTCTCTTGCCCAGGCTACTGCAATTAGCTTGCAGAAGGAAAAGGAGTCATTAAGTAGGATGATCGAAGAGGCATACTCACAATATCATGCTGAACAATAAAAGTACTTAAAGGTCAATTAAGAAGATGACGAGTATTGAGCAAGAATCACAAACGAGAGCTGAAATAAAACAAGGAACAGATCATGAGGCAGTGTAGCAATACATCATCTCTCTCTGATTTGAGACATATTAAAACGTATAAAAAAAAAAGAAGAAAAAAAAAACGGTTACGAAGAGGGGAGGGAAAGAGAGAGCCATGCCCGTCGATTCCCACACACACGTCCCCGTCCGTGCCTTACCCCTCGCGAGAGACAAGCTCTCATCAAGCTCTGCAAGCCTCTTGCTCATCAATACGTTGAGCGAGCTCCATGGTATAGTCTTCAAGCTCTCCTCCAGTGGATCGACCTGCCATGCGCATGGCGCCGCACCTGCATGAGTCGGTGGTGATCCGAGAAGGCGATGGTGGAGATGGGCGATCGCTGCTGCAGGGTCAGAGGATAATAATGACGCCCGGACTGGTGATGATGACGATGATGGGGGCAGGGATGCAGATCGGATTAGTCGATTACGGGCGGGAGGAGGATCCGTTGCTAGGGTTGATATTGCCGTATTCGTCTCTGCAAATGCGGTCGGTTGATATGTCGTGCTAATTCAGACAGACCTCTCTCACATAATTATAATGATCAGACAGATTCATGGATTGCCTGCGTTGCATTAGAAAAGGCCAATCATTTGAGAGAGAGAGAGAGAGAGAGAGAGAGAGCAATGATATGATGATTATTACATTAATACTTCTGATGATAGACCCATCAAATTCAAGCACCATTGCCAATGTGGTCATAATTAGCAGCTTCATCTTCTTCCTGATCATAACCTCGCTCTTTCATTATCACTATCCCTCTCTTTCCTCCAACAAAGCATCATCATTTGTGGAATTCTAGATTGAAGATACGGCGGCTCATTCCAACAGAATGCGCTTGAATTCGATGAAGGCCAATTCACAAACGGAAGTCATTCGTGATGAGGAGTAGTCGTAGAGAGATTGGAAGCATAATTGGACTAATCTTTTGCCTGCAAAATATCACTTATTCAGGATCCCACATGTCCTCAATCGGATCGTTCATCAGTCGTTGGAAGAGACATAGAAGAATTTAATCTTTTAAGCTTTTAAATATTCAAGCCTTTATTTAAATATTACTTAAGGTTCGGGTCACATAGAGAAAGAGTTTGTGGATCAATTTGGAAAAGTGAGAGATCAAGAAGAGAAGAAGAAAACCCAAAGGGTTTGCTATTTGAGATGACTCAATGGACTAAATTTCCTGGCTGGACTATTGGACACGCACTTCCAAAGACATAATTATGATTTACATGTTTCCAAATCATCACCATGTCCTTTTCTTGACGCTAAACTGGAGCTTCAATATACTTATCCAATCTGAAGTGATAAGATCTCTCAAGAGACGAGAAATGTTGAGCTTGCGATGCACAATGGCTGGATAGTGGTTGAACTGCAAGAGGACACGGTCTCCAAAGGCGCAATCACGACCTGCGGGTTTTACAAGTAAGTGTCTAATTGGTTTATCTAAAATAAATGATATGGCATGAAAATTTCTTTAGTTTAATATTTTTAAAATATATCGTTAAACCTGTTTTCTTATGCTACATGGTTGTTTGCATTTATCTGAACTGGTTTTTATTTATTAAAAATCAAAAACAGTCGAAAACACTAAAAATGACTCAAAATGATCATAAATAAAATTTTATAAAATTATTGATTGAAAATTTATAAGTTCTGATATTTTTCCTATAAATATTATGAGTCAGGGAATTTATTGAATTTCTATCAAGATTTTTAAAGATGTTTTGTTATAATTAAAAATTAGGAAAGAGTTATATTTAGGGAAAAAGGCATGGTTTTCCTTTATGTAAAATGTGTTATTTATTGATATAAACTATGGATTCTTAGTGAAGTATTGGAAACAAAATCTTTGATTTGTTAGTGCATTTATGTTGTAAGGGTTAAAGAAAAGAAATAATGATTTAATAATATTTTACTTAAGAAATGCTCGTATAAAGATATGGTGTTTTGGTTTTGAAAGGAGAGATTATACACGGTGTGGACATTTAGGAAACATTGGAAATTACAAATAAAAAGTTTGACAACACTTTATAATGATTTATAATGTTAGGTTGCAGTTATAAAATTTAGTTTAAATTAAAACCAAAGTAAAATCAAAACAATTTGATGATTGGATGGCATGAGAAAAAGCCTCAGCATCTATATTAAATTTTTACATGTTGTTCATTTTACAACCAATTTCTTAAATATATGGAGTGGAGGGCTACTAGGACTCATTGATAAATTAAAGGGTGCTATGGAAATTTAAAATAAATTATGTATGTGAACCATAAGAGTGTGAAAAGAATTTGTTCTATCATGCTGATACTGGTTATAGAAGAGAGAAGGAAAGGACGTTATATTTGCAAAATGAATTAAGTACTTAAAAACTAATAAGCAACGACGAAATTTATATACGGAGTGGGAAATGTCTACCAAGGGAGATTAAAATTTAGGGGTTTATGGTACTTCAGAAAATTTGATTTGAATGTTTGTTTAAAATTAAACAAATAAAAAGAATTAATTTTAATTAGGTGGAGAGAAACATAAAAAGGAATTTTAAATGGAGATATACAAATAGATCCAAGAGATCTATATTCTTGAAACAACCTTTCCAAAGTCAAACATTAAAAACATTTCCTGGATAAACCGCCACTAGTTGGCAGGAGAAATTTATGAGAAGCTGCTTCTGAAAGATGGAGGGAAACCGTAGTTATCTTAGGTTTAGCAATCTAGTGCCTAATACAATGTACTGAAGTTTAGAATCTTTGCAGTTGGACTACTACAAACAACATTATAGATTTTAGGGAAGGCTAAGTTGAGTCAAATTAAAACAATTAGTGAAATAATCACTTGTTTAGTGCAACAACTCTTAGGAGTTGGCTTGTTAACCTGGGTAAAAGTGGCTTGGTCTTTGGCCAGTCAGCTCTTCTATTTTATTTTTTTACTAACCGTAGTATTAGTACCAATTTTCTATGAACCCATCATAGTCTCTTTATTAGGATACAACAAAGTACAATATACTCATAATAATGCAACTCATTTTACTTACATGCCTCTGGATCCTTGTGTCTCTTGTGTTTGTTTTTCCTTGAGTATTTTTGGTACAAACCCTTCTCATTGGAAGGGTATTCACCTTTTGGATAGTCGAGGAAAATAGTGCATCTTCAATATACCTCCTCATCCCACTCTTGCTCTATCTGGTAATCCTCATACATGCATTGATCCTCCTATAGGTTTGCCAATCCTCACATTCTCCCATCAGAGTTTGTACAACCCCCCCTCTCCATCTGCCCATACATGAACCTAACTTGAAAATTCACCATTACATTTCTAGAATGGATTGGCAAGTTAGCATTGCAAACATGCTACTAAAGAAGGATAATGTGAACTACTTGTACAAAAGCCTTCATGCTGCAAACTGCATTGACTTCTGTGACTCTATATCTTCATTTGGCTTGAAATCATGGAAGACAATGCAAAACATTTTCTCTCTATGTTTTCTCTTTATCTCTTGGGTGTATTGAAAGAACAAATCGTGTTCCACTCAAATGTTATAGGAGTGCTCCCAACTCAAAATAAATCTATTTCCACCATCTTACAACATGGCTCAAAGGTCTCTTGTCTTACCCAAATTCAAAACTGTGCATTTTCATATGCTCAAATCAAAGTTACATCATTTAATATCAATTCCTCAAACTTATGATGCACATAATTTAGACGAACAAGAATAACCTACATTTAGGCATATCCATCAACGTTCAAATTTTCCTATTGGAACTCTCCATGACTTTCAATATCCTTATGTGATCTGCCTTGTTTAGCTTTGAGCATGCCAATGTGTATATTCTCTCCTTGTTCAATACACCCGCGTCTTGGAGACCCACTCCAAGCATGAGACAACTTTGTATTGACAAAAACATTGTTACTTTGGACCAACGTAGTTTAAGTACATATAAATGGCAGATACAAAGAGGTAGCAACTTACTCATACCACTTCTCCCTGAGAGACTAGGGTCTGCAACTCTTAGTAAACGTCGAGTTTTCTTGATGAACTTTTCATTAACAGTATAGTACACCTCACTCCACTTGGTTCTAAACTTAGAGTCGGAGAGTTGTGCCTCTTTCTATTCGATTAGTCACACTACCATATCATACTTGTTTTGCACTTGGTAATTAAGGAGAACATCATTGCATTAGGAAAAAATGCATCAAGAAAAACATTGTTAAGCTAGCTTGAAGAACTATCTACCTTCCACATAACATGGGGGCAAGTGTAGTCAATGGTGCCTTGTACCATGCAAGAATGGGCGTCGACTTTCTGTGTACTTACACACCCATGCATTTACCTCATCAGTTAACTTGTCAAAAATAGTTGAATGGTCATCCTACCCTAGCATCCTTGCTTGACAACAAGGTCTGGATATGAGATATGGATAACCCCCTTTTGTGCTAGCTTGTGCACATGCATTCTATATTAGGGTCTCATACATATTTCATCATTTACGTGAAACAAAGGTAATCCAAGCATATGAGAATATGGTCCATTGCATATGTGTTTGTATGAGAAATAGCTAAAAAAATCTCCCCCTCTACCACACTTATCACTTTCACAAGGCAACAATAAACACACACATGTTGCCTCGTGTTATCTCAAAAGGCTCTTGCAAATAATCAATTATGTTAACGATGATGTAAGAAACAAACACATTGCAAAATATTAAGGACCTACAATTTAGGGCCACTTACATGTGTGCATCTCATTCATCCATGCTATGAGCCAATGGTTACCATCCCAAACATAAAACATGCAATTTGACAAAAAGGCCCAATCAGTGCCATTGATTTCTACCTCAAAGTCCTCGTGCTTCTTTAGCCAATGGGGATCCTACTCATTTCTAATCACATCCTCAATCTCCTTGCATTGGTGCCTTTTCCAATGATACTATGAATATAGCCATCCCTCTAACTTACCCATTGTTGAAAAAGGTCTTTGAGAGTTTCTTATATCTCGATGTGACTTGTCTAATTGTAGGCATGGAAACCAAATGGCATAATGGGATGGGTGACAAAGGGGTGGATGTCCACATCTAAATGAGATGATGAAGTAATTAATGTCCACATCAATGTAAAGAAATAAAAACCATTATCTAAATCATGCTACCATCTCTTACAAGCACTCACCATTAACATTTCCAACTGATCTTCTATGCATGCTTGCACGATACATTTATCACAAGTGACTATGAGAGCGATCTTGCTAGTTGTTTCACTAATCTCTATCATGCACTTCTTTTCAGTTCTTTGCATTCTCTTCTTCTTGCTTTGTGTATGTCCATGCCCCTGTTGTGCACTAAAGGACTTGATGCTTTGATGGTTGTCTCTTTCCTCATAGTATCACTCTCCAATACTACAAGCTTTCTCTTGCCCTTCCTCGTCTGCATCATCGAAGTTGCCCACCTTCTCCTAATGTCACTCCTTCCCCACATACAATTGCAATAGTTGCATGTAGCTCATGATCACATTTGTGTTACTCTCCCCCTTGCTCTTGGAGGGAAACCCCCCCCTTGTGATTGCATGTTGCTAGTGACAATAGATTGTCCTACTCTAGGTCATGGAGGCAAGTCAAAGTCCTCAAGAGACTCATCCGGTCATCGCTCTGTTTCCCACAAACAACGATCTAAAATAGGGTAAGAGGGGGAGATAGAGCAGTTGTAACAAAAAGATAACAAAAATCAAGAGAGGGATTGCTTACCATTTGTTCCATTGGCCATTGTACAATTGTGTTTTCCTAAATGTCAATCTTAGTATTGCCTTTGACATGAGCCTTCACATCTGTCTGATGCACCATAGTGATAAGAACTCCCACTTGTCTAGGGAGCAATTTTTGCAAGGGGAATGTTTGTCAGATTAAGCCTTCTACAATCCTTTCATTGCCCTCAAAAAGGGTGACACAATCTTGCCTTTTGAAATCCGATCTGACCATGATAGAGGGGCTTAGGGTTACTTCTTGCAGATATATTGCTTCCTTGATTTCCTACCATCAAATACTAATTGTGATAGAGGGAGAGGGGGGGAGAGGAAGAGATGACATTAGGATGAGAGAGAGAGAGAGAGAGAGAGAGAGAGAGAGAGAGAGAGAGAGAGAGAGAGAGAGAGAGAGAGAGAGAGAGAGAGAGAGAGAGAGAGAGAGAGAGAGAGAGAGAGAGAGAGAGAGAGAGAGAGAGAGAGAGAGAGAGAGAGAGAGAGAGAGAACCGTGCCGAGGATAGGGGACAGAAAACATGAACTTGAATTGCAAGGGGAGGGAGTCCTTTTAAATACAAAGGAGAGAGAGCAAGGGAGGGATAGAAAGAGAGAGTCATATACCAAGTGTCATGGGAATGTTTCACAATGCGAAAAGGGGGGGATGGGTCCTTTTATTGGTGAAGGAAAGAGAAAATGTAGGGAGAGAGAAATAGTGATGAGAGAGAGGGGAAAGAGAGAGAGCATGCGATATGTGTAAATTTTTCTCACTAGAAAGCCTGTCACCAGTAACCCCTTATATCAAACAAAAGTTTTTTTTCGGAAATTCATTCTTGGCGAGAGTAAATGGGTGACCCCTTCTCACTGAAAAAGAAGAATCCATATGTTCGAGAATAGAGAGTATGGGGAAAAGAGAGAGTAATAGAGTGATGGGAGAGGGAGAGCATGCAATATTTTTTCATCTAGGAAGGCAGCGATGCCTTCTCGGCAATAAAAAATACTACATATTGCATGCCATTAGGAGAAATATAGACTCTCTTTTTTGACCCCTTAAGGAGTGAATAAAAAAAAAGGCCTAACCAATGAGAGAGCTGGGATTGAGATTCATGTAGCATGAATCTTTTAGCCATATCTTAGCCCAAATCTTCCCTTAACCATAAAATAAGGGAAAATGTAAGGAATATAAGGCTGTCACTTCCTGAAAGTTAGTGACTCAAATTTTCCTTTCTCATTTTTTAATGTTTGACTTTTCATACCTCCCCTTTTCAAATTTCCCCTCTTTCTTAGGCGAAACTCAAATGTATCATTTCTCTTTCCCTGCTTCTTCTTTCTTGATGATAATTTATAGCCTCATTGTTGCTTGTCTTTTGTAGCCCTGTGAAATTTCATTGCCTCTACACAAACACAAAGTGGGTCTCTCATATTTTATGAGATCGAAGCTTATTCTACAAAAGCCTTGAGATTTTCTTAACAAAAATTTACAAGTATATTGTTCTCTTCCATGGATGTTCTATGGTAAAGTTTTATCTTGTTTGGAAAAAACCTGTGTAAGTTATGTGCACGCTCTGACATGAACTTTCTTTTGTTTTGGTACTCTAGGTGTCTCTCATAGTCAAGAATAATGATATTTTAAATACTCAACTTCTTCTTTAACATCTTTGGATTTCTCTATAAACAATGTTGTAGGTATGTTGTCTTGTTTTTTTATTGCTCCATAGTTAAATTTTGTCTCGTTTGGACAAAATCTATGCAAGTTATATGCATACTAAGCTTTCCTTTGCTTTTGTACTCCAATAATCTCCCACTATGAAGAACAATGATTTTCTAAAAACTCGACTTCTTCAACATCCTGCAAAGAGAGCCACACGTATATTGTCATTTTTTTCTATTGCTCCATGGTTAAATTTCAACTCATTTGGACAAAGCCTATGTAGGTTATATGCATGCTTTGACATGAGATTTCTTTTATGTTTGTACTCAAGGAATCTCATAGTAAAGAAACAATGATCTTGTAATAACTCAACTTCTTATTCAACATCTCTGGGCTTCTTTGTGTGAAAATAATTACAAGTACAATGTTCTTTTTTAAAAATTGCTTCATGGTTAAACATCATTGGATTTGGAGAAAAAAATTACAAATTATGCATATTTTGAGTTAAATTACCTTTTTCTATTGTATCCTAGGCCTCCATCTCAGCGAGACACACCTATTGTCCAAAATCGATTTTTTAAAAAACAATCTTAGGATTGAGGGCTACAAATTTTCTCAAGCGCATTGCTCTCTACATTGATTAAATGTAAAATTTTGTTTCAACTATAAGCATTTTTTATGCATTAATGTTGTTGACATCTAGTGAGGATCATAGATTTGAGCAATAAGTTTGCAACATTAATAATTTTTATATTTAGAAGTTCACAATTAAAATGCTATAAATAAGAAAAGATTTTGTTAGTTTCTCATCTCGTGAAGATAATTTTATTTAGATTCTAAAACCATGGAATAGCATGAGATAGCATCAATGCTGCAATCTTGTCAGAGAGAGAACCAGGGAGAGAGAAAGAGGAGAGAGAAGACTGCAGAGGAGAGAGAAAGACTGCAGGAAGAGAGAGAATAAGAGTGACGAGTAGAGAGAAAGACTAGATTTAGAGAGAGAAAGACAAGAAAGAAGGGGAAGCCATAGAAGCTGTGAGCAAGAAGGGAGAGAAAGTCTGTAATTGTATTAATGTGTCAAAAAGATGTGAAAAATTACATCTTCTCTCCTTTTATACCAATGTCAAATCAACATTATTAACACTTATTTGCTATTCCTAGCTTCTTACAAATCTCATAGCATTGCATAATATTAGAATTGTATATGTGAAATGACAAAGGGATGCTTGTGTATGAAAATACTATTATAATAATGATTCTATATATAGACAAATTCACTTACATGTAATAATAAAAGCACATAAAAACTTATTGATAGGTAACTTTTGTATTTGGTTAATATAGATGTCTTCATGGAGGAAAAACATCAGTAACATACTTGCAATGGAGGTCTTCAATAAGAAAGGTAGTAGCGGTAATTGGATTTGTGATAAATACTATAAGTTGGATTAGATTTTGATGTATCCAAGTACTCGAGGAAGTTTCAAGGTCAAGCATAAGGATGTTGTAGATCCCAACAAAAACATTGGAGATGTAGAATTTTAGAGTTCAAAAAAGTGTTTAATGAGACAAGGATAGTAACAAAAGCGTTAAACCAACATGCTTATACACATAAACAAATTTGTGTGCACAACGAGAACTACATTGCAAAATATTAAAAAAAAAGCAAGTTTCTAAATTTTATCACTATTTATTCTTTTGTATCAGAGTTGTTTTGTATAATCTTTGCAATGTTCTAATTCAAATGTGTTTTACTAATAGCTCTATATCCATCGACTCTGCATGAATGGGAGAATGTGGAATGTTTGAGCGGCAAGATACATGTTTGGCATGAAGACATAGGTTTTTTGATATATGATAATAACTCTACAAGTCAACTTACAACCCAAAATATCTTTTTTTATAATTCATTGTATGTAGTAGAAAGTCAGAGATTGCATCATGTCCCATTACCACCATTATCTAGTTGTGAATGGTTGATTGGTAGCTTGAAGTTGTCAAGAGTATGTAAGTCGAAGATAAAATCTAACATCAAGAGGACTATGAAACCTACCACACGGGCTCCAAAGATGTGCATCTTAGTTGGTTTATTTCATTTTTATTGTTTGCATATTTATTTGGTTCATGTGAGATTTTGAAGAAAACAAAGATTACTTATCAATACAAGTGTCCATCTTGGGTGAGTCATGGCAGGTCAAAAGAACACATTTTGATGATACAATCGAGTGTAGGGTCAACCAATCAGATCTTACATTTAGGTAAATCTTTCTTACTAGATTGTATGTCTTGATTAAATTGATATAGGTATTTCTTAGATGAATTATTGTGTTAGTCACTTTTACCTACCATATTTTTTGTTTTAATTGCAAGTATTTCATTACTAGACAAACTTTATACATTCACTTTTGATATAGAAGATGACGACTTTTGCAAGGGGAGTGGATTAGCTTCTTGGATCAAGATACCAGAGATGAGACACATACAACTCTCATAGATAGGGTTATCTTGTGGAATGGTCATAATCCATTTGTAGTTAGCGTAGAGAGTCATTGGCCCATTTCTTTTCTGAGACAAGAAATCCAATTAATGTCCAATGAGCCCCTATGCAACTTCTATTTCAAGTTAGATAATAGAAAGATCTAGGCTCATAGGAACAATCATTGACATGTAAGCAATGTGCTTCTCCACATATCCTTGAGATTGTGGAATCCTTGTAAAAAGTCTTATAAAGAGTGAATACAAATCTTTTTAAAACTTTTGTATACTTTTACTTTTAATAAATTTTGGTTTACTGTGATCCAAGCATGTGAGTGTATATGTTGTAATTAGTCAATCGTGTTAGTTAAAATCATAATTAAATTGTAGCCTAGAGTTTTATAGCCTTTGGAATATTGTCTTTGCATAATGATATATTGTAGCTCATCTCTTCTACTCATTTTTTGAGCACTTGCTCTATTGTTGGAAGAAATAAAAATAAGTGTTGAAAGTTTTTAGATTTCTAGTTGTTGTGTTTGAAGTGCTTTTAGATTTTTTTCTTTAAAAAATCTAATATTTTCTCTAGTTAGACTTGAACATACTTAACGATCCAAACATATTTGAGGATATAATGAAGTATTTGTCTATTTGAGTAATTTTGATGGTAGCTTTTAATTATTGAAATAAAGCATCTATGGTTAGGGTTTTAATTTGAAACTTTAAGGTTAAAATTTTTATAAGAATATTTATTTAAAACCCTTGATACATAAAAGTTAGACCTCCAAACTTATTTTCACTTTCATTCTCTACTTCTCTATACACGTGCTCTCCTTTGTTCTCTCTTTCTCTATGTGCCATGGCTACTACTCTCGCCTTTATCGCATGCATTATGCTATGCACCTATAGGGGACCAAATTTACTCGAGGTTTTGCATGACCTTGAATCTAGAGAGCTCATTTTCCATGGTAGATCCTAGCTCTAGTATATTGGCATCATTTTTGTAATGAGGAGAACCCTCTCACTTGCAGGATTCGAAACTCTACTCTTAGGTGGATTTTGATAGATTTTTTCTATAGTCTACGTGTCAGATCAAGCCATGCAAAGGTAATAAACCAAGCTTTGGTGCATGTGGGGCAACAACTGTATGCTAGAGTTGTACCCACCTCATCCTAGGACCACATCACGATGGATCTCATTGAGCATGATGTAGCCTTTGCCATCTATGTTTTGTGCATTGATGTGCGAGAGGACAGTGAGAAAGATATCAATGCACCCTCTTAGTCACCACAGCTACAATATTTCAAGAGGGAGCTTGAGAAAATTTCTCTCAATCTAAGTGAGGAGGCAGCACAGAGCTTAGCTATTGTACACCCACCTCCTTGCCCTACTGAGATGCTGAGTAATAAGACACCCCTTGCTTCTCTCCATGTTGTCACCATCGAGGAGGTTGAATACCTATTCATGCAAGATGTGCTGGAGTTTTTGGAGATAAGAGAAGAAGAACTATATTGTATCATGGTGTGTGATGCACTATATGATTTTATAGATTTTGATGTGTAGGATGCACCACCATATGTGGATGAGGTAGCTCGATATGATGGCACAAGCATTGATGACATCTTTGCCATTTTCGGTATCCAAAAGCAAATTAAGGATGCAACACCAGAGTATGATATCTTTGACCAAGATTTTGAGTGCTTATAGGAAAGCCTTTTTACTCCTCAACCCAACTACATGATACCTTTCTAGGAGAGAGATGAGGGCGGCCCCGATCGCAGGAGCAAACCTAGAAGCTGCATTACAACAACAGATAGATGATGCGTAGAAGGTAATGTTTTCGGTTTTCAATGAAACTTAACCCATAGGTCCTTGAGGGCATAGGAATTGATATCCGTAAATTTGACTAGGATGGACCCCTGCAGGAGCCCTTTCTACAGGCTCGCGTCTGGGGTATGAATCTGACATCTTTGCCATTGTGAGCATCCAAAAGCAAATTAAGGATGCAATGCTAGAGTATGACATCTTCAACCAAGATTTTGAGCACTTGCAAGAAAGCCTTTTTGGTCCTTGACTCTTGACTACACGATGCCTTTCCAGGAGAGTGATGAGGGCAGCCTGATTGCAGGAGCAGACTGGATGCTCCATTACAATGGCAGATAGATGATGCAGAGAAGGTAATGTTTTTGGTTTTCAATGCAACTTGACCTATAAGGCCTTGAGGGTATAAGGACCGATATCCTCAAATTTGATCAGGATCTCCGACCCCTACAAGAGCCCTGTCCGTAGGCTCGCATTTGGGAGACCTAAATCTGCATGTTGGTCCTTATGCCCTTGAGGCTCTAAGGGTCAAGTTGCATGCAAAACTTTGAGGAAAAATTAAAGTATATATTTTAAATACTCCATGAATAGTGAGTATGATGCTAAACTTATGTGACACATGACATTATCTATATAGATGAGTTTTCATCTAGGCAAGATGGCCAAGAAAGAATACATGACTTTGCATTAGAACTTCTAGGGCAAAATGTATTGCTGCCAATGATAAAGAGTAGCTCTGACCATGGGGAGCCTAGCTCCAAGAAGCCTAGGATAGATTAGATGTACTTATTACCCAATGATGTTTCTTTTGCAATGTAACATAGTTTATAATCTTCTCATGTATTAATAAAAATTGATGTTGGATTTACATGTAATGTAGTTTGTGATATATGTCATTTATTATTATTTGTATTTGAATGTAATAATTATTTGTCAGATTTATACATAACATGATTCATCATTAAAATTTAATACACATCACTTTATTGAATTTGTGCGTAACATTCATTTATCCAAAGACGTGTAATGATAACTTAAATAAATAATAAAGTAAATAACAAGTGATTAAACAAAAATAAGATGTGCCAAAAAATTGTATTCATTCATAACAATTTACATAGGATCCGATATAAGCAAGGTTTTACAAAATCATTTTAGAAGCTAGCTTCCATAGATGTAGATCCCTATTGTTATTTCTAGTGGACGGCGACCCTCCTTGTGTACAATGTTGCATAGACTGAGGCTCCAAACAAGTCAATTAGGAAAGCTTCTACAGCTTCCTGTAGTGCAATGAAAGCTTGGAACACCATATTGGGGAATATGGGAATTTCCCATAAGTTTGTGACACATGGTCAAATCTTTGAATTTGTCATAACTTGAACACTATAACTCCAAATCGAGCGCTCTATAGCTCAATAGATTCCATTTTTCAAGCTCAATAGATTCCATTTTTCAAGCGCTTTCCAATGATAGGTCACATCATATGGTTTTGAGAAAGTTATGGGCATGTTATCCGGGTGCCACCTTTTTAGTATTCAAAAAATGGGAATTGGGAGAATTCCCAAACTAATTTTTTGTTCTGGTGTAATATTCCTGCCATAACACTTCATATCAAGAAACAGATTTGGGCTTGAGACGTTTTAAAAATTACTTGTCGAGCTATCATATAAGTGACGACACGTAATTTTCTTAATATCGAGTCTTGCATTAAATCAATTCCATAATTTGACATGAGAAGATGCCTCAATGTTCCCAGCTAGCAAAAAGTAAATACGCCTCGTAAATAATATTACGATGGCTTGATCATAAAATTTTCCGCATTATATTTGAATTAACATTCTCGATTCCATTTAATACATCAAAGATCGCATTGATTATGTTACTGCAATAGAAATCGTAAAAGCCTAATCGGTAGACAAAGAATGCGCAAGAATGAGCATGATATTGAGTAAGTTAAGCATCAGAGTATGTCATGACTTTATAAACTAGATAAGTCATGAGGTAAATTGGCCAAAAACCACTAGATGAAGTTGTTTTGAATAAAAAAAGATATTTTTGAAAAAATAGACCAAAATTGATGATGTTTTTTAATGCATAGAGGGAGAGAAAGCGTAAAATAATCATCCCCATGCCACCATCCAACATGTAGGCAATCAAAATGCATTTTTAATAAAGCTCACTTGGCTCTTGACAAGTGGCCAAAAGAATGAGTCGATTGCATGCTCCCTCTCATGCCTATAAATACACCCCCTCTCTTTCACAAAGAAATCAAGAAGGAATACCTCCTGATGATATAAAATTTTCTCTACTTCTCATTTTCATTGTAGCTTTAGCCTTGAGGGAGGAAAATACCTCTCTTTTACCTCATTTTCATTTTCTCTACCCCTTGTTACACCTTCATCCCAAACAACCATACCGCTAAGCAAAACATTGGATTTTTTTTTGGATGACCATCAACTCTCCCTGAACTACCACGTCAATTTCGCTTGACATCCATGGCTCCATGAGGTCGTAGAAATTCAAAAAGTCCATTTGAAGCAAGGGAAGCAAGGAACACGGGCCGATGGAGAAAATGACCCAGTTGTAATTGGTGAAACCCTCGTTACAGCAAACCTGAGAGAGGTAACATCTCGTCCATTTGAAAAAAAAATATATTTTATAAGCTTATCGCTATTTTTGACTTTAAACCATTAGAAACGCATTCTAAAGAAAATGGATATGAACTAACGCTAAGGAAAATCGCCTAAGTAATATAATAATTAACTATTTAGAGAAAAACTCTTTCACTTGAAATATATACATTTCATTAAGAAAATATCTTAATTATGGTTTATTTCGTGATATTTATTATTATTTCATTAATGACGCATGTGATCATAATAACATAAAAAAGATAGATGGTGTTAGGGAAGGAAGTAATTTATAAATTTTTTCTAAAAGTGACTATCTTTATTTTATTTTGTTAATGATAAACAAACATATATGAGTTTTATAATAATTTATAGAAAATCATTTAGATAATATCATAAAATAATCAATGCATTAAATCAATAGAAAATTGCATACAAAAATATATACAATACGTGCATAAATTAGGTGCGTGGAAATATAATTTGATGTTTGAAAGATGAAAGAAAAATTGCACTTATGATTTTTGCATTTCCTAGAAAAAAGTCTTTAGGAAAACAATCAGCACTGCACTTAGGACATAGTTAAATGAAAATTGATTTTTCTAGATAACGTTGAAAGTTTCTAGATAACATTGAAAGTTTGACAAGTGGTCAGACAATGTCAATTAAACCATAAAATATTAATAAAATAAAAATTATTTTCTTACTGAAAGCACACACAATGTTAATATTAATGTAAGAAGCTGGAAATAAGGATTTAGTGTAAATAACATTGATATTATGCCATGTCACACTGACATTGGTATAAAAGGAGAGGACATGTAATTTTACACATATTTTTTTTGACACATTAATACAATTATAATCTTTCTCTCCCATTTTGCTCACAGCTTCTATGGCTTCTCCCTCTTTCCTATCTTTCTCTCTCTAAATCTAGTATTTCTCGCTCCTCATCACTCTTCTTCTCTCTCTTCTGCAGTCTTCTCTCTCCTCTTTCTCTCTCCCTAGTTCTCTCTCTTGACAAGATTGTAAGAAGCTGGGAATAAGGATTTAGTGTAAATAACATTGATATTATGCCATGCCACACTGACATTGGTATAAAAGGAGAGGACATGTAATTTTACACATCTTTTTTTTGACACATTAATACAATTACAGTCTTTCTCTTCCATCTTGCTTACAACTTCTATGGCTTCTCCCTCTTTCCTGTCTTTCTCTCTCTAAATCTAGTCTTTCTCTCTCCTTGTCACTCTTCTTCTCTCTCTTCTGTAGTCTTCTCTCTCCTCTTTCTCTCTCCCTAGTTCTCTCTCTCTGACAAGTGGTATTAGAGCATTGGTCTTTGATCCATTCTTTTCTTCTATTTTCAGTCTTATTTTCCTCTATCAAAATCAATTTCAGACAAAAATTGTACAAGACAATGACTAGTGGAGTGCTGCAGACCATCTATAGTTAGTAAGAGACTACATCTGGAGATATCCAAGGTTAGACATGGAGGAGGATGGCTTAAATGGTAGGTCGTCATCAAACTTCATGCAAAAATGGAAGTAACTAGGGTAAAGGATGGTTAACCGAGCTTAGCTAGAGATTAAACTACAGTTACTTTTCAAAAGAGAGCTTCTATTCTCTCTCTTTCAAGATTTTGGCTGAAGCTTCCATGGTGGTTGCCAAGAAATCCTCAAATACCTTTCTCTACTAATCATTTCTCACTGCCAAAGCATAGGGCAAAGGTTCCTTGTTGCATGAGCTTCAGGAGGAGTACCATGGTTGAGGGATGATGCAGGTTATGAAGCAGAGAACAACCCGAAAAATGCAACGAAAAATGCGCTAATTTTCCTGCTCTCCTTCCTTGCTTGATCTGCTCCAGATCTTCAATTCATTGATCAAATGCTTTGAAAGGCTTCATCAACACTTGCCTACAGTAATTCTCAACTGGAGAAGAACTCTGATCAGCCATTCCTTTGCTCAAAACCCTAAAACACAGCAAGGAAGCCATAGCCACAGATCTGGAAGCTCAAATTTCTTAAAATTTTGGACTTCCCCGACCTCCAAGGATTCTCTAATGCTATGTACAAGTCAGATAGACTCCAAGATTGAAGACATTGAAGAGATTTTAGCCCGTGCATGACATTGGAGCTCAAATGGAAGGATTATTTTGGGGCTTTTCTTCAAAAGGCTTGAATCTTTGATATTCAACTGTTCAAGCAAGGCCGGGGCATTGATTCTTCACGGATTTAATCATATTGGAGCTTGTATGGGTTGATTCTATGGAGATTTCAAGCTTTATGACGGATTTATGATGGATTATGAAGAACTTTTACATAAATGGGATTGAAGCTGACATCCACCATATTCTTCAAGCTTAATTGAGGCATTCCTTTTACTAATCTCTGAAATCTCTCAATAATCCATTTGCTATGTCTTTTCCACTTGTTGATGGGAGATTATTGATCAATTAATTCACTGAATTGATCAATAGATTAGATATTAGTGTTAATTCTCATTGATTTCAGCCTATTCCATTGAATTTCATCCTGATTCAATCATTACTTCATCATAGATATCATTTGATCAGCTTGATGCTAACCTTGATTTGTTTTGGCTGAAGTTCTTTTACCCAAGCTGAAATATTGTAAAAGGGTAAGTACTAGCAATCAATGAGTCACTGAATTGCATTGGTAAGACCCTTCTCCAATCCAAATTTTCAAGATTCCATTCAATTGCATCTCATTAAAAGCTGAATGAATATTTCAGAAATGCATCTCATGCTAATTGATTAGAATACTAGCCTTTGCCATGTTTGATATACCCACCGAGGAAAAAGATGGATGCCGAGGGAGATAGTGGGACAAAAGAGAGGTGACCCTTCCTCACTATCAAAGATCCCGAAGGGGTGCAACCAATCGACCTAGGGGAAAATTTACCCACCTCCCAGTGATTCGGAGCCAGTGTAGGGAGCCTGTCATACCGTTCATTGAGTGGAGAATTTAAGATTGAAAACTTTCCAAAGGCTCAAGTATCTATAGGTTCAAAACAGGGTAAAACAGGGAATTTACAGGGCACTTAGAAGGTACTTACAGGTGGTTACAGGTACACCCTTCATTACTGAAGTATAGGTGCAAGTACTACAGGGTACCCACAGGTCCTATACACCCTTTTACAGGGTTTGGTAACCATTTGGGATTACTATCTTGCACTATAGGGTCAAAATAGGGCACTTACAGGTCTAGACAAGGTGCAGGATTGGACAGTTCAGACTCAGAAATCCAACTACAGAATTTTCTATCCTAAACTTGTTATAGCGTGCTATAGCTCATCTCGAAGAGGGAATTCTTAGCTTTGATTTGAACTAAAAAGTTCTGAAATCAGAGTTTGCTAGCAAAAGTTATAGTCGTTTTTCTGACAAGGGATACTGCAGGTCTGCACTATTATGGCGGGACATAAAGGTAAAAATAAGATCCAGGAAGATTATGCTCAGCAAATCAGGGATTCCATGTTGGATAATACACCTCAAGAGAGCCCTGAAGAGCTTCAACAACAAGGAGAAGTCAGTATGCTTAATAATACTTTGTGCGCCCATGAACAAAGACATCGGGAACGACATGAGGCCATCTCATCAAGAATGGAGCAAATGGTTTTATCTACTGATCAGACGAAGTCTTCCATTGATAAGTTGGTGGATTCAATGACTCAAACCAAGGCTTCTATTGATAAGTTGGTGGAATCTAATGCTCAACTTATGGCACAATTTTCTCAATTGATGCAATTACAATCGGGTTCAAGAGAAGCTAATGAGAAAGCTTGTTCAAACAGTGGCCCTTCAGCCCCACTTCAACCATCTAACCAAAATGGTTATGGATATGGGATTATTGGAAGAAGAGGCATTCCAAATAGCCAGTATGAAGTAGGAGAGGCTTCACAGAGTCATGATGACTATTTGGGTAGTTTGAATGGAGCCAATCCTCAAGCTTTTGGACTGAATACTCAAAATTCTAGGGGTGCTCTACCAACAGAAAGATTGCATAGTAATTCTTAGACACCTGTTGGAAGATTTTCGTCTCAATTTGGAGGTTCCATACATGATAATCATGATCAGCCTATTTTGGGACAGCAACCCTTTCATGAAAAAGAGCTTAAGGAAAAAATTGTTCTAGCCAAATTTAATGGTCAATCATCTTCACCATCTGATTTAGAGGAGTGGATCTCTAAGATGGAGTTCTACTTTGACATATTCCCTAAAACTGATGACATGAAGATTCACTTTGCTTCCTTGCATTTGGAGGGATTTGCCCATACTTGGTGGAGGTATATTAAAAAAGAAAACATACTTGTAGAGAATTGGGAAGCTTTCAAGGCACTTATGGCTAAAGTATTTGTTTCTCCTCTTGAGAAAGAGAAATTAGCACGGAGATGGTATGGTTTGGAACAAAGGGGCCTAAATGTAAGAGAGTACACTAACCAATTCCTCAATTTGACCATGTATGTGGAAAGCATCAGTGATGAGGCTAAGCTTCATAAGTCTATGTATGGTTTGGAGCCATCTTTATCAGCTGATGTTATGGCACAAAATCCTACTTCCCTCTTTAAGGCTATTGAGCTTGCAGAGCGCTATGGAAGAAATTATAGAAGAGAATCTTCATTTCAGCCTAGTTTTGGATAGCCAAGGATTGTTTTAACGTAGGGGCAAGTTGGTAACACTTATGGTAGTAATCATGTGCCAAATGGGAGCTTACGGGTACCAACTTATCCTCCATTCAATGCTTCTAGACCTCAAAGTAATTTCAGGACAGCAAACAGTCCAAGAGTTGATTTCAAATAGGGGGACAGCAAGCGTAAGTCCATCTCAACCAATACAAATCCTAAATCTATTCCTATGGATCTTTATAAAGAAAGAAAGGACAAAGGCTTATGTTTCAAGTGTGGGGAAAAGTATACACCTGATCATGCCTCAAAGTGTGTATACAAAAATGTCAAACCCAAGCTTCAGAGTATGTTGGTTTTTGAGGATTTTGAAGATGACATAGATGAAGCTAATGCAATGGCACTTAATGCTGAAAATGAAGATCTTGAGGAGGAAGTTGGGCAGGAGTATTTTTATGATCCAGCTAACTCTTTTCCTTTTGATCCAGGTGGAAGTGTTCCGTTTGATCTAGGTGGGACTTGCGATGAGCCGCTTGCTGCCACTAATTATTCTATCTCTATGGATGCTTGGACTGGATCTAAGAGCCCTAATACACTCCGTATGAAGAGAAGCATATGTGGAAAGCCAGTGTTCATCCTGATAGACAGTGGCAATACTCATAGTTTTGTGAATAAGTCCATTATGGACAAGCTAAATTGTGTTCCCACAGATTTATAGCAGCCCATTAGGGTTCAAGTGGCTAATGGTGAAGAGGAAATCAGTACACAGATATACCCAAAGTTTTATTTACAGTTGGCTGAAAATTTTGAAGCCAAGGTAAACCTGATCACTCTAGAAATGGGGCCTATAGATATTGTACTTGGTTGTGATTGGTTGATGACACTAGGCAGGATTACTATGGATTTCTCACAGTTGTATATGGAGTTTATCTCCAATGGACAGCTTATCCATTTACAGGGAATTCCTAGTAGATCAGATTTTCAGCTTATCACTATTCAACAACTCAAAAGAGAGTACAAGAAGCGCTCACAAATATTTGTTTTGCATCTGAATAAAGAAACACATGATCAGCCCAATAATTCAGCAAACCATCCAGCCTTGACAGCTCTTCTTGAGGAGTATAGAGATTTGTTTGAGGTACCTACTTCATTGCCTCCTAAGAGAGCAGTAGATCACCCTATTGACTTAGAGCCCAACTCAAAGACAATTAATAAGCCACCTTACAGATTATCAAAGTGTGAACGAGAAGAAGTATCCAAGCAAATCAATGAACTTCTTGAAATGGGATTCATTGAGCCAAGTTCTTCACCTTATGCATCCCCAGTCCTATTAGTAAAAAAGAAAGATGGATCCTTCAGAATGTGCATTGACTATAGGGATCTCAATAAGATCACAGTGAAGAACATGTATCCTATACCCAGGATTGATAATTTGCTTGATGAGCTTAAGGGGGCTCGATTTTTTACGAAGATTGACTTGAGGTCAGGGTATCATCAGATTCTCATGCGAGAGGGTGATGAAGTCAAGACTGCTTTCAGGACTAATCGTGGCCTCTATCATTTCTTAGTGATGCCATTTGGGCTTACAAATGCTCCAGCTACCTTTCAAAGCTTGATGAATAAGATTTTACAACCTTTCCTCTTTTAGTTTGTCTTGGTGTTCTTTGACGACATTTTGATCTACAGCAAGACTTTACAGGATCACTTGGCACATATGAGGAGGGTTTTTGATGTATTGAGACATCATAGGCTTTTTGCTGAGGAGAAGAAGTGTTCTTTCATGCAGACTGAAGTGGAATACTTGGGATATATTGTTAATGAAAAAGGAATATAGACTGATCCCAAGAAGGTGCAATGTATAAAAGTTTGGCCAACGCCTACTACTACTACCTCTCTTAGAGGATTCCTTGGTTTATCTTCATTCTATCGCCGATTTATTAAGCATTATGTGGCAATTGCAGCTCCTTTGACTGATAGGTTGAAGAAGGAGGCTTTCTTTTGGGATGCTCTTGCAGATAGCAAAGTCAATCAGTTAAAGGAACTCCTTACCTCTACTCCTATCTTAGTATGCTCGAAATTCTCCAAAGAATTTACTATACAGTGTGATGCTAGTGGCCGTGGCATTGGGGCTGTTTTGCTTCAGGAGCATGGAGCAATTGCACTTGAGAGCCGTGAGCTTACAGATAAAGAAATGGCCATGAATGTTTATGACCAGGAGATGTTGGCTATCTTTCATCCAATCAAGAAGTGGCACCATTACTTATATGGCAGCCGATTCAGAGTACTTAGTGATCACAGGGTACTTAAGTATTTCCTTACTCAGTCCAATATTACTCCAAAGCAACGTCGTTGGGTAGCTACATTACAGAATTATGATTTTGACATTACTCATACAAGGGGCAAAGATAACATAGTGGCTGATTCTCTTTCTCGTATGTGGGCCTGCAAAGTTTCAGCTATAACAGAATTGCATAATGACTGAATTGAAGAATTACAGGAGGTCTATCTTCTAGATGAGGAATTCAGCCAAATTTTTCAAAAATTATAGCAAGGTCTTATGGAAGAAAACTCGCATTACCAGCTTAAAAATGGTCTTATTTGGTTGAAAGGAAAGATTGTTATTCCCTCTACTTCTTCTTTTAAGCGGAAAATTATGGAGGATCTACATTCTTTGCCTCTAGCTAGACATTTAGGAGTTTTCAAGACCTATGGCCAGATTAGTAAAAGCTTTTATTGGAAAGGACTGTGGAAAGATGTCAAGGACTTTGTTATGAAGTGTATGCCTTGTCAGCAGAATAAGGACAGCACCCATAAGCCATGAGATTTGTTATAGCCATTGCCTATTCCTACTGGTAAATAGACTCATATTACTATGGATTTCATTACTGGCTTACCTACTACCAAGAAGGGATGGAATAGTATTTATGTGGTGGTAGACAGACTTACCAAGGCAGCCCATTTTATTCCAACTAAGATTCAGTTTACCGCTTCTCAAGTGGCCAGCCAATTGATGGAGCAGATTTTTAGACTACATGGATTACCGCAGGTGATTGTCCATGATAGGGACTCAAAGTTTATGAGTAACTTTTGGCAGGTGGTATTTACATCTATGGGCACTAAATTGGCTCCATCTACAGCTTATCATCCTCAAACTGATGGACAGACATAAAGAGTTAATAAATGGTTGGAGACTTATCTTTGCCATTTTTGCTATGATGTCCAAACCTCATGGGATTCTTGGTTACACTTGGCTGAGTTTGCTTATAACAATTCTACTCATGCGAGCATAGGAGTTTCACCCTTTGAGGCTTTGTATGGTTACAAGGTGCCCTTACCCATAGTCATCTTTAATGAAAAGATTAATCCTCATGGAAATGAAGAGTTGGAAAGAATGCAGACCCTTCAAGATGTATGCTGATGAGAAGAGGAGGCCTTTAGAGTTCCAAGAAGGAGAGTTGGTTTTGTTGAAGGTGCCCAAATCCAAGTACTCACATTAAAAGATGGATCTAGTAAAAAGCTTGCCCATAGGTTTTATGGCCCTTACCGGATCCTTAAGCGAATTGGAGATTTGGCATACAGACTAGAGCTTTCCTCTTCTACAAAGATTTATAATGTCTTCCATGTTAGTCAACTCAAGCCCTATTATGGTGATTCAGTGGATATAGTTGATGAGCTGCTACCTATTGATGAAGACGGTTTTATTTAGTACATCCCAGAGGCTATTATAGGTCAACGTGAGAAGAAGCTTCGATCATGTTCTATTGTGGAATATTTGATCAAATGGAGAGGTTTACCACCTGAAAAAGCTTCTTGGAGACCTGATTCTATATTGGATGAGTTTCCCTTCTTGAGGGATACATTGGTGGGGCTGAAGCCTATTGCTTATGGAGCTAGTGAAGATGTAGACAGGTTCAGGATAGCATGCTGTTTTAGAACAATTTTTATCATGCATAATTTTCAGAATTAAGCTATCTACATCGGCTTAAAGTACTCTTCAAGAGCTTCGTTTTGATATATGGTATGTCTCATTTGGACACTTCTACTAGAAGTTATGGCAGATTTGGTCCAGCAGGGTCTGTTTACACAGCAAGCTGTCTACTTTGTTTTGAGATTATATGTTGAAGACTTTATGGCTCCATATGCTTTTGAAGTACTCCAAATCATGTATATAGCTGGGGCTTACGTTCTTCAATTTCAGCTCATGTAGTTGGTCATACTTCATTTATTTCCCATTTGTAAAGCTGTAAAAAATAGAGTAGTACTCTGTTCTATCCATCTTTTTCTAGTTATTTCCAGGTTTGCTTTTGAGGGAAAAAACTTTCAGGAAGGGATGGATTGTAAGAAGCTGGGAATAAGGATTTAGTGTAAATAACATTGATATTATGCAATGTCACACTGACATTGGTATAAAAGGAGAGGACATGTAATTTTACACATCTTTTTTTTGACACATTAATACAATTACAGTCTTTCTCTCCCATCTTGCTCATAGCTTCTATGGCTTCTCCCTCTTTCATGTCTTTCTCTCTCTAAATCTAGTATTTCTCTCTCCTTGTCACTCTTCTTCTCTCTCTTTTGCAGTCTTATCTCTCCTCTTTCTCTCTCCCTAGTTCTCTCTCTTTGACAATTAATTATTATATTAGTGATAGAGTCAATATCATGAGTTGGCCCACGTATGAATTAGTGAGAAAACCTACCCTAAAATATCGAGAATGTTAATAAACAACTATGAAATACTTGGCAACCTAAAAACTATCAATATCAAGAAATTCAATAAATATCAGAAGTTTGCAAGACTTATTGGACATTGATAAGAATTTTTCAATACAAATTCTAAAGTCTAAATAGACTTGAAAAAGAATTTGAAATCCTTATAAGCACAGATTAGGGCAAGACAATGTATGAATTGCTTGCCATAGGTATAAATGCCCATATTATCTTTTAGGATGGAAATACCAAATTTTTCATAAGGATAAAAGACTTCAGAGTTGCACAATAACTTGCGGATCCTGAAAAAGAGTTGCAAGTAGGAAGTGAAATCCTAAGAATAAGATGGGACCTTAAAAGAGGAACCCTAGATTTGGGTGGGGTTGCTTCCTATGCTGAAAACACTTATTGTTGTTTCTTTTTTATTTGTGCATGCATTAATGGTTGCACATGAAATATTGATTGTGCTTGTAGTAGTTAGATCTGATTGTGAATATATAATCAAGATAATAAGAGAAAAGATCACTCTATGCCTTCCCCATGGCTAGATGTGGAACCCTGCTATAGGGGGGATTGTTTTGTGCCGCCGCAAGGAGCTTTGGACTGGGCCCTGATGGTGAGAGGTCACTCGATGAAGAATCCATCAGGTGTAGGAGGAGGTGGGAGTGCTAGGGGGGCTTTGGTCATAAACCTCTTGATCACTTCTAGGAATTGCTTGACCCTCACATGAATCAGGATGGGATCCTAGAGTCCATGGTACTAGTGAAGGGATGAAAATCTTGGATGGTTGCTTTCCTTCTGTGCAAACATAAGAGATTTTTTGGTGAATAGAGGTTTATCTTCTATGTAGGCAGAAGGGGAAAATAATTGTAAATAACTTTGTGAAATAATAAATATGTATGTTTTACCAAAACAATGTTTTCTCTATCTTTGTGTTGTGCCATAAAATTACGTGAAGGAACCTATGATAACAGGTTAATTAATGAAGCTACTTTTATATGTCATAACTTAATGTGATAGGTAATTAGAAAACTAAAGAAAACCATATGTGGGAAGTAGGTGGGTGAGATCCATTACGGATCCATCCTACAAATGGTGGTCTCGATAAGCTAGGAGCTTGAACATATGCTAATTAGGAAAAATTAGGTAGAGTCGAGTGTTGACTTACCTAGGGTCATGTCTTAAAACCTTGATCAGTAATTATCTTAGGGGAAAGGTGTAGCGGCTGTGCCAAAACTCCGTTAAGGTTCCCTGAATCCTAACCAGTGTTGATGGAAAAAAGTGTTGCACTCCATGAACCAAGGGTAGCTACGATCACTCCAGTCGAACTAGAAGCCCTTGTGGGACACCTCCGATGGAGCTACTTGATGCATTGAGACCTCAGTTGTCAAATTATAACCCCGAGCTTGCAAGTTGATCCTCATGGGGATAGCTGATACCTTCTTTTACTGGGTGGACTTTGGGAAATCTAGATGATAGACCCCATGCATTCTTGCAAGTGCAGGGTGAAGCCATCTAGGATAGTTTTCCGATGGACCACCAAAACGTGCTGCCATGGAATTGTTAGGTAGGCACATGTGACACGTGGTATCAGAGCATAATTGAAGTTAAAAATGTTTATGGTTTTTAAGACCAAATTTTCTAAGTAATAATCATCCTGCTAATTGTTAAGGGATAAACTTTGGCAGAATAATGAAGCCTGGAACCACTTCTTTGTTTTTCGAGCAATGTACACATCTGTGCTGAACTCCATAGATGATGAGTGGAGAAGAGAAATGATGAGGATACATGATCCCTTATACGATCCATCCCCTATGAATCATGAAAGAAGATGATTTTGGGATGAGCGTTATTATTACATCGAGGTCGATTGATTCTTCAACATGTAGACTAATTTGAAACGACTTGAATGGATGGAAAATTTAAAAGTAATTGAGGCCTTTATCTTTTGTTCGTCCAAAAGGAATCCACTTATAATTACCAGTGGTCGGCAGATATATCTAGACCGTTATGTCTATGACAAGGTACTGAAGGTAATCCCAATCGACACGATTATAATCCAAGGATGTCGCAACAAGTATCGAGATTACTGTATCCATGGTTTTCTAAATCTGCTATTTCCACATTATAGGTTTCTAGACATAGACAATATTTGGCCTACTTTCTTCTACATGAATGTAATTGATATCCATCCCTGAAAAAGAAAGATATAATGATATCCTATTTTGAAAATGTACATAGCATCTAGCCTATCCTATCAATGATGATGTGTATCTACTTGTAAACATCCGCCATTTGTAAATATTCCTTACTTGTAAAAATTGTAGAATATGACTACTGAATAAAAGATAACATTGGCTAGATTTTGTAAAAATAATGTGCTATTTGTCCCATAATTGTTTTACAAATCTAGTAAGATATTTTAATGTGGAAATGAAGCAAAAAGGTTTAAAGCGCTAAAATAATTTGTGAAACTTATGATAACCTAGGGTAATACAAATATCACTAGTCCGACTGAAATTCAGGAGAAGAAGTATATCCTTAAGTAGGTTAAGCCATTGGAATTCGATGGCAAGGGCAAAGACATTGAAATCGAGGAGGTAGAGATTTGGATTGAGACCATGGAGGACTACTTTACTGCACAAGAACTACCCCTACTAATTAGGCTATGATCACCAAGTTGAAATTGACCAGTGAAGCACACCTGTTGTGGAAATAGTGGTGTAAAGACTAGTGACTTGCTGAGACAATTGTTACCTGGGAAAGGTTGAAAGAAGCTGTGCATAGTTGATATTTTCCACCACCTTATCGCACACTAAAAATGAATTAGTTCTTTAACTTAAGAAAGCTGGGAATGAGCCTAGATGCATATTACTCAAAGTTTATCTCATTGCTTAAATATGTGCCTTCCATGACTATTGCTCAGCAAGTGTCTAAGTTTTGTCATGGATTGAATGATCATCTGAACACATGCCTTGAATCTATGTGCCCAACTGATTTGCAAGATGCTTTGATTTGTGAAGCACCTCTTGTTCAGGAGATTCAGTCAAAGCCAAGGAATAATAGGCTCTGGAATCAAAACAAAGGGACTTTATTAGGCCATGGTAAGTAAGCCCAAGGTCAGCGTCCACTTGGTCAAGGAAAGAGGGCCAAAACAAATGCAATCATCGAGAACTTCATACCTACGGGAAGTAATTCAGGAGTACCTACGTGTTTCCATTGTAATGAGTCCAGCCACTTTAAAAGACAGTGCCCAAAGCTTGGCCAAATTTCTCGCCAAGGATAGTATGCTGTAATTCTTAAAGATCTTGAAGAAGAGGGAAACCCAACAATGGAAGACAGTATGGAGAGGGCATGAGTTCATGCCACCCTCCATAAGAAAGGCCCAAATCACCAGTTTTCAATGATACAAACACTAGTAGAATATCAAGGTAAGTCCTTTAAAATTCTGATTGACTGTGGAAGCACATACTCATTCATGTCACCAAAGTGTGCCAAGAACCTACAGATATCTAAGTTGCTTGTGAAACTTGCCAATGGAAAATAAATATTGTTTACTCAGAAAACTTGCAAAGTGACATTCAGCCCAAGAAGTAATCTCTCTAAAATGGGATTTAGAATCATGAATTTAGGGGCCTATGAATGTTTATTGGGTATGGACTGACTAATCCCCGATGATGCACATATTCAGTGCAAAAAAGGCCAGATGACTTTTCAAAACCTAAAGGGGGGAAAAGTGATGACCCAAGGTGAGGCAAGAAAACCCAAGGTTCAACTAGCCAAATCATCTCACATAATAAAAGGGTTAAGAAAGGGATTACTTGTGTATCTCATAAAATGAAATAAGGTTGAGCAGAATAAACAAGACAAGAGAGAGCCATATTGGTTGAAGGAATTTGATGACATCTTCCCAGAAAGAGCTAAGTAAATTATCACCTCGAAGAGAAGTTGATCACGAGATCAGACTTGAACCAGAAGCCACTTCAATTGCTAAGAGTCAGTATAAAATGTCTATCCATGAAGCAATTGAACTGAAAGAGCAATTCAAGCAGTTATTGGATCAAGTATACATCATACAACTAATAATTCGCCATGGGAAATCCCAATATTGTTTCAAAAGAAAAAGGACGGATCTCTTTGTCTTTGCATTGATTACCAAGGTCTAAACTAGGTAACAATCAAGAATAAGTATCCGATCCAAGAATAGATGAGCTACTTGATAGGTTGCAAGGGGTGAAAATCTTTTCCAAGATTGATCTCCAATTTGGTTATTACTAAATAAGGAACAAGGAAGAAGATATCCCCAAAACTGCCTTTAATACCAGATATAGTCATTTTGAATTTCTTGTAATGTCTTTCGGTTTAACTAATGCCCCTGCTACATTTAACAAATTAATGCATGACATTTTTTGACCTTATCTTGATGATCTTTTCCTAGTCTTCTTTTATGACATCCTAACATACTCCAAGAGAGACGAAGACCATGAGTTGTAATTGCACATTGTGCTAGACACAATGAGGACACACAAGCTCTCTGCGAAGAAAAAGAAGTGTGCATTTTTCAAAAGACAGATGGAATATCTCGGATTCATAGTATCTGCTGAAGGAATCTCTATAGACCCAGCCAAATTTAGAGACGTTCAAGAGTGGAAACCTTCAACGATAGTTAAGGAAGTGAAATTTTTCAAAGGTTGACCGGATGGTATAGAATTTTCATAAAATATTATGCCCTAATAGCTACACCTCTCACTGATTTTTTGAAAAAGTAAACTGCTATTGTGTAGACATCCATTGAGCAAGCTAGTTTTGAGCAACTCAATAAAAGTTTGATAATAACACCCATTTTAAAGCTACCTGACCTAAGTCAAGAGTTTGAGGATGTAACCAGACACAAGTTCTCTTGCATTAGGTTGTGTGCTTATGTAGCAAGGTCATCCGATAGCCTATTCCTCAAGGAAATTGAAAATCCATGAGAGGAATTATGCCACCTATAATCTCGAGTTGTTAGTTGTGATCCATGCTCTCAAATTGTGGCGACACTATCTGCTTGAAAGCATATTTACTTTGGTCACCTTGACCACAAAAGTCTCAAATGGATCTTTACTCAACCTGACCTCAACATGAGGCAGTGTTGGTGGATTGAAGTCTTGCAAGAATTTGACTTTGAAATCAAGTTCAGACCTGGAAAAGAGAATGTGATTGTTGATGCATTAAGTCGTAAAGCTTTTCTGAATGCACTTATCATGGAAGAACCATCTAAAGGAGAGACTTTAGCTACCATGAAATCGATGCCTAGCAATCCAATCATTGAGCTAGCCAAAGAAGAGGTAGACAAGGATCCTAAGTATTAGCTAATGCTTAGAGAAATCCTAGTTAAGGACATTGATCCTAAGCTCAAAGTCAAATACCAAAATTTCATTGTGGATGATGGACTTTTCTATTTCAGGACAAGGCTCTACATTTCCCTAAGTCAAGTGTTGAAAAAGAAGATATTATGGGAAGCCCATGACTCCCTGTTCTCAAGACACTCTGGCTATGCAGAACTCTTAATGCAGTCAAGAAAAGTTACTACTGGGAAATACTGAAGCATGATGTACTCAAATATGTCACTAAATGCCTAAGTTGCCATGCTGAAAGCTGAGTGTGTCAAAATGCCAGGTAAGCTCTAACCACTTGACATTCCACAGATGAAATGGGAGCTCATCAGTATGGATTTTGTAGTTGGCTTACCTTCTAATCAAGGAGGGTATTGTTGTTGAGATATCGAGCTCCACTCGTGATACGCCAAGGTGACCGTTGTGTATTTATGTCACTGACTTGTCAGTTGCAAACGCGGTTGGTACACCGCCCATGAATAATAGCTACATGACAGCTATCCTTATCTACTCTAGTTCATGGCTTAGTTAGTATGCCACCTTAGTTAGTTGAGTTTGGTTTAAGACCCATATATAGGGTTCTTCTATTTCTTTGTATGAGAGTTCTTTTGGCTTACACAACTAAGAAGAGGAAAACTGTTTTCAGCCTCCACCCTTGTGTGTATTCCCCCATTGTGCAAGTAAGAAAGCTTCAAGTGAGACTCCTTTCTTCTCTCCCACAATCTTGACATGGTATCAGAGCCTTGTTCGTGGTAAGGAGCTCAAGAAAGCAAGCCAAGCTCGCGGTGTTCTGGTAAGAGAAGCAGTGTTGCTTTCATTTTCTGTTTTGGGAGCAGATCTCTGCATAGGTAGCACAGCCAGAAAGTGCAGGAGTGCATTGTCTCAGGTTGAGACGCCCTTCGCGGTGAAGCAAGAGGGCAGTATATGCTGCGGGACAGAGCTTTAGCCCTAGGTGACCTTGTTTTTTTGATTTGAGGCCATTTTGGGGCCTGTTTTGGAGGCGGAAGTTTTCTGCACGCACTCAGGAAAAGGCCCAGTTTTATGCTGTGCAGCCACTGTTCTACAGGTCGGTGAAAAGTTACTGTAGAAATTGCATCGTATGCTTGTGCCCAGAGACATTGGGAGTTACAGAATCATCCCTGTTGCCTGTTGATGCAAAATCGTCACTAGGAAGTGACTGTGTGGTCAAATACCACTTTCGTCAGTTTTGCAGATTTGCTTTTGTGAGGCTGAAGCTGTGTTCTTTGCAGTGATAGAATTTTTTGCAGTGTTCTGTAATGGCATCTGATTCTCTCTCACAGATTGTCACTGAAAAGCTTGACAAGAACAACTTCCAAGCATGGAAGTTTAGAATGAGGAATTTCCTTATGGGAAAAGGATATTGGGAATTTGTTGCAGGAAATGAAGAAGAACCAGTTCTTCCTGATGTTCCCAATCAACAGCAAATGCAGGCATTTAAAGCATGGCATGAGAGAGCCAGGAAAGTTATGTACTGGCTGTCTATCAGCATTTCAGACTCTATGATTGTGCATATTCAAGATGCAAGTACGCCAAAGGAGGAATGGGATACTTTGTCAAAAATGTATAGCACAAATACGCAAGCCAGGAAAATGCAGCTCAAGCAAGAGTTGCATAATGTGCAAAGAGAAAATATCAGCATCAATGACTACCACATGAAGGTAAAGAAGATTGCAGATGCACTTGCTTCCATTGGGTCGCCAGTGGAAGATGATGATTTAGTTTCTGTGACCTTGAATGGTCTAGGAAAGGATTATGCACAGTTCCGAACATCCATTTCCGTCCGTGAAAGATTTCCTGATTTTGAGGAGTTGATTGCTCTTCTAATTTCTGAGGAGCAGAGAAATGGTGGTGCATCTTCTTCAGGAGGAACTTCAAAAGAAGCTGTCTTCTACTCAAATGCTGGAAGAGGTAGAGGCAGGGGTAGAGGAGGCCGTGGTAGAAATCAAAATATGCAGCAAACTCAAGAAAACCAGTCCTATGGAGGAGGACGTGGTAACTCTAGAGGCAGGGGGAGCCAAAGAGGTCGTGGTGGATGGCAAAGAGGCCAAAATGCAAACAGTAATGTTGAATGCTACTACTGTGGTAAAATGGGTCATATGGCTAAAGACTGCTATAAAAAGCAGAATGACATCATGAATGGAAAACTGCAACAAGGGAATTATGCATCTTCTAGTAGACAGGGTGATGACAGAAATGAGCACTTGTTTATGGTGCAGCACATGAACAATTCTGTGACAAGTGCAGAAGAAAGCAATGATGTATGGTATGTTGACTCAGGTGCATCAAACCACATGACAGGTCATGCAGAATGGATGGAGGATGCAAGAAAAATGGAAAAACCAGGATTTGTGGAGACTGGTGATGATACTGCACATCCTATTGTGCAGATTGGAAAAATTCCTTTGTCTATGCAGGATGGAAAAAAGAAATACCTGTCCGATGTATTTCATGTCCCGAATATCACCAAGAATCTGGTTTCTGTTGGTCAAATGGTTGAGCATGGCTTGCAGGTCAGATTTAATCCTCATGGATGCTTTGTTGAGGATATGAAAAATAAAGGTCGCTTGATAGCAAAAGGAAAGAAGAAGGGAAGAATATTTACATTGGACGCAGACATGTTTGAATTGAGTGCAACAATGTTTGCACATGGGACCGGTGTAGTTGCAGATATTGATATCTGGCATAAAGGCATTGGTCATGTTAATGAACAGCGACTTAAATCAACGCAGGCCCAAAATATTGTTATAGGTTTGCCGAAATTCAAGGTTGCAGAAATGCATAAGGTATGTGAAGCCTGTCAGTTTGGAAAACAGGCAAGGAAACCATTTCCTAGACATGTTCAAGAGAGTAAGAAGCCATTGGAATTAATCCACTCTGATGTGTGGACAAGTAAAGCTGCATCTCTTGAAGGCTGTCATTATTTTGTCAGTTTTATTGATGACTATAGCAGAAAAGTTTGGGTGTATTTTATGAAAAAGAAAAGTGAAGTTTTTGGGCATTTCAAAACTCTTAAAGCGATGGTTGAAAAAGAAACAGGCCTGCAGATAAAATGCCTAAGGTCAGATGGAGGGGGAGAGTACCTCTCAAATGAGTTTGCAAGGTTCCTGCAGGAGCATGGCATAAAGCAGCAATATTCATGCAGTCATACCCCACAACAAAATGGAATTGCAGAAAGGAAAAACAGGCATATTGGAGAGGTATCTCATGCCATGCTCAATGAAAAAGACTTGCCAGATTTTTATTGGGCTGAAGCAGTTGCTACAGCAGTCTACATAATGAACAGGACTCCCACTGCAGCAATACATGGAATGACTCTAGAGGAGAGGTATACTGGTAGGAAACCAAATATTTCTCATTTGAAAATTTTTGGTTGCATTGCCTATGTACATGTGCCACATGAGTTGAGATCCAAGTTGGACCCAAAAGCTGAGAAGTGCATCTTTATTGGTTACTCTCTGCAGCAAAAAGGGTATAGATGCTATAACCCTTCTACTCGTAAGTTTACAGTGAGCAGAGATGTTGTTTTTGATGAGATGAGTAGCTGGTATAAACCAGTGAATGTGATTGATGATGTAGATGCACAAAATGGTAATGTTGCACATAATTCACAGCAGCAGACACAAAATATTAGTGGACCTGGAGCGTCCTCTAGCAGTGGTTCACATTCTTCGCCATGGACAGGCAGACTGAGATCAGGAGAATCTTCTCAAAGTAATGCAAATAGTGGTATGCAGGTATCATGAAAAGGAAAAGAGAAGGTTGATCAGCCCATGTTTGATGTGAATGTAGGTCACTCTTATGTGGATGGTGAATCCAGTGGCTCAGAACAGAGCATTGATGATGAGTTGGGTATTCCTTCTATTGTTACACATGGAGTAAGGAAGACCAGGGATGTTTTGAGAACACCTAGGAGTGAACCTACTTTGCGCAGGTCTATGAGAGCTAGGTATCCTGTGGATAGGCTGAAATATGATGGATTTACAGCCATTCACTATGCATATATGGTCAAAGTGATACAGGAACCAGAACCCACTTCTTTTGAGCAAGCCATGGGAAAAGAAAAATGGGAGGAAGCCATGGATGAAGAAATGGATGCCTTGGAAGCAAATGCTACATGGGAATTGGTACCTTTGCCTAAAGGTAAAAATGCAATTGGCTGTAAGTGGGTTTATAAGGTGAAGCACAATGCAGATGGTTCTGTGAACAGATACAAGGCAAGATTAGTAGTCAAGGGGTATGCACAAACATATGGCATTGACTATGAAGAAACATTCAGTCCGGTTGCAAGGATGGCAACCGTAAGAGCAGTCATTGCTATGGCTGCATCAAAGGGATGGTCTTTACATCAGATGGATGTAAAGAATGCCTTCTTGCATGGTGATTTGCAAGAAGAGGTCTATATGGAGCAGCCACCAGGTTATGTGCATGCTGTTCATCCTGAGTTTGTTTACAGGTTGAAGAAAGCCTTGTATGGCTTGAAGCAAGCACCTAGAGCATGGTCTGACAAGATAGGACAATATCTTGTCACTATTGGCTTTCAGATTTCCAAGGCAGATTTCTCACTTTATGTGAGAAAAACAGAGAAAGGTATTATGCTGCTTGTCATTTATGTTGATGATTTGATTATGACAGGTGAGAGTGATGAAGATATCCTTCATGTGAAAATGCTATTGAAGTAGTAGTTTGAGATGAAGGATTTGGGAGAGCTGCGTTATTTCTTGGGCATTGAGGTGATTAGATCACCAAGTGGGATACAGCTCTTGCAGAGGCAGTATGGATTGGACATGCTGTCCAAATATGGGATGACAGGCTGTAAGCCTATTTCAGTTTCTTTGGAGCAGAATGTGAAGCTAAGCACAGATGCAGGTGAGCTTCTAGAAGACCCTACTATGTACAGACGCATAGTAGGAAGTTTGATTTATATGACTATTACCAGGCCAGATTTGAGCTATGCTGTTGGATTGGTAAGTCAGTGTATGCAGGCTCCAAGGAAACCACATTTGGATGCGGCTAGACGCATACTCAGGTATGTGAAGTCCACATTGCAGTATGGACTATTTTATGAGACAGGGGTTCAGATGCAGTTGCATGGATACATTGATGCTGATTGGGCTGGTAGTATTTCTGATAGACGATCTACTAGTGGATATGTGTTCTCTTTTGGGAGTGCTGCAGTCACTTGGAGCAGCAAGAAACAGCCTACAGTTGCCTTGTCGAGCACAGAGGCTGAGTACAGGGGTGCAGCAATGGCTGCATGTGAGGTAGCTTGGTTGCATAAGCTACTTTATGATATGCATCAGTCTATAGATGGGCCAGTTGTCATTTATTGTGACAACATCAGTAGTATACACTTGGCAAATAACCCAGTCTATCATGCTAGAACAAAGCACATTGAGGTGCATTATCACTATGTGCGAGAGAGGGTTTTACTAGGTCTTATTGATCTAGTTTATGTCAGCACAGAGGATCAGGTAGTTGATATATTCACGAAGGCATTGGGCGCAGAGAAGCTGCGCAAGTTCAGAGACCTGCTTGGTGTGCAGGAATTGGGATTGAGCTCGAGGGGGAGTGTTGAGATATCGAGCTCCACTCGTGATATGCCAGGGTGACCGTTGTGCATTTATGTCACCGACTTGTCAGTTTGCAGATGCGGTTGGTACACCGCCCATGAATAATAGCTACATGACAGCTATCCTTATCTACTCTAGTTCGTGGCTCAGTTAGTATGCCACCTTAGTTAGTTGAGTTTGGTTTAAGACCCATATATAGGGTTCTTCTATTTCTTTGTATGAGAGTTCTTTTGGCTTACACAACTAAGAAGAGGAAAACTGTTTTCAGCCTCCACCCTTGTGTGTATTTCCCCATTGTGCAAGTAAGAAAGCTTCAAGTGAGACTCCTTTCTTCTCTCCCACAATCTTAACAATTGTTGGGGGTAAAGGTGCCTCCGCCTTGCCGCCTTTGTGTTACTACACTGATAGTACTCGCCACTATACACTGCAGGTGGCAAGCACCCGTCACAATCACTTATTCTTTATTCTTTTAGTGACAGTTTGAATAAAGGAAGGCCCGGCCACACATTGTGGTTGTTGGAGTTCCCACTTTTGAGTCTCTCTCTCTCTTGGCTCTTGCTCTCCATCCGCCATAGCTCTCACCACCAAGCTTCTTCCTCCTTGGTTCCACTTCCCTTTCAACTGGTATCAGAGAAAAGGCATTGGAGCTTGCCTGACATTCTCTTCAGCCTAGATTTGAAGAGCTTCAACCCGAGCTTCAATGGCAGCCATGGCATCTTCATTTGCAGGTATTTTTTGATCTCCCGCCTCCTCCCCGAGCTTCCGGACCTTCATCAGCTTCTTCTCGGCAGGCTGCATTGGAGCCCGCCTCGACATTGCCAAGTGCCCTTGAGAGTTATTGAAGATCCCCCATCCCCCAGGAATAGCGAGTGCAATTTTCGGAACATTTTTAAGGGGCTGGGCTGATCTGTTCCCTGACATTTCCCTACTTCTCCTCAGCTTCTCGGCACTCTTGGTAACCTTCCCGAGCATTTCTTGACTCCCTGACATTAGTGCTTGACTCCTGATGATCAATTCCAATGCTTCCCCCTTCAACCCTTTGTTGTATTCATAGTCCTAGGTCTGTCAAAACATGGCAACACTTGACATTTACTGTTTAATGCTTCTTGGCATTGCCTGTTTGATGCCTATTGATGCCCAATGATGCCTGGATGTTATGGGATGCTATGTCTATGCTTTGGGACTGATTTGGAGCAAATTTGAGTACCGTTTAACAATGAATTGCTTGCTGTAATATAGTGGGATGAAGCTCATTTACTTGGTGTATGCATTGGTTCATAGATACGGGGTGCTTCCTGGAGGTTTGAATGATCATACCGGAGTATTTGGAGGTTGTCAAATGATTCTTATTGGTTCTAGAATGCTTTTGAGCTTGGATTAAGCTTCGACTTGGTCGTTTTTCACTGGCATTTGGTTTGAGTTGGCATGCTTTGGACTGATCTATGCCTATTGTCACTGCTTGACATTCAAGCTTCTTGCATTTATGCTTTGGTTAGATATGGATGCCACGTGGTTTTTCCATGTTTGATAGCTACTTGGAGATTCATCTTCAGATATATTTGAGCATTTTGGATCTACTAGGCATTACATTTGGTTGTCAGTTACATGCTCTTTGAATTCTTTCAGGCTTATGCTTTACGGATCTGAGATGGCTTGGGATTTATGCTCCGGATGTACCCTACTAGGATTTGGCATGTATGACGCTATGTATTTGATGTATTAGAGAGTTGTTTGCTCTCTTTGCATCTGACTTCACTTCCAGTGAAAGCCTCTTGGTATATTCGGATGTACACAAAGTCTTATTTATAGATGACATTGAGCTTGTGGGATAGTTACGTGCATTTGCTCTCTTGAGAGCTTTATGCC
This sequence comes from Lygodium microphyllum, assembly GCF_053477565.2. Lineage (NCBI taxonomy): Eukaryota > Viridiplantae > Streptophyta > Polypodiopsida > Schizaeales > Lygodiaceae > Lygodium > Lygodium microphyllum. Next base: position 52,397,180 of record NC_141138.1, on the reverse strand, counting down.
TGCAGTTTGTTTGTAGTGGGCTGATTTGCTCTCTCGAGAGCTTTATGTCTGCAGTTTGTTTGTAGTGGGCTGATTTGATACACCTATTGGGACAGGCACCTATCTTTGTCACGTGTTTGTCAATTTTGTATGCATCTTGGATGGTTATGTATTGAGCTACTTGCTCTATCAGTTGTGCTTGTGCTTGGTCTCTTCTCTTACTCCAAGTCCCATTACATGCATGACTTCTAGACCTATGAGATGTCTCTTGCCTGACAGGTGATTGGTTTGAAAGTTCTTGGTACCTTCTTGCCCCTGGAAATTCACCGTTGGATGTATCTTGCTACTTGGCAATTGCAGTGACATATGTATCAGTTGATTGCTTCATTTTGGGACAGTTTTACATATTGCTATCATTTATTATAGCAAGCTGAAATCTACAGATTTTGAGCACTTCTATGAGGGTAATGCTTACTATTTGATGTTATATTGGTCATATTTGGTAGTGACAGGTGCTTCTCTTGGTGAAATCTACCTTTTCAGCCAGTTTTAGTAGTGGTTTTAGTGCATTTTCTGCTAATTATAGCAACCTATAATTTTACTTTTTTGCTTTGATTTGGGATAGTATGGCTAGTCATTTGAAAGATAGAACTCTCTTAAACATTGCCAAGTTGGATGGTACCAACTATGGGTATTGGAAGTCCCAAATATGGTAGGTTTTGGTGTAGAAGTTGCAGATTAAACCCTTGCGTTTCAAGGGTGTTAAACCTGAGGATATAGATGATGATGTTTGGATTGAAGTTGATGAGCTATGCAAGTCTACCATTATTTTGTCACTCTCAAAAGAATTCCATCATAATGTTATTGAATATGAAAATTGGAGTGCAAGGGATTTATGGGAGAAGATTCAGGAGCTCTATGCGTAGCAGAGTCCCATATCACAGATGTATTTGCTGAAGCAGTTAATGGACCTTTGCATGAAGGAGGGGACCTCCCTTTCATCTCATTTCAGTCAATGTCATGCTATCATGAAGAGTTTGTTGTCACAGGGTATTGAGTTCAAAGGCAACTTGCACCCGTTGTTTCTGCTTGGCACTTGCTTGAATCATGGGATGTATTCCGTATTGCCATATGCACGAACAAGCTTGATGGGCTGAAAATCAAAGATGTTGAGAGTGCTTTATTGATTGAGGAAATCAACAGGAGAAATAATGATGCTTCCCACTCTTCACATGCATTGACTGTTAGAGGTGGCAGACATGGCAGGTATGATAATGATCATAAGGGCAAGGACTCTCAGAAGTCCAGGTCCAAGTCACGTGGTCGTAGTAAGTCCCGTGGTGGACGGAAGTCTGATCTTACTTGTCATTATTGTGGGAAAGCAGGACATATTAGGCCGTAGTGCCATAAAATGCAGGATGACAAGCACAAGGAAAAGGGAAAAGAAAAAGTGTAGGAAAAGTCTTCTGAGCGCAGTATTGTACTTGCAAGGTCCAATGTGAAGATGAAAGAGGTTAATGTCATGCAGGCCACTGATTCAGATGATGATTACATACTTGCAGCTTCTTCATGCGATGCCTTACAAACTTTTGAGATACATTCTATGTATGCGCACTGTTGGCTCTTGGATTCGGGTACGTCCTTTCATATGACACCATGTAGAGATTGGTTTCATACCTATCGTACCATGTGTGGTTTTGTACGTCTTGGTGATGACATGTCTCTTGACATTGTGGCCATTGAAGATGTTAGGCCGCAATTTCCTTCTGGCAGTTCTTTTGTTTTACATGATGTATGCCATGTACTTGCGTTGACTTGCAGCCTTATGTCAGCTAGACATCTTGATGATGTAGGGTATTTTATGTCTTTTGGAGACTTTGGATGAAAGATTACTCGTGGGAAGCTTGTACTTGCAAGAGGTGCCAAGTCCAACAGCCTCTATCCCTTACTTGTATCTAGAGATACATTGGATCATGTTTTGTCTTGGGTTCTATTCCCCATGTATCCCTTTGGTATGCTAATTTGGGGCATATGTCTCTTAAAGGAATGAAAATGCTCCGTGCTTTGCAATATCTTCTGTCTTTTGACTCTTCGCATTTTGATTCTTGTGATCATTGTTTGTTTTTATGGTAGGTAGACTAGAAATACACATAAAAAGTTTGGTAAGAAACACATGGGTGAGCCCTTGGCTCTTGTGCACTCAGATGTATGTGGGCCCATGCCTTGTCAGTCACTTGGTGGGGCAGAGTACTTTGTTACTTTCATAGATGATTACTCACGTAAGGTTTGGGCTTATCCCATAAAGAGAAAATCTGATGTCTTAGACACATTTCAGTGTTGGCTTGCATTGGCAGAGAACCAGTTTAGGAAAATGCTAAAATGCCTAAGGTCAGATAATGGGGGTGAGTATGTATCACGTGCTTTTGAGTAGTTTTGTGATGAGCGGGGTATTAAGCATCAGTTGAGTGCCCCTTACACCCCTACCTAGAATGGTACGGTTGAACGCATGAATAGCACCATTCAGGAAAGGGTCCATAGCATGCTTAGCCATGCTAGCTTATCATAGCACTTTTGGATTGAGGCAGTTACTATTGCGGTGCATCTCATTAATAGGTTGCCTAGCAGTGGCATTGACTTTCAAGTTGTAGAGGAGGTATGGGCAGGCAAGCCCCTCTCTTATGATCATTTGTGTGTCTTTGGACGTGAGGCATTCTACCATGTGCCCAAGGACAAACACAATAAGCTGGATCCTAAAAGTGTCAAATGCATTTTCATTGGCTATGGAGATGCAAGAGAGATGGGTTACCGTCCATGGGATCCGCAGACATGGAAAGTGATCCGTAGCCATGATGTCATCTTTCATGAGGACAAAATGCATATGCAGCCTGAGAAAGTGGTTGAGGTACACATAGTTATCTTTTAGGAGGAGCCACCTGCTCCCATTTGGCCCACTCCACGGCCGGCCAGACGGCGTGCAGCATCACCTGATGCTCATGGCCCAGATGCTAGACATGCTAATGTTAGACATGATATTGGTGAGGCAACAGAGTCTAGGTTGAGGAGTTCTATTAGAGATAGACAACCTCATGACTGTTTTGAGTCCTCTATGGATTATGTACTGGTTATCGATGTAGGAGAGCCTCTCACTTACAATGAGGCTATGCGCAGGGGTGATTGTCACTCTTGGGAGAGGGCTATGCAGTCTGAGCTTGACTCATTGCATAAGAATTAGACTTGGGATTTGGTTTCCTTGCCTCAGGGTAAGAAGGCTTTGCCATGCAAGTGGGTGTACAAGCTGAAAAGTACCCTTGGACACCCCGAGCCGGCATACAAGGCTCGATTGGTTGCTAAGGGTTTTAAGTAGGAGCATGGTGTTGACTTTGATGAAGTTTTTTCTCCTGTGGTCAAGATGACCACCCTACGCTTAGTCTTGGCCTTGGTTACATAGCTTGACTTGGACTTGTTCTAGATGGATGCCAAGATGGCTTTTCTACATGGGGACTTGCATGATGAGATTTACATGGAGCAGCCTAAGGGCTTTGTAGACCCTGGCAGGGAACACCTAGTATGCAAGCTAAAGAAGAGTTTATATGGCTTGAAGCAAGTACCTAGGGAATGTTACCATAAGTTTGATGCATTCATGTAGTCACAGGTCTACAGTCGCAATGCTATGGATTCGTGCTTGTACATGAAGAAAACCTATGATAGTTCTTTACTGATTTTGGTACTCTATGTGGATGACATGCTTTTAGCAAGGACAACTCATGAGGAGCTAGATGCTCTTAAGGCTCAGCTCAAAAAGATATTTGAGATGAAAGATCTGGGACAGGCCTCTCATATACTTGGTATCCGTATTATGTGTGATAGATCTCAGGGACTGCTCTATCTATCACAGAGGGAGTACATTCATAAAGTCCTTGAGCACTTCCGCATGTAGGATGTTAAGCCTATTGGATGTCCATTACCTTCTCATGGGAAGGTTTCATAGGCCGATTGTCCACAGAAAGATGTGCAGAGGGCCAAGATGGCCAAGATTCCCTCTGCATCAGCAACAACGGGCAGTCTTATGTATGCTATGATAGCCACCCGTCCAGATATAACTTTTGTAGTTGGGGTTGTGGTATGTTATATGGCTGCACCTAGCAAGAAACATTGGGATATCGTGAAGGGTATCATGAGGTACCTAAAGGGCATAGCAGAGATGTGTCTTTGTTATGGCAGCCAGGATACACGAGTCGTGGGGTACACTGACTCTGATTATGTAGGACACACAGATAATAGAAAGTCCACTTCTGGCTATGTCTTCACTTATGCTAGAGGGGCTATCTCTTGGATGTCTAGGGAGTAGAAGTGTATGACTCTTTCTACTACAAAGGCCGAGTATGTTGCAACCACAGAGGCTTGCAAGGAGGCTATCTAGTTAGGCCGTTTGATTGTAGACCTTGGTATGATAGATGCTATGCCTACATGCATTTAAATTCTATGAGTGCCATTCAGTTGGCCAAGAATGCTATCTTCCATGAGAAGACAAAACATATTGAGGTGTGGTATCACTTCATTCGTGAGGTCTTTGAGGACAGGTTTGTTAACCTTGTCAAGATTTTGACTGAGCACAATCCTGTAGACTTGCTCACAAAGAGCCTTACTACTGAGCGCTTTGCCTTCCTTAGGAGATTGATGGGCATTGTATGAGATGACGTCTTTTTCCTCATCCTGTTGTACATGTGTACATGTTATACTATCTTTTCTTTTTTCTCTCTCCCTAGGGAAAATTCACCTTTAAGTGGGAGGTTGTTGGGGGTAAAGGTGCCTCCGCCTAGACGCCCATGTATTACTACACTAACAGTAATTGCCACTGTACATTGTAGGTGATGGGCACCCATCACAGTCACTTATTCTTTATTCTTTTAGTGACAGTTTGAAATGAAGGCCCGGCCACACATTGTGGTTGTTGGAGTTTTCACTTTTGAGTCTCTCTCTCTCTCTTGGCTCTTGCTCTCCATCTGCCATAGCTCTCACCGCAAAGCTTCTTCCTCTTGGGTTCCACTTCCCTTTCAGGTATAATTCAGTCATGGTGATTGTGGATATGCTAACAAAGGTCACTCATCTTATCCTAGTCAAGACCAAATACAAAGATTCAGATATTGCATGACTGTTTGTGAAAGAAAGCTTTAGGCTTCATGGACTGCCTAAACGGATCATTAGTGACCATGACTCTCTGTTTACATCACATTTCTGGCCCAACTTTGCTTTAACAGCTTACCATCCCCAAAGTAATGGTCAAATAGAGTGGGTTAATCAGGTCATTGAAGATATAGTGAGAGCTTATTGTTCTAGAGAACTGATAAGGTGGATACCATATTTGCCCTTAGTAGAATTTTCTTACAATGCGTCATATTACCAGAATATTCAAATGACTCCATTTCGAGCATTGTATGGGCAAGATTGTTTGGCGCTACTGAATTTCTCTTATCCAACCCTAAAGGTTGAGGCTTTAAAAAAAATGCTAGACGACATGGATGATCAAGTCAAAACTATCAGATAAGACATCCAAGCTGCCAAAGAACGCTAGAAAGCTTATGCTGATCTAGGACGGCAAGAGCGTATCTTCCAAGAGGGAGTCATGGTTTTCATCCATGTATGCCCAAAGAAGAGTTCTCTGTCATTAGGAAATTTCAAAAAGTTGAGTCCAAGGTATTGTGGATCATACAAGATTCTCAAATGCCTACAACTGCAACTTCTTGATCCTGTGAAAGTCCACAATGTATTTCACGTTAGTCTTCTGAAAGCTTATGTGACAAATCAAGATCATATTCCTGATGACTAGCAAATTGTAATGCCTAGCCAAGGAGCCCTTGAACTCTAGCTTGATAAGATTCTATAAGTAAAAGAGAAACCTCTAAGAAACAGAACCATTAAAGAGTATCTTATCTAGTGGAAGGACTATCATGAGGAGGATGCCATCTGGATAAAAGAGATAGCTCTAGAAAAATAGTTTCCTCAGTTCTTTTCGAGATGAGGACATCTTGATTCCTCTAAGGAGGAGAGGATGTAATATCCCCACCATAACACTTCATATCAAGAAACAAATTTGGGCTTGAGACGTTTTTAAAAATTACTCGTCGAGCTATCACATAAGTGACCACATGTAATTTTCTTAATATTGAGTCTTGCATTGAATCAATTCCATAATTTGACACGAGAAGATGCCCCAATGTTCCCAACCAACAAAAAGCAAATACATCTCGTAAATAATATTACGATGACTTGATCATAATTTTTTTTGCATTATATTTGTTTCAACATTCTAGATTCCATTTAATACATTAAAGATCGCATTGATTTTGTAATTGCAATACAAATCGTAAAAGCCTTAATCTGTAGATGAAGAATGCGCAAGAACGAGCATGATATTAAGTAAGTTAAGTATCAAAGAGTATGACATGACTTTATAAACTAGATAAGTCATGATGTAACTTGTTGGCCAAAAACCACAAGATGAAGTCATTTTGAAGAAAAAAATATGTTTTTGAAAAAATAGGCTAAAACTCATGATGTTTTTTACACCTAGAAGGAGAGAAAGTATAAAATAATCATCCCTATGCCACCATCCAACAAGTAGGCAATCAAAATACATTTTTAATAAAGCTCACTTGGCTCTTGACAAGTAGCCAAAAGAATGAGTCAATTGCATGCGCCTCCTCATGCCTATAAATACACCCCCTCTCCTTCACAAAGAAAGCAAGAAAGACCTCCTGATGATTGGAAAATTTCTATACTTCTCTTTTCTATTGTAGCTTAAGCCTTGAAGGGGGAAAATACACCTCTTTTACCTCATTTTCATTTTCTCTACTCCCTGTTATGCCTTCAACCCATACGACCATACCGCTAAGTGAAACACTAGTGAAATTTTTCTGGACGACCACCGCAACTCTCACTAAAACTACCATGTCAATTTCCCTTGACATACATGGCTCCACGAGGTCATAGAAATTCAAAAAGCCCATTTGAAGCAAGGGAAGCAAGGAACATGGTTGATGGAGAAAATGACGCGGTAGGAATTGACGAAACCCGAGAGGTAACATCTCGTCGGTTTGGAAAAAAATAATGTTTTATAAGCTTATCGATATATTTGGCTTTAAACGATTATAAAAATATTCTAAATAAAATGTATATGAATTGCATTTAAGAAAATATATTAATTATGGCTTATTTTGTGATATTTATTATTACTTATTAATGACGCATGTGATCATAATAACAAAAAAATGTAGACATTGTTAAGGAAGGGAATATTTTATAAATTTTCCCTGAAAGTGACTATCTCTATTTCATTTTACTAATGATGAACATATGCATATGAGTTTTATAATAATTTATACAAAATCATTTAGATAATATCATGAAATAATCATTGCATTAAATCAACAAAAAATTGCATAGGAAAATATATACTGGACATGCATAAATTAAGTGCGTGGAAATATAATTCGATGTCTGAAAGATGAAAGAAAAATGCACTTATGATTTTTGCATTGCCTAGAATAAAGTCTTCAAAAAAACAATCAACATTGTACTTAGGATATAGTTAAATGAAAATTGGTCTTTCTAGATAACATTAAAAGTTTGGCAAATGGTCGAACAATATCAATTAAATCATAGAATACGAGTATAAAAAATAAAATTTATTTTTTTGCTAAAAATACACAATGTTAATATTAATGATTATATTAGCGAGAGTGTCAATATCATGAGTTGGCGCACGTATGAACCGGTGAGAAAACCTAACCTAAAATATTGAGAATGTTGAAGCAAAAACAACTATGAAATGCTCGACAACCCTAAAACTATCAGTATCATGAACTTAAATAAATATTGAAAGTTTGCAAGACTTATTGGACATTGATAAGAATTTGTCAATACAAATTCTAAAGTCTAAACAAACTTGGAAAAGCATTTGAAATCTTGCTGAGCGCAGATTAGGGCAGGGCAGCGCATGAATTGTCTACCATAGGTATAAATGCCCATATTATCTTTTAGGGAAAAAATACCAATTTTTTCATAAAGAGAAAATAGACTTCGGAATCACGAAATAACTTGTGGATCCCGAAAAAGAGTTGCAAGAAGAAAGCGAAACCCTAACAATAAGGTGGGACCTTAAAAGAGAAACCCTAGATTTGGGTGGGACTACTTCCTATGCTAAAAACACTTGTTGTTGTTTCTTTTTGATTTGTGCATGCATTGATGGTTGCATAGGAAATATTGATCGTGCTTGATGTAGTTAGATCTGATTGTAAATATATAATCTAGATAATAAGAGTAAAGATCGCTCTATGCCTCCCCCACAGCTAAACATAGAACCTTACTCCAAGGGGGATTTTTTTGTACTGCCCGCGCGAGGAGCTTTGGACCTGGACCGGCACCGATGGCAAGAGGTTGCTCGGTGAGGAATCCATTAGATAGGAGGAGGCAGAAGTGCTAGGGGGACTCTGGCCATAAACCTCTTGATCGCTCCTAGGAACTGCCTGACCATCACACGAATCAAGATGGGATCCTGGAGTCCCTGGTACTAGTGAAGGGACGAAAATCTTGGTGGGTTTCTTTTCTTCTACGTAAACAAAATGGATTTTTTGGTGAATGGAGGTTAATCTTTTGCGTAGGCAAAAGGGGAAAATCATTGTAAATAACTTTGTGAAATAATAAATAAATATGTTTTGCCAAAACACTGTTTTCTTTGTCTTGTGCTGTAAAATTATGCAAAGGAACATGTGATAATGGGTTAATTAACAAAGCTGATTTTATATGCCATAAATTAATGTGATACGTAATTAGAAAACTAAAGAAAACCATTTGTGGGAAGCGGGTGGGTGAGATCTGTGACAAATCTGTCCTATGTGTACGAAAACCAAAGAGAGAGTGACAGACAAAGAAGGGTAGCATCCATGCTCCCTCTTCAATCCATTATCTTCCACACAGTCAACACAACACACATACAAAGATCAAGTAGCCTAGATGTAACTATGGTTAAGTTAGTAAGACTCAACCTTATTCAACTAAGGTAAATAACTAAACCAAGGTTTATGAGCTTAACTCTCAACACTCCCCCTCAAGCTCAAGTGTGGTACTTCACTCCAAGTAGCTCTCTAAAATGCACAAACTTATCTTTACCCGGTGATTTGGTAAAGATATCTGCAACTTGATCTTCTATCCTCATATGGACCAAATCAATGTCACCTACAATCACTTTTTCTTTGATAAAGTGATAGTGTACCACAATGTTCTTAGTCCTAATATGATAGACATGATTATTGGCTAGGAGCACACTACTCATATTGTCACAATAGAGTGTGATAAGCTTGACTTCTTGCATGCCCAAATCATCAAGAAGCTTCATGATCCATGCTGCCTCACATGCAGCTAGTGCAACACCTCTATACTCTGCCTTAGTACTAAAGAGTGAAACTTTAGGTTGCTTCTTATTGCTCCAATTGATCATACTCCTACCAAGGGAAAATGCATATCCACTAGTAGATCTCCTATCATAGGCACTTCCTACCCAGTCAACATGCGTATATCTTGTAGCCTCCAAAGGCTTACCGTGCTCATAGAATAGACCATAATCTGATGTAGCCTTCACATATCTCAAGATCCTCCTCACTGCATCCAAGTGAGAATTCATAGGTTTTTTCATGAATTGGCTAATCAGTCTAACTGAATAGCTAAGATCCGGTCTAGTAATGGTAAGTTAAATTAGGCTATCCATCATTTGTCTATACATAGTGACATTCTCAATCTCATGTCCAACATCTGTGAGTAGCTTAACATTTTTCTCCAATGGAGTGCTCAAAGGCTTGCAATCCAACATACCATACTTGGTTAACATGTCTTGTGCATACTACTTTTGCAACAACCAAGCACCATGAGGTGTAGAGACAACCTCAATCCCAAGAAAATACTTCAGTTCACCCAAAACTTTGACCTGAAATTCAACATGTAATATTTCCTTGATCTCTCCAATTCCTATGACATCATCACCTGTAATGATCAAGTCATCCATATAGATGACTAATATCACATAACCATCCCTTGTCTTCTTTGTGAATAGGCTATGGCCAGCCTTGCCCATAGTGAAACCAAGTTTTATAAGCATGCACTTATCTTAGCATTCCAAGCTCTATGTGCTTGCTTCAACCCATACATTGCTTTCTTCAATCTATACACACGTGTAAGAAAATCTGGATGTACATATCCCTCGGACTGATCCATGTATACTTCCTCAATCAAATCATCATTGAGAAAATCATTCGTCACATCCATCTGATACATGCTCCATCCTCTAAATGCTGCCAATGCAAGCACTACTCTCACGGTTGCCATTTTAGCAATGGGGCTGAATGTCTCCTCATAATCAAGACCATATTGTTGTGCATACCTTTTTGCCACAAGTCTTGCCTTGTATCCTTCCAATGTGCCATCTGATTTGCACTTCACCTTGTATACCCATTTGCAACCAATAGGCATTTTGCCTTCAGATAAATCAACCAAATCCCAAGTGTCATTTTCAGCCAATACTGAATATTCCTCATCCATTGCCTTACACCAATGATCATCCAAAATAGCTTTAGAAAACTTTTTGGGTTCCTTGAAGCTAGTGACTTTTGCCATATATGCATAGTGCTTCACTGTGTAGCCACTGTATGTAAGCCTATTCACAAGTTTCTTGACTCTTTCTAATCTCCTCAACTGAGGTGTAGTATGAGACTCTCCTCATGAGGTGGTACATATCCAGGAGTCACAACTGATGGAATACCAAACTCACTATCCAAGATGTCAGTGCCAAGTGAATCATAACCACAAGTGAGTGGCCCTTTAACATCATCAAGTTTGCCTTTGCATTTATCCACATTTCTCCACCTCACTGACATACCCGTGTCAGTGGACAAAGATGCTAAAGTCCTCAATCTACGTGGTCTAAGGACTAACGGATGTAGTAGCATATTTAGAAGGCCTAGAAATTTATGCACTCTCATTTGTATCTGCATGTACATAAGTCTATTGACAAACATCATCATCATTCATCAAGATGGTCTTCTTCTCATGCCATGACTTCAGCTCATCAAATACTACATCTCTTGAGACCAATGTCACATGAGTAGAAGGGTTGTAGCATTTGTACGCTTTCCTATCTTGTGCATACCCAATAAAGATGGCATTTTCTGCCTTTGGATCAAGCTTCTTCCTCTTCTCATTTGGAACATGTACATATGCCAAACATCCAAAGACCTTAAGATGGCTAATATCTAGCTTTATCCCATAAAGCCTCTCATGAGGAGTCACATTATGTATCCTTGCTATCGGTGTGTGATTCATGACATACACAACAATCATTATAGCCTCTGCCAAATATGCATTTGGTAAGATCTTCTCATTTAACATGGCTCTAGCCGATTCCATGATCACCCTATTTTTCCTTTCTACCACACCATTTTGTTGTGGTGTGTACCTACATGTCAATTGCGTCTTTATTCCATGGGCTGCCAAGAAGTGATCAAAGTCTTAAGAAACATATCCTCCACCACTATCAGATCTCAAGCATGAGATGTACTAAGGCAATTCTTTCTCCACATGTCCCTTGAAGTCCTAAAAAGCATCCATGAAATCACTCTTGTGCTTCAGCACATACAACCATATGTACCTACTATAGTCATCTATGAATGACACATAGTAACGTGATCCCCCAAGAGATGCATTTTGTGAGGGTCCCCATATATCAGAATGTACAAGCTGTAATGGTCTAGTAGTAGTGCTTACATGCCTCATAAATGGAAGCCTTGATTGCTTCCCAAATTGACATGACCAACATATATGTCCCACTTCCACATGCTTGAACTTAGGGAGTCCAAGTACAACTTGCTTATGCTGCATATTCTTTAGCTTTTAAACATTTACATGACCAATCCTCTTATGCCATATCTCAATGTCCCTTATTGTAGCATTGTCATGTGACTACATAGCAACATTCAATGTTGGAATTTTTGTATCCAATGTAAACATCCTGTCATTTCTTTTTCCTTTAGCAATGAGTTTGCATCCTTGACCATACTCTTCAATGTAGCAACCATCTCTATTGAATCTAACTTGTAGATTCTGTTTAGCTATGTGTACTAGAGAAAGCAAGTTTTTTGCTATGTAGGGTACATGTAACACATCATAAATACTATTTTTCTTGTCACCATGCATCATCAAAGGAACACTACATGTATGCTGAATGTCATGATGCGGATCGTACCCTTTGCAAATTTATCCATGAGCACCTTCTACCAATGTGTCAAACCACTCTCCATGAGGAGTCATGTGGTTAGATGCCCCTGGGTCTATATACCATACATCATCTGGTTTGCCTTATGTAGGCAACCCCTTCTTCACATGTTGTATAGCAAACAACCTATCATCCTCCTCCATACCACTAGAAGAAGCATAATTACCATGTTGCATTCCTCTTGCTCTTTGATCATTCTGCTTCTGGTAGCAATCTTTAGCTACATGCCCATATTTGCCACAATAGTGGCAATCCTTATTTGCATTTGATTTTTGTCCATGACTCATTTGGGCTTGCTTCTAAGTGCCTCTTCCTCTAAATGAGTAACCACCTCTTCCACGAGCATTTAAGGCACCTCTATTTGCTTGAGGCTGCCTATTTTGCCATCTAGTACCTTGTTGTCTATGGGTTGCATATGCATTTCCTGCACCTCTTCCTCTCAAGTTTGATCTTCCTCTTCCACTTGTACCCCTTTTATTTGAGTAGAAGACATTGCCACCATTGTTTTTAGACCCACTGAAGCTTGTATTGAGTCCAAGTTTCACTTCTTCATGCAATAGAAGTGCCACAAGTTCATCAAAGTTAGGCTGCTTGTGATGTATTGATATGGAAGTGTCAAATTGCTTATACTCCTCTCCAAGACCACGGAGGGTAGTGACCACTAAATCATCATCCTCAAATTCAGCTCCAACAGAGCCTATTTGTTCTACAATTGTTCTAATCTCACTCACATAGTCTTCAATAGACCTTCCATTCTTGGATATGTAGCTGAATTTTTGCTTCAATTGTGTCTTTCTTGCATGAGTGACATGACCATAATTCTTCATTAATAATTTCTGAGCAGCTTTTGGTGAAGTACAATTTGCAATTTGCATAGCCTTTGTGTCTAAGACACATAAGGATAGCCAATGCAAGACCTTGCTAGCCTTTTCCAACCATGTCCTATGTGCCTTTAATTGATCTTGTGTTGTTTGAGGTTTATCCTTTGGTAGCTTGGGCTCATCTTCAAGGCCTGTGACTAGGTCCCAATAGCCTCTTCCAATTAAGAAAATTGACATCCTGAACTTCCGTAAAACAAAGTTATTGTAGTCTAGCTTCTCACCTACTATCTGGGTGATAGTATCCTTCTCTCCTGTGTTTGCCATTCCAAAGTCTTCAGCTTTACAAAACAAGTTTTGATGTAGAGAGCCAATTTCCCAAAATGCCGGCATGCAATGTACTTCAATGACCCTTGCAATTCACAAAAGATTTATAACGGCTAATATTCCTTTGAAGTTTAGCTTTCCAATATGGATCAAGCACAAATAGTGCTAACAAACTCAACCAGAGTCACATACAATAGACAATGGAGCTGCGGCATTCTGAACTTGCTACTAATGTGCTATCTTTAACATCTTCTTCAACACAGATGTCATTTACAGTTGATTCATTGTTCCCTGCTTTGTTTGACATAGAGTTATCTGTTGCTATTACATCATCAACACCTCTCCTAATGCATTCTTTGTTGAGACCTCTTGTATAGCATACAATTGAGAGAAAACCTCACCTACCAATAAATTTGCACAATTCCCAAAGAACTTTGCATTCCTTGAAGTAAACTAGTGTGATGCTACAATGTCAAATGTAATGAGTTGACAATCCAATTTGAGGCCAGTAAAACATGGTGACACTGATTAGGACAATGGAAAGTGTGAAACTGAAATTGAAGAACCAATTAGGGAGAGTCCTGAGAATTCAATATCACTTAAAGGTGGAGTTAGCAGCAGTAGGAAATCCTAGAAATGGTAGTGTCCTTGCAACTGAGACAACATAAGAGATGGTGGTAAATCCTACGGTTAACCAACAAGGATCTAATTCAAGTAGGTCACTGTTGGAAACAGGCATGTTCCCAACCAAGCACACTCAGTAATCCTCCTCTCACAAAGATTATTAAGGTAGTAAATTACAACAACTCGTGTGTGAAAGGAAAGCAAGATGTGACCATTCTTTTTAAGGCAACAAGGTTTGATGGATGTGGCGCTGGTAGACAACAAGTACTTGAGGGAAAGCCATCCTCTTTTGCTGATTGATTTCTATGAAAAGTATTTGAGGTACAACTCACCAACAACTGTGTAAATAAGGATATGTTATGAATTGGGCCATTGCTCTTGTGTCTCAAATGAGGTCACCAGCTCTATAGGTGGTTGTTAGCCTGCCTAGTAGTAGGGTTATGAACTTGCCTCCATCAACAAGGCTCGAGTCCCCTCACTTTCCATCAGGTGATCATATGCCAAATCTTCTCAAACTATAGTGCTAGAATGTGCACTCTTCGTTCGATTAGAGACGAAAAATCCAATGCTTCATTCGTTTCATTAGCTAATCATAAGCAGGTCTCAACAATTAAACTGCAGTGCCTCGAGGCATATGCCGATGGTACCATCCGAGAAGTATCAAACCCAACCAAACTAACTTTTGACGCTGCATACAATGTCTGCAAGCATGCCATTGTTTGAAAATCTGTCTCCCAAGATTCTTACGCACTTCAGTGATGAGAGAGTGGAAGACAGTCACCTTGGTTTGAAGAATTTTGCACTTCAAGCAAATGCCACAAATCTGAATGCTTTTGTCCAATCTCTTCGAAGAGACTTAGTGGAGTGTATTTTGAGAAGAGAACAATAACCCACTTTGACACCATGTACGAAAACCAAAAAGAGAGAGATGGATAAAGATAAGGCCAAAAGGGTAGCAACCATGCTCCCTCTTCAATCCATTATCTTCCACAGAGTCAACTATAAGTCCAACAAACCACACATACAAAGATCAAGTGACCTAGATGTAACTATGGTTAAGTCAGTAAGACTCAACCTTATTCAACTAAGATAGACAACTAAACCAAGGTTTATGAGCAATGGATGGTCCTAGTAAACTGGGAACTTCTCTTAAGAGATTGAACGAAACGTTAATTAGGAAAAATTATGTAGAACTGAGTGTTGACTTACCTAGGGTTAGGTCTTAAAACCTTGATTAGTAATTATCTTAGGGGAAAGGTGCAGCGGATGTGCTAGAACTCCGTTAAGGTTCCCTAAATCCTAACCAGTTGTTGGAAAAAAGCGTTGCACTCCATGAACCAAGGGTAACTACGATCGCTCCAGTCCGACGAGAAGCCCTTGTGGGCCGATGGAGCTAGCTAATGCATCGGGACCTCAATTGTCAAATTAGGACCCTGAGCTTGCAGGTTGATCCTCATGGGAACATTTGGTATATCTTCTATTACGGGGTGGACATTGGGAAACCTAGACAGTAAACCTCGTGCATTCTTGCAAGTGCCTAGCGAAGCCATCTAGGATAGTTCCTTGATAGACCACTAAAACATGCTACCAAGGAATTGTTAGGTAGGCACGTGACACCTGGGTAGTCCACCAATTAGTTTGATCCACACTTGAACTATTGGGGAAGTGCCTCCTATTATTTCTAATCAGTATGTTGTGCATTGTCTCCCACACCACCTTTTCAAATGTAGCTGTTGGTATCAAGAGGTGCATGGTCTTCTAATAATGGTGGATCTCTCGGAGGGCCACAGTGCCTAGCTTCCATCGACACTTGCAATGGTGGTGTGGTGATGGTGGTGGTGCAGCAGGGGGAGGTTTCTTCTGTGTGGGAGTTCTTGGGGGGAATCTCCGAGTTGCTTGCTTGGTGCGTGCCATGTCTTCTAGGAGTGAGAACTTGAAACACATAACTGAAATGGGTAAAATGAGATGAAACTTTCAACTTATAGCTAAACTTTTAAAAAATCCATAAACTTAAATTAATGTATCTAGATTTTAGAAAAAATATCACCAGTGATCAGATTGACTTGAAATTTTACCTATGGACTCTTTAGGACACATCAACTATCCAAAAAGAATGCCCCATTGGAAGCATCTGGGACATCTAGCCAAAGGCTTGTGTGTGGAGCCCTTAATCTAGGAAATTAGGGCTCCATATGCGAGTCTCTAGCTAGGTGTCCCAAAGGCTTTTGATGGGGCCATTTTTAAAGTTTTCATGAGTTCTTATGATGCTCGACACATGGGTGAAGTTTCACTAGATTCCGATTTATAAAATTGACGACTGAATATTTTTTTAGAAAATGCATTAATTGGATTATACTTTACTAAGAACAAAAAAATTCACCAAGTGTGCGTACTTGCATATTAAATGTATTCTCGACCAAACTACGTGTGACATTGGAAACGTAAAAATTCACAAAACACAAGTCATGGGCAAAATGGAATATCATATATCAGATATAATATTGACAAACCATAAAATATAGTAAAGATATAGTAAATTAGCCCAAGTACAACTATTCATCGACGTGTACATGATTGCACATAAATTTTATCCTCAACAAAACTACTTGCAAAATTGGAAACTTAAAAATTCACACAATGAAAGTCATGGGAAAAATAGAATATCACATATCGGATATAGCATTATGAAACCACAAAATACATTATGTATTGTACATTGCACCAAGTACAATTAGAGCTAGGCAAAATTTAGCTCCATTTTGAAGGCTACTACAATTAAATATTTGAAGGTATATTAGAAGAATAACTAGAAACTAAGCTCCATAAAATCTACAACTAGACCACCTGAGCTAAACATAGATCCATTTACAAGGTAGCTTCTCAAAGCATGTTGTTGACATTAAGATTAAATGCATCATCCGTGTTGTTGTGAATCCTACAAACAAATCTACGAGCTTAATAGTGATGCGTCGAGCATGAATGGCTAGAAGTTGACCATCACTCGTGAGATCAATCAAGTAGCTTTCAGCTGCCTCTTGAAGAGCAAGCAAGGCTTGGCTTGACCATCGCCCCACATTCCTTGCATGGTTCCTTGAAAAGAACTTGTGATTATGCCCTAACTATAGATCTTATAGTATTTCTCCCACCAACCTAGAGAATGGTGCCTTAGGAATAATTAAGTTAGCAGTCTTCTGGAATTTCCATATCTTACATGTAGAGTAGTTGTTCCTGGTCTCCAACTTCACTTCTTATGTGTTGAAGGATGTGTATTACCAGCTAGAGTAGTAGTGGGAGCTAGAGCAATGGGAGCACGTGGACCACCATTGTTGGTCACAATAGTATCACCCTTGTTAGAAGCTTTAGCAAGGCCACTATTGTCGGTCACCAGGGGGACTATTATCACTCACATTATGCTCATTAGATTTTGAAGAGTGTTGAGCTCTTGCTTTTGCATGTGCCTTCTTAATAGGAAGCTTGGAACGTGTCATTGTTCTGATGACATAGGATAGAAAACTGGAGAGTAGAGTGAAGAGTGACGGGAAAAAATGAAAGGAGAAACTTGACTTAAATACAAAACTTTTAAACTTATTGTACTATAAATAAACTTTAAAATAACTTTAGTATAAATGAACTTTCAATCTTACTATAGCATAAATGAACTTCTCTCTCTCTCTCTCTCTCTCTCCATCCCATCGCTACCTATATTTTCATATATTGCTTTTCTCACTTCATATATTTTCCTACTTATAGATTTTTCTTGAGAGGTTTTGGAATTCCTCGTATTGTATCTCTAATCTCCTATACTACCATTGGAATAATGGCCTCATAGAATTGGAATCATTGATGCCACCTCCATGATCAGTTGTCTTTTGAAAAGCATAATGAGCTTGCCAGTGAGATCATTCCATGCCTTGAGTTGACCATACTACTAAACTCCCTTGATCTGCAAAGTATGGACCATGTGCCTCAATTATATGTTGCATAAGAAAGAGACTTTAGAAACACAAACTAATTCGCAATGATGAGATATTTTTGTAATGGTGAAAATACTGACCATGTAGTGCATTATGCTATTTGAAGTCCATGCCTCCACCATAGAGTTGTGAAATTTAGCAATTGTCTCTTCAAATGTATTGGCATCACCATCCCTAAACCTCAACTTTTGTAAGAGAGTTGCTAATCTATCTAGGTGTATCCACACTTTTGCCTTTGCAATCCTCATTCTTCCCACATTGCTCAAATCTCGAATAGTAAGGTGCAACTTTTTCCATGCATCATACTTCTCTGGTTGTTTCACAAGTATATTGCCTTCCTCATCTTGAGGTGAAGATAGAAACTTCCTAGCCTTGGGTCCGCCAAAGCATGGTTTGCAAGGGATGTTTCCACTCTTGCCTAATTTTTTCTCATCCTTTTTTATTTCTACTTGGGCCCCATGCAATCCAACTTCAGAGAGGACGTATTTTACCTTCCTACATGTAGCATTAGCTTCTAACACATGCTGCATCTTGTATGTGAAGGATACATGTTCATATACGAGCTTCTCAATTATTCTAACCAAACAATGCAATGTGCAAAAGTGAATCCTTGTCAATGATATTTCCAAAATAGGGCATCAGTTTGGATCCATTGGGATTAACACTCCATTTCTCATGACTTTTAGATCACATGTTGGAGCACCTTATTATTCTATCTTGGAAATCCATTATTTCTTTCCATCTTTTTCTTTCTTCC
This sequence comes from Lygodium microphyllum, assembly GCF_053477565.2. NCBI lineage: Eukaryota > Viridiplantae > Streptophyta > Polypodiopsida > Schizaeales > Lygodiaceae > Lygodium > Lygodium microphyllum. The sequence goes on along the minus strand of NC_141138.1, from coordinate 52,378,382 downwards.
TAGTTTGCATACAACATATACATGAAATTTTTGTATTTGCTACATTCGATAAACCAAACATACACTTCATTGTTTTTAAATCACCTCCAAGATGCCATTCAACTTAATAGTCCCCAAATCCTTCAATATGTAAAGTTGCTCCATTATTTTGATCTTGAATAACACTAGGTATATTAGTGAGATTTAAAAAAACTTTGAGTACTTCATGATCATCCTTAGTACTTCAAATGTTGCAAGCCATTATATTTCATTCTTTGATTGCACACTGAAGTATAAAGGATGGTTTTCATTGATATCATGATCCAACACTCATTCATAAGTGTTATAATCACACGTTCAAGTTTTTTCCCCTTGCTAATGCCACTCTCATCAAGTTTGAGGATAAAATTAAGCTTGCCTCTACGTTCTTCCAAAGACATATCGTAGAACTTGATCATAGCCACCTACACCCTACATATATCCAATACAAAGTTGTTGGATGCATTCAATACAAAGGTAACTTCTTTGGAACCATACTTTAGTATGTGTGTGTGTTCTAGATGTGTAAGCTCACCAATCAGTTCTAAAAATTTCTCATTTAGTTGTTTTCAAGCCTTCTTCATGTGAAATGGTTTTGGCAAAGGCACTACTCACTTAGTTTTGAAGACCTTCTTAAAACCTATATCCAATTGTTGATAGAGCATACTGTATGACTCAGAACTTAGTCCCACCTTATCACATAATCCATGAGCATCTGTAGCAGTACACAAGTTGCTTACATCCCTAAGACTTTTACTTGTGACACCATCCATAATATCCCTAAATTTACGATTTTCCAATGCATTTTTGACCATATCCTTGGTAAGGACTTTAGCAATAGTGTCATTCTCTGCATGAGAAAACATATTTCGCATTGTAGCAGATTGAGCATACATCTATCTATGATATTTTCCACTTCCTTTGGTTAATTGGTGAATTGTTTTAACTAATCAGATGTGTTGACGTGCTTCTTTGGTTTTTAAAGTGGGCCCAATCTCCAAAGTTTTTATGAGCTTCCTCTTTAAGTTTTTGTTCTCCTTCTCCAACTCCATAATTTTAGATTGCAACTCAATATTCTGTACGTGTGTAGCATGCATAGAATCTTCAATGACAGACATTGCTTGTTGTAGGCTTTGATTCTCCCTATCCTTCTCGGCCAACAATCTATATTTTTCCATCAAAGACTACACATATCCTTGTAATCTTCTCTGCATATTTGTTAAGGCTTAATGAACCCTTGTTGATCCTTGTGTCACAATTCTATATATGTATCCATACAATCCTTCATTGCCTTCTCAAACAAACTTTACAAATGATGTTAGCCCATTAAATTGTGGTAGCCTTTGAGTTAGTGGATTAGGTGGATAAATTCACCTATCAACCCAAAGATCCACTTTTTTTTCCTCATATTTCTTTCTTGTTGTATCATGTAATTTATTGCATAATCCCTTTCCACAGTTCTTTTGAACAGTAGTGCATATTCATCCTCCAATTGGAAGTGAATGTCCCTCTTTCTCTTAGTACGTCATGTACCTCCATTCTGCAAAGAAAAATGTATGACAATTTTAACTTGGATTAACATTCAAATCACATAATTATATCCCTTTGATTCACTATATTTGTATTCTTTTTTACCCAATTGGAACTTGCCTCTTTCACTTGATTTCAGTCATGATAGACCCTAATCAACCCCTAGTTAGCCTCTAATCTTATCTTGGAATCAACTTCTTTTTAGGTTCTAAACTTATCTTCTGTTCTATCCAAAATATACTCCCTCTCTTTCTCTCTCTCTCTCTCTCTCTCTATAAGAATTGGTCAAAGATTATTAAACACATTTATACAAAATCTTGGATAGTGAAGAACAATAACATCATTTTACCTTCCACCCACATGTACTCTCTATCACTTATTTTCTTTGTTCATCTCACACAATCAGATACACACACACACACACTCTCTCTCTCTCTCTCTCTCTCTCTCTCTCTCTCTCTCTCTCTCTCTCTCTCTCTCTCTCTCTCTCTCTCTCTCTCGCCATGAATTGTTGCTTAAGGATTAAACAATAATTGTGAAGAATAATAACATTACAGAGATAAAAAAAGAAAGATGCCTCCATTATCACTTGATTGCTTATAGTATGGACTAATGAAGAGGGAGATTGCTTATAGTATAGTGTTGAAGAGGGAGAGTTTTGTAGATGGAGATTATTTGATTTTAGAAAATGGTATCAAAACCACTCCTCAATGCTGCTTCAGAAGATTTCATATGCAAGAAACCGTATTCTGGAGGAAAAGAGAAGAGTACATAAAATTTGGGATAAGACTAGAGCTTTTAGAGGGAAGGAAAAAATGCCTAGAAATGGACATATACTTGTCTAAAATAGATAAAAATTTACAAGGAAATTCTCGAGTCAAAAATGTGTCTTTGGGTAAAAAATAATCTTAAAATAAGATGTGTATGTCAACTTATACTATTTTTTAACTTCCTTCCTTTTAAGAAGTAAAAATGAGGATTCTAGTATATTTTAATGTTGAAAAGGCATGAGGGTATTAAAGAGTCGTATGTTAATGATTGGCTCCGTTTTTGGAGAAGATAGAATTGTACTTTTTTAGTTTTGAGGATTTTGAGAAAAAGTGACCTTATCTTATAGTTTGGGAATAAAATAATATGTGAATTCTATTAAAGTTACAAATACGATATTTGCTTGATTGTAAAAGATATCTTATTATAACATTATTTTGGAATCTCTTTTTAAGAGAGAGGTGAGAGAAACCCCTTAATGGGCAAAAAGAGAGTCCATATTTCTCCTAATCACACACACACAATCTCTCTCTCTCTCTCTCTCTCTCTCTCTCTCTCTGTGAGTTACTCTCTCTTCTCCCATCCATTCTTGGACATGTGGATTTGTTTCCATCAAGAAGGGGTTGCACTGGCATAGCCCCTTCTTAGGTGAAAAAATCCACACTTTATTGCTCTCTCTTCTTCCTAGGCTGTCTATTCTCAAAATTGTGGTTTGTTTTTTTGCCAAGAAGGGGTCGTCAATAGCCCCTTCTTGGGTGAAAAAAAAACCCACACTCTCACTACAAGAATATAGGAGAATAGTGACGGCCATTTCTGACACAAATTAGTGGCGTCGCTATTTGCAATGCAAACGCAATGCAAATAGTGATGGTACTTAGACAAAAAAAGCAGATCGAAACCCAAGCTTGGCATTTTTGCACGAAAGAGAGAAAGAGAGAGTGAACTACATCGTGCATTTGAGAGAGAGAGGGAGAGAAAGAGGGAGAAGGAGAGCTTCTTGCTATCGCCACCACTGTTTGCGAAGAAGAGGAGGAAGTGCACAAAGGGTGAGAAGGAGCCATTGACTCAAAGAGGAGCCACCAAATCCATCATCGGACCTTTGCGGTGAGTGCATTGCTCCCTCTTGGTTTGTTTTTGTTTTTTCTCTTTTTCTTTTTCTTGTTTTTGTTAAAAACGATATATACTAAGAGAGAAAGAGAGGAAATGAGAGAGGGAGAGGAAATAAGAGAGGGAGATGAAGAGAGAAAAAGAAAGAAGGAATGAGAGAGAAAGGGAATAAATATGAAACATAATAAAGAAATAGAGAGAGAGAGAGAGAGAGAGAGAGAGAGAGAGAGAGGGAGAGGAAATAAGAGAGGGAGATGAAGAGAGAAAAAGAAAGAAGGAATGAGAGAGAAAGGGAATAAATATGAAACATAATAAAGAAATAGAGAGAGAGAGAGAGAGAGAGAGAGAGAGAGAGAGAGAGAGAGAGGGAGAGAGGAGAATGAATGGATAAAAAACAAAGAGAGGGTAAGATCTTGTTTTTTATTTCTTCTTTTCTTATTTGTTGTAGTAGTAGTAGTAGTAGCTCTTTAATTTCTTCTTTTCTTGGTGGTGGTGGTGGTTCTTTAATTTCTTCTTTTCTTGTTTTGTTATTGTTGTTGTAGTAGTAGTAGTTCTTTAATTTCTTCTTTTCTTGTTTGTGGTGGTGGTGGTGATGGTAGTGGTAGTGGTTCTTTAATTTCTTCTTTTCTTGTTTGTAGTGGTAATAGTAGTAGTGGTGGTAGTAATAGTAGTAGTAGTTCTTTAATTTCTTCTTTCCTTTTTTTTTTGGTAGTAGTAGCAGTAGTAGTTCTTTAATTTCTTCTTTTCTTATTTTTTATTGTTGTGGTAGTGATAGTTCTTTAATTTCTTCTTTTCTTGTTCTTTTTATAGTAGTAGTAGTAGAGGGAGAGAGAGAGAGAGATGTTTTGTTAAAGATGCACCTTGGGTGTGTTCAACGCTTCGGAAAGGCGAGTGGTGGTAGTGGTAGTAGAGAGAGAGAGAGAGAGAGAGAGAGAGAGAGAGAGAGAGATTGTTAAAGGTGCACCTTTGGTGTGTTTGAGAAGGCGAGTACTAGTAGTAGTAGTGGTTCGGTGCAATACCACAGGACAAGAAACACTCCGACATAGAGTACCTACTTCCTCGTCCCCATGCATAGCATATTAGACTTTACATACTATAGGCCAGGTGGAGACTTTACATGCACTAATTTTGTTAAGTTACAAGAGAATAAATTAATTCTCAAACAATTTAAGAAAGAAAAAAAGAATGATAACAAAAACAATTTGTTCATCGTAACGTAGACCAAATGGAAAACGATGAAGACTGTAATGTTCAAGATTGTGAGGTGTATCTTAATCAGCATGTCCCATGTCCTTGCTCTCAATGTAAGTTGGCAATTAGATGAAAATGTTGATTGTCTATGGAACACGTATCATGCTTCAGCGAGTTTCAATCAGAGATCATTAATCAGGCAATCTCAGATTTTGAGCAAATGGTAAGAAAAGTGTATATCAATAATGCATTGTATTCGCAAACTAATTGAATATCATATACAAAAAAATTGGATGTGGCCGTACAATTTATTACAGGGAGGTGACGTCTCATCCCAAGGAGGAATGCACCCTTTGAGTCCAGTTAGAAGAGTTCGTGGGCATGTGATGGATGGAGTGCCTGAGCCAATCCACCACTTGGAAGGTACTACCCAATCTATACTATCAATACAAGAGGAGACATGCAGCCTTCCAGAAATTTCTACAAACTTGGAGCCTTAGATGGAGGAAATAATTGATGCATTGATGCCCATGGATGTTGAGACATCTGATCTTCTTAGAGAAGAAGCATCCATACCGTTACATGATGGGTTCCGAGTATCTCGCCTGAAGACACTGCTTCCATATGGGTGGAGTGATGCGAGTGTGATCGAGTTGTTCAGGTACCTTCTACATGCACTTCGTTGATTTCTTTTCGGCACCATCATAAAAAAAATTTGTGCTTTTTCAAGGCGTTTTATGATTTTTTTTCAAGTTACTAAAGTATCATATATTACCACTTACAAATACCATGCCTAAGTCTCGTGATAATACACAACATGTTTTACGAAATCTTGGCATGGACTACAATAGTATCCGTGCATGTGTTAATGATTGCATACTGTTTCGAGGAGAGTACGAGACTATGGATACATGTCCAAAGTGTGGTTCTCACAGGTATTGACAGTAATTGCAAGGGCAAACCATCCCTCAAAAAGTTCTTAGACACTTTCCACTTATCCCATGTATACATCACATGTTTCATACATCCGGCATGGCGAGCTTGATAATGTGGCATGCACATAATAGATCCATAGAATGGAGCCACATTGACTCTACCTTTCCAAGCTTTGCCCAAGAGCCAAGGAATCTTCGTCTCGATCTTGCTATGGATGCCGTAAATCCATTCGGTCTGTGCTCAACTTCTTACAGTGTATGGCCTGTAGTTCTTGTTAACTACAACATCCCTCCATGGATTTCTATGAAGAAATGACACCTCATCCTTAGCTTGCTGGTTCCCGATAGCTACAAAGTCAAGAACATGGATGTGTATCTTCGTCCATTAGTCGATGAGCTTAAGATTTTGTGGGAGGAGGGGGTCGCTGTGGAAGATATGAGCAAGCACGATGGTCGTTTCGAGCTATTCTCATGTGGACCATGCACGACTTTCTGTGATTTAGGGAGTGCTCAGGTAAATAGGCTTTCGTTCTCATTGGTAATATCTATCATAGATTGTTCAAGTTTGTATTCATTGGATAGAGGTGTTGGGACATGTCTGGTTACCTCAGGTTATCATGCATGTCCATTGTGTGGGCCACAGTTAGATTCCCGAAGGTCACAAACCATGAAGAAGATGGTATATCAAGCGCACACCGCTTTCCTGCCAGAGGGTCATGAACTTAGGGAAGGTTTTCTTGGACGACCTCCAGCACGAATGAATGCCCAAAGCTAGTACGAGCAAAAAATGGTCCACATGGAGTCACATCCAAACGGAATAAGACAGTTCTCAGTTTTCTACAAGTTGTCATATTGGATCCACTTACAAATCAACCACTTGTTGGATCCCATGCATATTTTCAAGAATGTGGGCAGCTTACTATGGGGCCATATCACAGGAAAGAGAGACACTGTAGGGGTACGAATGGATTTGAAGGAGATAGGCAAGATGGAGGCACTTTGGCTGCAATCAAGTGCTAATGGTCGCTTGCAGCTACCTCGCGCTCCTTGGGTGGGTTTTGTCCACTAAAGAAGAGCACCTTGTGAAGCAAATTATCAAGTCTATCTGCACTTCAATGGGCATGATGCGTTCTCTCAGGTCCTCATTTTCTAAAGATGACCAATTATGAAGGCTAAAATCCCATGATTGGCATAAGATATGTCAGTTTTGTACTATGAATGAATTGTAAGTGGCCTGCGTATTTTGCTATTTGAAGTGTAGTTGTTGTTTGTAATGCTTCTTCATTTGTGGCAGTTTGTACTACCGATTGTGATCGCAAGATGCTTTACTCCAAAAATACGTGGGGTGATTTACAGGTTGTCAAATTTAGTGCAATGAATCTCATAGAAGGAGATCAAGACATCCTCTATTGAATCTGCAAGGCGGGGAGCAGTGGGGACGGTCTGTCTCTTTGAGAAGTACCTGCCCACCAATATGCTTGCGATACAAACCCATCTTCTAGTGCATCTTGCAGATGAAGTGGAGATTGATGGACCTGTCCATATGCGATGGATGTTTTTCTTGGAGCGCTTCATGAAAACCTTGAAAGTCTTTGTGTGAAAATGAGCTCGGCCAAAAGGTAGCATGGGTGAAGGTTGGTTGGTGTTTGTGGCGTTAGTGCATATTTCACAATGGCTACCAACGGTGGATTCAGACAACAATATGCTATGGTCAATGAAGGATGATGGTAGATCGACCGAAAATGTGGTTGGAAAAAGGAATGAATGCTACAATGGAGGAGAAAGCGAATCATTTTTTTATGTTGGACCATGCCTCCATGGAGACGTGGCTCACTAAGTACGAGCAAGTCAGGAAAGATCGGCGGGAAGAAATGCAATCTGAATTTTGACATAATACATGCCATTGAACGATTCGATATCCCGAGGGCATGGAGGAGATGCTGTGTTTTATGTCAATGCAATGGTTGCATGGAGCTTTGAGTGCAGTGTCTCACAAAGGAGCAGAGATGTTAACTAAGGAGTGGGAATTCTCGAGGGGGTGTAGTCCAAATGTGACGACATGTTTAGGCTTTGTCATATCTAGATTTTATATGCGACAACTAATTGATTGTTTCAATGTACAATACAAAATATACAATGTGGCATGGTTGCGCGAATGGTATTTTCGCATGGAATGTATCAACAAAATGTGCTCCACAATAGATTGTGGTATCATGGAAAAGTTTGAGCAAGAGAGCCGACGATGAGCAACGGATCCAAACACTGGTATAGATAATATGTAGTATTTTGAAAACTTGCAAAGTATTATCACAGTGGATTACCGTAGCTTCTCTATGATCCTATTTGATGTGCAGTGGTTCAAAGTGGTACTTGAAGGAGCTAGGGCAACAGTTCGACGAGGTCCATCTGGATTTCTCGAAATAGATTCCAAAAAAAGATGGACGAATTTGCGTGACATGTTTGTATTGCCATCCCATTGTGAATAAGTGCATTAACTCATGTTTTTTTTAATTTTTATTATGACATGGTACATGTCACAAAAGTTAAATCTCTCTTGTATGTGATTTTGAACAGGTAATTTTCTATCCAAATCCCCGACAACCTCGATGGTGATATGTTGTACATTTAGCTCCTTGAAGTGCGAGAGTATATGATCAAAGAAATGTTCCCAGTGTAGATAAGGATAGTATGCAAATAGAGGGATTGATATTGCAAGGGGCAGAGGCTACCAAAAGCTTGGAGCATGTAGAGGAGCCATAATCGGGTAACAATGATGAAAATACAAGAGTCCGAGAATTCTTTAAGAACGACGTAGACTCATTCTTTTGTGGTGACTTGTCTATTGACCTTCCAGTGTATGTGGAGTTATGTCAAGAGATTGACATGGGACCATAGGGTACTTCATACTTGGAGTATCCATCTACTCAATTTGTTGACGAATCGCTTATAAGAATACATAAGAAATGTGTTTTAAGTAAGATCATTTTTTGAAGGTTTATATTACTGTGCTTTGCTTGATTTATATTGATTATGCTAACATTAAATTTTGTATGTGCAGGTGACCTTTGTGGATATTTGGATTCGTACGATGAGTTGAGGGATGAGCGACGAGTAGCTACACGAGATCTTCACACGTATGTCTCCGGATCAAATGGCTCGATTCACAGATATAGCGGACTAGGAGCTGTCTCGGACGCCATCACGCTGTTTCGTTAGATCTACTTTGGTGCATTCTGATGCTTCAATTTTCAGTAGACGAGGTTGATGCTCTAGACTTGCGGACGGAGGGAGTGGTTCTGGGGGATGTTGCAGAGACGTGGATGCATTGAGCTTGCGGTTGACTTGGGATACAGGTGCTACTCCTTGCTCTCGTGTAAGTTCGAGAGAGCGTGGCTCATGTGGTTATTGTGGAGGTACTGATGCAGTGTCTTTGTCTCATCGTGCTATGTCACCTATGGGATTTGTCACACCTGTGGGGACGTCTACTCCAGTCACTCCAGCTTTTTCTCTCATCTGTGCATAGGTGGCACCCCTATGGGTACTACTCCAAGAGATACTACCTCGGTAGGTATACTGGATGTACAGGGGTCTCTTGGATATGCCCAGGAGCATGGTTGCATGTGGGAGAGGACACATCTTAGGCATACCCCATAGGGGTATGGATACCTTGTAGATGATAGTATGTGAGCCATCATCATGAATGATGAGGGGAGGAGGGTGATGGCTAGTATGAGAGAGTTGTGCCATTAAGTTTTTTTGCACAACGTCTTGGATCATTGGAGGAACATACCGAAGGGGAGCAAGGACTGCATAGTAGCATCCTTGCATGAGGAGTTTTCGATACCTGCTACAGCAGACATATAGGTTTTCCATAGGCTGGATGATGGAGTGCATGCATACATACATGTCACACCCATAGACAATCAGACGTACACAAGGCACTTAAGAAGAGTGGGGCCTTAAAGCCCAAGTGGCTAGACGTAGATGACTAGTGCCGACTCAAGGAGGAGGCTACAGATTCTTCAGGACGTTGAAGACAGTAGCGCAAGGCGATGAGGACAAGACTAGAGGCAAGAGTGGTCCATTATCTTGGGAGTGGCGGCCACATAACTTATTTGGAGGACTTTGTAAGTTTTTCTTTTGTTCTACTTGCTTTTTTTTTTTGCAATATCCCTTGTACTAACAATCATGTTTCTAGCAGTTGTATTTTTTTTCTTTGCAGCTCTCCATTACAAACCGCGATCCCACCAGCCTAGAGACTCGATATGTAGAGAGACACGGTCTCAATGCATTGATCGACTGATTGTATGGATGCGACGGCCTAGTAAGTCACTCATCTTTCTTGTCTGTAGATTCTAATTTTAATTAAAATGCATTATTGTATGGTGGACTGATGTGTAGTTGTTTTTGTTTTGTAGAGTTTGTTTGATGCTCCTTTGTGGCGAGACGAGCTTTTGGATGGCGAGGATCTATAGCTCGCCCTTGGATCCGTGGAGTGCACATCCTTTTTTTTTTGTCATGTGATTTATATAGGTATTTTCTATGCACTATCTTATTATCATCCTTTGTATCTTGCCATGATTGTACCATCGCTTTCATTATGCAATCTTGTATTTATGTTATGTATCGGTCTTATGGATTCAAGTACAATTTGCCTTCATGGAGACGAGGATTGTGCACTTTACTGTAATAGCCCGAATAAAGCACATAGCTGCCACAAAATTGTTTTTCCCTGTAACCGTCGCTATTAGCGTTGCAAATTTACTACAGGCATCACTATTAGTGTTGCATATCATCGCTATATGCGATGCTAATAGTGATGCAGTTAGCAATGCATATAACGATTGTTAACCCCAACACGAAGAAAGAAAAAGGAAGTGGAAAAGACGCAGGGCAAAGGCGGAAAAAAGGTAGCCCGACTGAAGAAAGAAAAGGAGAAAAGGCCAAAAGCGCAAGGGCAACCTTAAAAGTCCAAGGCAAAGGCAAAAGGGGAAAGGCGCATGTTAAAATAAAAAGGTGCACCCTGAAATCTTGTAAAAGAGCGCCGGGCTCTCACCCGTGCAATTTGTAAATGTAGACGGACGGTGGACAGGAAGCTAGGAAGATAGAAGGACAATGGGAAAAAGGGCTTAGACTATGGCCGGCCATGTAAAAAGGGGAAGAGGGAATGACCGCCCAAAAGGGATTTAGGGTTTTGTATATAAAGTTGAAAAGTGAATGAGAAGCTTATTCTTGTGTGTGGCCAAAAGTAGCTCTCCTCTTCTTCTTCTTCTTCTTGTTCTTGCTTGCTTGATCTTGTGCTTGAGAGAGGGAGTGTGAGAGTGTGAGGGAGTGAGTATGTGAGGGTGAGGGACCGAGGAGGAGAAGCTCTCCATCTTCTTCTCTTTCCTTCTCTTCTCTTCTCTTCTCTTGTCTTGCTCGCGGCGATGGAGCTTGGAGCGTGGAGCTTGAGGATGGAGCTTGCTTGAAGCTTACACTTGGATCGTGGAGCTACCGGAGTGCGCGGGAGAGGAGGTAACTCGAACCGCATCAAGGTAAGCTCACTACACCCGTAAGGTATGCATTGCGTGTCGGCTATGTGAGAGGTAGCCATTAGTGCTCGGCTTGGAACGCTTGAATCAATAAGCGGTCCGTGGGTCTTGGCGGTTGAGTGAAAGCTCCCACATTTTGGTTCCATTGCCGGGACAACGGATTCAAGCCTTGAGCACTTGTGCGCTTCGAATCGAGCATCAAAGTAAGGGGTTTCCCCCGAACCGGTGCTTGAGGTAGATAGGTAGGAAGAGAGGGGGTTGAAGATGGCATTCGATCTCCTTGGCAAGTAGGTTTTTTGCTTTCTTGAGATTTATGTTGTGGAATGGAGTAGTATAGGTATTTATTTTGTGATTTGGATGCATTTAGGATAGGAAAAAAATAAAGAAAAAAAAACAAGCAAACAGTAGGGTTTTCTGTTGCTGTATAACAGGCTAAAATAGGGAAACAGGGGACCAGATTCAAGTTTCTGGGTGAGACATGGACTGGGAACTAGCTGTAAGGTCCTGCAGCGCTGGGAAAGCACCTTAAGAGACCTAGGAGGCCAAGACAGACCTCATTTCCTTGGTTGGCCTTGTGAAAGAGAGAGAGAGAGAGCTTCTGGTTAACAGGACGAGGAAGTGCTACCCCGATTTCTAGGCGACAGCGATTCATGCTGCTCCAGGTGAGTCTAGTGCTTCCCAATAAGTGCTCTAATTAGATCTAGGAAGTCTGTGGTGATTGTGTGCAGCAGACAGTAAGGAGGGGTCAAACGCGAGGGAATCGCGCCCGCCGCCGACGCAGTCAGACCAACTCGCAGTGGTCCGATTCCCAGAATCGGACCACCCGAGTTCAAGAGTCGAACCGTCCAACTTCCAGAATCGGACCGCCTGACTAAGAGTGAGTCGGACCAATCTGGTCCGATTCCCAGAATCGGACTAGCCTGATAGGACGTGCCACGTGGCACTCGGATCACTCAGATTTGGACCAACCCGTCCGACTCGGACTCTCGGACCACTCGGACCAACCCGTCTGATTTTGAGAATCGGACGCTCGGACCGACCTGTTCGACTAGGACACTCGGACACTCGGACCAATCCATAATCAGACCACTCAGAATGAGACCTGCCAGAATCGGACCACCCTGTCCGATCTGATTCCCAAAATCGGACCACTTTGAAAATCAGACCACTTTTTGATCCAACTCCCAGAATTGGACGTGACCAAAATCGGACCACTAGGCCGATCAGACCAACCCAAAATCGGACGCCCGATTCTGATAATCGGACTCCTGAAAATCGGACATCTTAGAATCGGACCAAAAACTGTCAAAATCGGACAGGTATCTTGAACACAAATTCTGACGCATCTAAACCCCAAAGTTGACCCAGGACCACGTAGAGCTAAAGGCACATCACAAATCCATCACTAGGCTGAAACTTAGAGCAAGTAGTTCAAGTTTGGCTATAAACGATCCTCCAAATTGTGTATGGCTTTTACCGTAATGGCCCTGCGGGCTGGGGGGGACTGCCCCCCCGGACCCCCGCAGAGGGGGACTCTGCCCCCTCCGCATCTCCCCCAAGTAGGTTGGAGAGAAAACGCGCGTCGTGACAGGCCCTCCAAATTGGACCCTAGTGAAGTAATGGCTCTACACGAGCATGGATTCTCACTTGCAAAAGAGCAGCCAAAAGCCCATACCCGAACAGAGAGAAACAGAGACCCTAGAACATCAATGGGCCAATCTAGCCATCAAGGGAAAAAAGGCCACACCATGAGAACACAAAGACATTGTGTTCAAACCATGTCTAGTCAAAGCAAAATGCAACATCAGCAAGCTACAAATGCCAAGATGACGAGACATGACACTCTTGACGAGAGATGTATCTTGAGCAACACTGCACAGACAACCCAAGACATTGGTGGAGAAACCACGTCTGGTCATGCAAGTGGGGACTCAAGGGCCTTTGTCAGAAGGCTTAAATTTACAAGCCAAGACCCGAAAGATGAAGACATAGTACCACTTGCTTATCTTAGGGTCAAACTCACCGCGAAAAGAGAGCATATTATCGATGCTCTAATTGATGAAGGAGCAGATTTTAACATCTTGACCTATGAATCATGGACCCTACTAGGCCAACCAGAGCTCACACCTAGTGCAACTCTTAGCCCTTATGGGGGACACCCACAAGCACTCATAGGGAAGTGCAAAATCCTTGTGACAATTGAAACAGAAAGCTTGCCTATCCTATTTCATGTTCCTCCAAATAGTGCTAACTACGGGAAAGAAACCCTCCTACGAAGACCCTTCAAAAGGGCGACCAATTGTGAGGCTGACTATGTAGCGCAGAGGATACACCTGACACTACCGGGTGTGAGGATAGTCACAACCTTTAGCAAGGGTGACCTCATCAAACCTTGAGGGAAAGGCAAGGAAGGTGCTAACGTAACAGTCAAGCCTACTAACGAGGGCAAGGACTTGTTGGAAGAGTTGATACAAGCACAGGTCGAACAACGAGGACCAGTGAGTGAGGCCATGCTTGAAACAAAAAGGTCAAGAGACAATGCCAAGGACGGGATTTGGACTTACAAATATCGTAGAAGACCCCAAAAGAAGCCCAAGCCTTATAGACGGAGGCGTCGATGGAGAGCCAGCACAATGCCACGATGGATATCCAAGGCGTTGCTTCGGGCTTAAGGGTATTATGCAAGCAACTGATGGATTTGGGTGCCAAAACCCCTTGCTAAACCTCCCTGGTCGACTGAAGGCCAGAGTGCATCAAAAGCAATGAAGCACAGGAGGAAATCTAAGAGAAACTCTAGGTCTCGAGGTAAGAAACTGTCAAGATTGTGGGAGAGAAGGAAGGAGTCTCACTTGAAGCTTTCTTGCTTGCACAATGGGGGAAGACACACAAGGGTGGAGGCTGAAAACAGTTTTCCTCTTCTTAGTTGTGTAAGCCAAAAGAACTCTCTTACAAAGAAATAGAAGAACCCTATATGGGTCTCAAAACCAAACTCAACTAACTAAGGTGGCATACTAACTGAGCCACGAACTAGAGTAGATAAGGATAGCTATCATGTAGCTATTATTCATCGGCGGTGTACCAACCGCGTCTGCAACTGACAAGTCGGTGACATAAATGCACAACGGTCACCCTGGCGTATCACGAGTGGAGCTCGATATCTCAACACTCTCCCTCGAGCTCAATCCCAATTCCTGCACACCAAGCAGGTCTTTGAACTTGCGCAGCTTCTCTGCGCCCAATGCCTTCGTGAATATGTCAGCTACCTGATCCTCTGTGCTGACATAAACTAGATCAATAAGACCTAGTAAAACCCTCTCTCGCACATAGTGATAATGCACCTCAATGTGCTTTGTTCTAGCATGATAGACTGGGTTATTTGCCAAGTGTATACTACTCATGTTGTCACAATAAATGACAACTGGTCCATCTGTAGACTGATGCATATCATAAAGTAGCTTATGCAACCAAGCTACCTCACATGCAGCCATTGCTGCACCCCTGTACTCAGCCTCTGTGCTCGACAAGGCAACTGTAGGCTGTTTCTTGCTGCTCCAAGTGACTGCAGCACTCCCAAAAGAGAACACATATCCACTGGTAGATCGTCTATCATAGACACTACCAGCCCAATCAGCATCAGTGTATCCACGCAACTGTATCTGAACCCCAGTCTCATAAAATAGTCCATACTGCAATGTGGACTCCACATACCTGAGTATGCGTCTAGCCACATCCAAATGTGGTTTCCTTGGAGCCTGCATAAACTGACTTACCAATCCAACATCATAGCTCAAATCTGGCCTGGTAATAGTCATATAAATCAAACTTCCTACTATGCGTCTGTACATAGTAGGGTCTTCTAGAAGCTCACCTGCATCTGTGCTCAGCTTCACATTCTGCTCCAAAGGAACTGAAATAGGCTTACAGCCTGTCATCCCATATTTGGACAGCATGTCCAATCCATACTGCCTCTGCAAGAGCTATATCCCACTTGGTGATCTAATCACCTCAATGCCCAAGAAATAACGCAGCTCTCCCAAATCCTTCATCTCAAACTTCTGCTTCAATAGCATTTTCACATGAAGGATATCTTCATCACTGTCACCTGTCATAATCAAATCATCAACATAAAAGACAAGTAGCATAATACATTTCTCTGTTTTTCTCACATAAAGTGAGAAATCTGCCTTAGAAATCTGAAAGCCAATAGTGACAAGATACTGTCCTATCTTGTCAGACCATGCTCTAGGTGCTTGCTTCAAGCCATACAAGGCTTTCTTCAACCTGCAAACAAACTCAGGATGAACAGCATGCACATAACCTGGTGGCTGCTCCATATAGACCTCTTCTTGCAAATCACCATGCAAGAAGGCATTCTTTACATCCATCTGATGTAAAGACCATCCCTTTGATGCAGCCATAGCAATGACTGCTCTTACCGTTGCCATCCTTGCAACTGGACTGAATGTTTCTTCATAGTCAATGCCATATGTTTGTGCATACCCCTTGACTACTAATCTTGCCTTGTATCTGTTCACAGAACCATCTGCATTGTGCTTCACCTTATAAACCCACTTACAGCCAATTGCATTCTACCTTTAGGCAAAGGTACTAACTCCCATGTAGCATTTGCTTCCAAGGCATCCATTTCTTCATCCATGGCTTTCTCCCATTTTTCTTTTTCCATGGCTTGCTCAAAAGATGTGGGTTCTGGTTCCTGTATCACTTTGACTATATATGCATAGTGAATGGCTGTAAATCCATCATATTTCAGCCTATCCACAGGGTACCTAGCTCTTGTAGACCTGCGCAAAGTAGGTTCACTCCCAGGTGCTCTCAAAACATCCCTGGTCTTCCTTACTCCAGGTGTAACAATAGAAGGAATACCCAACTCATCATCAATGCTCTGTTCTGAGCCACTGGATTCACTATCCACATAAGAGTGACCTGCATTCACATCAAACATGGGCTGATCAACCTTCTCTTTTCCTTTTCGTGATACTTGCATACCACTATCTGCATTGCTTTGAGAAGATTCTCCTGATCTCAATCTGCCTGTCCATGGCGAAGAATGTGAACCACTACTAGAGGACGCTCCAGGTCCACTAATATTTTGTGACTGCTGCTGTGAATTTTGCGCAGCATTACCATTTTGTGCATCTACATCATCAAGCACATTTACTGGTTTATACCAGCTACTCATCTCATAAAAAACAACATCTCTGCTCACTGTAAACTTACGAGTAGAAGGGTTATAGCATCTATACCCTTTTTGCTGCAGAGAGTAACCAATAAAGATACACTTCTCAGCTTTTGGATCCAACTTGGATCTCAGCTCATCTGGCACATGTACATAGGCAATGCAACCAAAAATTTTCAAATGAGAAATATCTGGTTTCCTACCAGTATACCTCTCCTCTGGAGTCATTCCATGTATTGCTGCAGTGGGAGTCCTGTTCATTATGTAGACTGCTGTAGCAACTGCTTCAGCCCAATAAAAATCTGGCAAGTCTTTTTCATTGAGCATGGCACGAGATACCTCTCCAATATGCCTGTTTTTCCTTTCTGCAATTCCATTTTGTTGTGGGGTATGACTGCATGAGTATTGCTGCTTTATGCCATGCTCCTGCAGGAACCTTGCAAACTCATTTGAGAGGTACTCTCCCCCTCCATTTGACCTTAGGCATTTTATCTGCAGGCCTGTTTCTTTTTCAACCATCGCTTTAAGAGTTTTGAAATGCCCAAAAACTTCACTTTTCTTTTTCATAAAATACACCCAAATTTTTCTGCTATAGTCATCAATAAAACTGACAAAATAATGACAGCCTCCAAGAGATGCAGCTTTAGTTGTCCACACATCAGAGTGGATTAATTCCAATGGCTTCTTACTCTCTTGAGCATGTCTAGGAAATGGTTTCCTTGCCTGTTTTCCAAACTGACAGGCTTCACATACCTTATGCATTTCTGCAACCTTGAATTTTGGCAATCCTGCAACAATATTTTGGGCCTGCATTGATTTAAGCCGCTGTACATTAACATGACCAATGCGTTTATGCCAGATATCAATATCTGCAACTACACCGGTCCCATGTGCAAACATTGCTGCACTCAATTCAGACATGTCTGCATCCAATGTAAACATTCTGCCCTTCTTCTTTCCTTTTGCTATCAAGCGACCTTTATTTTTCATATCCTCAACAAAGCATCCATGAGGATTAAATCTAACCTGCAAGCCCTGTTCAACCATTTGACCAACAGAAACCAGATTCTTGGTGATATTCGGGACATGAAATACATCGGACAGGTATTTCTTTTTCCCATCCTGCATAGAAAAGGGAATTTTTCCAATCTGCACAATAGGATGTGCAGTATCATCACCAGTCTCCACAAATCCTGGTTTTTCCATTTTCCTTGCATCCTCCATCCATTCTGCATGACCTGTCATGTGGTTTGATGCACCTGAGTCAACATACCATACATCATTGCTTTCTTCTGCATTTGTCACAGAATTGTTCATGTGCTGCACCATAAACAGATGCTCATTTCTGTCATCACCCTGTCTACTAGAAGATGCATAATTCCCTTGTTGCAGTTTTCCATTCAGGATGTCATTCTGCTTTTTATAGCAGTCTTTAGCCATATGACCCATTTTACCACAGTAGTAGCATTCAACATTACTGTTTGCATTTTGGCCTCTTTGCCATCCACCACGACCTCTTTGGCTCCCCCTGCCTCTAGAGTTACCACGTCCTCCTCCATAGGACTGGTTTTCTTGAGTTTGCTACATATTCTGATTTCTGCCACGGCGTCCAAATCGGCCTCCTCTACCTCTGCCTCTACCTCTTCCAGCATTTGAGTAGAAGACAGCTTCTTTTGAGGTTCCTCCTGAAGAAGATGCACCACCATTTCTCTGCTCCTCAGAAATTAGAAGAGCAATCAACTCCTCAAAATCAGGAAATCTTTCACGGACGGAAATGGATGTTCGGAACTGAGCATAATCCTTTCCTAGACCATTCAAGGTCACGGAAACTAAATCATCATCTTCCATTGGTGACCCAATGGAAGCAAGTGCATCTGCAATCTTCTTCACCTTCATGTGGTAGTCGTTGATGCTCATACTTTCTCTTTGCACATTATGCAACTCTTGCTTGAGCTGCATTTTCCTGGCTTGCGTATTTGTGCTATACATTTTTGACAAAGTATCCCATGCCTCCTTTGGCGTACTTGCATCCTGAATATGCACAATCATAGAGTCTGAAATACTGATAGACAGCCAATACATAACTTTCCTGGCTCTCTCATGCCATGTTTTGAATGCCTGCATTTGCTGTTGATTGGGAACATCAGGAAGAACTGGTTCTTCTTCATTTCCTATAACGAATTCCCAATATCCTTTTCCCATAAGGAAATTCGTCATTCTAAACTTCCATGCTTGGAAGTTGTTCTTGTCAAGCTTTTCAGTGACAATCTGTGAAAGAGAATCAGATGCCATTACAGAACACTGCGAAAAATTCTGTCACTGCAAAAACTCAGCTTCACCCTCACAAGGGCAAATCTGCAAAACTGGCGAAAGTGGTATTTGACTACACAGTCACTTCCTAGTGACGATTTTGCATAAACATGAACCAAGGATGATTCTAAAACTCCCAATGTCTCTGCGTACAAGCATACGATGCAATTTCTACAATAACTTTTCACCGACCTGTAGAACAGTGGCTAAACAGCATAAAACTGAGCCTTTTCCTGAGTGCGTGCAGAAAACTTCCGCCTCCAAAACAGGCCCCGAAATGGCCTCAAATAAAAAAAACAGGGTCGCCAAGAGCTAAAGCTCTTGCCCGCAGCATATACTGCCCTCTTGCTTCACCGCGAAGGGCGTCTCAACCTGAGACAATGCACTCCTGCAATTTTCGGCTGTGCTACCTGCAGAGATCTGCTCCCAAAACAGAAAATGAAAGCAACACTGCTCCTCTTACCAGAACACCGTGAGCTTGGCTTGCTTTCTTGAGCTCCTTACCACGAACAAGGCTCTAATACCATGTCAAGATTGTGGGAGAGAAGGAAGGAGTCTCACTTGAAGCTTTCTTGCTTGCACAATGGGGGAAGACACACAAGGGTGGAGGCTGAAAACGGTTTTCCTCTTCTTAGTTGTGTAAGCCAAAAGAACTCTCTTACAAAGAAATAGAAGAACCCTATATGGGTCTCAAAACCAAACTCAACTAACTAAGGTGGCATACTAACTGAGCCACGAACTAGAGTAGATAAGGATAGCTATCATGTAGCCATTATTCATCGGCGGTGTACCAACCGCGTCTGCAACTGACAAGTCGGTGACATAAATGCACAACGGTCACCCTGACGTATCACGAGTGGAGCTCGATATCTCAACAGAAACCAGACGTGAGTGTTCGAAAGAAAGAGCCTCAACCTAGCATGCTTAATAAGCAGATATCATATGTAACCATTGAGCGTGCACAAAACCCATTAGTGCCCAAGGAGCCTTTCATTTCCCAAGGGGAGAACAAGCATCATAGGCACAACATTGCTCAAGGCAAGGCTGATCGCTCAACAAAGAAAATGGCACAATCGTCTAATAGCCTTGAGCAAATCATTCAGCGAGTGCCAAGTCCACCTAAGAGTCCTAGATCTCCTACATTCTATTTTTCCAAACTGACACAGGAAGCACAACATCGGTTGTTAAGGGAAACTGCTCAATTCCAATCTCTATCTCCATCTAAGCTTCAAAATGTCCAAGAGGTGGGACGTGGCTCCATCTGTAGCTCTCGACCCAAGGATATACATGAGCAACCTAATGTGACCAGATCGACTCATGCTCGATCTACATAGATGAGTGCTCAAAGACCAACAAAAGACACAACCACTTTTGATCGCCCTAGGGACTTGACACTGGAATCCACCAAGGGTAGCCAGCCCACTAAACTAGCTGCTACTACTTCCAATTAGGGACCACAGCAGTCACAGCCCTTGGCTGTGACAATGCCCCTTGTGGAACATGTCCTTAGTAGTTTGCCTGTGGAGGAGGTGTCGCAACCAAATCCCTCGACAACTCTAGCACTTTCAAAGTGCCTAAAACCTAGGACAGAGGAGTTAAATGCAAGGGAGTTGGTCGAAAAGCTAGACTCTCCGAAAAGAGTGGCAGTTGTGCCCTCACAACCGGGCAAGGCTATTCAGCAAACTACGGCTATGTCCCATAAGGACACACTAGAGAAGGAAAATGCTGAGGCCCGACCAAGCACATCAATAGTCGATATAGCCCAAGGTCCCGAGTCGTTGAGAGAGGCACCTTCATTGACCAAGAAAAAGAGAAGAAAGCAGAGAAAACATCAACAGTTGCAGGTGGTTGTGGACCCCAAGAACATTGAGATGAAGGGTGTTGGAGAGCTGATGAATAAAGCATCGAGTCCATCCATCAATAAACCCACTGATGCCTCTCCTAATAGCGGTGAAACCTCAGACACATCCGTGTGTTCTGAAAAACCAAAGTAACCATTGCCATCAATAGTTGCTTGCAACACTCTATCCACTGACAATGGAACTCACATTGACCAATCAAGAGTGGATACAACTTCGTCACAACAAGGTGACAAACCTATACCAGTCACATCTGAGAAGAACCATGACAAAAGAGCAGCAAAACCTCAGGAGAACCGTGAGAACCCCAAGAGCGTAAGAAATCCTAGCGTTGACCAGTCTTGCTCATCTAGGCCTGAGCCCCCAGCCATGCTAAAGCCTAAGGAAACTCTTAGAACTTTGCATGAGATAGCAACCGAGAAAGCCCTCGTTGAACATAGAAGTGTCACAGAATGCTTAACTGAGTTGGATGTTAAGCTCAAAGTGGTCGCACGTGTCTACGTCCTTGCGGACATGGGCACAATCCCCAAAGAGTAGCTCGGAGAGTACTTGACCTTTCCTCTAACATGGGAAGAACAAGAACATCTTAACGGGCACTACGACAGGCTCTTGCATGAACGCATGCGACTCATCCCTGACGAGGAGGCTGACGAGGAGGCCGACCAAATCTCGTAGACATAGAGCAACTAAAGCGACTGTCACAGCAGGCCAGAGTCAATTTGAGCAGCGTTGGTGCGAAAGCCGCGTTGTAATGGCCGAACTAGGGGCTCAGATCATGACAGTCTTAGAGGAGCGATTGGCCAAGTGGCGGTCTCAAAGAGACCCAACCTACGTGGCACCCACTTCCCTTCAAGTGCTGACTGCCATTCGGGGTATGGACTTAGCTGGAACTAGCCAAGAGAATGCTCTGTTTGATAAGGTTCTCACTAAGGAGGAGTTACATATAGCCAGTAGATTCGAACAAGGTTCCATGCTACTCGATGTGGCAAAATATCTATCGGTATTAAGTAAGCTGCCACGAATACTAGATGCGTGTGCCACGCTCCGGTACAACCCCGAGTTCTACACTTGGTTCTTATCCTCGTGAAGTGACATGGATTCATAAATATGTATATAAATAAACACTGTTTTTTGTGTCACCGTGTATAAACAACGTCAACACACACAAGCAATGATAGTCAGGCCCAGGGAGAAGAGTGGGGTTAGATAAACTAAGCTCCTCAAGTCCTCCTCTCATCTCGCATTTAAAAGTGTGTGACCAGCCCCACCTCCAGGTGAGAGCATGCAACCCACATTGCCGCCATAGGAAGCCTTGACCAACAACTCTGATGGTGTAGGCAGGGTGTAGTCCTTTCCAATACACCTGCTTCCCTTTTTGGTCTATTCTTTCGAGGATGTGCCCTGTCCCACTCCACGACAACCAGTCCATGCGACCTAGCATAAAGTAATATCGCTAATGACTGGAGGCCACGCAAACATAAGCATGGGGGCCATTCCTCTACAACAAACACCGCATGCCTCACCCCTCCCCTTCTTGTCATGCGCTTCATAAACCACACTAAAATCCCTTCCATGCAAACAGTTGTATCTTGTATCAAGGTCTAACCCTTGGATTACGTCTTGCAGGTTTCCTTTTGCAGCGGAACGCATGGAGAATCATGGAGATCTAGCATGCAAAGATGCTCTTCGCAGAAGGCGGAAGCATGTGGCACACGCCCCTCCACCAGAGCGCTATGTGCCCACCATCAAGAGGTATGCCAAGAAGCGAGGCCCTAAGAGACACTGCCTGGGGCAAAGGCCGAAGAATCCTCGAGTCAAGAAAGTCGAGACTCGAAACGCGCAACGGGTGGCAGCACTAGTGGCACGAACTCCCAGCTCCTGCTCGGGCCCCAGATGCTCAAAGGCAGAAAGGGCAGCTCGGGAAAGAGAAGAATTTAATGAATTATTTAAAGACATTCTGGAGACAGTAGCGGGCCGGGATTACACCATTCATGTCCTGGCCGACATGTTCCCTGCTCACCCCCACGGGAGCCCCACACCAGTAGAGCCCCAATCACCCGGCCACCCAGACTCGCCTTGCCTCGTACAAATCGAGTAGCCCATGATGCATAAAGGGCTTATCAAATGATAACTAGCCATAACTTTTTGTTTTTAAATGGTTAAGTGTTCCCGACTTGTTAAGTGACATGTTCCCGACTTGTATGAACTTTTCATATCTGTGTTTAATATATTTTACTCCTTTAGCAAAAGAAAAAGCTAATCAAGCGCAGGTGATAAATGTCTAAGTCAACACCATAGAATTCAGATTAGTGATGTCTCCTTGCATTGCACTGGCTTATTATAGTTGCGGCATATGCTATGCTCGTACTCTCATGAAGCGACAAGTGGATACAGGATGGGACAGATCTTTGGGCGAAAGTGTTCAATGCTCAATCACCGTAAGACCATCGACCCCCCAAGGAGCCGCGGCAAAGCCACCCTGCCGAAATCACGAATCACCCTTGCCAACCGCCCACATTGCATGGCCCAAAACACATTCCTGGGCCACGCCCCCTTTCTGGGTCAAGCTCTATAGTTGGCTCACGGCAGTCATTACCTCAATTGTACCCACATCGCATGTGCCGCAAGGAGGGTTGCAATATCTCAAGTGTATCTCCCCCTTTCGTCAACTGCTTCTCTAACAACGAGGCTAGGGCAAAATCATCATTGTACTATCCATTTTCTGAGCCTTCGAAGCTTGACATTTTCCAACCCATTGAAAAGCTGATAGCCTCAACATATTGTAATGGTTGTACTCAGGCAAATCAAAAAAAGAAAAGAAAAGAAAAGAATGGAAAGATAAGAAGCACCCACGATCACAGCACAACACCTAGGGGTCCTCAAATTAGGTACGTCTGGTGACCTTGGTCGACCGGCTTCGTCCCTAGTCCCCTAGCCCCTTACAATCACCCACAATTGTTCAGGGCACATCAAGGGCAGGACATACCTGGGGAGCTTGTCTCGCCTAGGGTTAGACCTGTCACCCTGACCCACTGGCACAATTTTCTTTTGCACTCTGCCTTAGTACCATTGCAATCAGTGGTGATAAGCACCGCGCGATTGGCCATGAAAAGTACACCGTACTCATCAAGCAAGTCCAATAGTTTCCAGCTACTGAAAGTGCAGTGTCCTTGTATTCAATTATGCTACATCGTGCAGTCACAATGCAAAGGATGTCTCATGTACCTTCACGTGTACTCCTTCTCCACATGGACAACTTTGTTTCATCCACGCATGGTTATCAAAAACTAGCCCACGGTCTTCTATCTATGTAATATCTAAGTATGCATGAGCACTCACATAATATCTGCACCGAAGTATATCCACAGTTTGGGTCCTCAAGTGCAGGACAATACTCTAGGTTGACCTGTCTCCCAAACTAATCAAAATATGTCTTGTGCACGATGAGAAGCCTAGCACTACCCCTTAAGGAGAGACCACATGCGAGGTTTTCCAATTGCATGTATAAGGTGTTGTTCGCTCTTTATCAACACTCAACTTTGAATGCTTGTCCCTTACCATCCGACAAGCCCGCAAAGAATCGTCATGTGCAGAATCCCCAACAAACCAACACTTGTGCTGGCCATCAATGCAATCCCCAACACAGCATAGCCCTACCACCAACTCCAACAACCTTCCACCAGCCAGCTTGGCCACCAACAGGCCCCCAGGACCTTCTGCCACACCACCACCAACACTCCTCCACGGAAACCACAGGCGTCCTTGTCACCCATGTCTCCGGTGCATGCTACAGCCTGCTACCTACAACGGTGAGTGCCATGGGACTGGCACTCGTCTAGGAGGGGGTAATGTTAACCCCAACACGAAGAAAGCAAAAGGAAGTGGAAAAGATGCAGGGCAAAGGCGGAAAAAAGGTACCCCGACTGAAGAAAGAAAAGGAGAAAAGGCCAAAAGCGCAAGGGCAACCTTAAAAGTCCAAGGCAAAGGCAAAAGGGGAAATGCACATGTTAAAATAAAAAGGTGCACCTTGAAATCTTGTAAAAGAGCACGGGCTCTCACCCGTGCAATTTGTAAATGTAGACGGACGGTGGACAGGAAGCTAGGAAGATAGAAGGACAATGGGAAAAAGGGCCTAGGCTATGGCCGGCCATGTAAAAAGGGGAAGAGGGGATGACCGCCCAAAATGGATTTAGGGTTTTGTATATAAAGTTGAAAAGTGAATGAGAAGCTCATTCTTGTGTGTGGCCAAAAGTAGCTCTCCTCTTCATCTTCTTCTTCTTCTTGTTCTTGCTTGCTTGAGCTTGTGCTTGAGAGAGGGAGTGTGAGAGTGTGAGGGAGTGAGTATGTGAGGGTGAGGGACCGAGGAGGAGAAGCTCTCCATCTTCTCCTCTTTCCTTCTCTTCTCTTCTCTTCTCTTCTCTTGTCTTGCTCGCGGTGATGGAGCTTGGAGCGTGGAGCTTGAGGATGGAGCTTGCTTGAAGCTTACACTTGGATCGTGGAGCTACCGAAGTGCGCGGGAGAGGAGGTAACTCGAACGGCATCAAGGTAAGCTCACTACACCCGTAAGGTATACATTGTGCATCAGCTATGTGAGAGGTAGCCATTAGTGCTCGGCTTGGAACGCTTGAATCAATAAGCGGTTCGTGGGTCTTGGCGGTTGAGTGAAAGCTCCCACAACAATGATAATAGTGACTGTTCTATGGCCTCGCTAATACTGATGTTTTTTGCAACGATGGGGTATTTTTATGAACATTTTCATCTTTGAATGTCAGAATGAGGCTTGTATCTTATAGTGTTTGTTGCTCTCTCTTCTTCCCATGATATCTATTCTCAAAACTATGGTTTATTTTTTCATTGAAAAGGGATCGCTGTCGGCAGCCTCTTATTGGAAAAAAAAAAACCCACAAATATAGTTAGGAAAAAATTGATTGTCGCCAAGTATGGGTAACTAGAAAACCTTTTTTTCCAATAAGGGGTTGCTAGTGACCCCTTTTTCTAGCAAGAAAAAATTACATATATCACATGTTCTCTCTCTTTCCCCCTCTCTCTCATCACTTTCTCTTTCTCCCCCATTTTCTCAACTAATTAACTAATAATTACTTAATTAATTTTATGAGAGAGATATATATAGTTTTTAATAATAAACTAATTAAGTAATCAAATAATTAACTACTTAAATAGATATTAGTTACTAATATTAATTTTAATCAATACTTAATAGGTATTAATTATTAATTATTCATTACTAGTTACACTTTAATTATAGTTACTAATTATAATTATAAAATAATGATAAACTAATTATTAATTATTAACTACTAATTATCAACTTGCATTTGCATCGTCCCGCTCGTTTGTCCCATCGCCCGCCCCTTGCATCCACCACCACTATCCACACATGCACTCATCCGCCCACATGCCTGTTGTCATGCCACTTATGTGCACATCGTGTGAAAAACTCTAGAGTGCGACTTTCTTATTGATTTAGAGAGCTAATGCCATTTTAGACATTAATGTTAGTATCCATGGTTTAAAAGTATTAGATTTTTGGACAAGTTTTAGCCAAATTTTTATATTCTAAATATTATCTCTTGTAAAAATCCATAAAAATATAGATAACTTCTAAATTAGGATGACATGTAAAAGAAAGCAGTAGCTTTCAGCCTATTTGAGAGGATTTTATGTAAAAAGAGAGTTTGGCAAAATCACGCAATATGCGATTGTTGTTTTCAGGCAGTACACAGTACTCCAAAGTGGGAGATGAAGGAGTGATCTGGCTGAATTTTGGCCAGGTGTCCTAGTATTTTACCCCCCTTTCGAAGCCAATGGAGACATCATATTGGCAATTTGAGCAGCATGGAGGAATGCATTATTTTATACACATTTTTTTCTATAAGAGTTTTATATTCTCATAATGCAGGAATAAACTGATATGCTTCATTTCTATTAGTATTCTTATACATTTTCTATTTCTTTTTGTAAGTATTCTTCTACATCTTCTATTTCTTCGAACCCCTTCTCTTCTGTTGGTTGATTTGGGGCTAATATCTTCAGTCATATTCAAAGAATTAGCTACATTAGTGTTCTTTTAATTCATTTCTTACTCTACAGAAGATATCTTATCAAAATATGCAAGTATTATGTGCCCCATATGGCAGGGCAATGTTTGTAGATCATTCATAGATGCTTTGAGTTGAATTAAGAGGAGTTTTTTCTCTTATTTCTTGGCTGTGGTAACTTATCGTTATCAGGAACTCAATTTGAAGCTCTCTTGAAGCAAGTCTCTTTGCCCTACAAGCCTTGTAATTAACTCATAAGCTTTTGTCCCTAACAGTCTACATTGAATGTAATCATGCAAAGTTGATTCATGCTATGGCATCATGTATGAATTATGGGATGCAGAGTTGTTTATGATACATGATAGCATATTGTACTTGATTTTATAATTTGTGATTGCTCTTACAGTCAAGAAAACAAGCTTGATTTGAGTTAGAACTTATGAGATAATACTCTTGCGATCTTTGTTAAGAACATGCAGTTGGAAGCTCTATCAACAAAATCAAGAACTTGGCTTGAAACCTTCAACCCTTCTCTTATCTCTACCATCTCTGGAGTCTAAGCTCTTGAACCCCAATACATTCTTCTCTCTCTGACCCCTATGATTGACCGTGAAGTTCCTCTTGAACCTTTAAACATTCACTGCAATCTACTTATCTCTTGAAGACACATCTCTATCCATCTTGTCTAGTTTTCTTGCAAAACCCCTATGGTGACCTTCAACCCTATGCGTTGCGACACCGTCCGCCTTGCGCCCCACATCTCTCTCTCTCTCTCTCTCTCTCTCTCTCTCTCTCTCTCTCTCTCTCTCTCTCTCTCTCTCTCTCTCTCTCTCTCTCTCTCTCTCTCTCTCCATATATATATCCATATATACATCTATATCTATATCTATATATAAAAAGTAAAAAACTCTTTTACCTTTTCTAAATTAATCTATTAATTAAAAAATTAACAAATTAACATACTAATCAACCTATTAATTAATTAAGTAACTAATTAAAATTAAGTAATAAATTTTATAATTAATTAGTTAGTTAATAAAAAGTTTAAAATTAATTATTCAATAACTGATTAACCAAATATTAAAGTAACTAATTAACTAATAAAGTAACAACTAATTAATAATTAATTATAAAATTAAAAACCAAATAAATAATTAACTAATTAATAATTAATTAACTAATATATTATTTTTAAGTTAATTAATGATTTATTTATTAGTTATAAATAACTTAATTAAAATCAATTGAAATAATTATTAACAACTAATTACTAATTTTAATTTTATGTATTTAATTTATTAAAATATTATTAAATAATTTATCACATAGTTATTTAGTAATTGTTAATATTTGTTACTCAATTGATTAATATAAATCTATTAATCAAATCATTAATGATTTTTTATTAGTACAAAAATTAATTAACACATATATAAATCAATTAATATTTACTAGGATGGTGTCAATTAGTTTATTGATTAGTTAATTAATATATCAATTATACTATTAATTAGTTTATCAATTGATGTTAGTTAGCTTATTTATTAGTTCATGCATATCAACTAGTTTATTAATTAATTAGTTATTATAGTGCTCAATTAGTATGAAGTGAACCATTGGTATATTAATATTACTTAACTTGTCTATTAATTTATATATTAGTATTAATCATTTCATATAAATCAATGTGCTAGTATAGTAATGCTAATTAATGAGCTAATATGATAGCATATTAATATATTAGTTATATGGGTTTTTTTTTTTGAAGAAATGAAGAGAGTGCAAATGCATGTGGGTTAGGATTGTTTTGCCTGCCAGAAAAGGGGTTTCCTGATGCCTACATCTATGTTAGTTATTTGGGTTTAGGGTCCACGGTATGTGAGAGAGAGTGCATGTGGGCCAGGATGTAGACTAGGATCATTCTGTAGCCAAAGAAGGGGTTGTTGTAGCACTGTTGAAGGGATTTTTGTTGCAAGGTCGAATCCACTGGGATCAAAAGTAGAAGGAAGTAGAGATAGGAGATGGAAGAGAAGATAGAGAATACCCAAGTGGTAAACACTACAAAGACAAAGCACAATGAATTGAATCAATATGTATTGAAAGAACTTGGAATCTTCGCACTACTTAGAAGCAATCTCTAGGCATTAGATCTCCTGGAGCTTCTTCGTATAACAAAATGTGCATAAAAATTATAGCTCCTTCTCTGCTGCTCAGAACCCAAATCTGATGGCTCCATTGGCTCCAAAAGGGGGGTAAAACATCAGGACACCTGAACACGGATTTCCTAGATCACTCCTTCTTCTTCTTTCAGTTCAATCTGCAGTTTTCATCCTATTTACAGCGATTGTGACGCGCACCATTTTGTCAATCTGTCCCTCTTAAGAAAATCCCATAATTGGCTGAAAAAGCAACTAGCTTTTTGCATGCCATCCTAATCTAAAAGATTTTCTAACTTTTTCAGATTTTTACAATAAATAATATAAAAATTAGGCTAAAATTATCCAAAAATCTAGTATTTTCGGATAATCCATGCAACTCACACTAGTACTAATGGCTCAGATCACATTGACTCTCCAGATGAATAAAGAAGTCGGATGATGATGCATTCCATGATTTTTCACATTGTGTCCTCGTAACATCACGACATCCACCCCCTCTGAACCTGCACATCCTCCGATATGTGCCAAAATCCTAGTTGTCACCGGATTCTAAGTTCTCCTCATCCTCTGCAACCATATCCTTTGCTTCTTCATCTTCCATATCTTCATGGCTATCCCTTGAATCATGGCCACCATTTTCTTCCAATTCTGGAAACTCATAGGCAGTAGATTCTTACCTTTTGAATAATTAGATGCTACCGCGGAAGTTTGATGGTTGTCCCATCCAGCTCATTTAATGCATAAGTAGCATTATCAAACACCTATCTTACCACATAGGGTCCAAACCATCTGTTGAAAACTTTACACATGGCACTATGCTGGTTGTCTAAATTGCAATCATAAACCAATACCCAATCCCCATCTTGTATGGTTCTTGGTCTCAATCTATGTCTTTTGTTAAACCGTTTCTTGTTCTGTATCCTTGCTGCCTGTATGTCTTCTAACTTTCTTTCCAACTATCTAATGTGTAAGGCCAATAACTCCTCTCGATTCAACTCCTCCCAAGATAACACACTCCATGTGACTCTCATCTCTTCTATCGGCATGATAGGTTTTTGACCATACATCAATTTTTTAGGCATATATCCTGTAACGGCACTATGAGTTGTTCTATCAGCCCACAAAGCATAAGGGAGCAATTGTGGCCACTCTTTTATCTTCTCTCCACATGCTTTTGCCAATGCCTTCACAACAGGTGGATGACCTCTTTCACTTTTTCCATTTCCTTCAAGGTTATAGGCTGAAGTTAAAGTAAGCTTTATCCCCAACCGTGCAAAGAAATCATGAGCTTCATCTGCATCCAACTCACCCCTATCTGCTGTAATTTTTCCCACACAGCCATACCAACAAAAGATCTATTCTAAGAGAAACGTACACACGGCATTTGTTGTCCTAGTACGTAAAGCTTTCCCTTCTAGTTGATGTGTCAAGTCTTCACAAGCAAGCACAAGATATCTCATTTGCCAAAGACCTGTAGGCATTGTGACCAAATCCACCACCCACTTAAAATGAAGAGACAGTGGATATGTGGGTTGCAATCCATCCCGATGTCTCACAGATGAATACATTTGACATGTTGTACATGTTTCCACAAAGTGAGCAAGATCCTTATACATACCTTGCCACCAATATCTTTCTTTGATATTTGTAAAAGTACCCCAAACACCTTTGTGACTAGCCCATAAGCTTTCATGAAATTCTTGCATTACTTCTGAAGCTCTGTCACCCAAAACTGGCAATGGCATACCCTGTTTCTTTTTAGCATGTTTCCATAAGTATCCATATTTATTAAAAAACCCATACGCTTTTCTCTTAATTTTCTTAAACTCCTCATCTGACCGTTTGTACTGAGGTATTGACCAATTCTCAGCCATTCTCCTGCATATTTGTCTTCCAGAAACACTTCTACACAAGATACAAAACATCTAAAGTGTCTTCTCTTTGTTGTCCAAGCTTCTGGTAATGCTGTAGCAACATCTTGCATTGCTAAATTCACTCTTGCAATATCATTTTCAGCCATAAGAAAGTCATCTTCTTCCTCCTCATCCATCATCCCATCTTCATTCTCATAACATGCTCGAGGTAACATGTCTGTCAGTGGGTTATCTCTTCCTGCAATATGCTTAAATTCAAGGTTCAAAGATTTGATGTATGCAATCCACCAGAGCATAGCAATGTCTGAAGTAGCACAACTAGTAATCATACCCAATACCGACAAACAATCGGTCTCAATGACTACATGAGCACCCATAAAATACTCCTTATCATATTTAAGGGCTATCACAATTTCCCATAATTCTCTTTTAACCTGTGGATATCTTCTCTGTTTTTCAATTAATACTTTAGCACCAAAGCGAATTGCATATCTTTGTCCTTCCTCATCATCTTGCCCAATTGCCCATCCAATCTCGATTGGGCTTGTATCAACAATAATAATGATAGGCTTTCCATGTGAATAGTCAGCCTTTCTCAATGCAGGAGCTGATTTTAAGAGTTGCTTCAATTTCTTCATTGCTTTATGATGTTTCCTTTCCTAATGAAATCTCTAACCTTTCCTCAGAAGTTGATATAGAGCATCGACTACATGTGCAAAGTGAGGAATCCATATCAAATAGAATACACATGCTCCCAAGAATCTACGCACCTTTTATACATTCGTGCATACCTCTTGCATTCTATCAATCCCATCTATTTTTGATGGTGATGGTCTTCTCCCATAAGGCCCACACGTATGCCCAACAATCAAAACCTCTTTAACTCCAAAGACAGACTTTTGTCCAGAAAGAGTTAAATGCACCTCTTCTAGACGTGTCAAAATCCTCTCACAATCCACAATATGGTCTGCAACAAAGTGTCTACATCCATGTGCATCCATCTCTTCATTCTTTTCATCCACTGCACACCCTTTGATTGAAACATCATCCAAGAAGGGCATAGTCAATTGTGGTATAGAATTCATGAGTACCCTATTCATAACATTTGTCATGTGTGCCACTGAGTTTGTTGCTCCTTGTGGGAGAGTACACATCCATACTAACCCCAAGGGAGTCTTCATGGTTGTGATATCCCTGCTTTCAATTGCAAGCTGAAACTGATCGTAACCCGAGTAAAGATCACCCAAAGAATAGATCACTCTGCCTGCAAAAGCCTCTGCAAATTCATCAACCACATGACCTGCACCCACATTTCTTATGGTTACTTTATTGACCGGTTGCATGTCTTGAATAAATCTCAAAGCCCCATTCTTTTTGGGCATAGTAAACCAATGATTTGAGTGCAGGGCTGAAGAAGGCTCCAAGATCTTCATGCGAATCTTTTCATTTAGCAAATCCATTAGCTTTGGCAAGTAAGCTTTAGGTACTTGGTGCGCAGATCGGTCGCAGATAGCTCACGTGGTGAATCCCGGAAGGTCCCCAAGAACAAAGTACTCTACTTTTTAGCACAAAAACCCATGTAAAAGCAAGCACAACAAGAGGCAAGAGACAAATTGGGTTCAATCTCCCCCATGCCTTGTGTGAGCGCTTCACAAAGCATGTATTTAATGTATATTTCCAATCTTCATGCTCAAAAATAGCCCAATTACAAAAATATGACAAGCTTTTAGCTTTTGAGTTTGCTTTCTACCAAAAAATAGGAAAATAAAGCTAATGGACGGTGCCCATAGAGTTTGGCACGCCCAATCTCAATGTCCAAATAGAAATAACATATCTAGGCGCATAAGCGCATACAAAATAATAATAAATAATCGATGTCTCTATAAACATAACAAAATATAGGCGTGGCGCCTATCAAAATATAGTCGAAAACCCGCTAGACTCCAATGCTTTCCTCCGCCACTGCTGCTATCTCTACACATCAACTGAAGCATTCACAATCGTTAGTAAAATAACACAATTAAACCGACAAAAGTGAATACCTAGCAGTCTTCAGCTACATAAATAAATCAACCGGTTAGAAATAAATCCTAACCTTAATTTATTACGAGTGCGCACTCTAAACTCATAAACATTTATTAATTTAATATGCATTTTGCGGAATCACCCGCTATGGAATCACCCATGTACACACTAAATTAATGAAACGCCTGAAAAGGACAGGCGTCCCCATCAACTTCTCGCACAAAGAATCCTCTTTGCGTATGAGCCCCGGTCATCTAAGTTTACGGAATCCACCGTAAAACCTCACGGAATCCACCGTGGAATATGCCTCCTGGCATCATACCCCCGGGGTGGGATAGCAATTGACCTCAATTGCTATTAGCTCAATGTGGAGCTAACAGAGTGGGGAAAGCATTTAAGTCTCTAGCGTGCATCCATTGTGCTTCCTCTACAGGATGGTTCTTAAATTTTACTAGATATCTAGAATACCTTCGGCCAGTTCTAGTGATCATGTAGTCAGTGTCTATAATGGCTTTTGGTTCAAGTATTTCAGTCTCTTCTTCTAGTAAAGGTGGGTTTTCATAGACAGGGTGGATAGGTAATTGTCCTCTAAATGGTCTCAATAAACTAATATGAAATGTATTATGAATTTTCCAATGAGATGGCAGTTCTAACTTGAATGCATTGTCATTAATCTTATGAATGATTCTAAATGGTCCGTAGAATCTAGGAGCTAATTTGACAACTGGATGTCTATCTACACTTTGCAGTCTACGCTTTTCTATTCTAAGCCAAACATAATCATCAACTTTGAAATTCATGGCTTGTCTTTTCTTGTTGGCTTGTTTGGTATATGATTGTTGGGCTTTAGCAATCATATCCTTTACCTCATCAAAAATAGTATTATGCATAACAGCAATATCATCGGCACTTTGTATTCTATTAGACAAAGATGCAACAGGTGTAGATAATCTATATCCATAAATAACTTCAAAAGATGCTTTCTTTGTAGATGTGTGCGGTGTATTGGTATATGCAAACTGTAATAAATGTAAATGAGTATCCCATGTCTGAGGTTTAGAGATAGTGTATGCACGTAAAAGATCTAGAATGGTGCTATTTGTGGCTTCTGTTTGTCCATTTGTTTCTGGGTGAAATGCAGATGAGAAATCAATCTTTGTGCCTAGATTTGCAAACAGTGTAATCCAAAAATTATTACAAAATCTAGAATCTCTATCTGAAATAATCACTTTCGGTAATCCATGGTTAGTAAAAACAGTTTTTCAAAAATAACTGTGCTGCTTGTGATGCTGTTAAAGTTTTCTTACATGCAATGAAATATGCTTGCTTACTAAATCTATCTACAATTGTCCAAATCATGTCATGGTTAGATTTAGTATTTGGTAAACCAGTAATGAAATCCATAGATATATGTTCCCAAGGTTTAGATGGAATAGATAAAGGCATTAATAGTCCGTACTGTTTACCATGATGTCTCTTTATTCTTTGACAAATCAAACATTCAGAAACGAAATTAGATACATCTGCATCCATATGCAGCCAATAAAAATCTTCAGTTAACATGCGTAATGTAGAAATGATACCTCTATGACCTTGATATGGGGGACAATGAATTTCATTCAAAACAAAAGATCGGAATGGAATAGTAACACACAGTCTCTTTTCAAAGAACATGAATCCATCATTATATGACAATGAATCAATAGGAATGAAATTATTTTGAACTAATTTTTGCCAATCAGAATGAAAAGTAATATCCTGGTGATATGTGTCTTTCATAGCAATCAAAGAATCAAAAGACATGATAGATATATTATGAATTGCAGGTCTTCTACTCAATGCATGAGCAACTACATTTTCTTTTCCAGGTTGGTATTGAATGATAGGATGGAAACTTTGAATGAATGAAGCCCATTTGATATGACGGTCAGAAATTTGGGGTTGGCTAAGTAGATGTCTAATGCTTTGCTGGTCGGTCTTTATCATGAATTCTGAACCCATTAAATAATGCTTCCATTGTTTTAATGCTTGGACAACTGCTAAGAGTTCCTTGTCATAAGTGGAATATTTAAGCTCAGAGGGTTTCAGCTTAGAACTAGAATACGCTATTGGATGGTTGTCTTGCATTAGCACGGCTCCTATTCCTGATCCGCTAGCATCAGTCACAACTAAAAAGAATGGTTTGTTAAAGTCAGGTAATTGTAGAACAGGGGCATTGGTTAATGCACGTTTGAGTAAGTCAAAGGATTTCTGCTGATTTTCAGTCCATTGGTAAACAATGCCTTTCTTAAGAAGTTTGGTCAATGGTAAAGCAAGTAATGAAAAATTACGTACAAACTTCCTATAGAAACTAGCAAGACTAAGGAATGAGCGTAATTCATGTACATTTTTAGGAATAGGCCAATGCAATATTGCATCAATTTTCTTAGGATCAACTTTTATTCCTTCTTTTGATACAATATGACCTAGATATTCTATTTCTGTCTTAAAGAATTCACTCTTGTCAGGATTTGCAAACAATTGATTTTCTTTCAGTAATTGAAAAACTAATGATAAATGCTCATAATGCTTTTTTTCACTTTGACTGAACACTAAAATATCATCAAAGAAAACAATCACACAATATTGATATTTTAGAAAAATACGGTTCATCATTCTACTGAAAGTAGCAGGTGCATTAGTTAATCCAAATGGCATGACTAAGAATTCGTAATGGCCAAACTGTGTCCTGAATGCAGTCTTAAATATGTCGGATCTATCTAGCCTCACCTGATGATATCCAGATTTAAGGTCAATTTTACTAAATATAGAAGATCCTTGCAGTTTGTCCATAAGGTCATCGACTCTAGGTATAGGATACCTATTCTTTACAGTGATCTTGTTTAATGCTCGGTAGTCAATACACATGCGATAAGTATTATTCTTTTTCTTAACTAAGAGCACAGGTGCACCGAATGGAGAACTGCTAGGTCGAATTAAGCCTCTATTTAGTAATTCTTCTACTTGACTCTGGATTTCTTTTTGCTCTATTTGATTGTGCCTATATGGGGCTTTGCAAGGTGGTTGTGTGCCAGGTATTAGGTCAATCTTATGGTCTTCTGGACGTGATGGAGGTAAACCTGGTGGTAGGTCTTCTGCAAAACAATCCTTAAAATATGCGAGAAATTCCTTATGCTTAGGGTGCATATGATTTTCCTTTGCATGCAATTCATTCACCCAAATGAGATATGATTTAGTATTCTTGCGTAGTGCACGTTTTGCTTGAGTATGCGAAAGCAGTGGAAACATATGAGATGTATGCATACCAAATAATGTAATAGATTTTCCTTGAAAATTAATATTCATTGTGTGTGTGGAATAATCTATATTGGGATTATGTTGGTGTCTCCATGGCATTCCTAGAATAATGTCGCTAGACTGTAATGGGACAACTAAGAAATTTATTCTTTCAATATATGGACCAATTTGAATTTCTAAATCTTGAACTTCTTGTGTGCCATTGTACCTAGTGCCTAAAATGCAGCTTTTATGCGATAGTGCGTAGGTACAGTATGCAATTTCAATTCCTTTACCAATTTTGCTGAAATAAAGTCATGGGTACTACCGTCATCATGCAATATAGTTCTTTCTTTTCCATGCACCATACATTTCATAGTCAACAATGAATGTGAAGTAGGTATACCTGGTAAAGTGTCGGAAGTAGTAGTAGGATCGTCTTCTTCTTCAGTGAAATCCGGCATATCCTCATGCTCGTCTTCGTCCATAGCTCCAAGGTAGTTGATATGTGCTGGTGGCTTCTTTGAATGACAATTTGCTGCAAGATGCCCTGGCTGGTGACACTTGTAGCATACGATGGGCTTGGCTTTGGTCACATTATTTGCAATGGCTGGGAGTCTGGGTATATTTGGATTTGCTTGTGGAATAGGCTTAGGATTTGGATTGACAGTGGATGGTAATGCAGGTGGTTTAGGCCAATTCTTGCGGAAAGATGGTGATGAGAAACGACCTGGATTAAACCTTCTGAAATTGGAATTGAATTGTTTAGATCCATAATTACCGTTTGCTTGGAATTGCTGTGGTCGTCGATCTCTTCCGCGTAACTTATCTTCAGTGTCGTGAGCTAAGGAGATGGCGTCTTCAAGGGTAGCAGGCTTGAACATATTCACCTCAGCGTAGTAATGTCCAAGAAGTCCAGACATATACTTCCGCTTATGTGTCGTCTCTGGTACGTCTTCAAGCATGCGTAGCTGTAAGAGTGCATTCCAAAAACGCTCTGTATACTGTGGAATAGGCTCACGATCGCGCTGTTGAAGTAAATCCCATTGCTTGATAGCCTTCTCATGAAATTGCGGTGGAAGGAAATTTTGCATGAACTTCTTCTTGAAATCTTCCCATGTAGCAGGACATTCTATGCTCTTGCGGACTACAGTCCACCAAAGTGATGCTCTGTCTATCAGATGATTAGTAACACACTTGATTTTATCTTTCTCGGGATAAGTTTCCTCATGGAAATAGTCATCAAACTGGCTAATGAATGATAAAACAGTCTTTCCTTCTCTTATGCCATTGAAAGTGCGAAACTTGAAACTTCGTTTACTTATCTTGAATTCCTTGCGGATGGTTTGTGCTTCAAGAGTGGCGTCGATGGTACGGCGAATCAGATCTTCAGCTTGAGGTTCTTCTTTATCAGTGGACGCTCCTTGTAGCTTTGTCAATTGCGCTTGCAAGGCTTGCCTAGCTCTTCGCTCTTCTTCCAATTGCAGCATGATAAGATCCAGCTTTTGCTCCATGGTAGGCTCGGGTAGATCATCTTCAGCCATAGGATCATCCATATGTGGGGTAGTCATCCTGTAAAACTCAACAAACCTTTCTCACTCAAAATCAGTTAGCGGGATGAGCGTAGCTCAAATTTGGGGTTACAAGGCTATGTATTTTTGGGTATTTTCTTCTTCAATTTTGAGAAATTCTGCAATATTTTTGTCTCCGTTTGCTGAAAGTACTTCAACGAACTTGTAGATAGGTAAAACAGCTTGCTGCGAACAACTTTCCAGTTCAGAGTTTTTGCATACGAACAAGTCTTCTATGAGTTTTAAGCACTAGTCAATTCTGATTTAGTCTGACTTGCAGAGTTGCAGACTTAGCAGACTTGCAGAGTTGTGGACTTGCTGGACTTAGGCCGACTTGCAGAACTTGCAGTACTTGATTTCAAGTGACTTACTGAACTTGACTTCTGGAGTGCGAGACCCGGAGTATATCGACTTCTCTGCCCTGTATAACTTGCAAAGTATGGAGTGACTTAAGCTTAATGAATTAAGCTTAAGCTTAATAAGCTTAAGTTATGGAAGGAAGAAGTAATGGCAGCACGTCGTCAATTTTCGTGGGGGGGGAGGGGCGTTTTTGCCTGCGCGGATTTTTCGGGCTTCTCCAGGATGAATCGATTTGTTTCCTTATTGATTACCAAGCTTCATAAGCTTTCTTTTAAGCTTAATTGAAAGAAATTTTGAGAAAAAACCATGAAGCTTATCTCTGTAACTCCACGACTTGATGAAGGAGTTGGATGCGTGGTCCTCCGCCTGCAGAGATTGGTCCTTCGCGATCTGACAGTGGAAACAGGGGTTCTTGATCGCCAGAAGTCTGCCTGTATCGACAGTTCGCGATGAGATTGACTGTAGAGGCCGTTTGTTCCTGGAGCTCCGCCTTCGCCCGAGATTGGTAGCGATTGGAAGCTCTTGATCTCTGCTCCGCTCTGATACCACTGGTGCGCAGATCGGTCGCAGATAGCTCACGTGGTGAATCCCGGAAGGTCCCCAAGAACAAAGTACTCTACTTTTTAGCACAAAAACCCATGTAAAAGCAAGCACGACAAGAGGCAAGAGACAAATTGGGTTCAATCTCCCCCATGCCTTGTGTGAGCGCTTCACAAAGCATGTATGTAATGTATATTTCCAATCTTCATGCTCAAAAATAGCCCAATTACAAAAATATGACAAGCTTTTAGCTTTTGAGTTTGCTTTCTACCAAAAATAGGAAAATAAAGCTAATGGACGGTGCCCATAGAGTCTGGCATGCCCAATCTCAATGTCCAAATAGAAATAACATATCCAGGCGCATAAGCGCATACAAAATAATAATAAATAATCGATGTCTCTATAGACATAACAAAATATAGACGTGGCGCCTATCAAAATATAGTCAAAAACCCGCTAGACTCCAATGCTTTCCTCCGCCACTGCTGCTATCTCTACACATCAACTGAAGCATTCACAATCGTTAGTAAAATAACACAATTAAACCGACAAAAGTGAATACCTAGCAGTCTTCAGCTACATAAATAAATCAACCGGTTAGAAATAAATCCTAACCTTAATTTATTACGAGTGCGCACTCTAAACTTATAAACGTTTATTAATTTAATATGCATTTTGCGGAATCACCCGCTATGGAATCACCCATGTACACACTAAATTAATGAAACGCCTGAAAAGGACAGGCGTCCCCATCAACTTCTCGCACAAAGAATCCTCTTTGCGTATGAGCCCCGGTCATCTAAGTTTACGGAATCCACCGTAAAACCTCACGGAATCCACCGTGGAATATGCCTCCTGGCATCAGCACTGGAATAGGCCTTAAGTTCCATGGTACATGTGGGACCGTAAATATGACCATAGGAGAGACAACATTTGGATCCACACAACCTATTTCACTTGGCTGAAATGCAAATGCCTTTCCATGTCTAGCCAACATCCGCAATAAAATAGTCTCTCTCAGCAGGCAAATGAAACCCTTCTGCACCAACTTTCAATTTATGTAATGTTTCAGATGTAAATTGATGACCTATATCATTAGGATCCCGTAAGCTTGGCTGCCTTGACACTTTTTCATACATACCCTCACCCCAAAATTTCAACCATAGTGTCATTAATATTCAGCCCATAAAACATGCATGAAATGCCTTCATTTTCAGATAACAGTCCCAATACTCTTTGTTCCTTAGTAGCTTGTTTCATAGATATGCGTTCAGCCCTGCACATAGCTTCCATGGGCTTAAACCAACACGAACTGTTTGCTTTAAATTGAGAATTACTAATAGTAAATACATGCTTCATTTCATCAAGAGGCGAGTACCCTCTGAACAGCACTACTGTAGCCCTGCATTATAGCAGTTCTTAATGAAAATCTAGGTCTTTGAATTCCCTTGCATTTGGAACCAAAGGAGACTCCCAATTTCTAGGATGATTAACACAAACAGTTAGAAATCGGACTGCTTTTCTCCCATCCTTGCTTCTGACTCTTGCATAAGTAGAACCATCATCAAGCACCTTTGTTTCCATATGCACACTTGTAATATGGGGCTATCCCAAAATCACTGCATTTGAGGAATTATCTTGCACAAAGAAGTGTTGCTCTTCCTGTACATCACCAATCGTCACTTTTACATTAGGACATGCAACATAGAGCTCCCCTGAATAATTATTTGTAGCTCTTATTCGCCAACCATGATCAGTGTCTACAGACCATGCACCATTTTCATATAATCCACGCTCAATGACATTTATCTTAGACCCATGGTCAAGTAAAGCAACACAAGGAGTTTCACGCTCCCCTATTTTCACTACCATTTCAGTGGTAGCTCTAGCCCAATGATTTTTTGTGTAGTGACTTCGAGGAATAAATCCTAGAGTCTCTTCTCCATTTTGTTGCATTTGCCTTACTCCACCATGCATATTGCTATAAGACAATGCATTTTCAGCTGCTTTCTTCTCTTTTCCACATGCTGTCCACTGATTAGTAGCATCCTGCATAGACAATCTTGTACTTGCTTCATGCTCATATTCAGCTTGAATACCCAACAAACCAGTATCCTCTTCAAATTGTAGCAATGCACTAGTGCTATCACCAAGAAATGGATGCTTTTAATTATGTCAATAATCTCATCATGAAATTCTCGCTTAGCAATGCCAAGCACCTCTCCCAAGAACACCATATTGGGGAATATGGGAATTTCCCATAAGTTTGGGACATGTGGTCAAATCTTTGGATTTGTCATAACTTGAACACTATAACTCCAAATCGAGCACTCTATAGCTCAATAGATTCCATTTTTCAAGTGCTTTCCAATGATAGGTCACATCGTATGGTTTTGAGAAACTTATGGGTATGTTATCCAAGTACCACCTTTTTTGTATTCAAAAAATGGAAATTGGGAGATTCCCAAACTCACTAATATTGTGTTCAAGGTGAATTCCACCTGAGTGTTTAAGATCAGTTCTTCAAGAACCTTCTTAAGATCTGTGGCTATCTCAATGTCAGATTGCAACTTATATCCTAGCTGCTTGCCCTTCTTTTTGCCCTCTTGTTTGTTATCCTATTTTTGCTCCTAACTGACCTCTTCCATAACATGCTCGGGAGGTGGCTGATATGTAGCTTTAGGTTGATCCACACTTCTTGTCATTCTTTTAGATGTCCTTGCAATATCTTAATCTCTTTTTCATTTTTCTTCCACAAGTACATCCATGTTTTGTATCTTTGCTAAATATGCATACAGTGAATATGCATCTACCGATGATTCCCAACCAATAATGCCACGAATGTCTTGCTCTGCATGAGACATTTCACTATCAATGACCTTTCTCTTTTCAATTGCATGTAAAGCATGTGTCCATATTTCAGCCTTTAGACCAACCATCACTTGGCCATGCATTCTATCCAACTGTAGACCAAAAGTAGAAGCATGTACCGCCGCATAAGAATTTCAGATAGCCAAGTCTTCCAACAACTTCTCCATACCTCCCTTTGCAAAATTCAAAGCAAGAGGCGATCCCATTTCTTGTGCATGGATCTTGCCATCTTTCCAAAAGATAAGTTGTCATGCCAAGGCCTCCTGATAGGAAACACAATCCTTTCTCTCGTACTGCAAACTGTCACACCACATATATCTTTTTCCAGGCTTAGGGGCCGCTGCCCGTCCCCTTTCCTCTTGTCTTTTTTCGTCCAATTTTGCAACCTTCAATTGAAGATCCCGCATGCCTTTGACCAATTCATCTAAGACATCTTCTCTAACAGAGGGAACAATAGCAGGTACAGCCATAGGGTTAGCCATAGAAGTAGGTGGTTTACTGGATACATCAACTGTCTTGCCTGTAACAGTGGGCAAGCTAGAGACATGCAATCTTTCTCTTCTTCTATGCTTCTTCACAAGTGCAGTAACAATTTCCTTAACATGTCTCCACTCTGTTTTCAAACCTGTCTCTGTAGTATGATCCTCTAGCAAATCATCAAGCTTCTCTTGAAGCTCAGGATCAGATGCCTATAGAAACAATTCAATTTTCTGACTTGCAAGATCTTGCTATTTTGCAAGATCCAACTGCTCAAATAGACTTTCAAATTCTCTTAACAATTTTGTAGCCACCACAAGACCCTTATTGGGTTGTAAAACCCACTCTTGAAAAGTCTTGCACGTAATCAAATTGGTGTCCCCAATGTAAAATTCTTCCTTGAGTGTCTTATTGAAGGCTACCCAGTCAACATCCTGCAAGTATAATTTAGTAATCCATGCTTTCAGTTCATGAATAGTAACAAATACAAAATACCGGCTCCATGCTGATTGAGCCACCCTAAAGAATTCCATCTTCTGAGCATAGGTATGTACATATGTAGATACATTCTTGCCATTGAATAACTTCACCTCATGTTCAACTGCTTGCAAAGTATTCATCATAATACTTTTTGTTTGAGCTAAAGCTTGCATCACCTGTTGTTGTTGTTGTTGTACCTACATAAGCATATTCATATTTTGCACCAACTATTGCAAAACATCACTGGAGATTGTATTTGAAAATTCTCCCATCTTGTCTTTCCTTCTTTTGATGACCTTTCATGTCGGGTTCACCAATGTTGGAGGGGTTTTTGTCGAAAGGTCGAATCCACCAAGGATCAGAAGTAGAAGGAAGTAGAGATAGGAGATGGAATAGAAGATAGAGAATACCCAAGTGGTAAACACTACAAAGACAAAGCACAATGAATTGAATCAATATGTATTTAAAGAACCTGGAATCTTCGCACTACTCAGAAGCAATCTCTAGGCATTAGATCTCCTGGAGCTTCTTCGTAGAACAAAATGTGCATAAAAATTACAGCTCCTTCTCTGCTGCTCGGAACCCAAATCTGATGGCTCTGTTGGCTCCGAAAGGGGGGTAAAACTTTAGGACACTTGCTCACGGATTTCCCAAATCACTCCTTCTTCTTTTAGTTTAATATGCAGTTTTCATCATGTTTACAGCGATCGCAAAGTGCGCCATTTCATCAATCTGTCCCTCTTAAGAAAATCCCATAATTGACTGAAAAAGCAACTAGATTTTGCTTGCTATCCTAATCTAGAAGCTTTTCTAACTTTTTTGGATTTTTATAATAAATAATATAAAAAATAGGCTAAAATTATCCAAAATTCTAGTATTTTTGGATAATCCATGCAACTCACACTAGTACTAATGGCTCAGATCACATTGACTCTCTAGATCAATAAAGAAGTCGGATAATGATGCATTCCATGCTTTTTCACACTGTGTCCTCGTAGCATCACGACAGCGCCCCAATATTTGGTGTAGAAAAATATGACAAGCACCCCTCCTCCCCCCTCTCATATCTCTCTCTTCGTTGTAGTATGGCACATGTCTCCCAATTTCCCTTTCTCCATCTCTCTCTCTCTCTCTCTCTCTCTCTCTCTCTCGCATGCATTTAATGCCCCACTATCTCAAAGTGGGAATATAAGGCGATACACCCCCTATGACACAATGCCTCCCCCTCCCTGAAGTTGTGGAATATTTTCTTAATCTCATAGGTACATACACCTCTCTCTCTCTCTCTCTCTCTCTCTCTCTCTCTCTCTCTCTCTCTCTCTCTCCTCCCCTCCCTCACTCTATCCATCACCCCCTATTCTCTCTCCGTGGCTCCCTCTTGTTGCTCTCTAAACCTCCCTCTCTCTCTCTCCCTCTCTCTTTGTGGCACCCACATCCACTCACACTCTTTCTCTATCTCCGTCTTTTGCTCTTTCCCTCCCACACAAATCTATATATCCTCTCTCTCTCTCTCTCTCTCTCTCTCTCTCTCTCTCTCTCTCTCTCTCTCATATTTGCCACCCACACACACACACACACACACACACTCTCTCTCTCTCTCTCATGCCAAATACTTTATATATATGACACTCGTACGCGTGTGTGTGCGCGCGCGCGCGACACACACACACACACACACACACACACACACACACACACACACACACACATGCACGGTCTCTATCTCCCTCCCTCCCTCCCTCCCTCCCTCTTTCTCTCTCATGCACATGCTTTATATATCCTCCTCTCTCTCTCCCTTTCTTATATATGACATACACCCCCACACTAAGCCTTTCAATGACACCCATATCTAAGATGTGTATTCATACATGTGTAGATAGCTTTGGAAATGGATCTAGCATCAAGTGCTACACCAAACACCGAGGTTTGTATATATGTATCCTCTTTCTCTACTAAACCTATTATGCACTACACAAGTAGTCAATTCCTGATGTTGAAGAAGAAAGACATTTCCAATGGCAA
Organism: Lygodium microphyllum; assembly: GCF_053477565.2. Classification (NCBI taxonomy): domain Eukaryota; kingdom Viridiplantae; phylum Streptophyta; class Polypodiopsida; order Schizaeales; family Lygodiaceae; genus Lygodium; species Lygodium microphyllum. The sequence continues at coordinate 52,334,222 of NC_141138.1, read as the reverse complement.
TGGCTACCGTGTTCTTCTTATCATCCATGTGAATGGCCAAATACAAAGCATGGTGATCCATTGTAACAATGACCATGAGGCTGGCTAGGTATATGTTATGGATACCTTGGTCTCTCAAGACTATCTTGTCAAACAAGGAAATGGGCCTACATTGGAGCCTTCCCCCACCATAGACCTCACTGAGAGCCCTTGCAACATTAAGAAAACAACAATCACTGCGGAAGCCTCGCCATCCCCTTGGACATTGAGAAAAAAAACCATCCCTATCATGCTTGATGTGGAAGGTAAGGAGATGCAACAATCCTCTTATGTTGTAAGTGTGGTTGAGTACAAATGGAGGGTATGGAGCAAAAATACGATGGCCATTGCTGGACAAAGCCTACGTCAACATTGATGGCATTTCACAGTATTGTTCGTCAAAGAGAATGTGTTAGAGAACTAGAGTGTTCCCATAGAAATTGTGCTGGTAGGTCGATTTTTGGCTCCTTAAACAAGGTTGCATGGATAGATACAAGAATCTTCATTTGCTCCACTATGATTAAAATGATTGCACAGTTGCATGACATGGTTCTAGTATTCTATTGCAAGTAAATCATACTAATCAAGTCCCCATACATGCCATGCAGGTAAACTCAATACCAGCATACCTATCGTCGAAATGTCAACCTAATGGTCTTGGAAGCCTTGGACACTTCAATGGTAAGAACTCCCCCATCCTACTCTCCAAGTGTGAGTGTGTAGTGTATTATGTGATGTCAACGAGGCCAATGCCAAGTTTTTTCATCCATCAAGGCAAACGTAACCATGAGGTGCAAAGAGGCATGTGTAGAGCTAATGTCAAAGAGGTACTAAAGACCGTAGAGGAAATTGTGAGAGACTTTAGTGCAACTGGATCTCAACACTTGCAAATGACAGTGGCTAGAAGGCTAGTGATGAGTGCCTTGGTTCACGATCAAGGTGTCCCTATGTGTGACACTGAACTCTTGACGATGCTCGAGGAACTCCAACCACTCATTCAGAAAAACATGTAACATATTATTCCATTCACAACACATTCCAAAATATCATTAAAAAGCATGCATATGAAGATCAATATTCTATGCATGTAGGTTCAAACACATGGTCCGTGTAGCATGTGCTGAGAGTGATCAGGGAATGGAATATCATCTTCTAAAGTTAAAGCAACGTTGTGCATACAAATTTTTCTATGGTAGCCTATTTCATGGGCAACTCATTGACAATGATAGTAGGTGATTTATATTCAAAATGTCAACCGCTGGGCCAGCCTCAGGGGTTGACTTAGTGAATAGTATCTGAAGGAATGGCACTGGGGACCTATGCAACAGTGGTTGGATATGCTTCGACCACATGCATCACATTAATGATAGGACCACCATGGCATCATATGTGTATGACCCAAGGTAGTTTCTCTTACACAATTCTACCATTACAACACAAACTTAACTAACATAGTTCTCCTTACTCTTCCATTCTTGTCTTGTGTTTCTTTAGTGTAAAAGAGTTGATGACTCAGGAAATATGTGAGATGAAGGAAGAGAATACATATGCACAGATCTTTTTTGGACAAAAATGAAGTGATGGAGAAGTGTGGACACCCATGCACTAATTTTTGAGGATTCATGGCAGAGGAGGCAGCTGCCAACTGGAGGGCCATCCACATAGTGTTCAATGGTGGTCTAGACAACATAATGTAAGGAAGGGAGAGAACTTTCTTATTTCATTGCGAACAACGTCTCCAAATATACACCTTATAGTATATGCACAAGAGTTTCCAAGATGAGCAGAAGCGCTTGTGCCGCACATGTGGAGGTGTGCATCCATGAAAGACAATGCAACAATGCAATATCGATTCATTTGAGCTTGGTGGGCCTCAGGGAAATTTGTGTATTTCAACATACCAAAAATGGATTGTTGTCTTAGTTGGTGGCATATCAGATATCTACGTTGGAGGTGACACTTTGTCAAGGTAAGACTAGTTCGGAATAGTAGGATGTGATGTGTGTTGTATTTGTTTTCTCACACTCCATACCTTCTCATGCTGTATTTTTGTCCAGGTGGTGGAGGACATTCCTCATATGCCAACCATGAACCTAGCACAGCCAATGCATGCAAGTTGGTTGGCAGGTTAGGGATTCAAGGGATCTATCAATTGTACAACGCATGTGTCAATGATTTGGCCAATGCTTCACTACAGAGCACAAAACGACATGCATTCATTGGTGAAAAGTTCCATGGTGTAGGACCTAGTGTAGAGAAGCTTTTGAGTTGACTATAACAAGGAATTAGCTCCACACCTCAAGAAATGACAATGATGGTTGAGGAGGTGACAGGAAGAAATGACAATGATGGTTGAGGAGGTGACAGGAGGAACTGAATTGCATCAACGTCTTGATTTTTTACGAGAAGACAATGTGACTATAGCAAGAAAATGCAAGGTTGATGGGAAAATGGGGTTTGAGGAAGCCAATGCCTCTCACAAGCCTAAGTATGTGACTGAAAACATACCTAGAAGAAAGGATATAAGAAAACTAAACTTTGAGGACCCTTTGCCTTCCGACCAATCAAGGACAGTATCACCAAATTATTAGGAGGAAATGGTGGTGGAGACAGTCCTTCATGACATTGTTTGGGCTGTAAGAAGGATTCCAGCTTGTAGTTGTGTACAATGTCAAGGATGGTTGGGAGCTAGAGAGGGAAAATGCATAAAAACTATAAAAAATATGACACATGGGATGCCTACACCTTCATTTTGGGGCATCATGGAGTGGTCTAGCTCAAGAGGAGAAGCTAAAAATCAACATGGAATGCGGTGCCAGTTCATGTGGTTTTGTTATGATAGTGTGGACCATACATGAATATTTGTTCTTCCATTCATAACACATTGCCCAAGGTTCCACAAGTATGGCTAGTGGCAGAGGCACAAATTTGACCATAAAAGAAATCCACATGTTGGAGAGTGGTGGGTTTGTTTTACAAAAGACAGCACAAGAGGTGGATGCTAATGAAGGCTCGTGTAGATATCGAAGAGGCGTTTCACAGACTGTAGGGAAAAGGATAGACTTAGCATTGGCTCTAAATGCAATTATGAAGGGCCATAGAGTGGTAAAGCCCTCGAAGCATGAGGTTTTCAAACTAGAGACACCTAACTCAAGTGTCATGCAGCAAGAATGTTATGATATGCACATTGCAAAGAATCCAACATGTAATTGCCGAGATTTCGTGGATTGTGTCATAGAAGGAAAATCATGCACACTGTAACATGTGCACAATGTATTTGGAAAGAATCCAACATGTGCACATTGTATTTGGAAGCATGAGAACTTTTCCAACACCACCTATATTATGACTAGCAATGCAATACCAATACTACCTCTTAGCACAACCACATTTTATTTTGCCAATAAAGTATTGTTATACAATCCAGTTGGATGGCTTGTGTCAAAATTTTGACAAGCCTTTGGTGACTTTGTCTCTCTTAATTTGTCAAGAAAAAACACTTTTTCCAGAGTTAATACAATATAAATGTACATTTGGACTGCTTGTATGAATTGTATTGTATCAAATTTGTTTGGGGGAGGAGAGGAGGGAGCTATCAATCCATTGCAATTAAAGTTCTAAAAACACAAAGTGATTGCCCAAGTGTTCACATTATGTGTGTGTGTGTGTGTGTGTGTGTGTGTGTGAGAGAGAGAGAGAGAGAGAGAGAGAGAGAGAGAGAGGTGTATTTAGGATTTAAGATAAGTGCTTGTTACAACACGTGCCATAATCTGATGTGAGGCATTATTATACAATGTGGATTGATCGCATGCATAAAAGAGAGAGGGAGATAAACACTGAAAGTGAATGAGTGACTGAGATTTATATACTTGTGTGTGTGTGTGTGTGTGTGTGTGTGTAGAGTGAGAGGGAGAAATTGCATGTACAACCCTAAACTGAGAGAGAGTAAAGCCATGGAGCAATTTGTGTGTGTGTGTGTGTGTGTGAGAGAGAGAGAGAGGTGTGGGCCGTGGTGTTCCATTCTGGGGTGATCGCATGAATGAATCCACGTGATGTGCTCTAGAGAAGAAAAATAATTTACATGAGATTGAGTGCTATTTAATCGAGTGTGCTAGAAATAGAAAAAGAGAATACACATATAGAGAGAGAAAATGAGAAATTGAGAGAGAGAGAGGTACACAGAGTGAAGGTAGTGGTGGCAATCGTGGAGGTGGTGAGGGTAACGGCAATGGTGGTGGGGAGGTGGTGACAGTGATGGTGACATAGATGGTGGTAGTGGTGGTGGAGGTAGTCATGGTGGTGGAGGTAGTCATGGTGGTGGTAGTGGTAACAATGGCAACGACGATAGTGGTGCTAGTGGAGAAAGCAATGGTGGTGGCGGTGTTGATAGTGGAAGCCATGGTGGTGGTGGAGGTAAAAAAATCTAGGGGTGAAATAAGTGGACTATGTGGAACAAGAAATGGAGGTTGCTCAGAGAAACTCTTGTTGAGATATCGAGCTCCACTCGTGATATGCCAGGGTGACCGTTGTGCATTTATGTCATCGACTTGTCAGTTGTTTGTAGATGCGATTGGTACACCGCTCATGAATAATAGCTAGATGATAGCTATCCTTATCTACTCTAGTTCATGGCTCAGTTAGTATGCCACCTTAGTTAGTTGAGTTTGGTTTGAAACCCATATATAGGGTTCTTCTATTTCTTTTGTACTAGAGTTTTTTGGCTTACACAACTAAGAAGAGGAAAACTGTTTTCAGCCACACAAGGTCCCCCATTGTGCAAGCAAGAAAGCTACAAGTGAGACTCCTTCCTTCTCTCCCACAATCTTGACATGGTATCAGATCCTTGTTCGTGGTAAGGAGCTCAAGGAAGCAAGCCAAGCTCGCGGCGTTCTGGTAAGAGGACTAGTGTTGCTTTCATTTTTCTGTTTGGGAGCAAGTCTCTGCATGTAGCACAACCGGAAAGTGCAAGAGTGCATTGTCTCAAGTTGAGACACCCTTCGCGGTGAAGCAAGAGGGCAGTATATGCTGCGGGAAAGGGCTTTAGCCTTAGGTAACCCTGTTTTTTTGATTTGAGGCCATTTCGGGGCCTGTTTTGGAGGCGGAAGTTTTCTGCACGCACTCAGGAAAAGGCCTTGTTTTATGCTGTGTGACCATTGTTCTACAGGTTGGTGAAAAGTTACCACAGAAATTGCATCGTATGCTTGTATGCAGAGGCATTGGGAGTTACAGAATCATCCTTGGCTCCTATTTATGCAAAATCATCACTAGGAAGTGACTATGCGGTCAAATACCACTTTCGCCAGTTTTGCAGATTTGCCCTTGTGAGGGTGAAGCTGTGCTTTTTGTAGTGACAGAATTTTTTGCAGTGTTCTGTAATGGCGTCTGATTCTCTTTCACATATTGTAACTGAAAAGCTTGACAAGAACAACTTCCAAGCATGGAAGTTTAGAATTACAAATTTCCTTATGGGAAAAGGATATTGGAAATTTGTTGCAAGAAATGAAGAAGAACCAGTTCTTCCTGATGTTCCCAATCAACAACAAATGCAAGCATTTAAAGCATGGCATGAGAGAGCCAGGAAAGTTATGTACTGGTTGTCTATCAGTATTTCAGACTCTATGATTGTGCATATTCAGGATGCAAGTACGCCAAAGGAGGCATGTGATAATTTGTCAAAACTGTATAGCACAAATACGCAAGCCAGAAAAATGCAGCTCAAGCAAGAGTTGCATAATGTGCAAAGAGAAAGTATGAGCATCAATGACTACCACATGAAGGTGAAGAAGATTGCAGATGCGCTTGCTTCCATTGGGTTGCCAGTGGAAGATGATGATTTAGTTTCTGTGACCTTGAATGGTTTAGGAAAGGATTATGCACAGTTCCGAACATCCATTTCCATCCGTGAAAGATTTTCTGATTTTGAGGAGTTGATTGCTCTTCTAATTTCTAAGGAGCAGAGAAATGGTGGTGCATCTTCATCAGGAGGAACTTCAAAAGAAGCTGTCTTCTACTCAAATGCTGGAAGAGGTAGAGGCAGAGGTAGAGGAGGCCGATCTGGAGGCAGTGGTAGAAATCAGAATATGCAGCAAACTCAAGAAAACCAATCCTATGGAGGAGGACATGGTAACTCTAGAGGCAGGGGGAGCCAAAGAGGTCGTGGTGGATGGCAAAGAGGCCAAAATGCAAACAGCAATGTGGAATACTACTACTGAGGTAAAATGGGTCATATGGCTAAAGACTGCTATAAAAAGCAGAATGACATCATGAATGGAAAATTGCAACAAGGGAATTATGCATCTTCTAGTAGACAGGGTGATGACAGAAATGAGCATTTGTTTATGGTGCAGCACATGAACAATTCTGTGACAAGTGCAGAAGAAAGCTACGATGTGTGGTATGTTGACTCAGGTGCATCAAACCACATGACAGGTCATGCAGAATGGATGGAGGATGCAAGGAAAATGGAAAAACCAGGATTTGTGGAGACTGGTGATGATATTGCACATCCTATTGTGCAGATTGAAAAATTTCCTTTGTCTATGCAGGATGGGAAAAAGAAATACCTGTCATATGTATTTCATGTCCCGAATATCACCAAGAATCTGGTTTCTGTTGGTCAAATGGTTGAGCAGGGCTTGCAGGTCATATTTAATCCTCATGGATGCTTTGTTGAGGATATGAAAAATAAAGGTCGCTTGATAGCAAAAGGAAAGAAGAAGGGCAGAATGTTTACGTTGGATGCAGACATGTCTGAATTGAGTGCAACAATGTTTGCACATGGGACCGGTGTAGTTGCAGATATTGATATCTGGTATAAATGCATTGGTCATGTTAATGTACCGCGACTTAAATCAATGCAGGCCCAAAATATTGTTGTAGGATTGCCAAAATTCAAGGTTGCAGAAATGCATAAGGTATGTGAAGCCTGTTAGTTTGGAAAACAGGCAAGGAAACCATTTCCTAGACATGTTCAAGAGAGTAAGAAGCCATTGGAATCAATCCACTCTGATGTGTGGACTACTAAAGCTGCATCTCTTGGAGGCTGTCATTATTTTGTCACTTTTATTGATGACTATAGCAAAAAAGTTTGGGTGTATTTTATGAAAAAGAAAAGTGAAGTTTTTGGGCATTTCAAAACTCTTAAAGCTATGGTTGAAAAAGAAACAGGCCTGCAAATAAAATGCCTAAGGTCAGATGGAGGGGGAGAGTACCTCTCAAATGAGTTTGCAAGGTTCCTGCAGGAACATGGCATAAAGCAGCAATATTCATGCAGTCATACCCCACAACAAAATGGAATTGCAGAAAGGAAAAACATGCATATTGGAGAGGTATCTCGTGCCATGCTCAACGAAAAAGACTTGCCAGATTTTTATTGGGCTGAGGCAGTTGCTACAGTAGTCTACATAATGAACAAGACTCCCACTGCAGCAATACATGGCATGACTCCAGAGGAGAGGTATACTGGTAGGAAACCAAATATTTCTCATTTGAAAATTTTTGGTTGCATTGCCTATATTCATGTGCCAGATGAGTTGAGATCCAAGTTGGATCCAAAAGCTGAGAAGTGCATCTTTATTGGTTACTCTCTACAGAGCAGAAAGGGTATAGATGCTATAATCCTTCTACTCGTAAGTTTACAGTGAGCAGAGATTTTATTTTTTATGAGATGAGTAGATGGTATAAACCAGTAAGTGTGATTGATGATGTAGATGCACAAAATGGTAATGCTGCATAGAATTCACAACAGCAGTCACAAAATATTAGTGGACCTGGAGTGTCCTCTAGCAGTGGTTCATATTCTTTGCCATGGACAAGCAAATTGAGATCAGGAGAATCTCCTCAAAACAATGCAGATAGTGGTATGCAAGTTTCACGAAAAGGAAAAGAGAAGGTAGATTAGCCCATGTTTGATGTGAATGCAGGTCACTCTTATGTGGATGGTGAATCCAGTGGCTCAGAACAGAGCATTGATGATGAGTTGGGTATTCCTTCTATTGTTACACCTGGAGTAAGGAAGACTAGGGATGTTTTGAGAGCACCTGGGAGTGAACCTACTTTGCGCAGGTCTACCAGAGCTAGGTATCCTGTGGATAGGCTGAAATATGATGGATTTACAGCCATTCACTATGCATATATGATCAAAGTGATACAGGAACCAGAACCCACTTCTTTTGAGCAAGCAATGGGAAAAGAAAAATGGGAGAAAGCCATGGATGAAGAAATGGATGCCTTGGAAGCAAATGCTACATGGGAGTTGGTACCTTTGCCTAAAGGTAAGAATGCAATTGGCTGTAAGTGGGTTTATAAGGTGAAGCACAATGCAAATGGTTATGTGAACAGGTAAGAGCAGTCATTGCTATGGCTGCATCAAAGGGATGGTCTTTACATCAGATGGATGTAAAGAATGCCTTCTTGCATGGTGATTTGTAAGAAGAGGTCTATATGGAGTAGCCACCAGGTTATGTGCATGTTGTTCATCCTGAGTTTGTTTGCAGGTTGAAGAAAGCCTTGTATGGCTTGAAGTAAGCACCTAGAGCATGGTCTGACAAGATAGGACAGTATCTTGTCACTATTGGCTTTCAGATTTCCAAGGCAGATTTCTCACTTTATGTGAGAAAAATAGAGAAAGGTATTATGCTACTTGTCATTTATGTTGATGATTTGATTATGATAGGTGACAGTGATGAAGATATCCTTCATGTGAAAATGCTATTGAAGCAGAAGTTTGAGATGAAGGATTTGGGAGAGCTGCGTTATTTCTTGGGCATTGAGGTGATTAGATCACCAAGTGGGATACAGCTCTTGCAGAGGCAGTATGGATTGGACATGCTGTCCAAATATGGGATGACAGGCTGTAAGCCTATTTCAGTTTCTTTGGAGTAGAATGTGAAGCTGAGCGCAGATGCAGGTGAACTTCTGGAAGACCCTACTATGTACAGATGCATAATAGGAAGTTTGATTTATATGACTATTACCAAGCCAGATTTGAGCTATGCTGTTGGATTGGTAAGTCAGTTTATGCAGGCTCCAAGAAAACCGCATTTGGATGCGGCTAGACGCATACTCAGGTATGTGAAGTCCACATTGCAGTATGGACTGTTTTATGAGACTGGGGTTCAGATACAATTGCATGGATACACTAATGCTGATTGGGCTGGTAGTATTTCTGATAGACGATCTACTAGTGGATATGTGTTCTCTTTTGGGAGTGCTGCAGTCACTTGGAGCAGCAAGAAACAACCTACAGTTGCCTTATCAAGCACAGAGGCTGAGTACAGGGGTGTAGCAATGGCTGCATGTGAGGTAGCTTGGTTGCATAAGCTACTTTATGATATGCATCAGTCTACAGATGGGCCAGTTGTCATTTATTGTGACAACATGAGTAGTATACACTTGGTAAATAACTCAGTCTATCATGCTAGAACAAAGCACATTGAGGTGCATTATCACTATGTGCGGGAGAGGGTTTTACTAGGTCTTATTGATCTAGTTTATGTCAGCACAGAGGATCAGGTAGCTGACATATTCACGAAGGCATTGGGCGCAGAGAAGCTGCGCAAGTTCAGAGACCTGCTTGGTGTGCAGGAATTGGGATTGAGCTCGAGGGGGAGTGTTGAGATATCGAGCTCCACTCGTGATATGCCAGGGTGACCGTTATGCATTTATGTCATCGACTTGTCAGTTGTTTGCAGATGCGATTGGTACACCGCTCATGAATAATAGCTAGATGATAGCTATCCTTATCTACTCTAGTTCGTGGCTCAGTTAGTATGCCACCTTAGTTAGTTGAGTTTGGTTTGAAACCCATATATAGGGTTCTTCTATTTCTTTTGTACTAGATTTTTTTGGCTTACACAACTAAGAAGAGGAAAACTGTTTTCAGCCTCCACCCTTGTGTGTATTCCCCCATTGTGCAAGCAAGAAAGCTACAAGTGAGACTCCTTCCTTCTCTCCCACAATCTTGACAACTCTCTTCTTGCCCTTTCCCTTGCAAGAGCTTCAGGAAATGATGCATGGTTGCAATATCTACAATCAAGCTTTTTGCTGCATTGGAGCCTATTGTCAGCATGGTGATGCTATGGAGTTGAGAATGACAATTGTATAGAGCCATTTGACATCAATTCAATATTTAGTACCTATTGGAAATGAAATTGGAACCCTTTGCATTGCATTGGAGCCCTTTGCAACATGGTGATGCTGTGGAGTTGAGAATGACAATTATAGAGAGTTGTTCAACATGAAGGCAATATTCAGTACCTATTGGAAATGAGATTGCAACAATTATGCCTGGTAATGGTGATGAGGATGAGCTCAATCGTTGTGACATGTATTTCCAAAGGAGGGTAGATGTGTTTAGATATCAAAATTGCATAAAGTGTATATGCCTATGTTGTATGTGTTACTTTTCTCGAGTGGTGCTGAAGATGGTTGACATACACAAATTCCATATAGCGATGTACCTAATGACGTGCTTTTGGAGTAGTTGACAAATAAGATACCTGTCATGCAAATGTAGTTCTCTGTATACTGTATTCAAGTGTGCAATTACTCAAATGTGTGTCTTATGAGAGAAGGGAGGTTGTTGCAATAATTCATGGTTGATACATATTGTAATATTGAGCAATGCAAGCTTGCGTGTCATCAAAACCAACAAACATTACATGCAGAACTATATGAAGGTTTGACTGACATGGTGTGTGGTGCAAACAATGCTAAACTCCATGTCATGGGAGCAAATGTTGGTCTGCCTTTCTCTTTCAAGGGTGATCCAAGTTTCATGCATCAGCTATACCAAGATGCTATGGGGATTGTCCATGCAAAGGAGAAGCCCAATCAAATTGGCCAGAGATTTGACAAGCACTATTGCAAGGGCAATCGACACATGACTGCCGAGACTTTATTGCCTATGTCTTCCATGCAAAACATGTGGATTTGATGGACTGCAAAACATGTGGATTTGATGGACACACTTATTAAGAAAAAACTTTTTAGTAGTGTTGCTAGATATGTGAGTGTTATAGAGTTTCAAAATAGAGGGTTGCCTCACTCTCATACATTGTTGATTCTAGAGGAGGCATTCAAGCCTTTGAAAATGGAGCATTATGACTGAATTGATTCCGCAAAGCTACCAGATAGAGAGAAATTCCCAGACTTGCATGAGACTGTGATTAGATGTAATATACATGGACCATGTGGAGGACCATTTAACTTACGTAGTCCATGTATGAGTGAAGGAAAGTGCATGAAGGACTACCAAAAAAAGTTTGTTCGGGAGATCGTAGTTAATGATACTAGTTATCCTATTTATAGGATATGCGATGATGGTAAATGTGTTAACATTAGGTGTCATTGGATTGTGCCTTAAAATCCTACCTTTCAAAAAAATACAATGCACACATGGTAAATGTGTTAACATTAGAGGTGGTGTCATTGATAAATGTTGGATTGTGCCTTACAATCCCTACCTTTCAAAAAAATACAATGCACATAGCAATGTTGAGAAATGTTCAATGGTCACAATAGTGAAGTATCTTTACAGGTACATTTATAAAGGGCATGATAGAGCTACAGTTAGGCTTGCAACAGTGAGAACTGATGGTGGAAATACAAATGTTGCGGTTCAAATGGTTGATGAGATTGAAAGATACCTTGATGCTTGCTATGTATCAGCCTCTAAGGCATGTTGGCATATGTTGGATTATCACCTTCAAAATGAGAAGCTTGATGTTCAAAGACTGCAGTTCCATTTGTCAAGCAAAAACACAATGGTTTTTGAAGATGGTGATGATGTGCAAGATGTGGTTGCTAATCATAATGCTAGGAAGACTACTCTTACAAAGTGGTTTTTGTGTAGTCAGTAGTACTATGAAGCAAGGACATTGTTATACCAAGATTTTCCTACTCAATGGGTTTGGAATGCAATTAGAAGGGCTTGGACAATAAGGGAGAAAGGAAATACCATTCTTTGAATATTCTTTGTGTCATTGACAAAAGTGGTGAATGGTACTATTTGAGGATGCTCTTGATGGTTTGCCAAGGTTGCACTTCTCGGTGACTGAAGAATTATGTAGTCAATGTTGTATCCCACATTCAAGAAGGCTTCCGCGGCGATGGGTATGTTAGAGAGCAATGAGGAATGGTTTCAATGTTTGCAAGAGACATCAAACATGTAGTTGGGTGTGCAACTACATAATTTGTTTGTTGCAATATCAGTGTTTTGTGAACCGTCCTCACAAGGAGGTTTGAAGCTCCACTTATAGAGGATATTGTCCTCACCAAGAGGGTTGTGGGAGAGATTCAAAGTTCCACTTGTACAGGATATTGTCCATAGGTTCAATATGGCTTGCATGTAGGGTGATCGAGTGAGGTCAGAGGCAAGAAATGAGACCTTGAAACACCTCCAATCACTCCTATGATAGTATGGTTGAACTCTATCTTATTTTCCAAGTATGCTTGAAATACAGTGCAAAATGGGGTTTTACAAGATAATTCACTAATTCTTGAGGATTTTGAATATGATCAGGACCGATGAGGCACAGACTGCTACATTGTTAAAATCACAACTCAATGAGGGACAACTTGCAACATATCATGCCATTCTTAGTGCCTTGCAATTGAATGGCAAGCAGCTATTCTTTTCAATGGTCTTGGGGGTGCATGCAAGACATTTTCTTTACAAGTGTATTTTGGCAACATTGCATGGACAAGGACGTTTGGCTTTGGCGACTGCATCATCTAGAATAGCCGCATTGTTGTTGCAGGCAAATGCACAGCACACTCAAGATTTAAGATCCCGTTGGAATTGGAGGGCCACTCTACATGCAACATACTTGTTCAAAGTGATTTGGTGGGACTATTAAGGGACGCATGTCTCATTTTGTGGGATGAGGTTACAATGATGTACCATTATGCTTTTGAAGCCCTGGATAGGAGTTTGAGAGACATTATGTCTTGCAAACAATCGACCTTTCAGTGGAAACATAGCATTGTTTGGAGGTGATTTTGGACAAAGCTTGTATGTTGTGATCAAAGGTGGCCATGAGGACATTGTGAATGCCTCTCTTTATTGCTCAACTTTATGGCAGCATGTTAGGATTTTGAGGCAAACACAAAACATGCGAGTCTATAATAATGATGGCTCAATGGGTGCAAAATTCATAGTGTGGCTCCAAGGTATTGGAGATGGTGTTGAGTTGACACATGCAATGAAAGAAGTTGTGTTGCTAGTTGGCATGGTTATACAAGGGGGGCCAGTTGGGGATCTCATTGCATGCGTGTATAATGACTTCTCTTTTGTGCATGAACAAGTGGCTTTCTTTGCTGAAAGGGTGATTCTTTGCTCCAAGGGATGTAGAGGCGGAACAAATCAATTTGGAAGCATTATGTTTGTTGCAAGGAGATGTAAAGCACTACTATAGTGATGACAATATTATTGATACTAATGATAATATGTTTCTCTACTCTACAGAAGATTTGAATTCTCTTGAACTCTGAGGAGGGTTTTCACCATATCTATTGCTCTTGAAGGTTGATGCACCAATTAGTTTACTTCGAGCGCACGTGGTTGAGCACCTTCCGAATCTTCCATTTGTTCAGTTACACAAAGGCATCTGTGGGGGATATGTGCAATATTATCATGTAGCATCCCGTGTCTACAACCATATTGTAACTCAATCACACTCAAGGAGAATCCCTCCTCGATGGAGAAGATGGAATGTCATGATCTGTGCTACACTTGGTTGCGCTACATCAATTGAATATGGATGTTGGCCAATGTATTGTGTGCACTGTATTTCCTGCACCTTTTACTTTTTTACAATTTGTTGATGGGCTGCATTCCTACTGCTGTTGTGTTGTTTTGTTGCACCAAATGCCATGTTTGCTAGAGAAGTACAATGTATGTGAGATGGTTCGGTTGAAATCTCTACATCATGGCATGTGGAAATAAGGAGGCTCACTTTCATTGATAGCAAGTCTCACAAAAGGAAATTATTCAAAGAAGAGTAGCCAAATGGACTTTATGTTCATCGTTGATGAATATATGCACAACTTTCATCTTCTCTGGCTGAAGACCATGATCATTGATACCATCTATTTGGAGCTGCCCTGAAGACAAAGCGCGGAGTGCTAGTTCTATTTATTTTAAAATATTTTATAGAAGAAAGTCAAGTCAATTGATTTGTTGGCTCCGAACTGGCATGGCCGAGGAACAACTTGCAAGACTCCAACAAGGCGCGCGAAAAATTGTCACGATAAGATTCCAGATAAATAAGTGATACTCTACCGTGGACGTCGTTGACGGAGCGTTTCTGTCCTGATTCCTCGCTAGACACACACACACACACACACACACACCCTCTCTTTCCTGAAGACCTGCAACTCGCGCCCAGTGTTTCTTCCTGCCATAGTATACTGCAGAGTATCGACAGCATCCATTCAAGTCATAGGTGGATATTGAGGCGTGGGGAGGCGAAGAGGGTAGAGCGGCGATGGAGGAGGCACAGGCGGAGATGAGTCGATGGAGGGAGGCGCAGTCCATCCCGGTTGGGGTGGATCTCGTCTCCTGTTCTCTGCAGATGCTGCGACTCTTGGAGAGAGTCGACCAGCTCCCCTGCCTCTATCGAGGCCCCGCGGTCGCCCGTGCCATCCACAGGTCTCTCTCTCTCTCTTTATAGATCTGATAAAAGGCAATCCTTTCATTTTATAGAACTTTTGATGAATAACGGCAATCCTTATCAGCTGAATGTGGCCTGCAATCCAGGTACGAGAATTGCTGGCTCCCCCTCCTCTCTCAACATCAGCATCAACATCGTCCTCTTCAACCCCCCCTCGACTGCGCCTGGATCTGGCATTGTCACCGCCTGCACCCGGTTCTCTCTCTCTCCCTCTCGTTCCTCCCAATCATTGATTAGAAACGGATTAATCATACTTATGCACATATGTACCCACACTCTACACACGGTTGAAGACATGAATTCAAGCTAGCATCAGATCCACGCACTCGTCAGATCTACTTCTGTGCGGAATGCAGGACTTACGCATATGAATGAATGACTGTGTGTGTCTGTGAGAGAGAGAGAGAGAGAGTGTAGCTCATCCACGAATGGAGAGAGAGAGAGATCTCATTTCTTCAATATGTATGTGCCCAAATTTCTCGCTTGCTAAATATAACAAGTATAACGCCTTAGTCATTGAATCTGAGGAAAAAAAAATGCAACTTAGTCCTAGAATAGCTTACTTTTAGGCTTCGAAGAGAGAGAGAGAGAGAGAGATTATTAACACATCGTTTTTTCTTCTCTTAGGTGCAATATATCAAGGATTGTGAGACCCTTTACGGGCAAGTTCTAGACGCCTTCGCTCCCATTGCCGATGATGACACTTGGGATGAAGTAGTAGAGACATCAAAGAGTTTATGGGAGGATTGCTTCCCAAATGAAGAGTATGACCTTGACCTAATCAAATTTACTTACAATACTAGCATGGTTAGCAACTCTATTCAAGTAGATGCAAATGTAGAAGAGCGCACAACACGAAAAATCAAGTACAATCTAGAAGATGCAGTAGCAAGGCAGAGGAAATTTTACTACCAGGTGCCTAAAGTGCAAAGTTGATATCTTTATATGAACATGTGCAATTCTTTACTCGTATATGTATGCATGTAATAAAATCATCCTCTCAAATATTAAAGCTAGTGCCAAACTAATGGAGTTACTTCTAGGTTTCCCAACCACACATGAGGGATAAGAGCTTCTTACGGGTAGCAAACGATCGATACAAAGGTTTCTTATTCTTATTTAAAAAGACAAATTGTAATGTCTTTTTGGTTCCTACCTATGATATTGACTTGATGTGGCATGCTCATCAACTTCACCCCAAGGCATATAAGGAAGATATGTTGAAGCTTCTCGGTAAAGTTTTGGATCATGATGACACAGAATCAGATAGAACAGCTGGTTATAAATTAGATGAGGGGTTTAATGAAACAAGGTTACATTGGCAAACAACCTTCGGTGGCCTATATGAGAGAGCTGGTGCAATGTACCGGGGAGAGCCTCCTACTATGGTGTTGCCAATGGCATCTATGATCCCAAGTGTTGGCTCGAGTGTTCTTACAATCGGAACACCCATGATAAGCATGGTTGATACTTCTTTATTAATGCCACGCCAAGTTATGCAAGTAAGTCTTAACATTCTTTGGAAAAGTATTGCATGTGTGTTATGTATGTGTGTTAAGGCATAGGGCCAATGACTAGCGCACAGACATTGTAGGTTTAGTCATGTTGTATACGGTGAGTGAATGGATTTGCAATTTCATTGTCAAAGTTATAATACTATCGTTGGATGAATAGGTCTCAATCACAACAAGGGGAGCAAGGATTATGCAGGGGAAGGGGAAGGGGAAGGTGCGAGTACGAATGCGAGTCCTAAACAAAGCTAGCAATCTGCGACTAGAAACGCCTACCATAGCGTACACATCAAACCATGCGGAGTGGAGGGAGCAGTGGAGCTTCCAAAGCGAGCTATCGACAAGAGGTGTGCAGCTAGAGCTTCTCTGCAGGCGCTCGAATGCGCTGGCACAGAAGGTGGCGGGGAGCAAGTGCCTGGGCTGCATAAACGTGTCGTGGCAGACCTTGCTCCGCTCGCCCACTCTTTCCTACGAGGGATGGATAGCCCTCTCCTCTTCGTCCTTGTCTTCTTACCATGAGAACCGGAACATCAGTACTCATCAGTTGAGCCCCCCTTCCATGCTCAGCCTGTCTGTGTCCATCACACCGCCCCAGCCTGCGCCTTACTTGCTCCGCGCCATCAACTCCTTCCCTACCAATGACGAGGGTCGCATGACCGTCTATGGCCCGGGCCTGTGGCTGTCTAGAACTGTGCTCGACCATGCCAATCGTGAAGTCTTCGTTATTCGCACAAGGTAACCCTACCCACCATGCACAAATGCCTCTTCTTGCGGTAATACTCTTTGTTGACATCTACGGAACTAGAGTTGGCACATGGTTGTAGAAGGGAGAATGAGATGGTAGAATTCTTTTATGTCCAACATTGGAAGATGGTTGCATAAACCATGTCCAGAATTCCAACATAGGAAGATATATTTGGTAACACGAGTGCAGATTTTCTATGTTTGGAATGCCAAGTCATGATCACATAATTCATCAAAATTTTGACATGTTACGAGGCCTTTCAAATTCTTTGTCTGGCCTTTTGGAATCTTGACACTTGTAGTTTATGCTTCTTCAACTTCATAGGTCATTACCCATTTGAGAGCAATCACTTTATCTTTACTAAGAGTCTTGGATAAAATGTTCAACAAAGTGTTACTCTACCACTTAGCCATCATAAGTATTGTGCTAAAGTGACGTGTTTGTGTATTGATTGACTCTATTACCCAAATGTGTGTTTGTCATGCAGCTACTCAGAAGGAAGTCACATCACATCCAAAGGGAAGGCAAATGACATTTTAGTTCATCAAGGAGGTTGGGATTACGTGGTGGGAAGGTGTCCAGGTTTCTCTCTTTTTCTCTGTCACTCCCACTCCTACTCCCACTCCCACTCTCACTCACTCACTCACTCACTCACTCACTCACACTCTCTCTCTCTTTCTCTCTCTCTCTCTCTCTCTCTCATATTTATTGTCAATGATGCTGCCTCAAAATCTACAGTCGCGTCTTCTGCCTGTGATGGCTGCAGTGCATGGTCTATTGGTCACCGACCAGATGCGTTTGACCCAGACCCCCCTTTCCAGTCTGGTTCGTTCCGACCCAACAGCCCTCGCCTCGCCCTACTCGCCCATCGCATCCCTGGGGTCAAAATTCACCCTTTAATTTTGACCGACTATGCTTCAATTACCTGGATGTCACCTTCGTAAGGATGATGTCACCATTGGCAGCTTCTCGATTTAACTCCGCCCTGTTGTCTCACCACAGTGCCCTGGGGGCCGGCACTCCCAGCTAGCATCAGTTTCTTGACCTGCCTCTCTCTCTCTCTCTCTCTCCACCCCACCACCCAAACTCTAAAAATCCATCACTAACATCCCCACCGATAATTCTTGCATCTCTCTCTCTCTCTCTCTCTCTCTCTCTCTCTCTCTCTCTCTCTCGGTTTCAGCCTGCAAACTAGGTGCTTTCTTCAATACAATCGTGGAACGGGTCGAGATTGAACAGTTGGCCACAAACGCCACCTACAAAGCCCAAAAAGCAATCCGATAATGGACGGAATACAATAAACAATCAGCTGAATGAAAGGATCAATGAGCTCAAACTAAAGATAGAAGCCTAAGATGAAGAATTTGCACTCCTCAAGAAGAAGTTGGAGAACAATCCAATTAAAGAGCAAGTACATGAACTCCAAAAGAAAGAGAACACAGCAAAGGAAGCCACTCCTTGAGCAAAGATGCTCAAGAAAACTCATAAGCAGGTTATAGAAGCGGAGCAATGAATTCAAATGACCAAGAAATTGAAACAACCAGCCCATACATCCACAACAATAATCATCAATGACACATTGGAAGAAGAAATAAAATGGAAAGTGAGAGCACTTATTGTTCAAGTGATTTGGCTGAAAATGCATGAGAAGGTGGTTCACAAGGTGTCAAGAAGGTATATAACTTGATGAACATGAAGAAAGATTTATGCATATATCTACTTGGAGAGTAGGGTAAGAAGACTACCCATGACGATATGGGGGAGAGCTTGAAAGAGTGTGCTCTTGCCCTCTGCTTCCACATTGCAAAGTCTCCTAGTAGGGGACTTTAATTCCATGACACTGCCATCATGAGTCTTTCATTGATGCATATGAGGAAATGTGTTAGACTCTGGGTTAAAGAGTAGGATGTGATGTGTCAGAGCTATAAATGGAGAGAACCTCCTAGGACATAGGGAAATTCACAAAATATGGGAGGTATCTTCTTGAGATGGACACAACACATGGATTAGCCATACTCAATGGCTTAGCTAGATACCCCTACATGTCATCCATGCTACATGGTGCTTGCATGAGAGATTATGTACTTGCCCCTTTGATGCATGTATCTCGTATTGAGGATTTCATAATCTCACCACCCCTCATCGAAGTTGCAATGGATCATACTTGTCATGAGTGTAGATCTCTAGTTCACCCATGGAGACCCATCATGTGGTCCATTGACATTTAAGATACTAGTTCTCCAGAGAGACAGAGGATATGTATGCAACACAGATCTTCAATTATATATGAAGTAGAACCTAGCTATCCATATAGGAGCTCACCCAACGATTCAATGAGACTACACATAGAAGTAGGTGTAGCCTTTCGACATTCATAGAGATCCTCCTTCAAGGTGATTCCTGGGAACATCTAGTATGATGATGAGTGTCAGTAGACTAGAGCTTGCATATAAAGAGAGATAGCATTGGGATCCACCACCCACACAGACTGAACAACTCATTAGATGTCTCATATAGTGGAAAAAGAGAGCATCTTTAGCTCAATTGGAGAGAGACTTATCCCAATTATTCACTCATTATTCATGAGTTATGATTCTAGAGAGGCTTGGAGTCTTGCAAGTCAACCTCATCTACCTTATCCATCAGAGCCTCGCCTAGAGTCCTCCACTTTCTTTACATAGAGTATTGTTTGATATGCTATTTGATAGACTCAATACAGGCAAGGCACAAGATCACAATGGATTAGCTGAGCACTTGATCCATTCTAAGGACTTGGTGGTGAGACTACTAGCTTACATATTTAATGGAGCCATGTATAAAGGCTTTCTAGAGAGCTAGAGTACTATTACTATTTTGCCTATCCTCAAGCCAAGTGACCTACCCAACTTAATAACTATAAGACTATTATGGCTAGCCACATATTGAACATATTGATCAAGCTATACACCTCCATTCTTGAGCATGAGCTAAGAAGGTGGATAGAGGTGGGTCCTTAGAGCACAAGGATATGCAAGCTAAATTAGGAGAGGCTTCTCTACATGGAATCACATTCTCAAACTAATAATGACTATTAGAAGAGTAGAGCTCATGGCCAATGGATCTATTGCTACTTTTTGGATTTCTACAAAGCCTCTAATAAGAGATAGATTGCTACACAAACTACATGATATGGGAGTCCTTAATGTGCTCATTTGGGGGATTTTGGCACTACATGAGAGGGTATATCCAAGACACCTCATAGATCATCAAGGGGACCTTGACACTACCACAATTTTAATCTATATAAGGGACATTGATTAATCGAGCTATCCATCTTGGCTGATGTAGACATCCTAAACCTCAACATAGATGTTAGTGGCACCTGCATGTGCAAATACAAGAGATTAGTGCTTGGTAGGCCATACGTATCTCCATGATGCTCCTAGAATTGGCTTTTGTTTATTAGGTTTTATCACCATAAATTGTTGTAGCTAGCATTTCTCCTTTTGTAATTAGCTTATAGCTTTTAACTTTATTCTAGTATCCATTTACATGTACCATTCTTTTTTAAATAGTTGTCTCATCACACATATGGTTGTAACTCATGGTCTCATATGTCATTTTGGCCTTTTGCAGATAGTAATATATAATTTCATTTCATTTCATGTCATCACACACACACACACACACACACACACACACACACACACACACACACACACACACACACACACACACACACACACACACACACACACACACACACACACACACACACACACACACACACACACACACACACACACACACACACACACACACACACACACACACACACACACACACACACACACACACACATCAAGGTTATATGTTTATGCCTAGTATCATATCATTCATCATCAATCAATTTGTTCATTATATGCATGCTCAAGTGCATTCACCATATGCATATGTACAAATCGTACGTACGTATATATATATATATATACATATATATGTATACATATATATATATATATATATATATATGTATGTATGTATGTAACTCTTATGTATGTATATGTATGCATATTGAACACTACCATATACACATGTTTGTGTGCATCATCATGATATCCACATTCAATGCCCCTAATTTGTTGCCATAAATGCCTTGTTTACTATTTTTGTTCTTTTATTGGGTTTCCTTTAACAATGATGAAAATATGAGCATAATCATTTCAACTATTTGCTATACATGTAGCAAATACAATTGCCAACGCCAAACAACTCTTGGATGGAGGAACATTTTCTACACGAAGATGTTGGGCTTTCTTTGACAACTATGCTCAATTGCATGTTCACAAAAATATTGACGATCCATTGTGGAATATTCGACCACTCCTTGAACTCAAAGGAAACCTTGCAAACCAGGTATATAGCATTTGCCATGAAGCACTCACACACACACATGGACATACACACATGCGCGTGCATGCATGTGTGTGCATGCATGCATGTACAAAGAGAGAGAGAGAGAGAGAGAGAGAGAGAGAGAGAGAGAGAGAGAGAGAGAGAGAGAGAGAGAGAGAGAGAGAGAGAGAGAGAGAGAGAGAGAGAGAGAGAGAGAGGCGAAAGGATGGAGGGAGAGAAAGTTTTATTAATAGCTTAAAATTAGTTAAGGCCTATTAGGTTCAAAGTACTTGGCCCAACCTAAAAGGCCTGAATCTAGTAAATGTAATTTGGATTCTTCTAATCTCTCTCCATTAGATGAGATGATTCCACATCGATTGAGATATCCTATATCTATTTTCATGTGGGTCTAGTTTGAGAATTCCTCATTAATTCATGGGATCTCAATGGTGACTCTAATGTGTAGTAATGTTAGCTTCAAGAAACTATGTTGTCCATTTCAATTTGGATTGTAGGCTTCTAAGGATTCTTAATGTGCTAAACTATCTATTAACCATATTTATGCAATCAATGTCAATGTCACTTCATATTTTGCAAGTAAAAAACATCTGCATTTTGCAAACTCACACATTTTGGATAGTGATCCAAAAGCTTATTACTAGAGAGCAATATTACTCTCATATTTGACAAAAATAGGGAGTGTTTGAAGGGAGTGAACCTGGAGTGGAAGCCCATGAGCAGAAGCAAGAGCTATGGTGGAAGGAGTAAGAGAGCAAGAGGAAGAGACACAAGAGGTGGAAACTCTAATAGTCACAATGTGTGACTCACCTTCCCTTATTCAAATATTGCTAAAATAATAAAAAACGAAATGACAATGATGGGCATTTGCGATATGCAATGTATAGATGTGTGGGTTTGTGAGTGTAAGCCATATATGGGCGACTAGACACAGACACCTTTACCCCCAGAACCTCCCACTTAAAGGTGAATGTATCCCCAGTGTGAGGAGAGAACAAGAAAAAAGTGGCAAAGTACAAATGTACATAAAGTACAATAGAATGAGGAAATACATCATCTCATCCAATGCCCATCAAATTCCTAAGGAAGGAAAAATGCTCCATTGACAAACTTTTAGTAAGCAAATATGTAGAATTATGATCAATTGAGATCTTGATAAGCTCAATGGACTTGTCCTCAATGACCTCTTGGATAAAATGGTAATACGCGTCAATGTGCTTCATCTTCGCATGGAAGATTGGATTCTTGGCCTATTGAACATCACTCATAGAATCTAAATGTAGTGTAGAGACAATATCAATAATACCAAGGTCTGCCAACCACCAGACGTAGCCTAACCAGAGAGCCTCTTTGCAAGCCTTAGTGGCTACAACATACTCAGCCTCGGTAGTAGAGAGGGCCGTGCATTTCTATACCTTGGACATCCAAGAAACAACACCTTCAACAAAGGCAAAGACATAGCCAAAGGTGGACTTCCTACTATATGCATGTCCTGCATTATCAAAGTTGGTGTACCCCACAACTCATGTATCTTGGCCACCATAACATATGAAAATATATGCCATGCTCTTCAAGTACCTCATGACACCCTTCATGGCATCCCAATGCCATCTGCCAAGTGTAGCAATATAGTGTGCCACAACTCCCATTGCTAATGCTATTTCAAGATGAGTGGCTATCATG
This sequence comes from Lygodium microphyllum, assembly GCF_053477565.2. Classification (NCBI taxonomy): domain Eukaryota; kingdom Viridiplantae; phylum Streptophyta; class Polypodiopsida; order Schizaeales; family Lygodiaceae; genus Lygodium; species Lygodium microphyllum. The sequence goes on along the minus strand of NC_141138.1, from coordinate 52,311,198 downwards.
GCATACATCAAACTGACCACTGTGCATGCATAATGCATTTTCGCCATCTTGGCCTTCTACTCATTAGATTGCGAAGAATTGGCCTAACTATATCCTTCACATGAGAAGGAAGTGGACAGCCAATAGGCTTACCATCCTACTTATAAAACCGCTCAAGGATTGTAAGTTGGATATACTCTTTTTGTGGCATATAAAAAAGTCCCTTAGAGTGATCACGTGTGATGCACATCCCAAGAATATGCGAGGTGGCATGTCCCATGCCCTTTATCTCAAAGCTCTTCTTGAGCTGAGTTTTCAAGGCATCCAGCTCATCATGAGCTTTGCCACCAACAACAAGCATATTATCCACATAGAGTACCGAAATCATGAGCCTTCTTTTGTATAAACATAGATCCATAACACTATGGCTATATCCTTGTGGATGTATAAATGCATCAAACTTGTGGTACCATTTCCTAGGTGCTTACTTAAGGCCATTAAGGCTCTTTCTCAACTTGCACACTAGGTGTTCCTTACCTTTTTCCTCAAATCCATGTTAGCCATGGTCATGGTCTCACACTTTATAGATAATGTATTATGCCCTTAGCATGTTGGACCTTAGTTATGTTAGTCTTATGTGTGAGGTAGGCTCTATTTGTCTCATGAAGTTCATTGCCTTATGAAGTGTAGTTTTGGGGCAGTTGCAAAAACGTGACCTAATGAGGCATTTTGGGTATTCTTCTCATCGATTTGGTCATACGTGATGTGTACGCCTGATGTATGATGGATCTATCTAAGTATGAAGAGAATCTAGCATTTGGCGCCATCATCTATGGTGTCTTTGTCTCATTTGCAGCATGTTCTGTCTATTGCACTTCTCATTTTTTGATCTATATTGCTGAATATAGTATGTCTATGCTTCTATATGGTTAGTTTTGAGTTTCCATGGTTTCTGGATGCGATATCGAGCATTTACCCCATGAAGCGTTCTCTGTCGTGTTATGTATTCTGCATAGATAGGGCAGCAACACTTTGGTGATCCTACCATGCTCTTCTAAATCTTTGGTGTGGAAGTTTAATGGCAAAATGACTTCAGTTGATGCCAAAAATTTGAAGCTTTGTCAAAAACGATCCTATTTGGGGAAGAAAACCTAATTTTCTATATGCAGTTTGGAAGGTTTTTAGGTGTAGAATTTGTGCTGAGATTTGAAGAAGTACTTGAGATTTGTGAAAAAAGACTTTGTTTTATGAATGCAAAACATATTTTTTGTATGGAGTTTTAAGGGTTTTCTGTTGGTATATCTTGCCATTACTTTCCTATGTCTCTGTGTTCAAACACCATTAAAAACGGCAAAGATTGAGGCCAAAAATTCAAATTTGTTGTATGGAGTGCAATTTCTGCATGATATGAATTTTTTGTTTGAAGTAGAGTTCATGCATGAAGTAGAATTCATGCATGGAGTAGAATTTGTGCATGGAGCAGAATTCCTGCACGAAGCAGATTCCTCCATGAAGCAGCTTCTTGCATGAAGCATAGTTTCTGTATGAAGTAGAATGTCCAAAAATATGAATTTTTTATCAAGACATGGAGCAAGGCAGACTACCTGAAGCAATGATAATTGCTTGAAGTAGTGACAACTACTTGAAGCAATGGGTAAATCAAAGGAAAAGAAAAAGTGATGCAAAATTTGCTTTGAGTCTGGACATACTTCAAAGCATTGTTCTTATGTTTATGGATCTTGTGAAGATGAAAAATCATGCAAGTATTTCTGCATGTTTGATTTATGCAATGAGTTTAATGGTATCCACAAGAGATTTTCATCAACAATAAAGAAGGCTTCAAGTTCAAAGATGGATAAAGCATGGGAGAAGTTGGATTGTTTTGAGGATATTCTTCATGATGCTTACGAATGACATGATGATTGTGAAGGCAAGAAAGTCAAGTCTTGTTCAAGTGTTAAGCATATTGGGAGATTGCTTACAGCAATTGAAAAGCTCAAGGAAAGATATGAATATGTTTTGGATTTCGATTCAGATTCTAATTCAAGCTCAAGTGATGACGATGATGATGATTGGTGCTCTTTACCCATGGTCTTGCCAAGGTTGATCATCATACACTTTGCATCAATAATCTCAAGGTATTTTTCATATCTTTGTATTTTTCTTGCAACAGTATCTTGACTTCATGCAATAACAACCAAACTTCATGCAACAACAAGTTGAATTTCTATAGTACCTACATCAGTAAGTTGAATTTCTGCAGTACCTACAGCAACAAGTTGAATTCTTGCACTTTCTACAGCAGCAAAATGTACTACAACAAGTTGAAATACAGTCAGAAGTGCTATAGCAACCTCAAAAACAACAAATACGACAATAAATAATGATTACTAGTTCCAAGTACTTGAAAATCAACAATTACAAGTTGTTGTGGATTATCTTACATATTTTTTTTAGGATGCAATGTGTTATTCAAGATCCAAATTGGGTGCTACATTGCCATACATTTATTATGATGAAAATGCTAGAGCATCACTGATATTTTTCAAAGTCAATGCAATTATTCTTTGCACTTGGAGATGTAATCTACTTATTCTATTATAGTTATATATATTCATTCTCTATGATATACTATGGATGTCTCTGATGTTGATGTTATCAAGGCTGATATTAATGATCTATTGCATGATATTCATTACTAGTTGTAGATCAGGGAGCTTACAGTGGATAAGATTCATGACATGGATGTTTTACCTCTTGGATCACATGAGCACCATGGCCAAGAGCAGTCTATTACGGACTGCCATGATGCTCATGAGCCTCATAGTTCATGAGTTACTTTGATGTACCATTGTCAGATTTGTTTCTTTCTTTATCCATCTTACTTCATATTTAATATCTATGCCTCTAGGATTATGCCTTTATGTTTTGTTTTGATTGTCTTTTGAGGGGATTATGCAACTGCAGTAGGAGGCTATAGGTATCCTACTAGAGAGGCTCTACTTATGGTTACTCTTTGTGGCGTACTTCATGGTGCAAGGCTATGAGTAAGGCATAAATTTTCTCACTAGATATGTCCAAGCATTTTGACTTCATAGATCATGCAAGGGTTCGAGTCATGGCTGTGCTAGGCTATGCCAAGTGTTAGCCATGGTCATGGTTTCACACTTCATGGATCATGTATTACGCCCTTAGCATGGTTGGACCTTAGTTATGGTAGTCTTACGTGTGAGGCAACCTCTATTTTTCTCATGAAGTTCACGGCCTCATGAAGTACAGTTTTTGTTGGGGGTAAAGGCGCCTCCACCTAGCCGCCCGTGTATTACTACACTGACAATATCCGCCACTGCACACTGCACACTGCAGGTGGCGAGCGCCAATCACAGTCACTTATTCTTTGTTCTTTTAGTGACAATTTGAATAAAGGAAGGTTCAGCCACACATTGTGGTTGTTGGAGTTCCCACTTTTGAGTATCTCTCTCTCTTGGCTCTTGCTCTCCATCCGCCATAGAAGCTAGATGCTCTTAAGGCTTAGCTCAAGAAGAGCTTTGAGATGAAAGATCTGGGACATGCCTCTCATATACTTGGTATGCGCATTACACGCGATAGATCTTAGGGACTACTCTATCTCTCACAGAGGGAGTACATCCGTAAAGTCCTTGAGTGATTCCGTATGCAGGATGTTAAGCCTATTGGTTGTCCACTATCTTCTCATGTGAAGGTCTCACAGGCCGATTGTCCGCAGATAGATGAGCAGAGGACCGAGATGGCCAAGATTCCCTATGCATCTGTCGTGGACAGTCTTATGTATGCCATGATAATCACTTGTCCAGATATAGCTTTTGCAATTGGGGTTGTGGCACTTTATATGGCTACACCTAGCAAGAAACATTGGGATGCCATAAAGGTTATCATGAGGTACCTGAAGGGCACAACATATATGTACCTTTGCTATGGCAGCCAGGATATAGGCGTCATGGGGTACATTGACTCTGATTATGCAGGACATGCAGATAGTAGGAAGTCCACTTCTGGCTATGTGTTCACTTATGCTGGAGGGGCTATCTCTTGGATGTCCAAAGTGCAGAAGTGTACAGATCTTTCTACTACAGAGGCCGAGTATATTGTAGCCACAAAGGCTTGCAAGGAGGCTATTTGGTGAGGCCGTTTGATTGCAGGCCTTGGTATGACAGATGCTATGCCTACAGTGCATTCAGATTCTATGAGTGCCATTCAGTTGGCCATGAATCTGGTCTTCCATGCGAATAGAAAAAATATTGAGGTGAGGTATCACTTCATTCGTGAGGTTGCTGAGGACAGGTCTATTGACCTTGCCAAGATTCTGACTAAGCAAAATCCTGCATACTTGCTCACGAAGAGCCTCACTACTGAGCGCTTTGCCTTCCTCGGGAGGTTGATGGGCATTGGATGGGATGACGTCTTTTTTCTCATCTTGTTTTACATGTGTACATGTTGTATTGTCTTTTCTTTTTTCTCTCTCATTGGGGCAGATTCACCTTTAACTAGGAGGTTCTTGGGGGTAAAGGTGCCTCTGCCTAGCTACCCATGTATTACTACATTGACAAAACCCGCCACTGCACACTGCAGGTGGCGGGCACCCATCACAGTCACTTATTCTTTATTCTTTTAGTGACAGTTTGAATAAAGGAAGGTCTGGCCACACATTGTGGTTGTTGGAGTTCCCACTTTTGAGTCTCTCTCTCTCTTGGCTCTTGCTCTCCATCTGCCATAACTCTCACTGCCAAGCTTCTTCCTCCTGGGTTCCACTTCCCTTTCAGTTTTGGGATTGTTGCAAAAATGTGACTTGATAAGGCATTTTGGGTATTCTTCTCATCGATCTAGTCATATGTGATGTCTACGCCTGATGTATGATGGATTTATTTGATTATGAAGAGAATTTGGAGTTGGCGCCATCATCTTTGGTGTCTTTGTCTCATTTGCAGTATGTTCTGTGTGTTGTACTTCTCATTTTCTAATCTATAGTTCTGAATATAGTATGTCTATGCTTCTATATGGTTAGTTCTAAGTTTCCATGGTTTCTAGATGCGATATCGAGTATTTACCCCATGAAGCATTCTCTGTCCTGTTATGTATTCTGCATAGATAGAGCAAAAAAAATCCCTTAGGCTGTTGCATATAAATCTCATCATGCAAGTCCCCATGTAGAAAAGCCGTCTTTAGATCCATCTCAAGCAACCAATGCTAGTACCAAATGTAGAGTCATCATTTTGACCATAGGAGAAAAGACTTAATCAAAGTCAACACTATGTTCCTACTTGAAATGCTTAGTTACCAATCTAACCATGTAAGATGGCTTGGGCATCCAAGGATACTTTTCAACTTATATACCCACTTGCATGGCGATGCCTTCTTGCCACTAGACAAAGGAACCAAATCCCATGTATGGTTGGTCTGTAAGGTGTCAAACTTCGACTACATAGCACTATCCCATAAGTGACTATCATCTCTATGCATGGCCTCATCATAAGAGAGAGGCTCACCTACATTTGTTACCATAATGGAGGGCGTAAATCACTCAAGCTGATGTCTAGCTCTAATAGAGCATCTCAAAATAGGTTGATCCGGCATAATAGGTGGATCTTGGGCCATCGGAGCATCAACTATGGCAGGCTATCTACCTAGATGTATGGAAGCAAGAGGCCCCTCGTGAAAGAACACTTGGCATACCTCAACTACCTACTCAAGCTACTTATGCATCTTTTCCTCATGGAAAACTACATCATGGTTGCGGATAACCTGGCAAGCCTATGGATTTTGTAGGTAATAGCCCATCTTACCTACATCACCATAACCAAGAAAGATGCATTTCACAAACTTAAGATCCGTCTTATTGCACTTGTCCTTAAAAACATGGTAGAATGGCTCACAACCAAAGATATGAAAATGAGCATATGATAGAGGTTGTCCACCTCCTATGTAACCTAGCAATCAATAGCAGTGCAAGAAGACCTATTAATTAAGTATATAGCAGTAGTAACTACATCAACCCAAAAGTGTTATGATAAACCTGCATGGTTAAAAATATTGTAGACTCTCTCCTAAATAATCATGTTAATGTATTCGGAAATACCATTTTGGGGAGGGATGTATGGGGCGATCAACTGACGCTTAATACCGTGTCGTTGTAAAACTACTCAAAAGCTTTCAAGGTATACTCACCCCCATTATTTGTCCTTATGTTTTTTAGCCTATACCCAGACTAGGTCTCAACAAGTGCAAGCCAATGTTGAAAGGTAGATAGGACATCCGATTTCTAATTAATAGAGTAATCCCACAACTTATGTGAGTAATCATCAATGAAGGTGACAACACACTTCACACCACCTAGGGATTGATAGGGCATGGGACCACATATATCCAAATAAACAAGAGCCAAAGGCTCACCCATGTGCTTAATCCCAAACTTTTTATACATACTATAGGTCTACTTGCCATATAAACAATGATAAAAAAACTCATAACACTTATAGTCTAGGGACTAAAGATACTGCAAACTAGTAAGCATTTTCATTCCTTTCAAAGATATATGCCCAAGGAAACGATTCCCAAGAGATACATATAGAACTACAACCACAATCAAAGCATGGCCAATTGATCTCTAGACATAAGCAAGGGATGAGGGTACTAGACTTAGCACCATATGCAATAAAAAGATTCCCACGGGTAATCTTTCATGAGGAATCACCAAAAGAGACAAAATAACATACATTATCCAAGATGCCAACAGAGATAAGGCTCTTTGGGAGAGTTGGTACATGATGTATATCATAAAGAGTGAACATGTTGCCTAAATCATACTTGTTGTACATCATCTTCAACTACTCTGGTAGACTTATAGCATGTTTTGTAGCTTTCTCCAATGTTTCTTTATGTTGATTCTTTCACAAATTCTACAATTCTTGATCAAGCTTCATGTATTCCTGATCAATGATACTATTTTCTTGCGCAATATTATTGGTTTCTTCTCCAAAATTTCTAGTTTGTTGTACAAGATTACAAGTTTTTGCATAGATATTTAGCTAACATAATATATTTGGCTAAAATTTGATCCATATCCACTTCAAACACAGGAATAATAGATGGATTAACTTGAAGAAACAATTATTTCTCACTTGGACATCACCAATACCAACTATTTCCAATGCCAAGTCATTACCCCAAATGGACAGATCTAGCCATATTGCAGTAGGAGTGAAACCTCTCTATGAGGGATCACATGAAAGGAAACCTCTCTATGAGGGATCACATGAAAGGAAGCCCATGAATCTATCAACGAACATTGAGTATATCTAACAAAGCATGAGTCAGATGTGAAGCATCCAAGGAAGAGGCTGCTACCAATATGAGATCATTAGACACATGAGGCTACACCACATTAATCTTCTCAATCTTGACACTAGACTTGCAAGGCATAATGTTGTAATCATCATTCTTGTCTTGTACTTTACCCTTTCCCTTTTCCTTGCACTTGTCTTTGCGCATTTTATGGCATTGTGGCTGAATATGACCTGCTTTTCCACAATAAGGACAAGTAAGATCGAACTTATGACCACATGACTTACTACAAGACTGTCCGTGTGTCCTAGACTGAGACCTTTGAGAGTCTCTACCATGGCCATTTCGATCCTACCTATGGGAAGAATCTACATTATTTCTATTTACATCTTTGTAAAGAGGGCTCTCACAACATCATAGAGTCATATGGAAAGTGTCCCATGACTCAGGCAGAGTACCAAGAAAAAATAAAGGATGCAAAGGATCCTTGAACTCAATCTCATGTGCTATTGGTTGTCCTGTATCTTCTCACATGAAGGTTAGTCAGGTTGATTGTCTGCAGTTTGATGAGTAGAAGGTAGAGATGGCCAAGATCCCTTATGCATCCGTAGTGGGTAGTTTGATGTATGCCATGATAGCCACTCATCTTGACATAGCATTTGCAATGGGAGTTGTGCTATACTATATGACTACATCTAGCAAATGGCATTGGGATGACGTTAAGGGTATCATGAGGCACTTGAAGGGCGCTGCTGCTATGTGTATCTATTATGGTGGCCAGGATACAACCATCGTGGAAAAGCCAATACATTTGAGATGCAAGACTTTGCTTGTCATAAAGATTCTTATTCTATATCTAAAGCTCATATGCAGTCTGATTATTAGTCCAACATTGTAGTGAACTGGCTTAGAGAGTGATAAAATGATTGTGGACTTGCATAGCTCATCCAATTCAGCCCAATCCTCGGCCCCAATGTTTTTGGATTTGGTACCCTCATTTTTTTAGTAGTCTAACATGTAATTTATGTACCAAAATCTACCATATCTATGTTTTTCAATAGCTATAGTTGGTCCCATCTAGTTTTTCAATATGGAAGATATCATTGTTATGAGAAGCACTGGCCATAATGAGACCAAGCAAGTACACAGAATGGAAAAATAGACTACTATGATTTCTTGCAAAATAGCCCCAAAATCACTACCAAGTCAAGTTGTAAACAAGAAAGATTGTTAAGGTAATGAGTTGTCCACAAACTACTATAAAAAAATTTGTCAAGTACAAGTGATTGCCCTCATAAAGAATGCATAGATAAAAAAATGACAGGTTGATGTAATAAACTATAGCAATAGGTCAAGAAACCACTATGAGCAATCAAGATGAAGAAGCCAGGAACACTCCGAATTGAAGACTATCACAACGGAAGTGTGTTAGTAACCATGCATGCAATAGGCATAGACATCGTCCAAAGGGTAAGTCTCAAGAGTAAATGAAGAGAATTGCCAAATGCATAATCCATTGAGCAAATGTCAATACATAACCCAAAAGCATATAAATACTGCTAACAACACCTTGATAGACATAAGTTCCAGATCCAAGTAAAGAGATCAAATTGGACCACAACCAGGGTAATTGCATCTAATACATATCAAGAGAGCATGTACATGCCACAATGAGTTTCATTATCTCATTGTAATACACTCAAGCTCAACTACAAATATCAAAGGCTCTATGTAACATCCAAGCATCAAGTAGTGGCTCCTGCTAGAACAAAAGTCGAATGCCAAATGAGCTTTTTCAGTTTAGTACACTAAGTATATGACATGAGAGCATCCAAGGTACATGAAGCATAAGCTAGAATCTTAAAACCCAATGCACTCTCAAAGCCTGTATAATGGCAATGACAAAAGCAATGGAAGCATAAAACCAAGATGCCAACACATCCAATGTGGCTTAGAAAGATCCTCAAATGTCACCATAGACATATCTAAGCCCATACATTAGTGCTAAGTATGTACATTAGCATATGTCATACCCGAGAAGCATGTAAGCCTTCAATGCATAAGGCTTTCAAGTGAAATACTTGTTGCCCACTATATATACAATAAAAAACCCTGCTTCAAACTAAGCAAAGAAAGCTCAAATCTATTCAAGAAGCATCTCAAGACATGTACCAAGATCGAGGAAGTTACTATATGCATATCGTCTACATCGCGTGTGTTTAAAGCCTATTTATAAATATCCTTATTTGTAAAATTTTCTTGAATAAAACATAACCATTTTCTATTCAGTCTATAAATAACCTCTTTATATTACACCCTTTTGTATGTAAAAAATGTATTAAAATAGTATTGAAAATACATTTATTGAACCCACGTGATGCACACATATATTCATGAGTAACTTACCCAAGGTACCAAGCATTCCAGCATCAATGCATAGGTGTAGCATCAGTGAAGTGCAAACAATGAGGTAATGGATGTTCCTATTTGTACTACAGCAAATTGTCATAAATTGTGAGACAATGGCTGATCTCAAGAGCCCCAAATGATGCCTAAACTCAGGCTTAAACTATTAAGTATAATCCCAAGTCGATGCCCAAGTGCTCAAAGACTCCAAAAATTGAGGGACATGGCTAGCTTGATGAGAGATAGGAGGGGGAGCTGCTAGTGCAATCATGCTGATTTCATTCCCCTTTGTTGCTACTAATTTTGGTGATGGTGGTGCTCTAGAGGCACTCTAAGGTGCTCAACCAAGCCAAATGAAGCCGTGGAACAAGTCTCAAGGGATGAGAAGAAGCTGTAGCTCAATAGATACCTTGGAGTGAAGGATCCATGGTTTCCCTGAGATAAACTATTGTAGGTATTCATGGGCTAAAGCAAACTAGCTTAGCTTTAATACTAGTTGAAGGGAGTGAGACTGCAAGATAAAGCAAGAGCTACGGTGGAAAAAGCAAGAGAGCAAAAGAAAGAGATATAAGATGTGGAAAATCCAATAGTCATTGGCCTCCCCTTATTCAAATATCATTGAAAGAATAAAGAATGAAGTGATAGTGATGGGTGCCTGCCACCTATAGTGTATAGGTGTGTGGGTAATGGAAGTGTAGCTAATACATGGGCAGCTAGGCACATGAACCTTTACCCCCAATAAGTAAATGGGGAATCCAAAGTAATTCCCACCTCTCTCTACATTAGAGATATATAATGGGATTGTACAAGCACCGTATCTCATTATATATCAAGAGTTTGATAGATATAATTATTGTCGCTTTCTTTGTTTTTGATATTATAGAATGGAGTAGTGGTAACTGAATTGTGCATAATAGGTGGGTGGGTCTAGTTTGAGAAGTCATATGTAATTGATGGGCTCTCAATGTTGATTATAATTGAGAAGTCATTTGTGCATAGTAGGTGGGTGGGTCTAGTTTGAGAAGTCATTTGTAATTGAAGGGGCTCTCGATGTTGATTATAATATACACAAGGTTATGTATAGTGCAATGCCTTGTTTATTGGGATGGTGAATAGCTTCTAAGGGTTTGTATGTCTCCATATACCTAGTTATTAGTCATTTGCAACAATTGGTGCTAGCCTTCATAGCTTTAGAATGAAGAGAAGGTCTATAGTTTGTAAACTATAACAAGCTGTATGGAGACCCAAAATCTCCCTTTAAAAGGTAATGCCCACTCTCAAGAATTTAATGGCGATGGTGGGAAGTTTATGAAAATCTTATGTATTGTCCCCAATAGTAATCCTTCTATTCCTACAAGGTTGTGGTATGACCCCAGTAAGGTAGTGGTAGTTATGGCAAAAAGAAGTTTATGATGCCTAAGGGGCATCCAATGTATTTTTCCTCTTTCTCTTTTTGTAAGGCAGTAGTACGACCCTTATAATAGAATATTAATCAATGTGGAAAGAAAAACCTCCTCTTTCTTGTAAGGTAGTAGTACAACCCTTATAATCAATGTGGAAAGAAAAACCTCCTCTTTCTTCATCTCACAAGAACTTTCAAGAGAACGGTTCATTGCTTTTTGTCCCACATGTGAAACACCTTTTTTCCTCTTAGCTATCCATAAAAAGGGGCCTTTGGACTTGCAAGCCCCACCCATTCCCCTGCTTTACAAGAAAAAGCTACTTGGGAATGAGTAAGTCTCTCATCTTAAAAGCAAGAATTCCCTAATGAGTTCCCTTTAGGAAGACATCTATTCATCTATTACTTCTTATGCCTTACATTATCATTGCTTACAGAGCATCCAAGGTAATTCTCATCTCTCTCTTACTATAAGATAATGGTATGATGAATCATAATATATATGTAACACATTTGTACAACCCTTGTGGAGTATTAGGCATCTATGGAGATAATTCTTATCTCTCTCTACCTTAGAAGCATAATGCTTGTCCAAATACACCACTCCTTTGCTCACAATAAGTGAAATACTATGATACTCCTCATGATGCAAGGATTGTTTACTAAAACCCACATTTAGATTAGGGTTTGTGATGTGAAATGAAGACTAATACTTTCTAACATGGCTGCAATTCTATTAGGTGCGGTTAGCTAATGGTCGAAGGCTTGATTATGAGGTAAAAGGGGCAAAAGAGGAAGATGAGGCGGGATTTGTGACACTAATACGCTTCAATGCTCTTGATGCACCCATTGGCAATGCAACTGCACTATTCAACTGGCGGACAGGTGTCGTGGAGGTCTCTATTTTTCACATAACATTTTTGGTTCTCTAGTTTTGTTTGTTAATTCATTATTGTAGTAAGTTTTATGTGACATCTCTTTGAAATATGGAATGTTTGATAGGTAACACCACAAGAAAGTGTCGTCCTTGTCTTATTGCTTTCAACTATCATCGCAATGTCAATTTTTGAAATGGAAGGATCATCAGTGAAGCTAAATAAACGTCAGCCACCAACAAGTAAAAGCACCACATCATCAGATGAATGGGGTATGTGACTTATTCTCATGTTTTTTTTCTTACAAAAATCTATTAACACCACTTTTGTATTAACATTAATTGCCAAAACTTAGGATGAAATTTCTTTTAGGACTCTAGAATATTTACTTAATTTATAAGTAGTTTTATGTTGAAGAATATATAGAATGAGCTCATTTATACAAATATTAAGTAAGAGATATTCTCATTTTATATCACTTTGATTATTATTATGAACTTCATTCAACATAAATGTGGGATTTTTTCACACTTCAAATCAAATTTGCAAGTCCTTTTGAATATAAATACCCATACTTAAATCCATAAGTGAGTTCTAGACATATCCTATCCCTAAGGTTCCTATCGCACCTTCCTTTTATTCTTGAGATCAAGGAAGCATTATATGAAAAGGATTAGCATCTTTTCCTTATAAGCATTATGGAAGAAAACTTTTCATTGTGTCATCCTTAGCAATTAAGTCAAGACAAGTGGTTGCCTTCAAGAAACCCCTAATTCTATTCATAGATAATGCATAGAAATAAAAAGTGCAATCAAAATCAGGCATATAATAATGGAAACAGTAAGTAATAAGGAAAATATTAGGGACTAATATTTTCTACTTGCAACTCAATTAATTTCTAAAATCTTTAAGGAAAGACTATGTAGGAAAGAAAAGTTTCACCAACCATTGATAAATTTGTGTATAATGTCCTAATGATGATTGAAACAACACATTAGTCTTCTCCCTTTTAAAACAAATCCTACACATCTAGCAAAAGAAATTATAAATAAAAATCTAAAGATGCATGATCAAGTTTATGGATAGTACCAAGACAAATACTGTAAGGCTAAACACGAGACGTAACACAGATTAATTGATGGTGACTATTTATTTCATTGTGGAGATTTTGCTCCTTGAGCTCTTCAAACAAAAACCTTAACAAATTTTTTGATTCCCTAATAAAAATAAAAATTTAATTTGGTGAAGTGAAAGTAGTATCACCTTGAAGAGAGAGGTAAAGGTTTTAATCTTGTTTGTAACAAGACACCAAAGAGTTAGAATCATGGGAGAAACTTCTACATACTTACATTGCAACAATTTTTGGACCAATCTTATAAGGTGAAATACAATGAGAGGTTTTTTGCTAGTGGAATTAAAGAGAGTTCTTGCATCCATCCACAAATAAACAATTACAACAGGGACATTCCTAAAAATTGAGATCAAGCAAAGCGGTCACCTTGTCTAGCATAAAATATGAATAACTATTTCACTTGTTGCTACTATTGATTAGTTTGTGTAATAAAAAGTCAAAATTACCCATTATAAAAGTAAGAATTAATGCACTAAGCTATAACAAGTCAACATGTGAGAAATACATGGATACTAGTAGCATTGGGAGTAATAAGCCCTTCTATCCATTGCTTCGATCTTTATCTTACTATCGTTAGTATTACCTAATATAGTTTGGTATTTTCTAGGCTATGAGTTTATATATGCATTTTTGCATCTACCAATTTTGTCTCTTAGAACATATGAGGATTATAGTAACACACATCCTTCTTATAGTTCTTTGTCTTATTATCCATTAGCCTTAGAGAAAATAAATGACAACAATTGTTTATAAGCATGCAATTATAAGGTGCTCATCACCAAGATTAGGAAATAAATTAAATATTATTGAGGTGTCTGGAGCGTGAAATTGATAAAGAAATGGTATACGATCCATAGTTATCATTCAAGGAGGAAAAAGTGTGCATATAGAGACTTTTTTGTTGAATTCACATTTTCTAGCTTAGGGGGTGCCTTAGGGTCTTCAATGTATGTATAAGACTTTCATTCAATGCCTATTTTTGAAATCATTTGTCTATGAAATCTTCATGAATAAAATTCTCCCTTATTATATTCAACTATGAATATTCCTTCTTCATGATATCCGTTTGTGTGTAAGTAATGTGTAAAAGGTATATTTAAAATAATCCATGTGATTGGCTTCCATAATTTTAAGTGATCCCCCCCTTTTTAAACGGGGTGTTAAATTGACTTCAATGCAAGTACAAGGGATTTATTTACAGGGAGTTGAACTTAGATAGTAGGGGTAGTTTCTTAATAGGGGTTGCCTACAAAGCATTAGAAAGGCACAAGACTTCATCGACCAATTTAAGTATTTCTCTCTTAGGAATGACATTGAAAAGGCATTAAGAAATATTAGTCACTTGTAGATGACTTTGTAAAAATTACACGGCGCAGCGAACAGAATCTGAGAAAGAGATAGAGAGTACACAATAGATAAGAGGAGAATCAGTAAATTCTTTAGCTCCAAACAATTGATACAAAGATGGCTCTGTCCACCCGTGCGCTTCCACTGTGTGAAGCTTAGATGGCGATCTAGACAGAAGATAGGTGAAGAGCTTAAGGCTAGCTGGAACAACAACTCTGACTGGGTGAAAGATGAATGATAGATGGCTGTGAAGGGGTTTAGCTTTTATAGCCCACGAAGGCCGTTAGGTCGGCCTGACCGATCTACCATATAAGCCTCCACTAGTCGGCCAAGGAATATTCCAGGGAATATTCCCTTTACCATCGGGCACCTAATGAGGGTGGGGCATTGATCATATCTAACACCCCCCCTCAATGTCCACCCATAGGTGAACTATCTCCTCGGCCCAATGCCGAGTCTCTGAAGATGAACTTGAAGTAGATCCTTCGTACATGCTTTGGTGAAGATATCTGCTCCATAGCTTTCAGCTGAGCATAGAATCCGTCCTTCAACATAAGTACCTACAATATAAATCTAGTTATCAACTACAGACAGAAATTTCAGCGTTGTCCTTTCAGCAACATCAACCAAAGGATGGATCCATGGACCCACAAACTTAACAATAAACCCACAGGGAAAGGCAAATAACTGATCTTGTCAAAGCAAGAGTCTCTGAATCTTATCAGAAATGATGCAACTCCTCCAAATAGTTTACAATTCTATGCTGTTTAGTATCTGGATATGAAAATATCATGGTCTGTTATAGTTTGTCATCAATGTAGTTCACACCAGGCCCTCCTTTTGCGAGTGGACAGAAGCCCACCCGGCTGAAACACTTTTGAAAGCTAAGCAGACGCCATGCCTACGTCCTTGGAAAAAAATCCCAACCTTGGTCTCAGTGAACTTGCTTTACTGGGCTCGTTAAAATGTGATAATAAATGTCTTTTCTACGTTAAAAGGAAAGCATGTCGAAGCCTTAATAGGCTGAATGCACAAGTGTAATAACACTTGCATGTAAACCACCTGCGGCAATTGATACAGCCAGTGAGGGAGACAATTCTCATCCAAAAGACTTCCTTCTACAGCAAATCAATTGGGATCAAGGCGAACGTGTTTGTACAGTGAAATTGATCCTTAATGGAAGGTGTGCTGAAGCAGGGGACTGCTCTTTTTCTCTCTCGGGGAATGGAGAATTGTAGAGAATCTCTAATGGCATAGAGGAAAGGAAAATATCTGAGAATGTGTGCATATATCTGTGTGTTTGTGTGTCACCGAGAGAGACATTGTTCCCCCTCCCGGCTTTCGATCCTCTTCCCCCTGTTTTTTTTTTTGTTCCTTGCTTTTTCTTCCCCTTTCCAGCTTCCTTCCACACTTAATATCTCAGAGCCAGCTCTATTCAGAGAACCACTATTCAACAGATCCCCTGTTCTGATGTTTAAGGTTATGCTTCCTGCGCTTATACAGTTGATGTGATCAGTTATTGCAGATTTTCCCAGGGAAGAATTTTGAAATTGCTTCAAGTCAACTTGCAGCATAAGGCAGATTTGAGCAAATACAGATCCAGTCATAAATGCATCATACCAAGCCTCGTGAACTAATCTAAAATCAACTTCTTGATATCTCTTGAATCCAGGCATGATGTCAACCTGCACTATTTGAGAGAGCCCATTGACCTTTTTACCATATCTTACGTATCCAATGTTGTGATCTGGTTTTTGGCACAGGTTAGAGTATAGTGCACTCAATGACTTGTGTTTTCAGGCCCAATAAGGCCGGAGATTGCCCTCAGACTTTGCAAGGAACTTCGTGTTTATGATGGATGGAAAATGGGAATGAAGAGAAGCTGAAAAACTTGCAAATGAAGTTGGCATTGGTGAAATGAATTTGCTATGTGTGTGAGAATCCCTATACTGCCCACACATAACAAAAATGCATACACAATGACTAAGTATGTACAAAGTAACAAATGTCACACACACAACTTTTTGGTGGATTCCACACCTCGAATGCGCAGCAATACGACATCCACCCCCTTTGATCCTGCGCATCCTTTGGATGAGCCAACTACCCATGATCATTGTCGTCAAGATCCACGTACAGATCAATCTCTTCATTGACTATTTCTGGTATATCAGCAAGGTTATCTATCATATCATCTGTCTCTTCTACTGGAGTTTCTTCTTGTTGCTCTTCTCTTGCAAATTCTTCCAATGCATAATCCTCATCATCTCTTTTCTTGAAAATCTTGATTCTTTTTCCTGCAATGGGCACTCTAAGTATTGTCCCATCCAATTTTGTCAGCTCATATGTTGCATTATCAAAGACATGTCTGACTATGTACGGCCCAAACCATCTTTTCACCATCTTCCAAAGTGCAGTATACTGATTTTCAAGGCTGCTATCAAAGACTAATACCCAGTCTCCCTATTCTATTGCTCTAGGCCACAAGCGATGCTTGCTGTCAAACCTGTCCGTATTTCTAAGTCTAGCAATCTTTAACCTATCAATAGCTATCTGAATATCCTTTGGTCTTCTCTCCAACTACCAGATCCGAAGAGCTAAGAGCTCCTCTCTCGTCAAATCCTCCTGCCAAGGTAAAACTGATCAAGTGAAAGCACAAGTCTTAGTCTGCATAATCGGTTTCTGACCATACATCAACTCTGCGGGCATATATCCTATGGTAACACTGTGAGTCATACGATCAGCCCACAAAGCAAATGGTAGAAGTATCGGCCATTCTCCAATCCGTCCTCTGCATGCTTTGGCTAATGCTTTCACTATCGGCGGATGCCCTCTTTCCCTCTGGATTGTATGCTGTGGTTAGAGCCAACTTGATTCCTAGTTGAGAGAAAAACTCCCTAGCTTCATCTACATCCAATTCACCGCAATATGCAGTGATCTTACCCACACAGCCATACCTGCAAAAAATTTCTTCCAATAAGAACTTACACATTGCACTAGTGGTCTTCGTTCTCAAAGGTCTGCCCTCAACATGATTGGTAAGATCCTCTCTAGCCAAAACAATATACCTCATCTGCCATAGACCCATAGGCATAGTAATCAAGTCAACTATCCACTTATAATGAATGCATAGCGGATAGGTCGAATGAAGCTCATCTTGATGACGCACTATGGAATACATCTAACAGTCTCTGCAAGTCTCTACAAAGCGAGAAACATATCTGTACATGCCTTTCCACCAATATTTTTCTTTGATTTTCTCATAAGTAGACCACACTCCTCTATGACCAGCCCAAGGACTCTCATGAAACTCCCTCATCACCTGTAACTGGGTCTCTTTATCGCAGACAACCCGCAAGGGTAATCCACCTCTTTTCTTTGGGTGCTTCCAAAGAAATCCATCCTTGAGGAAATAACCATAGGCTTTTCTTCTGATCTTCTTGAACTCTTCATCTATCCATTCATCTCTTTTACTTAGTGTACTAAGGTACTTGCCAATTTGCAACCAATCTCCAACATAGAGTTCTTCTATGAAAGCCACAATATCATAGACATGGCAAACATGATTAACCATAGCGGGCTGAAATTTTTGCATCATCCTCTTCTGCAAGGAGTGTCTCCTCATCATCATATCTGGCTCTAGACAGCATATCCGCCACTGGATTATCCTTCCCTGCTATGTGTTTAAATTTTGGATTTAATGACTTGATGCATGCAATCCATCTCAGCATAGCTATATCCGGAGTAGAGCAACTCGTAATCATACCTATCAATGGCAAGCAATCTGTCTCTACCACAACTGAGGCTCCAATATAGTACTCCTTGTCACATTTTAAAGCCGTAACAATTCCTAGTAATTCCCTCTTGATTTGCGGATACCTCATCTATCTCTCATTTAGGACTTTCGCCCCAAACCGAATAGCGTATCTGTTTCCATCTGCATCATCTTGACCCACAGCCCAACCTATGCCAATTGGACTAGTGTCAACTATCAATACAATAGGCCTTCCGCAATTATAATCCGCTTTCATGAGAGTAGGAGCAATCTGCAATAACTTCTTCAATTTTTGCATGGCCCTAGTGTGGCTCTCATCCCAATAAAATTTCTGCCCCTTTCGAAGTAGTTGATATAAACAATCTGCTATGTGTGCAAAATGGGGTATCCAAATCATGTACAACACACAGGCACCAATGAATCTCCGTACCTCTAAAGTTGTAGAACAATACTCCATAATCTTGCCTATAGCATCCACCTTCTCAGGTGGTGAAGGTTTCTTCCCATAATACCCACACATATGTCCAACAATGACAACCTCATTTACTCCAAAAACAGATTTTTGCCCTGATAGTGTCAAGTTCACTTCTTCTAACCTAGACAAAATCTTTTCACAAGCTGAAATATGATCAGCCACAAAGTATCTGCATCCCTGCTCATCTAGACTCTCATTCTTCTCTTCTTCTGCACACCCCTTAATGGGCATATCATCCAAGAAAGGCATGGTAAGCTGAGGTATATACTCACGAAGGACCTTATGCATGACATTCATCATATGCGCAACAGAATTAGTGGCACCTTGAGGCAAGGTACACATCCTGACAAGCTCAATAGGAGTTCTCATAGTGGTTATGTCCCTGCTTTCCAAAGCCAGCTGAAACTGATCATATCCCGAATACAAGTCACCTAAAGAATAGATGGCACGTCCAGCAAATGCTTCTGCAAACTCATCCACAGCTGGACCTATACCAACATTCCTGATAGTAACTCTGTTTACTGGCAGCATGTCCTGTATAAATCGGAGAGTACCATTCTTCTTTGGAACCGTAAACCACCTATTTGAGTATGGTGAAGATGAAGGCTCTAGGATTCCCTTCGTGATTTTCTCATTCAACAAGTCAACTAGCTTTGGCAGGTGTGCCCTAGGCATTGGAATAGGTCGGAGGTTCCATGGAATATGAGGAATAGTAAAGATCACCATAGGGGCAACAATATCCGGATTCACACATCCAATCTCATGCGAGAAGAAAGCAAACCCCCTTCCATGTCGCTCAAGCATATCCTGAAAGCATTGCTTCTATGAGGGTAGCAAGAAATCACCATTTCCAATTTTTAATTCAGCAAGAGTCTCTGCCGAAAATTTATGGCCTATATGCTCTAGATCCCTCAAAATTGGTTGTTTGGCAGCCCTCTCTATTTGCAGATCACTGTCAGGTGGAAGCGGTCCAGCTATCGGTTTCACCTTCTTATCCACAGTCTTGTATTTTGTGTCAACCCTGGCTTCATTATGATCCTCTACATTACTCAAATTTTGTTGTAAATCAACAATTCTACACTCTAGTGGGGGCTGAATATCCTCAGCCCTATGCTCTAATGGACTGCATAGGAACAACCCTTAACTCTGGATGCTGAAATATTTCAGCAGTAAACTCTGTTGGCTGAAAGTTTTCAGCCCTCTGTGTCTCTGTGGCTGATCATAATCAGCCGGAAACTCTGTTTGCTGAATTTCTTCAGCACTCAACACTTTTTGCTGAATCACCTTAGCCTCTGACTCTATCTGTGACACAAAATCTGAAATTTCATGAAACATGTCCAGGGACTGCACTGATACATTACTGTGACAACTCTGCATATCAGTTTTCAGCATATTTTCCATCTCTATCATCGTATCTGCACAAACCACACTTTCATACATCCCATCTATATGCTCATCATCCTTTAAAACACCTGCATTTTTCAAATATTTCTCCTTCCTGCATATGTACTACCTGGCAGCTCTAGGCAACTTAGAAATCTTCTGATAACTCATCGAACTGTTTGCTGAAATTCCAACAAAATTGGAGGAGAAAACACTGTTGCCAGGAGGCGAGAACTCCAATCTCCTCTGCTCTGTACCACCGTCGTCTCACGGAACAGTGATACCTAATCAAAACCTGAATCACTCACAGTGGGCAAAGGTGCATCTCGAAGAGTATCTCTATTTCTTGCATGGTTTATACACAGAGTCATAAACTGGACTGCTCTCATACCATCTTTACTACGAATCCGTGCATAAGCAGATCCATCATCCATTACTTTTTTCTCCATGCGCATCTCTGTGATGAATGGCTGTCCAAGGATTATGGGGTAAGAGCATGAATCCTACACAAAGAAATGGAAATCCTCCTCTACATCTCCAACAGAAATCTTGACACTCGGACATGCAGCATACAAATCACCTGCAGTGTTGTTGGCGGCTCTCATATGCCACCCATGCTCTGCATCCATAGGCCATCTATTACTTTCATAAACTCCACGAACTATGAGATTAATCTCTAAACCATGATCCACCAAAGCAACATAAGGCACCTATTTCTCTCCAATTTTTACCATCATTTATGTAGTTGCCCTAGCCCAATGACTCCGCGAAAAGTGACTGCGCAGTACCAAGATAGGCTCATCAGTTTCAGCATAATGCATAGGCTGAACCCTCTTCTCTGTCTACAGAAAAACAGAAGCATTCACAACCATAACCTCATTCTCATCCTCATCCAACTCCTCAATCAAAACTCCCTGTGTATCAGTAGTAGGCAATGCATGTCTTTTTCTCTTCAGGACTTCTTGGAACTGATCTTGAAACTCTCTTTTCGAGATACCCAAAACCTCAGAAATAGTAAAAGTCACCTAACTGCCAAGTATCTTATCATTAAAGATTTTCTTCATGTCCATAGATATCTCAATATCAGACATCAATCTAAACCCTGGCTGCTTTCTCTCTCTAGGCTCTTGCCTCTTTTCTTTCTTCTGAGCATCTTCCATCTGTCGTTTTGGCCTTGGTCTCAAAGACGGCCCTACAGTAGGTGGAGTAACAAACTCACCCCCTCTAGTCTTTTTAGCTGCATTTGGATTCTCTTCATCCCTCTTATGCTTCTCCTCAACAAGTACATCTGCTCCCTGAGACTTAGCCAAGTAGGCATAAATAGTGTACCTGTCAACATGCGAATCCCAACCTGTCTTAGATCTGATGCTAGAACCTGCACTATTCAAAACAGTCTGCTGAATTTTCCCCTTGTTTGCCATTCCAAAGCATATGTCCATAATGCTGACTAACTCTCTGAACCTTTCTCAATCTGGACTCCATATGCAGAAGCATCTCCTCTAGTTGCCACATAAGAAGTACGCGCAGTCATATCATCTACTAATTTCTTCATTTCGCCTTTCCCAAAATTGGTAGCAAGCGGAGCTCCTGTTTTAGTCAACCAGATCTTGCCATCTTGTCCCCAAAATACCAAATTCTTCCTCCTTGCATCTTGAAAAGATTCACAATCCCTGCAATGCTGATAATCCGTAATATCACACCAAATACATCTTCGATCTCTCCTAGGTGCACTAGGAGCACTCCTAGGTGCAGTAGGAGCACTCCTAGGTGCAGTAGGAGCACTAGAAGAAATAGTAGGCGCGGTCGAAGCAAATTGCTCTTTCAATTTTCCCACTAATTTTGCTTTAACTGACTCCAGTGTCAAATCCGTTATGCCTTTGATTATGTCATCAAGAGAGGAAGGAACCGATGGAGCGGATGGTTTTGGAGCAGAAGGAGCTGGCATCGGTCTTGGAACAGGAGGAATTGGAGGATTAGAAACAGTAGGAACTGGCATAGGCCAAGAAACTGGCTGAGGAAGAGAAGAAATGACAGGGGTAGAAGCAGGCATAGGAGCAGAAGACGGCGTCGGTATCATGGATCCATTCTGTAGGTGGGTCTTCCATATCCGCCTCTTGGTCAAAGTCGAGACCACATCCTGGGCATCTTGCCAATCTGTTTTAAGACCCATAGGCTTTGTGTGATCCTCAAGAAGCTCTCCTAATTCTTCCTGAAGAGCATGATTTGCAGCTTGCAAGAAAAGCTCAACTTTCTTAACATCCAATGCTCTTTGTTCAATGGCATCAAGCTGACTATACCTCTCTTCAAATTCTCGTATCAGTTCTGAAGCAGCTAGACCTTTGTTTGGCATGTAGACCCACTCTCGGAATGACCACTGTGTAGCCATCCCAAAGTCCTCAAGAAAATACTCCTCTCTCAGGGCCTTCTTAAAATCTTGCCAATGCGAATTTTGAAGGAAAAGATCAGTCACTTTTACCCTCAAGGTGGGTGTGACAAGGTGAAGAAAATATTTACTCATAAGTCCTGTTGGTACTCCAAAAAATCCCATCTTGATCTCATACGTCTTCAAATAAGCCAATACATTACAGCCATCAAATAGTTTCTTTTCATTTTCAACTGCTTTAATCGCCTTTGTCACGCTGATTGCATTCTCCTGCTCCGAATATAGTTGCCTTTGTTGAGACAACTGTTGTTGATGCAACTGCTACTGCTGCTGTTGCATATACAATTGTGTCTGCTGATTTTGAAGCTGCATATACATAGACATATTATGCAAAATCTGCTTTAAATCATCTGTTGAAGTACTTGAAGCAGGAATCAATGATGGAGCTGAAGTAGAGGACAAAGCAGGAATTGTAGAAGAGGCTGAAATTGATGCTGAAGTATCTCCCATCCTGAAATTTAAATGCGACGCTTTCACGTCGGGTTCACCAAAGATGTCGAAGGGTTTTCGAAAGCAAAGTCGCGACCACAGAGGACCTTGACTAATTTCAGGATAGAAGATCAATCATACGAATAAGCAAGATGAGAGGATTTGTGAGCAGCAATAGATCTGCCAAGCTCCCAACGAGACCTCGTCTATGCAGCGACGACAGGACTGAAAGCAAGCTTTCTAGCTGAGCATAGAATCCATCCTTCAACATAGGTACCTATAGTATAAATCTGGTTATCAACTACAGATCAGAAATTTCAGCGTTGTCCTTTCAGCAGCATCAACCAAAGGATGGATCCATGGACCCACAAACTTAACAATAAACCCACATGGAAAGGCAAATAACTGATCTTATCAAAGCAAGAGTCTTTGAATCTTATCAGAAATGATGCAACTCCTCCAAACAGTTTACAATTCTGTGCTGTTTAGTATCTGCATATGAGAATATCCTGGTCTGTAATAGTTTGTCACATCAGTGTAGTTCACACCAAGCCCTCCTTTTGCGAGTGGACAGAAGCCCACCCGGCTGAAACACTTTTCAAAGCTAAGCAGACACCATGCCTATGTCCTTGGAAAAAAATCCAACCTTGGTCTCAGTGAACTTGCTTTACTGGGCCCGTTAAAATGTGAACATAAATGTCTTTTCTACGTAAAAGGAAAGCATGTCGAAGCCTTAATAGGCTGAATGTGCAAGTGTAATAATACTTGCATATAAACCACCTGCGGCAATTGATACAGCCAGTGAGGGAGACAATTCTCATCCAAAAGACTTCCTTCTAGAGCAGATCAATTGGGATCAAGGCAAACGTGTTTGTACAGTGAAATCGATCCTTAATGGAAGGTGCGCTGAAGCAGGGGACTGCTCTTTTTCTCTCTCGGGGAATGGAGAATTGTAGAGAATGTCTCTAATGGCACAAAGAAAAGGAAAATATCTGAGAATGTGTGCATATATCTGTGTGTCTGTGTGTCACCGAGAGAGACATTGTTCCCCCTCCCGGCTTTCGATCCTCTTCCCCCTTTTTTTTTTTTGTTCCTTGCTTTTTCTTCCCCTTTCCAGCTTCCTTCCACACTTCATATCTCAAAGCCAGCTCTATTCAGAGAACCACTATTCAACAGATCCCCTGTTCTGATGTTTAAGGTTATGCTTCCTGCGCTTATACAGTTGATGTGATCAGTTATTGCAGATTTTCCCAGGGAAGAATTTTGAAATTGCTTCAAGTCAACTTGCAGCATAAGGCAGATTTGAGCAAATACAGATCCAGTCATAAATGCATCATACCCAGCCTCATGAACTAATCTAAAATCAGCTTCTTGATATCTCTTGAATCCAAGCATGATGTCAACCTGCACTATTTGAGAGAGCTCATTGACCTTTTTACCATATCTTACATATCCAATGTTGTGATCTGGTTTTTGGCACAAGTCAGAGTACAGTGCACTCAATGACTTGTGTTTTCGGGCCCAATAAGGCCGGAGACTGCCCTCAGACTTTGCAAGGAACTTCATGTCTATGATGGATGGAAAATGGGAATGAAGAGAAGCTGAAAAACTTGCAAATGAAGTTGGCACTGGTGAAATGAATTTGTTGTGTATGTGAGAATCCCTATACTGCCCACGCAGAACAAAAATGCAAACACAATGACTAAGTATGTACAAAGTAACAAATGTCACACACACAACTTTTTGGTGGATTCCACACCTCGGATGCGCAGCAGTACGACATTGGACAGTAGACCAGTTCCACTATCCCATCCTCCATCAAATTACGCACATAGTGATACTGGATCTCTATATGTTTGGTGCGTGCATGAAACGCTGGATTTTTGGCAATGGCGATGCAACTCTGATTGTCACATCTCAGCACAGTTGGTTCTTCATCTTGCAGTCCCAGATGCCATAGAATCCTTCTCAACCATACTGCTTCACATGCAACAAAACAAGCTGCATTGTACTCTGCTTCAGCAGAAGATAATGCCACTATTGACTGCTTCTTACTAATCCAGGAGAAAATTCGTGAATCCAAAGAGAAACAATAACCAGAAACTGACTTCCTAGAATCACTGTCTCTTGCCCAATCTGAGTCATAGTTCCCCACAAGAGAAGTTCCAAAACTGTATGTGATACCATAGTCAAGAGTTTCCTTCAAGTATCTGAGCACCCGCATCCCAGCCTTCCAATGACTCTCATGAGGTTTGTTTGAGAACCTGCTCAAAACACCAATAGCAAAACTGATATCTGGTTTGGTGTTACACAAGTAGATCAGACTGCTGACCTCCTATACCTCCCAATGTCTGCTAATACTGATGTATCCTCTATAGATAACTATGCATTCATCTCCATAGGTGTAGCTATCTCCTTGCACTCAATCATGCCAAATGCCTTCAAGATCTCCAATGTACACTTCTTCTGAGAGATGAAGATCTTTCCTGGCTCTTGCCAGACTTCAATCCCCAAACAATAGTGCAGCAAGCCCAAGTCTGTCATTTCAAACTCAGAACTCAAAGCCTTTCGAGTTTGGTTGACCATATCTTCATAGTCACCTGTAATAAGAAGGTCGTCCACATATAGGACAATCACTACAGACTTTTTACCATCCCTGTAAACATACAAGTTAGCATCTGAGGCACATCTTTTGAAGTTTAGGTTTAAAAAAAAACTTATCTATCCACTGGTACCATGCTCTAGGGGCTTGTTTCAGCCCATACAATGTCTTCTTCAGCTTACACACTTTGTTCTCAGAATGGGGGGCCTCAAAACCTGGTGCCTGAGCCACGTGCACCTCCTCCTTGAGGTCACCATTTAAGAATGCTGACTTAACATCCATTTGGTACACTGGCCACTTCTTGTGGGCAACCACTACAAGTACCGTGCGAATATTGGTCATTCTGGCAATTGAGGCAAATGACTCTTGAAAATCAAACCCTTCAACTTGTGAAAATCCTTGGGCAATCAGTCTAGCTTTGTACTTTTCTAAGGTACCATCAGCCTTGCACTTTACCCTCCAGATCCACTTGGTGCCAATAACCTTCCGCTTTGCTGGTCGATCCACTAGCTCCCAAGTGTCATTCTTCATTATGATGTCATACTCCACTTGCATAGCAGCCTTCCATGATGGATCTGCAAGTGCTTCTTCTAAGTCTGTTGGCTCCTTTACTTCTCTCATAATCTCAACCATCAAGGCCATATTGACTATGTGAGCAGAAGCCCTCCTTTGCTCCTCTATTCTCCGAGACCTCCTTGGTCCGTCTGCCTTCTCCTCAACAGATATAGGCATAGGATTATTGTGGTCATAGAGCTGCTTCACCTAGCGCAGCAATGGCTTTTCCGATGGGGTGATGTCAGGTTGGTGAGCTTTTTCCTCATCATCTGAAGATGATGCTTCCTCCTCCTTAAGGATAGGGACAGCTCTTGAGACAGGTTCATAGCGGACTACTTCTTCACTTGATGATAAAGTGGAAGAACTTGCCTTCTCCTCCTCCACTGTATGCGGCTCCTCCTTGAACACCACATCACGGCTCGCGATGATCTTCTTTGCCTCTTGGTCATATAATTTGTAAGCCTTCTGCTCATCACTATAACCCAAGAAGATACATTTTCTGCTTTTTGGTTTTAACTTGTTTCTCTTCTCATCTGGAACATGTGCATAACATTCACATCCAAAAATTATGAAATGTGAGATAGATGGTTTCTTACCAGTGTAAGCCTCATGAGGTGTTTTTCCCTTGAGAGCCTTTGTGTAGCTCCAATTTAGAATGTAGACTGCAGTATTAACAGCTTCAGCCCAAAAATGGTTAGGCAATCCCTTGCCCTTTAGCATGCATCTTGCCATCTCCACAATGGTGCGATTCCTGCGTTCCACAACACCGTTCTGTTGAGGTGTGTGAGGCGTCATCAATTGACGCTTGATCCCTTTGCTCTTGCAAAAGTCTTCAAACTCCTTTGAGTTGAACTCACCACCACCATCTGTTCTAAATTTCTTCACACTTTTCCCTGTTTCATTCTCAACAAGTTTTAGCCATTCTTTGAACTTGCCAAAAGCTTGAGCCTTATCATGAAGGAAGTACACCCACATCTTCCTACTATAGTCGTCGACAATCAACATAAAATAAGAAGATCCCCCCAAGGCCTGTGTAGGCATCTTACCACACAAGTCAGCATGCACCAACTCTAGAGGAGCCTGTGCTCTATTCTTGCTTTCTTGTGGAAATGCCTTTCTCTGTTGCTTGCCCATCATACAAGCTTCACATGGTTCCTTCAATTCAGTTATAGTAGGTAGGTGAGCAACCATACCTTGCTTTTGCATCTCCTTCAACACTGCAAATTAGATGTGTCCAAAGCTTTCATGCCAAAACTTACTTGTGCCCACTCCAGCGGTGGCTGTAAGAGCACTTAGCTCATACAGGTTGTTCCTTCTTTCTCCTTTGCCAACAATTGTGCCAGCACTATCAAGAATTTCTGCACCTATCTTCTTGAACCTCACTTCATGACCAAGATCAGTTATGGCAGCAACTGATAACAGATTTCTCCTGATTTCGGGAACATACAACACATTTGAAAGCTTTTTGACTTCACCATTTGCAGCAACAAAAGAAATAGTACCTGTGCTCGCAACAACAGGGCATTTAGCATCATTTCCAACTGTCACAGTGATGGATTCTTGTAGATGTTGCATAGAAATGTATAGACCTTTCTTGTTGGTCATGTGACGAGAGGCTCCACTATCCAATACCCATGAGTCAGTGGTAGATTCTTCTTGCGCCGAGGAGCACACTTCCTCAATGGTTGCCATGAATAATTCCAACTCTGCTTTAGCTGTATTGGCTGTCTCTTTCCCTTTACTTTTAAGGGTACCATTCTTTTCATCTGCCTTCTTGACACGACAATTTGCAATTCCATGTCCTTTCTTCTTGCAGTAGAAGCACTCTCCTTGAAACTTCTTCTTGCCGCCCTTCTTCTTTTTGTCACCATCATTTTTGGTGGAGGAACCACCTTTGCCTTTTGCATTGGCAAAGAATGCAGCATCTCCATTGTTGCTTCCTTCTGGAGCTTTCAGCCTCAGCTCCTTCTCCATCAATAATGCACAAAACTCCTCAAAAGTCAAAGCTTGAGGTCTCACCTGAGTATTAAGGGCAGTTACTAGTCCATCAAACTTTTGTGGACAAATCCGAAGACACCTCCGAGCTAGCTCTTCGCTAGTCTTTTGTATCCCAGCGCCAGCCATCTGGCCGCTTAGATTCTTAATCCGAGTGATGAATGCTTCAACCGTCTCTCCTTCAGCAAACTTCTCCGCTGCTAGTTCATTCTCCAAGTTTTGAATTCTTGTTTGGTTTCGTGTTTCATACTGACTCCTTAGTACATTCCAAGCCTCTGACGCTTTGGTTGTATGCTGAATCAAAGTCAGAACACTATCAGAACAGCTTGTAACTAAGGCGCACACAATGCATCTGCATTCCTTCGTTTCCAAGCTTGTAGTAGATTTGCATTTGGAGGAATCATCACACTAGAATTTGATGGGTCGAGGGTAGGCTGTGGTTCTGCGTCAGTCCCCAGCACAGTCTCTAGAAGCTCATAAGAATCAAGGATAGTTGTAATTTTGAACTTCCACAAGGTGTAGTTTGTACCATCTAACTTTCCTTCGCTGAAGGTTGGTGGACGAATCCTCAGTGTTTGAATAGCCCGTACAGTAGCACCACCTCTTGCACCGCTTCCTAATGCGCCAAAACTGCTTTCAGAAGTCGACATAGTTTCTCTTTACTATTGAAGCCTTTGCCTCTTGCACACTCTTTGATCTCTAGAGCCCCTTGGGCTCTGATACCATATAAAAATTACACGGCGCAACGAACAGAATCTGAGAAAGAGATAGAGAGTACACAAAAAATAAGAGGAGAATCAGTAAATTCTTTAGCTCCAAACAACTGATACTGTCCACCCGTGCACTTCCACTGTGTGAAGTTAGATGGCGATCTAGACAGAAGATAGGTGAAGAGCTTAAGGCTAGCTGGAACAACAACTCTGACTGGGTGAAAGATGAATGATAGATGGCTGTGAAGGGGTTTAGCTTTTATAGCCCATGAAGGCCGTTAGGTCAGCCTGACCGATCTACCATATAAGCCTCCACTAGTCAGCCAGGGAATATTCCAGGGAATATTCCCTTTACCATCGGGCCGGCGGTGCTACCCTCGGACCCCTGCCAAGGGGGCCGCTGGCCCCCCTAGGACCCCCTAGCCAAGGGCCGCTTCCGCGGCCCCCGGACCCCAAAATAGGGGCCCCTTTTAACTCCCTTACTCCGCAACTCAATGCAATGTGCCTCGAGTTGCTACTAGCTTAACCACTCCATCTAACCCAAAGATTAGACCCACAATGGTCACCTTTTTGCCATCCGGTCACATAGACCTCATCTGATATACAAGTCAGGACTCAACCAATGTCCAGGCTTACATTTGGCTTCTCCTCATAATGGGGGCCTTACAACTTTGAGCACCATGGATCATTGGTGGCACCTAATGAGGGTGGGGCATTGATCATATCTAACAGACTTAGCTCTCTGATGAGCAATTGACTCCAATTTGGCACTACAAAGATAAAATATGAACTTACCAAAGAGGATAGAAAACGGTCTATTATTAGATCTCTCAAAATAGCAACACCATATCCCCATGTATCGTTCACACCATATACAGTCAAAATCTTATGAAAACATTGAACACATGGTTTAGTTGGTCTTGCATGGCTTATTTATAAGGTATGAAGAGCTAATGCCAGCATCAAATATGAAATGGGGTAGAGACTGGTGACAAAGCATGTTTGTAGCAAAAGTTATGACTCATTTAATGTGTTGATGAGAAGTAAGAGATTGTGTTACCAAATGCTTTATATTTTGTTGTTAATTTTAATTAGAACTTTGAAAGCCATCAGATTATGTTTTCAAATATCTAAAGTACAAACTACTTCCAAAAGTTCCTCCTCATAGATACTACAATTTTGCTTAAATGGCTTAAGTTTTCTACTCTCATTAGCTATGAGATGGTCAAGTAAATTCAAGTATTTGTAATGGTACTACATGTAATGTGCCCGCCTCCTTAGCGGTACGTTCCTAGTAGCCCATCAAGAGATGTCCTAGAAAAATCACCGTCCGGGATTTTGATGAAACCTCTCAAAGTTTTCTAACCTAGGCTTCCTTGAGTCTACCCCATAGTGGAAATTCTGGCCGTTCCCACGTAGATTGACTTGAGTCTTTCTGGTCAAATCTATTACTAACAGTTGATTAGTATTAGCAGTTCGAAATTCCATCCCCTACAGGAATTGCTGATTGAAATGAACTTACGTTGTGTTGGGTTCAAAGAGAATGGGAGAAGTATGACACTTTAATCCCTTCTACCCAAGTTTCTAAAGTGATGCGAGTCAAGCTCTTTGATCTCTAATGGGCCATCAAAATGCGATTTTTTATTCCTTCTTTGAAAATCTCTCAGCTTACCGAGACCACCCAACCATAGGTCTAGATCCGTCGACATGCATCCTCCCACTTCCCAAGAGAGAGTTTTTTAATTTTCTAATTACCTATCACTTTAGGTTCAACATGTAAAAACAACTTCTTTGAATAATCTCCTAATACAAATTTGTTACACGCCTTTAATTCACAACACAAAAACAAAGTAAAGAAATTTCTTCTTAATAGTTCCTTTCAGAAAAATGACTTTTTAGAATGTTTTCTATTCGAAGGTACTATTCTCTTCAAGTTCTGTTCCCCAACTAGTATTGAAACTTCCAGGATACATTCTGGAAATCAAAGGGTAGTTGGGAGTTCATAAGAGCCTAAGAAGTTTATGACTAAAGCGCCCTAGTATCCTCATCTCCTCTTGCCGACTAGAGTTCCCTACGACAAGACCTTTTGCGTCATGATTAATCTATACTTACTAATGTGGAACAAAAGAAAAACCCCTTGGAGTAGGATTTATTCATGATGGCCTTGGGGATAGCGCCATTATGAACACTGCCTCAATCAGCGTCTTGTGCTTAGTCATCCATATTGTAGCATGATGATTTTATGAAAGATCAATACCTAACTTACAATCATAAATATCTTATTTTGAATGCATTACTTTTAACAAATTTATTTTCAAGTCAATTTTTTTGTTCAAAAAATAATAACATCAAGAAAAACTTATCGTAAGTGGAAAATTTAGCGTAAGTGGCAATACCTTGTCTTCCTGGATTTTTCCTTCCTTGGGATCTAGTTGGACTGAATGTAAAAAATAATTTTATTTTTAATAATAACTCCTTTGGAATGTCGTGGGTCTTTGCCCACAATAAAAGAAAATCTTGATTAGTTTAATTACGACAGTATTCTTTAGTAATTTCATCTCAAGGTCTCTTATATATCGAGGATTAGTGTCTGTGATTACCCATCAGAGGTTTCGTTCGATCAGCACATATAAAAAATATTAAATATTTTAGGGACACAATATCTTCCTTGTACTCAGGTCCATATTGTAGAGATTCAAGTTACCCTTTGGAATTCACGATTAAGAATTCTTTTAAAAGATTATATACAGAAATTGAATAAAATCTTAATTTATGAATGCAACTTTTGTTGCCTGTTCATATGATGGTAACCTACTAGTAGCTACCTTAATTATAAAATATAGTACTTGGGGATCCATGATGGGTGCTTGGTCGATGGTATTTGCAATTTCGTTTGTAACCTCAATACTTGTCATTCCATTTGTAGTGATTGTGTCCGCAAAGTTATTAGTAGCTCCTACCTCCGCGACCTTTGACACTTTCTTCTTTGGGACCATGGTCTTTAATTGCAAGATTGAAAAGGGGATTTTTGGTGAAGGAGCTTGGGGGTAATTAGATTGATGGAATTTTGATTAATGGGGGAAGGCAATCACCAAGAATTGTTGAGTTACTTGCTGAAATACTGAAGGTGATTTTAGGCTTTTTGATCCAGAATCAGGGATGCCAAAATTGGGGGGTTCATGGAGCCATTTTTTTCCATTTAAAAAAGAGGGGGGGAGGGGTGGCAGCATGTTCATGATGTCTTCTTCTCCTTCTTTTTTATTCATAAGTTTTTAAAGCATTTAAAGCTTAAAGCTTTGTGATTTATCTTACTTGCCAAGTTTTAAATGGGTTTGGTCAGATTCAACTTATAACCCATGACTCTTGTTCACGCGGTAACTTCTGTGAGACGGATGGCTACAGTCCTTGTCAGTCTAGGAAAATGTCGAGTGACAATCCTCGAGTCATTTTTCTCAAGATCTTCTCTATTTAATGATTTAGAGTTCTTCAAGTCCATTTTGCTTGAAGTCTGGAAGATTTGAAATAAAAGTCGGGATATCACATTCTCTCCCCCTTAAAGGAATCGAGATGTCCTGATCTAGAATGAAACTGGGGATATTGGTTACATAGTGATTTCTGGTCAATCCAAGTGGCATCCTCTTCAAGGTAGTCTTTCCACTAGACGAGATACTCTCTAAGGGTTTTGTTTCTTAGAGTCTTCTCCCACATGTCAAGTATCTTTTCTGGTTGAAGTTCGAGGACTCCGTGACTTGGCATTACAATTTGTTGGTTATTAAGTACATGGTCTGGGTTAGAAACATATGCTTTCAATAGGCTCAGGTGAAATATATTATATACTTTCAAGTTATTAGGGAGTTGCGGCTTGTAGGTATTTGGTCCTAGACACTTTAGCACCTTATATGGCCCACAATACCTGGGACTTAGCTTCTTGAATTTCCCCAAAGATAAGGAACTTTTCTTTGGATGAACTTGTAGGAAAACCATGTCATCTTCTTTGAAAACACGTTCTTGCCTTTGTTGATCGGTATATGCCTTCTGTCGATCCTTGGCAGCTTGAATATATTGCCTTATAGCTTTCACTTGTGCCGATCCATTTCTTCTAGCATTTTCCTGGACACTTCTACCCGTAGGGTAGGATTGGAAAAATTTAATGGTGTAAGACAATCTTGCCCATATAGTGCCTGAAAAGGAGTCATTTGAATACTTTGATGGTATGATGCATTGTAAGTGAATTCCACTAAGGGTAGGTATTGGATCCACTGTTTGGGTTTCCTATTACAATAAGCTCTCAGTATGTCTTTAATAACTTGGTTGATCCACTCTGTTTGACCATCTGTTTGGGGATGGTTAGCAGTACTGAAGCAAAGCTAGGTTCCTAGAGCTTCGAACAGACTCTTCCAAAAATTTAAGGTGAAGAGAGAATCATAGTCATTGATGATTCTTTGGGTTAATCCATGTAACCTGAAAATTTCTTTAATGAAAAGCCTAGCCATATCAAAAGCCTTGTAATTGGTTTTTACAGGAATAAGGTGTGCAACTTTTGTTAACATATCAATGACTACCATTATGGAGTTATATCCTCCTTGTATCGGGGGTAATCCAACAATGAAGTCCATGATGATATACTCCCATTTGATTTGAGGGATGTCGAGTGGTTGGAGCTTTCCTAGCAACTTGACATGTGCGGCCTTAATTTGTTGGCAGTTTAGGTATTCGGTGACACACTTGAGTACATCACCCTTGAGTCTTTCCCAATAGAAGCTTCTTCTAACTATATTAAGAGTCTTAGCATAACCAAGATGACCCAAAAATGGAGAATCATGAGCTTCCCAGAGTATTTTCCTTTTGAGTTCCTAACTTGTAGGAATACACAATCTTGTCCTATAATAGGCAAGTTCCTCATTTATGGAAAAATCCTGATACTTAGTCTTGAGTTTTGGATTTGAATCCTTGATGAAAATTTCTCTTAGCAAGTTTTAATAACTTGGATCCTTTGTTGCCTCTTCTTTAGCAATTTCCATGAGAGGGTTACTGGGCATTGAAATCATTGTAGCAAGAGGTCTAGCCCTAGAGGGTTCCTCTAGGATTAGAGCATTAAGAAATGATTTACGGCTTAGGGCATCCGCAATCACATTCTCCTTGCATGGTCTATACTTGATTTCAAAGTCAAATTCTTGCAAGGTCTCAATTCATCGGTGTTATCTCATATTGAGATCTGGTTGAGTAAAAATCCACTTTAGGCTTTTGTGATCAGTGACTAGACAAAACTTATTACCAAGCTGGTAATGTCTTCATAATTTAAAGGCATGAATTACAACAAGTAATTCTAGATCATGTGTGGCATAGTTTCTTTCGTGGATCTTTAATTTTCTTGAAGCATAGGCTACGTGGATGCCCTTCTTCTTGCATAAGCATGCAACCCAAAGCAAGAGATCTTGCATCAATTATGACTTCAAATTCTTTGCTTAGGTTGGGTAGCCTTAAGATAGGAGCCGTTACCAAACTTTGCTTTAGCTTCTCAAAGCTAGATTGTCTAGTAGACATCCATGTAATGGAGACCTACTTTTTGAGAAGGTCGGTGAGAGGTGCGGCGATTGGAACATAGTCTTTAGTGAAGACTCTATACCAACTTGTTAGCCCTAGAAAGCTTTGCACTTCCTTGACCATTGTTGGGGGTGGCTAGTCTTGTATATCTTTGACCTTGGCAGGATCTACTGAAATGCCATCTGGCGATACTATGAATCCTAGATATTCAATCTTCTTCTTGAAGAAGACACATTTCTTCCTTTTAGCATACAGTTTGTGGGCTCTCATTGTTTCAAGAACTATTCATAGTTGTGGTCCATGGTGTTTTTCATTCTTGGAATATATTAATATATCATCAAAGAAGACGAGGACAAAGTCGTCAAGATAGGGTCGAAAAATGTATTGCATCAACTTGTTGAACATGGCAAGAGCATTTGTTAACCTAAAGGACATCACACTAAA
Organism: Lygodium microphyllum; assembly: GCF_053477565.2. Lineage (NCBI taxonomy): Eukaryota > Viridiplantae > Streptophyta > Polypodiopsida > Schizaeales > Lygodiaceae > Lygodium > Lygodium microphyllum. Next base: position 52,276,388 of record NC_141138.1, on the reverse strand, counting down.
CTCATAATGACCGTACCTTACGTTAAAAGCAATTTAAGGGATATCTTCCTCCCTAATTCTTATTTGATAATATTATGATCTGAGATCAATATTTGAAAAGACCTTTGCTTCCTAGAGTTGGTCAAGCAACTCAGATCTTGGGAATTTGATATTTGTTTTTCATTGTCACCTAGTTTAATCCATGGTAATCGATACAAAGGCGGAGTGTTCCATATTTCTTTTTCTAAAATAAAACTAGGTATCCCCATGGTAAATTACTGGATTGGATGTATCCTTGGTCTAATAGTTGCTTGAGTTGTTCTTTTAGCTCAATGGCTTTAGGAATTGGCATTCGGTAGGGCCGTTTAGTGATGGCTAGGACAGCGTCTGGAATGAGTTGAATCTTGTGATTTTCTTCTCTTGCTAGTGGAATCTCTATCAGGTCTTTTGAAAAAACATCTATATATTCTTTTAGCCAAGATGGTTGATCCATGGCTTCACTATCATACTCAGCCTTGTTGAGTTTAATTTGATAGACGGGTAATCCTTTATTCAGTCCCTTTACTATTTTAGGAGGCTTTAGCTAGCTGAACCTTAGGGTTCCCTGGTTCTCCTTGATTGGTTACTTGTTGTCCCTTTGAGTTTTGAAATGTGATTTGGCCCTTTCTGCAATGGATATGGGCATTGTTTGGAATTAACCAATCCATTCCTAGCAGATATTCATAAGCCCCGAGGTTCATAATTCAAAAGTTCATTATGGAAGAATTGCCACCCAAGCCAAATTCTACCTTGCTAGTTTTTTGTGTTGATAGAACTTCTTCGCCATTTGCTAACTCCACAAGAAATCTAGGTGTAAGAGTAGTGTTTATGCCTAGCCTTTTTGCACATTTTGGTGATACGAAAGAGAGGGTACTTCCACAGTCGATTAAAATTTGAAAGGGTTTACCTTGATAATTTGATGGTGTTTGAAATACTTAGAATTAGTGATTTGGACCCTTCTTATTAAGAGTGGTGTGTACTCTGGCTCTTTCCATATCGGATTCCATTGTGGGGTCTTTATCATTAATGATCTCCTTTAGGTTTATTCCAACAACCTTTCCCTTGCTATCGTGACTTTGCCCGCAAAACTAACCTTGGCCAAGCTTTGAACACTACCTCTTGAAATGTCATGGTTCCTTGCAATAGAAGTGCATTGGAGTCTTGTTGTTCCTCCATGTGGGTATAAAGCTTACCATTGCATTTGATTTGGCTTTCTTCGTCCTGTTTGGTTGGTACTACCGTTTGGCTCTTTTCGCATAACCTTGAGAGTTTCCCTTACTCTGATTGTTTTTGTTCCAAATTTTTGCATTCCTTGGCCTTTGGTCGATCTCCTAAACTATTGGAGCTACTTGAATCAATGCATCTTGTAAATTCGATGGCCTCATTGATTCAAGACACATATTCAAGGGAAAATTTAGACCATTGTAAAATTTGGATACTTGCTGTGAAACATATCGTAGGTCCACATTTTAGAAGTGTTACGAATTTGGAGTAGTAGGCTTCTAGGCTTAGGCTTAACTGCTTTAGATTAAAGAACTCGTTCATCTTCTAGGCTTGATATGTGGGCATAAGATATCTTCCACACACAACGTCCTTAATCTTGTCCTAAGTGATAGTGCTTTCGGACGTTCCTTGGTCCTTGCACCACTATTTCCACCAAAGATGGGCATCTCCTATGAGTTTTAGTTTGGCAATCATGTCTTGATTTGATGGTGCAATCCCTCCAGCAGTGAAATAGTCTTTCATAGATTCTATCCATGTTTCTGTTTCAATTGGAATGTTCCTCTCTTTACCATCAAACTCTGGTGGCTTGTATTACTTGTCAAGAAATTTCTTCTCTTGAGCTTCCATAGTATTGAGATTCATGGTGTCGTTTTGGGAATGATGCAAATTTATTTTCAATTTTCTCTCCAACTATATGATGTTTACTTGCTTAACCTACCTCATTAATTTAGGAAGGAAATTATGTACTACTTGTCCTTACGATAATGATTAGGGTTTACACTTCAAAAGAGAGTTTTAATTTTAATAAAAAAATTCACATCAAACGAATAATATCTTTTCACTATTTCTAATTATCAAGGAGACAAACTGATGGTCAAAAATAATTCTTTATGCCAATAGGAAGGAAATACATTATTCGAGTGGTTCGGACGCTCATTATTATTCTTGGGAAAGGTTATTCTACCACAATCTAGGCATGGCATTGTGATACATCCATTGCATAGTAATTAGGATTCTGAGAATAGATATCTAGAAATCTATATTTCAAGGGAAGATCAGGTAATCCATCTTTCTTATAGTTGTGGCAACTAGAGCATCCTACAACCATGCCTCGATCAATCAGTATAACCCTTGTAACCTCCTCATAGATATACCGATTTCATTTAATATGTTTCCCTCTAGTGAACATGTTTGAGTTTACTTTGGCCTCATAGAAGAGATAAATCTTGACAACCTTAGGGGCTTTCACCCACCTTAACCTCTTTAAATTATTTTAGAGGTAAGCAAGACAGTTTGCATCAATATAACAATACCCTTTGCTTAACATCCATCACCTTTCGTGATACAGGGGTGAAGAATTGTATATGTGATGTGACATTCACGTCATTTGTTTTCTCTAGCTAAAACTGGAGGAGTGCATTGCTGTGACATAAACATAACTTTGAAAATCAAGAATCATTCCCAAGGTTCGTCTTTCTGCCAGAAATCGAGAACATATATTAACAAGAGAAGATTTCCACTATTTAAGAGAAAGATATAAATATAACTAGTTTTATCAACATGCGCTTTGATACCAACTGTAACATGCATGGCAGAGCTTCCCTTGGCGGTACGTTCTTAGTAGCCCATCAAGAGATGTCCTAGAAAGCGCCATCTGGGATTTTGATGAAAACCATCGGAGTTTGCTAATCTAGGCTCACTTGAGTCTACCCCACCAGTGGAAGTTCTGGTCGTTCCCACGAAGTTTGACGTGAGTCTTTCTGGTCAAATCTATTACTAATGGTTGATTAGTATTAGCCATTCAAATTTCCATCCCCTATAGGAATTGCTGATTGAAACGAACTTACGTTGTGTTGGGTTCAAAGAGAATGGTAGAAGTATGACACTTTAATTCCTTCTACCCAGGGTTCTAAAGTGATGCAAGTTAGGGTCTTTGATCTCTAATGGGCCATCAAAATGCGATTTTTTATTCCTTCTTTGGAAAGCTCTCAGCTTACCAAGACCACCCAACCATAGGTTTGGATCTATCGAGGTCCATCCTCTCGATTCCCTCGAGAGTGTGTTTTTAATTTCCTAATTACCTACCACTTCAGGTTCAACATACAAAAATAGCTTCTTTGAATTATCTCATGATACAAATTTGTTACACGCCTTTAATTCGCGACACAAAAATAGAGTAAAGCAATTCCTTCTTAATAGTTCCTTTCAGAAAAATGACTTTTTACAATGTTTTCTATTCGAAGATATTATTCTCTCTAAGTTCCATTCCCCAACTAGTATTGAAACTTCCAGGACACAGTTTGAAAATCGAAGGACAGTTGGCAGTTCGTAAAAGCCTAAGGAGTTTATGACTAGAGCCCCCTAGTATCATCACCTCCTCTTGCTGACTAGAGTTCACTATGACAATACCTTTCGCATCATGATTGGTCTATACTCAGTAACATGAAACAAAACAAAAACCCCTTGGAGTAGGTTTTATTCATGCTAGCCTTAGAAAGGTCTAGCACCATTAAGAACACAGCCTCAAACATCGTCATCGGTGTTATGTGCTCAATCATCCATCTTTTAGCCTGATGATTTTAGGAAAGATCAATATGTAACTTAAAATAAAAAACATCTTATTTTGAATGCATTACTTTTAACAAAATTATTTCCAAGAAAAATCATTTTCTTCCAAAAATAATAATATCAAGGCAAAGCTTTGTGTACATGTGGAAAAATTAGCGTAAGTGGCAATACCTTCCATTAGCCTTTTTGGATTTTCCCTTCCTTATGATCTAGTTGGACGAAATCTAAACAATAATTTTATTTTTGAGAATAACCCCTTTGGAGTTTCATGGGTCCTTATCGCAATAAAAGAAAATCTTGGTTAGTTTAATTACGATAGTATTCTTTGACAATTTCATCTCAAGGTCTCTTATATATCAAGGTTTAGTGTCTGTGATTACCCATCAGAGGTTTTGTTTGATCAACAAAAATAAAAAATATTAAATCTTTTAGGGACACAATACCTTCCTTGTACTTGCTTAGGTCCATCTTGTACAAACCCAAGTTACCCTTTGGAATTCACAGTTAAGAATTCTTTTAAAAGATTATATACATGAATTGATTAAAATCTTATTTTACAAATGCAACTTTTATTGCTTGTTCATGGGATGGTAGCTTGCTAGCTGCCTTATTATAAAATATAGTACCTGGGGATCCATGACAGATGCTTGGTTGATGGTATTCACAGTTTCATTTGTAACCCAAGTACTCGTCATTCCGTTTGTAGTGATTGTGTCTACAACATTATTGGTAGCTCCTGCCTCCATGACCTTCTTAACTTTCTTCTTTGGGGCCATGGTCTTTAATTGCAAGATTGAAAAGGGGATTTTTGTGGTGAAGGAGCTTGGGGGTAATTAGATTGACGGAATTTTGATGATGGGGAAAGGCAATCACCAAGAATTTAGAAAAATCGCGAATAGTCTTGATTCTATAGAGAAGGCGCATAAAAAGGATGGAGAATTTGATTCCAAGAGTTTGCGGACTATCCTTCTTGTCTTCATGATGAGGATTCCCATCCTCATGTTTCTCTTGCCCACTTTCTCTTGCTCTATACTCCTGAGAAGGGCCTCTTCTCTCTTGCTCTCGAACTGCCCTCAACGACTCCTCATACCTCGTATTTATGGCTAAATTGAAGAAGAAGTGTTGTGGCCAAGAAGAAGAGCTCTTTGTGGAGAGTATATTGGAAAATTAGGAATCTAGAAGCTTTCAATAAGCAATTTGATGCTGGAAATTTGATCTTTGAGGTCCAAAGAGGCTGCCAAAGATGCCATGACTGATTTGCTTGGCTCTCGAATTATCTTGCTTCAATTTGGGCCTTATGAAGATGAACTAAGAAAAGGGGGAGATTGCTGGAGCTAACTGCTAAATTACTGAAGGTGAATTTATGCTTTTTGATCGTGAATTAGGGATGTCAAAATTGGGGGGTTCATGGCACCGTTTTTTTCCATTAAAAATAGAGGGGAGGGGGAGGGGCGATGACCTATTCACAACATCTTCTTCTCCTTCTTCTTTATTCATAAGCTTTAAAAGCTTAAAGCTTTGTGATTTATCTTATTTGCCAAGTTTTAAATGGGGGTCAGATTCGACTTATGGCTCATGCCTCTCATTCACACGATAACTTCCGTGATGGATGGCTACAGTCCTTATCAATTCGAGAAAATGTTGGGTTATAAACCTTGGACCATTTTGCTCGAGATCTTCTCTATTTAATGATTTAGAGATCTTCAAGTCCATTTTGTAGGAAGTCGGGAAGATTTGAAATTAAAGTCAAGATATCACAATTCATGAGTAAAAAGGCATTTCAATGTATCAAAATATTTTTGTTGCCTTGCTCTCCATCTAAATAGAACTTTCTTACAAAAACGAATTGCCAAAGGTAGAGCTACAAGTGGAAAATTCATTACAAATGTTCATTAAAAACCAGCTAGACCAAGGAATGATTTTATCTCATGAACATTTTTAGGACTCTGCCATTCTTTCATGGTTTGAATTTTTTAAGGGTCCACAACTATTCCTTCAGTGTACACTATATATCCTAGGTATTATTTTTTGTGTTAAAAGAAGAAACTTTTATTAGGATTTGAATGTAGGTTGTTGGACTAAGATGTCATTAAAAAACCTAGTGACCGAAGAAGTATTAAAAATCAATAAAGATTTTATTCATCAATGGTAGAAATGTGATTGGTGCATTAATAAAACCAAAAGACATAACAACAATTTCATAATGACCAAATTGTGCCTTAAATGTGGTCTTGTAAGCATCCTCAAAATTTGACTTTAATTTGATAATACCTAGATTTATGATCTATTTTTTGAAAGATTTGCTCCCTTTAATCTATCTAACAAGTTATCTACATGAGATATCGGATATGTAGTAAGTTTTGTTGTTATTTTCTACCAAAAGTGTGGGTGCTCCAAAGGGTAACAAACTAGGTCTAATTAGATCTTTGTTTAGAAGCTCCATGATTTGTCTTTGAACTTCTTTTGGTATAATCGAATGTCCTTATAAGGAGCTCTATGGGGAGGACTAATACTAGAGAAAAGTTTTATTTCATGGTCTAAATATCCTTGAGAGATTGGTAAATGTGACATATAATCTCTAGCTACATATTGCTTATAAAAGTGTAGTAAACTTTTCTTGCATGAGTTAAAGCATATGATTTGTGGAGACCCTACCTCAGAAACAAAAAATCATATATATATATATATATATATATATATATATATAGTTGTTTCCTAAGTGCCCTTTTAGCTTGTCAGTGACTTAGTAAAGGAAACAATTTCATTTTGGCATCACTACTTAAGGAAATAGATTGAACTTGAAAATCAAAAGTGATGATATGAGTGTGGTAATCTATGTCCATATTGTAGTGATGCCTAAATGGCATACACAATATGATATCTGAAGATTGTAGAAATGCAACTTAAAAGTCTTGTTAATTTAGTGCATTTGTTTGGTAGCTCTTTAGTTATGCTAGTCTTTTTGGGTGAAAACTTGACATGACAATTAGCTCATATATACCTAGGCTTACCACATCGATAGCAAGTGATCTTGGTATTGTTATATATTGTGCATTGGTGTTGGTAGCTTGTGTCTTTACTTTAGCTTTCATAAGTTTGATATTTTGGGGATACTCTATGCTCAAGGTTTTTCCCACATTAAGAATGGATTGCACTTTCTCTCACATAGTGCAGCACCTTTGTCATTTCTCAAATGTATCATTTACTTCTCTCAAAGCACTTATGAGCTCTTAAAGTTTCTTCTCCATTTGGTCAAAGCTTGTATCTTCTAGTTTGGTTTAGTGATCATAAAGTGTTATCTCATGCACTCCTAACCAATATGTTGTCCTCTAGTCTCATGATTGCAATGAATAAATTTTTAATACTCATTGCTCCAAATTTACTTGACCATGCATGGTCGACGATGTAGCTTAAGAGACATTTTATTTTGTTTGTCATGATTAGGTACAAGCTTGACCTTATAATCTAATGGTAAAATGCACAAGAGTATAGAACATTTTAACCAATTAGAAATTAAAAGTCAAATCTACTAGTGGCGACCAACCAAAATTTACATAATTAATCATTTTTAAGATATAGAGGTTAGAATTAAGATGTAACCCTAGGAACTATATGCACACATGATTCAAACATACAATTTTTACACAAATCTAGATGTTAATATTAAGTTGTAACCCTAGAAACTTATGCACACACATGACTCGAATATATGTTCAAATGTAGAGACTAGTATTAAATTGTAACCATAGAAACTTGCGCAACACATAATTTAAACATATTTTTCAGGCCCACGAAATTTGGTAAGTTTTTATTTTGTTTTATGGATACCTAAGAAAAATGTTCAAATGCTATCCACACTAATGATATTAATAGTTTTTTTTCACAAGGTAATTGATTGTGTTTTTTGGTAGGGTCCATTATTCTTGATAGTCGAAGAACAAGCTCATCCAATAAATCAATGGTACCATATTATTGTTGGTGGGATATGTCACCAATAATTTGGGCATCAATGTTTTATGACTCAAGCAATGTCCTTTATGGAGGATCTGGATGTGGAGCTGCAGGAGCATGTGGGGGAGGAGCCTGTGGAGGGAGTGCATGTGGAGGGAGTACATGTGGTGGAGGTGGGTGTGGTGGTGGATGTGGAGGAGGATGTGGTGGATGAGAGTGCAATATGACCTTTTTAGTTTGATAAATACTTGAATGTATAGTCAATCCAAATGCAAGTAAATGTAAGAAGCTGAGAATAAGGAATAGTGTAAATAATATTGATATTATGCCATGTCACACTGACATTGGTATAAAAGGAGAAGACATGTAATTTTACACATCTTTTTGACACAATAATACAATTACAGTCTTTCTCTCCCTTCTTGCTCACAGCTTCTATGGCTTCCCCTTCTTTCTGTCTTTCTCTCTCTAAATCTAGTCTTTCTCTCTCCTTGTCACTCATTTTCTCTCTCTTCCTGCAGTCTTTCTCTCTCTTCTGCAATCTTCTCTCTCCTCTTTCTCTCTCCCTAGTTCTCTATTTGACAAGTGGTATCAGAGCTTAGTTTTCAGATCCTTCCTTTCTCTCTCCTTCTTTACATTTAGTTTCTTGTCAGTTTCAGGAAACCTTACTGTGCACAGGTACAGCATTGAAGAACCACAGTAGTCAAGAAGTACTAGACATGGCAGCTTTCTTGAAGACCACACAGACCATGGCAGCCTTTCTTGGAGTCTTAAATGGAGCTTGGACCAAAAATGGAGGCAAACAGACAAAGATGGCAGCTCATTTTGCAAGCTCAGGCCAATTTTGAAGGTATTTTGGTAAAAAGAGTGGTAACAGCAGTTAGGGAAGGCTTAAGTCAGGGTTACTTTTGAAGAGAGGCCTTTTCTTTCCTCTTCCTGAGCTCTCTTTCAAGCTTCCATGGCAGACCTATGCCAACAACTTCATTCTTTTGCCTTCAAGATCTTCATCTTCCTGGAGCAATGGCTTGTGTAAGGGATCCCAGACGTCATATACAGGATGTAGAGCATCATTTTGGCAAGTTTCAGGCCACGTGAGTAGCCTGCAAGATCCTCAGAGCTTGCATTGTCTTGGCAATCTCCCTCAAGGTCTGCAGGAGAAACTTCAAGATCATCCTGAGCCACGAAGAGATTTGAGGCTATCCACAGGAATTCTGACTTGAATGCTCGGATCTTGGATCCATTTCCAAGACACGCTGACAGATAATTCACTGTGTCTGAAGCAAACGGCAAGGTTATGCAAAAGTCCAACAACGCGCCTCGGAACCATTGCAAGCTCGCCCCATGGTCACTTGCTTACCTTGTGAATGTTGTTGTCCTCCTCCCCAAGCCTACCAAGGGTAAATGTTTTCCTGTGCCCGTCTGTCCATAAGCCATTAGAGTCCCATTGTAGCCTTCTAAAACACTCTCAACTACTGGCTTTGCAACCACTTCATATACACGCTTTTGAGAGGCAGCCTCTATCAAGACTTCATCAAATTGAAAAGTCTCATAGTCCCAGTTATTTCTTCGTAGAGTGATTTGACTAGTGGCAGGAACAGAGAGCTTCAGATTTGCAGCCATTTCAGGAACAGACAAATCAGATAAACTAGATAGCTGACTCTGCCAATCGTTGGCACAACCATGTGTAGGAAGTTTATCTACACCTGATGGTAGTAGGAAAGAATAAGAGGGTCAGCCATCGTGTAGAAGTGCAAAAGTTGCAGTATTGGGTTAGCAAAGCACTTGTACAATATATAGCCCCAAAGGATCATAGGTGCATGGTTGACCCTGAATCTTGTTATGAAGAAGGTTTTTGTCAGTGGATAAGACCTCTCTGAAGAAGCGATTGGGGAGCTTTAGTAGCTGAACCAGAAAGGAAGTATGAGAGGTATGAAGTATCCGAGCTTGATGGACTCAGGGATGGATGCCTACGAATAGCACAAATCATTCAGTTTTTTTTCCTCATTTCTGAACTAAGAAGCACAGGATTTACTGATTTGGGAAGCCGATCTTGCTGTTGCTTTTTATCCCTCAGCCACTCTTCTGCTTTATTGCATTCATGAATGACCTTCTCTTTCTTTTAATTTTCAATGTGGCCGAATTTGGGATCTTTTGATTTAGCAGCCTCCCGAAAACTGTTGATGCAGTGCATTATCTGTTCAATACACAAGCCCTGAGCCTCTTCTTCCTTGAACCTCTCTTCAATAGGATCCCCCAGCTTCTTCAACTCTCCTAGCTTGGCAACGTATACACCTTTTGTCTCATCTTCACCTTCTTCATATAGCCAATCTTCAGTTGCTTGAAGCTTCGCAGAGAGTTTCTCTCTCTCTGACAAGTGGCTGGGACAGGTCCTGTACTTGCAGCAAGTCTAGAACATCCATCAAGTGCGATGTTCTTTGAAGGAGGTTCTAAAGTGGAAAGTTCTGAATTCATGGAGTACATAGGATCATCATGTTGAACCGTATGATGCACAGGTTCAAAAGTTTTAACTGGGAAGTTTGGACTGGATGGATCAATCAGAACATCTGCACAAGACTTGTCAAGATTTTCATCCAAGGAGTGTTGCAACCATGAGAACAATTCATCCTCCTGCCCTTGCACTTGCTGCTGGTTCTGCTGATAATTCAAGGGATGCCTGAACAGCATCATGTGACGCTCTGGTCGATGGATTGCGTAGTGTATCCAGCCACGGGACTGCTGAACTAAAGGAGACATGTTATGGATATTTCTTGAAAATGTAGTAAATGCAAATGTATAAACAACCTGGGATGCCATACTTCTGACTGTTGAAACTTGGAACATACCTATGGATGATATAGTGTAGAACCTGCTAGTTCAGTGAATGCAATAGTATATACATCTTTGTGTAAAATCTGATGTGACAGTAATGCAGTCCTGTATACAGAGATTTGGGGCCTTTACAGCATTCTACAACTTATGATCTTTCTTACTCTCATGCTAGCAATGCAGTCTTGTATATAGAGATTTGGGGCCTTTACAGCACTAGGGGGAAAAATGGGTGCAGATCCCAACAAAGGAGAGGCTTGCACAGGGACTCCTGGTGCATGGTCTACTTGAAAATGTGTGGTAGACACCCCTTTGCCAGCTGCTCTAACAGATCCACCTGAATCAACTCATGTACGCTTGTCCTTGGCATTACAATTCTGAACAGGTGAACTCCTTGGGCGATCTGTCCGACAAGCAAGTGTTCGAGACATAGAGGACAGGGAAGTTTACTTTGTAGGCATTACAAGTTGGGACTGACAGAGTTGGGACTGACAGATGTCAGCAGATGCTGTTCACTGATCAGTGTTGTCTGCAAATGTCTGTGAAGCAGAGAGAATTACAGATTTTCCATTTCATTGGTTGCAAGTTTCTTTGCAACTGAAGGCTTGGCTTTTGCTGGTTTTCTTGAGAGAGGTCAATTGTTGTGGTTGGTTCATGCATTGCAAGGTTACAGATTCGGAGCACATGTTCATAGTGGTAGCATAACTGAAGAAGAAAGCAACTCAACATAACTAAAGAAGACACAGAAATAGTTCTTCCACACTTGATGATAATGCTCTCATACTTGCAAGCTATGTCCTGAAATCTGTAGCTAAACCTTTCAGACTTCAAAAGGTCTTACCAAATGCAAGCTTGATACAATTACAAATCAATCAGTGGATAGAGGTCCTAAAATTCACCAACACAGCAACTTGACTACAATGGCAGTTGAGAACAATAGCTCCAGCTCTAGTGAACTTGGACAAGGTTAGCTTTAAACACAGGCTAATATTGACAAACTTGGAGTTTTAACTGATCGGTGTATTGCTCTTATGAAGGCGGTTATGGAAAAAATAGCAAGACCTGAATCAAATGCTTATGCTTATGGCCAACATGTATATGTTGATGAGTATCATTCCATTGAACCTTGGCAGCAAAATGGCTATTATGGACAACATGCTTATGCTTATGAGCATCCACCTCTTCAGCAACATAGTTATGATTATACTTGTGAGGCTCTCTTAGTTGAGTAGCCTAGTTCTTATGGATGTGACAGAAATGGTTATGCTTATCAGTACCCTTCTAGCTTTGATCAACAGCAAGCAAGTGATTATGACCGACATCATGCCAATACCTATGCTCATGGACTTGCCAATCATCATACTTATGGATAGCCTAGGATGCAAGGACATCATTGTAATCATGTTGGATAGTCATCATGCAATCTTGGGCAGCATGTTTATGGGCAACAATATGACCAAAGTTTTGGTAGTAGGCAACATCAAGTAGATGTATTTGGACAGCAGCATTAACATTTTTGTGACATGTATTCTCATAGAGATTATGGACAGCATGACCAATGCTGTGGGATCAATGATCAAAGGCAGCATGCTTATGTACGTGAGCAGCAAACATCAGTGGAAGCAAATGCATATGCTCAACCAAACTGTCCCTTTGATGCACAGCAGGACTATTATCACCATATGCAGTATGGACAGCATGAGCATTATGGTCATGAGCATGGACAGCTGTCTGTTGTACATGAGCAGCAAGATAACTATGAGCAGCATGTCAGAATTATTATAGAGCTGACCAATGGTGATGAGCAGGTGTGTAAATTGCTATCTAAGGCTAAACGCGTTAGATACCTTACTAGTGATACGATACAGGAACTGCATGCTGCGGGCTTATGCTATCGATGTGCTAAGCCAATATCTTGTAATCATCAAGCCACATGCAGGGCAAAGACTGCCAAAATACTCTTGGTATTTGAATATTATGATGCAAAGGATGGAGAAGATCTTGTTGAAGACCATTTTGGTATGGGTCCACAACAAGAACCTCAGTTCAAGAAAGCAGATCATGGGCAGCATGTGGATTTGGATGATCATGACGCCATGTGGGAACCCTGTCAGTCCACAAACCTGCAGTTTAAATGCTTAGACATCACTAAGAATGCAGGGTCCATGAATATACAGCACTTAGGGGTTGATGCAGTCCATGCAATGGTGACTTCAGCCTCATATGCTTCAGTCATACAGAGCATGGTGATGCCTGAGAGGCTTATGGAAGAGTTAGTGAATACCATCATGATGATCATGCTTCCAGTTGTACTTGACTTTGACCTTATGAAAGTTGATCCAATGCATGGCAGCGATACCACTTTCCCTTTTGATCCGGGTGGCTACAGGCTGATTTTGACCCTTTGCATAGACTAGTACTACTATTGAATATTAGGTAATCTTTCCTTTTACCACTTGTAATGCTATACAGAGTAGTACTCTGCAGCCCACTACTTGGCTATACCAATAAGTTCGATCTTTGTTTTTTAGGACAAAAACTTCATTTTTGAGTGGGGATGGATTGTAAGAAGCTGAGAATAAGGAATAGTGTAAATAATATTGATATTATGCCATGTCACATTGACATTGGTATAAAAGGAGAGGACATGTAATTTTACACATCTTTTTGACACAATAATATAATTACAGTCTTTCTCTCCCTTCTTGCTCACAGCTTCTATGGCTTCCCCTTCTTTCCTGTCTTTCTCTCTCTAAATCTAGTCTTTCTCTCTTCTCGTCACTCATTTTCTCTCTCTTCCTGTAGTCTTTCTCTCTCTTCTGCAGTCTTCTCTCTCCTCTTTCTCTCTCCCTAGATCTCTCTCTGACAGTAAAATATTTTAATACTTGCAATTTACAAAAAGAAAGGTTACAAAATATGTTAATATAGTTTGATAGTGATGTATGTGAATACACTTAGAACCACTAGAGTACTTTTCTTTTCCTCTTTATGAGGTTTTTTCCTTGGCCTTGTATAAATGCCTATTTACATTTAGGGCATACTTAGTCTTGTAAATCTTCTCTATTAATACCTCTCAATACACTTTTGCTCATGAATATATGTGTGCATCATGTGGGTTCAAAAAAGGGTATTTTTAAAATACCATTTTTATATATTTTTTACATACAGAAGGGTGAAATATAATTGGGTTATATATAGATTGAATAGAAAAGGGTTATGTTTTATTCATAAAAAATTCACAGATAAGGATATTTAAAAATAGGTCTTGAATGTACGTGATGTAGAGGCTATACGTAAAGTAACTTCCCCAAGGTGGTACTCTCTTAAGCTTCGTTTTCTCCAAGTTGTGTATTTTTTTTTTTGTAACCTTAAATCTAACAACTATTTTAAGAGTCAGCTTTGTCCTCTTGGGCAAGGTCACAACACCTCCAATTGATCAACATTTATTGGATAGATTTTCAACCATTTATATAGGTGTTGTAGGTTATTCTCGGTCATACACAGGTCGCTTATAGGTTATTACAAGGAAAGGGGCACTAGGAGCCATTTTGGAGACATTATTCACTTGATTACATGTGGTGTTGTAGGATATTTCAAACCCTAAACAAGGCTTATACAAGTCATTATAGGTGGTATTTAGTGCCTACATGTCTTATCTAGATTGCTACAAGGTTTAGAGACCTTATTTTGGACCTATTGGTGCTTCGGATGCCAAAATAATGAGTTTATTGGGTGTTGGATTTTTTTTACAGCAAAAAAAGAATATTCCTAAAATATTTTGATTTGATGTTGAAATAAATTATGATAGCTCATCTCAAAGAGGTATTCATTAGCTTTTATTGAACCAAAAAGTTCCTCATTTTGATGTCACGGTGAAAAGTTATAGCCATTTTTGTGACAAGAGGTCTACTTGGACTACACTTTGATAGTGATAGAAATGGCTAGAAATAAGGGAAATAACAAAGCCAAGGAGGATGTCTAGCAAGAAATACATGAAGCAATACCTGAGCCACACCATATGATGATGAATCACATGAGTATGTTGATATAGTATATTAAATGCCACACTTTGTCAACATGAAACTAGGTATTCCTTTAGACATAAGGATATTGGATTAAGTGGTTTAGCAAATTCAAATGCCCAAAACAAGGAAGTCATGGAGCAAATGTCCCACTCTACTAAGGACTCCTTGGAGAAATTTGCTTATTCCATTAAAGAATCTTTGGATAAGCTTAGTATTCAGATGTGTATGCTTGTGATAGCACAAATTGTTAGACAAAATTAGAAAAGATAAGTAATCATTTTAGGATTCAAATCCTAATCCAAAGTCTAGTATCATTGGAAAGAAGGGTATACTACATACTACTTATGAGATTAGGGAGACATCTTTTCAGACTGATGAGCCAATTTTGAGCATTCATGCATCCAACCCTTCTCTAAGTTACTTTGAAGGGCATATACTTCAAATATTGCCATTGAAGTGGTAAAACTTTGTTCCATTGCAACATATGCAGACCACGTCTTTTTATCCCATGAAATTGGCTTGTTTAAGCTTCTATCAGATTTTGATTTTGCAACTCGTGCTTCTGCATACAATGCATCCCATGCATGCATTTTTCCAACATCAAAATCTTGTTGGAAGCTGGACTTACTAGTGTTCCAAAATTTTAAAAGATTTCCAATCATGCTGGAGATCCATCTCGTGGCAACAACAGCATCTAAATCCATACTTTCAACATAACATGCAATCCTTGGGTTTTCTAAATGTTTTTTAATTTGTGAAATCACATTACATCTTAGTATGTCTCTTTTTCCAATATTCCAACAAATATCTCTCATCTCTTCTTCTTTCATAGAGCATATTTCTCTAAATAGTCTGTATCTACATTCTTTCAAAAGTATCTTTTTATCCAATTTACTCATATTACCTTGGACACTTGTTTTTCCCTCAACATCCATACCTAAAAGGTGAAACCAATAGGGCATATTGATAAGGTCTGTGTGTGTGTGTGTGTATGTGTGTGTTCCCATTGTATATAGTTAAAATTTTACTCTTAAATTTTGAGCTTAAGATAGATACTAATGTGGATTATCAAGTACTTTCTTTGAAATGAGTATATGAATAATTATGTAGTGTTAAGAAGCACAAAGATAAAATCTACTAGCATTTTTTAATATTAGTTATATTTTTCCATATATAAATTAACCACACTAGATATATATCCATTAGTGCCAAAATCATAAAGACGTGGGACATAGATACCATCTTTAGTGCAAGTCATCGCTAGCTATTCTTCCTAAACTCCATTAATTGATCAACCTCATGCTTTATCAATAATATTTATTTCTCTTTAGTAATATTCTCTGTTGGATCCTGCATTAGACTCCTATTATATTATGAGTAGTTTATGTATAGTTACTACATTGGGTAACACGTTGCATAGTAAGATTATGTAAACTTTATGTCTCTTTAGATGTGAAATGAATTACACTAAATATAGTATATTGTAGTGCCAAGCCAAATGGACTTGGGACATGGATACCATGTTTAGTGTAATCCATTTGCAAAAGCCATAGTGTAAAGTACTTCGTAGCCATAATGTAAAGGATATATTCTCTCCTGAATGAATGCCATTTAAAAGTTCCAAAAAGGTTTTGAACTATATACAAGGTCACATCATATGTTATACCTCGGTACTCCAATCAAGGATCATGTATGATTTAGACTATAATGATGGAATATGTATTGAATTAATTAACGTTCAACGGTCTTATATATAATATTTTCAAAAGTTAAACACCTTCAAAAGATAATTGAAGAGAAAGAATCTCATTAATGAGTTAAATGTGTGAGAGAGAGAGATCTTCTTGAAACAATCTCCTTATTGTGAATGAATCTACAAGTACACATACAAACCAAGTATACTAGACAATAACTAATGTTTATATACAGGAAAAATGTGAGCTTTGTACGGGGGATAGAAAAGTACTGCTAAATAGTATGATGACCCATATTAAATGTTTATAAGGTGTGCATGTGATCACTTGTGCATCGAAATGATGTTAACAATGGCATACACAAACCAAGTACACTAGGTGAGAACTATGGACTCTTAACTTGTGCCAAGTACAATCATATAAATGTGTATTGATCATATGGAAATAGTAGACTTACACATGCAATAAATCCTACAATGAAATTATTAACCCTAAAAAGTATACCGATCAAACAATTTATTCAACATTACCTAAGCAAACTCTTGTAAAAGATATTATACCCTTGTAAAATTTCCCTACTATTCAATAGTGCAAGGCTTTTAGTTTTTTTCCCTTTACTTTCACTCAACTATTTCGCTTTGTAGGGTAGAGGGGCCAATCATATTACATGTAACTCTTTGAGGCTTGATGTTTGCACATCAAGGAAAAGGTTGAGACAAAGCAACCATGTATGGATTCATTGATTTATAAATGTCATGTCATGTAATGGTGGATTGAATCATAGAAGAAAAAAGCCCTTGATAGATTCAAACATTTTATTATAATATTAGTATGGGATCAAACCCTCATTTCCTCCAATAGAGGATAACACAATAATCTTTTACTTAAAGAAACATTGATAATTGATCTTTAACATTATGGAGTCCTTCCAAATGCCAAGCAACATGTTTTGAGGTATTCATATTTTCCAATGAGAAGGCTACTCTCTCTCTCTCTCTCTCTCTCTCTCTCTCTCTCTCTCTCTCTCTCTCTCTCTCTCTCTCTCTCTCTCTCTCTCTCTCTCTCTCTCTCTCTCTCTAAACTAGGGCATGGCACCATGCCCCAATTTATAGAGTTTTAATAACCCTACTTCCTTTTATTATAGAGTTTGTACATATAGGGGGTTCCATTATCATTCAACACAACTCTTATTGGGGATAATGTGATTTCAAGCCATGTATTATGTGAAAGAAAGCACCCTCTACTTGGAATCATTGCACTCATCCAAAATGAATTATTTGTATGGCTACTACTATGCTGAAAGTCATATTTTTGGTTGCCAATGAATGAATTATGGATTCCTTCAAAATGAGCTACTAACCTCTATTGACTCTACTTTTGCTGGCTCTAGTCATGTGCACTCGAACACTAATGATAGCATTGATGGAATTGTTGTGGGTGGTCCTGAACTTGATAGTACTACAACTGCCTGATACTAGCTCTGATCATGGACACTTAACCATTGATGATGCTCTTGATGGCATTGTTGGGGTTGATCAAAAACTTCATAATGCTATTGATGGGTGCTGCTAATGAAGCAGGTGGATGATTGAGAAAATGATTTAGTAAACAAATGGAATGTGTAGAATTGTCATATGCCAACTTATGAACAACCAAAAAATATATTTGACTTTCAAAAATTTAGGCTATACTTGTTGTCTTCTTTGAAAGCACACATTTGGAAGAACTAGGAGATGGGAAGCTTAAACATCCACTCTAAGATTTAATCTAAAAGCACCAATAACCATCAATTATTGGGCTATTGTTCTATACTTGTTTTCTTTAAAAGCACACACATATGAAAGGATTTGGAGATGGGAAACTTAAATATAAAATCAAACATTTATCTAAGGTCTAATTATTTGAATATTGTTTTGAAATGGAGAAACTTATTTAAGCTAGACACCTCAGTAAAAATCACATATATACCATGAACCCTCACTATACAAAGCTTCTATAGGTAGTCATGGTATAAGGCATCGAGCTTGTTCAAGCTAGCTTCCCACTATCCATAGTTGGTACCATTGAAGTTTTGGTATGTGGATTGAGGTAATAAGTTTACATGACAGTATGCTTCATAGTTTCATCTTAAATAAGTGTTTTGTACACAACCTTTGAGTTTGAATTCATTGCATTGTTTAGAATCTTAGAGTCAAATGGAGATTTGTGAGTTGCAAAAGGCCTCTAGAACAAATCCAATATATAGTAGGCAAGGTAATTGGGCAACCACTTTGGGGCATGATACTAGTTGCCCCTTGTCCAAGCCGACCAACTCTGAATGTGTGCCTACATATTTTGTTAAGCCCACACCTAGATCAACTTGCAAAATCCTCACATGACAACAAATGCAAGCAAAGCTTAGAACATGGATTGTCATCACATTCACTTTCCAACCATAGTTTGTCTCACCTCTAATTAACATCTATGCTATAAGGTTAATACTTTGACTTGAATATAGAAGAATGGTAGAGGCTAGGGAGGCCAAATCCTTCTATGTGTGTTGATGGTAGTGTGAATCAATGGATATATGATGTATCCATAGCTCATAGGTCCCTCCAGACTCCAAGCTCCTCAACAAATGCACTGAAACTTTCCACTTGATGCCAGGAGGCATATTCCACGGTGGATTCCGTGAAACCACGGTGGATTCTGTCAGTTTTTATTCCACGCTGGATTCTGTGAGGTTTTATGGTGGATTCCGTGAAATTATTTGTCGGAGCTCATACACAAGGTGGATTCCTTGTGCGAAACATTGACAGGGACGCCTATCATTTTCGGGCGTCATGTTAATTTAATGTGCAAGTGGGTGATTCCATAGCGCGTGATTCCACAAAAATTAATGGACATTTATGAGTTTAGAGTGTGCACTCATATTAAATTAAGGTTAGGACAGAGTTCCAATCTATTTATTTATTTTGTAGCTGAATGCTAGGTATTCACTTTTGTCGGTTTAATTTTATTATTTTCTAACAATTGTGAATGCTTCAGTTGATGTGTAGAGCAAGCAGTGTTGGCATTGGGAAGCACTGGGCGATAGCGTGTATTCAAGTTACTTAGAAGAAATTATCATTTTTGATGGATGTGCATCTTATCATTAAAGACGTGGCACTAATATTTATTTAGGCATGCTTATCTATTGAAGCGCTTGACATATATCTATTATTTTGTGTGCGCATGGATGCACGGTCTAAATATTCATTATTGGACATTGTATTTGGGCATTGCTCGACTCTTGGGTCACCCAACCGCTTTATTCTTTATTTGGGCAAAAGCAAACACAAAGCTAAAGCATGCTAATTGTAAAATTGGGCTATTTTTGAGCTTTGAGATGAATAAAATTTATAAATACATACTTTGTGGAGCTCTCACACAAGGCATGGGGGGAGATTGTACCTAATTGGTCTTTTTACCTCATGTCATGCAAGTATATTCTCTTGATTTTTGAGCTTGAAGTAGAGTTCTTTGTTCTTGGGGACCTTCCGACGCTCGCTACATACACATACCTTCTAAAATATTAACTTAGTACGCACCATGTAATATGTGATAGAGCTTTGTAGCATGACAACTATATCAACCTTCAAGTAGTGCAAAGTTTGAACTTTGAAGACCTACAAGCTACCAGTCTATGTGTTGCAATGTCCAACTTTGTGAGCTTGCAAGTAGTGTGGACTTTGAAGACCAACTTGGAAATTGGAAGTACTCTACAATGTCATCGTGGAAGTTGGAACAGTCCTACGGAAGCATAGAAAACTGTGAGGCTAAGTTCTAACAAAAGCACGCTTTCAACTTGAGTCAAGAGTCGAAGCCACTACATTAAGAAGGAAAAGAGTGTGTTGAAGGGTATAAATAATAATGGAATAAAGCACGAAGTCAAAGAAAGATAAGAGAGATCAACTAAGGTGTACGATACATTAGTCAAAGCAGGTGCATAAACAAAAATCATATGACAAATGGGTAAATAATAAAGAAATAGTGAAATGGTCCTAAGCGATTATTACTCTGTGGACATATTTCAAAGGAGAAATGATAAAGAAATAGAGACATGTATCCAAGCGATCTCTCTCTCTCTCTCTGTGCACATTTTGGAAGAATTTACCCAAGTGGATCCCTCTTTCAATCTATTTCGGTCTTTTGAAGAATTCATTTGCGGCTCTGTGTGTGTGTGTAGTGAGGGTAAGCTTGCCTTTTAGATGAATTAATCTGCAGCTGTGACACACACACATAGAGAGAGAGAGAGAGAGAGAGAGAGAGAGAGAGAGAGAGAGAGAGAGAGAGAGAGAGAGAGAGAGAGAGAGAGATAGCATGCTTTCCTTTCTATGCTTTTCTGTGAGAGAGAGAGAGAGAGAGAGAGTACACTTTTACCTGATTAGCAAAGCCCACCCCAACACTGAGCAGAATCCTACTAATGATGAGCATGGTCACATCCTTGGCACCGGCGTTGATGGTAGCGCCCACCAGGAGCTCAAGCCACCCATTAGTGTCTCGTGTCTCAATGCTTAGGAGTCAATGCAACATGGCAGCTTGCGCAATCTGCACTGGTAGTCTGGAACTATTACTCACACACTCACATCCTTGATCATCGCCTCCTCTTAAATTGCAACTCCCTCAGTCTGTGCACCCCATCCTACTATCATTCTCTCCTCAAATGATAAGGAAGCCTCAAGGAAGTGTCCCTTATAAAAAAAAACTCCATTCTTAGAAATATTTGCTCATTGTAGATAATGGTGCAGGTAGGTAGCCTGCTCTCAAGAGTAACCACAAGTGCAAGCAATACAAGGTGTTGATCATGAGTCAAGACGCATCGCTACTTGTGCAATCTAGGGAACATGAATTGGTGGGACTACGAGATGCTATAGCCTGCTACCCGGAGAAATGTACTTGAAACTTTGCAAGGTGGAGTTAACGAGGAGAGTGGCAGTAATGGCATAGAGAGGCTGATAGGGGTATGTAGTAGGGAGGAACATCAGATCATGACGTGGAGATATATATATGTGTGTATTTTGAGAAAAGGGGAAAGAGAGAGAGAGAGAGAGAGAGAGAGAGAGAGATCTTGATTTTTCAAATTATCTTTTTAATAGGGAGAGGGAGTGTATGGGTCCATCATTATAGATAGAGGGGGGCAGTGTTCGGGAAAAAAAAATTGTGAGCCTAACACAGATCCTTCTTCTCTTAACCTAAGGCGGTTTCATAAAATTTGAACCATACAAAACCTTTACATTCTAAATCGAATCGGCCCAATTCCCTTGATTCTACAAATTGAATCGGTCAAATTCCTTTTTAAATCTTTAATGAAAGGATAATCGTTTTTTTTTCTATTATTTGAAAGGGGTTTTATCTCAAAGTTTTCCTTGGAATTTGTTCAATTACTTCTCTTATACCTTAGAAATGAAAACCCTTATTATCATTAGTAACTTGATCTACATTACATATCTAAAATTTAAATAGATAAAAACAATGTATGCAAGTTGTTTCTATGTCTCTTAGTGGGTCTATGCCATATGGCCTCAGAGAAGTATACACATTATAGGCACAAAGATAAAGAGAACGTATTAAAAAAATAGAAACCCAAAAGAAAAGAAGTTAACTATTAAAAGCATAGAATAAACAAAAAGAAAAAAAAACTAGCATAAAAGATAACATAATAAAACATAAGCAAAACAAAAAATTAAAAAGTTTAGAAAAAGTCAAACACATTTTATTAAAAGCAATCATGATACAAAAAGAAAAAAAAACTTAAGCAAAACAAAAAATAAAAAAGTTTAGAAAAAGTCAAAACACATTTTATTAAAAGCAATCATGATACAAAAAGAAAAAAAAAACTAACATAAAAGAGAACATAATGAAATACAACCAAAATTATAAACAAAAAAGTTCAAGTACATTTTATAAAAGCAAGCATGATCTAAAAACAAATGTGAAAGATTTTTATTCAAAAGATAGAAGCAAGCAAGGGAAAAATAAGTTTAACATAGGAAAATGATTAAGAGTCAAAAGAATCAAAACAACAAAAGTGCAA
The DNA here is from genome assembly GCF_053477565.2 of Lygodium microphyllum. Lineage (NCBI taxonomy): Eukaryota > Viridiplantae > Streptophyta > Polypodiopsida > Schizaeales > Lygodiaceae > Lygodium > Lygodium microphyllum. Next base: position 52,254,027 of record NC_141138.1, on the reverse strand, counting down.
ATAATGCATAGTGACTTCAAAATCATCATAGGCCATAAAAAATCAATTGCTCTTATGAATATGCAAATTTATTGCAAAATCAATGAACAAATTCCTTGTGCTATGTATAAATGGCGATGTGTTTTTTCAGTCCATAAGTCCATACTCTCAATGAACTCTATATCAGTGAACTTAGAAGGCCCTTCAATAAAGATTTTCATTAATGCATCTAAACTCTTAATCTCCAAACGATTACGAAGCTTACTCTTTATCACAGTTCGAGCACTAAAACCTCTCTCACAAATAGCAATGCTCGAACATTGGACACGAGCTACTTGACAAAGAGTAAGAATATTCAGATAAGCATCCCTCCACATACTATTGCAAGCAAGTGTTGAAGTTATTTCTAACAATGTGAATGGTATCCAATCTCTAGAAGCTTGATGCTTAAAATTTCTAAATTCTTTCTTAAACTCGTCAACTTCTATCATTGCAGGGAATTCTTCTATATTTAGCTTTTTAGGAAAACCATAATATGAAGTTAATTGATCTATCTCTTGGGTTCCATAGTTTTTTAAGGCCTTCTCATGTATTCGATGTTGTGCAGGCACAAGTATTTTTAAACAAGTAAGTATAGAATTATCTTGAAATCGAGAATTCAAGTTACTTACCACTGAATTGGCAAAAGCAACTTGAAATTCTAAGGCCCTGTTAAAGTCTTCTCCATTAATTTTACGTTTTAAATCATGCTCATAAAATTTCTTCCCATGCAAAGCACCTCTTAATGTATATAAATATCCTTTTTCAGGCCCATAGTCTGGAAGGATATCATATCCATATACTCCAATAGTTAATGCATTCACATCAACAGGAGGACAATCAATGTAATATTGTGTTATGGATACAATTTCATTCTTTACAAGACTATCTATAGTGGTGACATCTACAAAGTCTTTTTGAAACATTTGGCTTAGTGTTATTAAACCTCTCAAAATGTCAGCTAAGAAATGTAAGCAATAAACACACTCAAACTCAACCAATTCTTCATAAATATGCAATGCCTCTCTTTTTGTGATATCAAGTATTGCATCTAAAGACTTACACACTCTACTAATAGCTCTATATCTACTTAACCATCTCACATCAAAAGTATGCTCAAATCGAAGAATGGGACATGCCAAATCTTGTTGCATAGCTTGCAACCCTTCTAATCTCTTCGTGCTAACATTAAAATGCGAAGCTATAGCATTAATAAGTTTTTTTAGCTTTTTGCAATAAGGCATCTCTTTTGCTACACTAGATATTGCAAGGGCACTACGATGGGCAACACAATGAATTGATGTTAAAAATGGATTAACGTGTTTTTTCAATAAGGCCTGGACACCATTCTCCTTTCCTACCATTGTGGAACATCCATCAGACCCAAATGCAACAAATCTAGATAAATCTAGCTTACATTTCTTTAGCTCTTTAATAATAGCCTCAAACAAAGATCTTGCAGTGCCATCATGCACACGTATGATATCATAAAAGCTTGTTTTAGGAACATAATCAACCTCGAGATATGATAAATAAATAACCATATGTCCATGTGAGGAGATATCATTTGACTCATCAAATAAAACACCAAACCATGGACTAGTTGAAATCTTTTCTATTGTACTTTTCATAAGAGACGATGCCATGCAAAAAAATCATTTCAGCACATGCCTTATCATCATTATAAAGACTAGTAGTGTATGGTGCATGGCAATCTTGCAATAAGCTTATCATGTCAAGAAACACAGAAAATGGAAAATTTTGCTTTGCAATCAAATATGCCGTTCTAAATAATGAAAGTAATGCCTCATCTTTTACTTCTCTTATTTTTTTAACACTCTTTTCAATTGAGTCTTTTCCTTCGAGTAAAATAGCTTGCATAGCAAACTTATGACATGATGTGCGAACATGGGATTTTAAGTTGCTAATTTTAAAATTTATAGATCCCCCTTTTGAATATGCACTATGTGGATGAGGATATTTCAAACAAAATTTACAAAACATTTTTACTTCATCTCTATCATAGACAAGCCATTTAAATTGGTCTAGCCAATCCTCTTGAAAAAGTAAACGTCCTTCTTTTTTGCTTTCAAATTCAGTCCTTTCTTCAAGTGACATGTTATCGAATGATTCATTTGAAGATAACACATTAATTGAAGTTGAGCCCCCAACATTATCCGTATTTTCTTTTAACTTTTTAGAAGGATGCTTGGCTATGTTTTCAATCCCAACCCATACAACAAGGTTTCCTTGTCTCTTATCTTTCAATTTAGGTGCCATTCTCAAAGTTAAAAAGAGTGGTTGCAATCTTACCGTGTTTTTTATAATCATTGAAATTTTCTACCTTTTGTTAGGCATTCGTTCCCTTTGAAAATCTAAGCTCCTCCAACGGCCAGCCTCTATCTTCAAACTACAATGTCTCACAAAGCTTTTTAACCTATTAACAACCACATAGCAAAAAAAAATAAAAATTAGTACTAATATTTTGCCTTTAAGCTTTCACTAACACACATATACACACAATGCACACGTATGTCACACACACACACACACTCTCTCTCTCTCTCTCTATATATATATATATATATATATATATAAGTGTTTGTGTCTATGGTTGACAAAGCAAGTGCTCCTACGAGCTTTGTTGGTCATACTTTCCATCAGGCTTCGGAGTATTATCAAATGATCGTGTAAACTTAGAACTACCACCTCTCACCTTTCTTTGCTATTTTGAATCACTCATTATTTGTTAAATATGATTTTCACCATGGGTAATGTTTTGAAGCTTGTAAACTACATGTGTTGTGTGAGTTAATGTAATGAATTTATGAATGGAGAGAAAATGATTTTATTGTTTATATAGGTTGTACATGGGTCTTTAATCTTACCAACATGCAAACAACTCTTTTGGTCAAAATATCCAATCACATATTTCACTTAAAGAGAGACAATCCTCTCTCTCTCTCTCTCTCTCTCTCTCTCTCTCTCTCATATGTGTATGCATGACATATTATACTATTATCACCATGGGTAATGTTTTGAAGCTTGTAAACTACATGTGTTGTGTGAGTTAATGTAATGAATTTATGAATGGAGAGAAAATGATTTTATTGTTTGTATAGGATGCACATGGGTCTTTAATCTTACCAACATGCAAACAACTCACATATTTCACTTAAAGAGAGACAATCCTCTCTCTCTCTCATATGTGTATGCATGACATATTATACTATTATCTCAATTCTAAACTATTATCTCAATTCTAACATTAAACAAACTTGTTTAAACTTTAAAGTTTACACACAATATTGAATATCATCAAGCATGCCTGAAACCTTTAGGCTTTTCCTTGAGGCTGGATGGCAAATGTGATTGACACTGAGTAGTGAACACACTTCAAACTTTCAAACTTCAAAGACCCTACAAGTTGCAAAGTTCAAACTTCAAAGCAACATATGTATTATCATTTATGCCATCCAAATCAATATCTAATATCACCAGTCGCAGCGGCGCAGCCCCAGGAGGCAGGAGCCTGCCACCTGGAGGCCTGAGGTCGCAGCCCTAGGAGGCGGCAGGCCCAGGAGGCGGGAGCCTGGAGAGTTGAGGCTCTGAAGACTGAGAGGCAGGTCATGGGACTGGATAGTGGAGGGCCGAGGTTGATCTTTGAAGCCTGAGACTCGAGAGGCAGAGTCCAGACTGCAGTGCTGAGTGCGGGGGCGTAAGTCTGGACAGTGGAAAGTTGAAACTCAAGTGCCACAATGCATCTTTTGAAGACTGAAGTTTGCATGTCCCATGATGAACTCTCAAGTCTCGACTCTCTCTCCAATTTACTGACAGTAGTCAGCAGCTTTAATTTTTATTAAGGCTAAAACGTTTAAACTTTGAACTTGACACTAGTTAGTACTAAGTAGTGACTAGAGTCTAGACAGTTGAAATTTGAAAGTTGACAATGTGAATGGACATTGGAGTCTTGGACAATTGAAATTTAAAAATGTTAATAATAATTAATTCAAAAATAAAATTTAAAATTTAAATATTAATATATATTATATATGTTGTATTATTAAAAATCATTTTCCATTTATATTTAGAAAGATCTTATCCTTCTACTTTAATCATGAGAAGGATATTCTCCTTCTATGATAAAGATGAACCGGCCTAAATGCTTTTCGCATGTATTTTTCACAAGTAGACAATTCCTCCTCAGATTGGATCGAACGAGTTTTCTTCTAAAATGAACCGGCCTTAGGATGAAGCAAACCCGCCTTTTCCCGAACACTGCTAGTTAGTACTAAGTAGTGATTAGAGTCTAGACAATTGAAATTTGAAAGTTGACAATGTGAATGGACATTGGAGTCTTGGACAATTGAAATTTAAATTTTTTAATAATAATTAATTCGAAATTAGAATTTAAATTTTAAATATTAATATATGTTATATATATTGTATTATTAAAAATCCTTTTCCATTTATATTTAGAAAGATCTTATCCTTTTACTTTAATCATGAGAAGGATATTCTCCTTCTATGATAAAGATGAACCGGCCTAAATCCTTTTCACATGTATTTTTCACAAGTAGACAATTCCTCCAAAAATTGGATCGAACGAGTTTTCTTCTAAAATGAACCGGCCTTAGGATGAAGCGGACCCGCCTTTTCCCGAACACTGCTAGTTAGTACTAAGTAGTGATTAGAGTCTAGAAAATTGAAATTTAAAAATGTTAATAATAATTAATTCGAAATTAGAATTTAAATTTTAAATATTAATATATATTATATATATTGTATTATTAAAAATCCTTCTTCATTTATATTTAGAAAGATCTTATCCTTCTACTTTAATCATGAGAAGGATATTCTCCTTCTATGATAAAGATGAACCGGCCTAAATCCTTTTCGCATATATTTTTTACAAGTAGACAATTCCTCCTCAGATTGGATCGAACGAGTTTTCTTCTAAAATGAACCGGCCTTAGGATGAAGCGAACCCGCCTTTTCCCGAACACTAGAAGGGGGGGTGGATTTGTCATAATGAAGGGGTGTTTTTCATAATGGGAATTAATACCCTACCAAGGCTAGCCAACATCCTGCAATAGGTTGGTATGTTGCAATTTTTTAATTCTGTTGATAACTCCTCTCTCCCATACGTAGACTCTAAAAGAATCTTTGTTAATTACAGACTCTCATAGTATGATAATTTTAATGAGGAAGACTTTATCAATATAATTTAAAGAAAATTTGGTAGTCACCAATAGTTTATGAGTTAATTCTTGCTTATCCAGATTAGTTAGGCTCAGTTAGACAATCCAATTTGCTTAGTTGCCTCCAACGTCCAGGATTTGACTCAACTCCAATATCCCCCTTCTTGAAAGTCGATATCCAAATTTTTAGTTAGGACAATAAAATGATGCTAAAAAATAATAATAAAGGTATCATTGATTTTTTCTTGAAGCCCAATCTTGGGCATCAAATTTAAAGCATGAAATAAATCCATTAGAATACATCACACTCACTTGCACCAATCACAATTTGCACCCAATTGCAATAGCTTAGGAACTTGATCAATAAGCTAGGGTCGGCAATGTACACAAGTAGTCAATTCATGCATAGTACCTAGGGTTGAGGTATTGATGTACTTAGTCCTAGGTGATACTCGTTCATAGAACTTAGAAACTCAAGCACATTACCCCTCAAGAATTTGCACACATTAAGCACTTAATCACATAAGGCACATAGGTGCCCTTGGCCATTTAGAAGCACCCAATCACATTGCCTTGATCCATTTAGGCACACTTAGACCAACTATCCTAGGGCACATCTAGTTAGGTGCATTTTCACTTAGAAATTAGCATATACTTGGGCACGATTTAGACACCCATCCACTTAGGAGCATTAAACACTTAAAATTAAGATTAACTTGTGCACTTGGTCTAGGGTGTACTATAGGAGTTTTTGTACTAATGTGCACACCACCCTAGGTCATTCAGGACATACAGCTTAGGACACATAATTGATAGGCACTCTTGTGCACATTAGGTACGAGCACTTAGTTACAAGATAGAAGGTAGAACCTAAGCACATAATATAGGGATATACCCTTGCACCACTTGTGTACATTTAGGGTGGACACTCAAGCACATGAGTATGTAGGCACACACCATTTAGCCTTAGTACATATTATGATTCCAAATATAGAACTAAAGCACATACCATCCATATATTAACCTAGGCACATTGCACATAGTCATTCTAGGGATCTCTTAGCATAATAGGGCACCACACACATACTAGACCTTGCACTCTTACATAGGCCCCTCTATCGTGCAAAAGACATCTAGAGCACTTAGGTGATTTTCACCATAGAAGAATACTTTAAGAACTTTATTCTCATAACCACCCCTTCCTAGATGTAGTAAGTCCTTTTTAGGACACATCCCAATTTCCTTGTCTAAGGTGCTTCTACCTTTCATTAGAGTGAGCCCCACACACACCCCCCCACACCCTTGTGTGCTTATGGAAAATTTTGAATTAAAAGACCCTTAATGTTGAGGTTCATCATACCCTTTTGTTAGAGATCCAGGCTAGTTTTATGATTTAATAACTCCCTTTTGTAAAAACTTTACATGTTCAATATAAAGACCCCTTTTGTGAATAGATCTATTGCTTTTAAAATATTTCCTTATATAAATGTACATCTGTAAGCCTACGGATTTTTGTATTCCCTTTTTTTTGAACTCACGTTACACACATTTTGATAGATACTGACCCCCCCAAGATTATTATAGGAACATGGTGTCATTTCCTTTGAGATTGCAAGCTCGCATAAAGAGATGGCTATGAATGTGTATGAATAATATATGTTGCCTATTCTCCATGTGATTAGGAAGTGGCATGACTATTTCTATGGTAGCTAATTTAGAGTCAAGAGTGATCACATAGTCCTAAAGTACTTCATTATCCAATCAAACCTCACTCTTAAGAAGTAGCATAGATGGGTGGCTACTCTACAAAGTTATGACTTTGACATTACACCTAGAAGGGGCAAGGACAATATAGTGGTCAGTTCTCTTTTAAGGATGTGGACATGTAAAATTTCAACCATGATTGAGCAACATAGTGACTGGGTTGAAGAGTTATAGGAAGCCTATCTTTTGGATGAAGAGCTTAGCCATACATTTCAAAAATTATAGCAATGCTTAATGGAGGAAAGCTCACATTTTCATCTTATAATGGCCTCATCTAGTTCAATGCTAGGATTGTTATCCATCTACTTCTCCCTGCAAGCTAAAAATTAGAGGAGATGCATTCTTCGGCCTATACTTGGAAATTTTGATGTGCTTAAGGCCTATGATAAAGTTAGCAAAAGCTTTCACTAGAAGGGATTATGGAAAGATGTGAAGGACTATATCATGAAGTGCATTCTATGCCAATAGAATAAAGATATCACTCATAAGCCAAGTGGTTTATTATAGCCATGGCCCATTCCCGAAGGAAATTGGATAAATAGAACCATGGATTTTATTAGTGGCTTTCCTACAAGTAAAAAGGGATGGAATAGGATCTACATGGTGGTGGATATACTCACCAAGGTAGCCCATTTTATTTCCACAAAGACACAATTCATGGCATCATGGTTGGCAAGTTATTGAATGGAGGATGTCTTCAAATTAGATAGATTACCATAGGTGATTGTTCATGTGTAGATTTTGGCAAGCAGTATTTAGCTCAATGGGTACTAAGTTGGCCCCTTCTATAGCCTATCATCCACAGACTAATGGCCAAAGAGAAATGGTAAAGAAGTGGTTAGAGACCTAACTTCGCCATTTCTATCATGGTGTGCAACATTTGTGAGATTCTTGGTTATACTTAGTTGAGTTTTCCTATAACAATTCTACGCATGCTAGTATCAGAGTTTCACCCTCTTCAAGGCCTTGTATAGCTATAAAGAGCCCCTTCCCATAGTCATTTCTAGTGAGAAGATAAACCCTCATGGGAAAGAGGAATTATGGAGGATGTTGATCCTTCTTCAATAGTTCAAGGTGAATCTTAGGAAAGCCTAAGAGCATATGAAGATGTATGCTAATGAGAAGAGGTGCCCTATAGAGTTCCAAGAAGGAGAGTTGGTTTTGTTGAAAGTCCTAAAGTCTCATTAACCTAGATTGAAAGATGGTTCTAGTAACAAACTTGCTCATAGGTTTTATGGACCCTATAGGATCTTGAATCATATAGGAGACTTAGAACCACCCTCTTCCCCTACAATTCATAATGTGTTCATCTCAATTAGCTTAAATGATTTTATGACATCTAGGTGGATATAGTAGATGGGTTGCCTCCCATTGATGAAGAAGGTCTCATACAATACATCCCTTAGGAGATCATAAGACATCGTGAGAAGGAATTTCACTAATTGCAGCTTCTTAGAGGCATAATTCTATTTTGGATGAGTTTCCCTACTCATGGGAAGCATTAGTGGGATTGAAGTATAGCTCTAGATGGGCCAAATTTGGGTGTAAACATGACCTAGACAATAGTCTATTTTAGAATATTTTTTAATTTGTCTACTTCTAGAAAAATTCCACCCACATACAATCAAAGTACTCTTTGAGAGATATGTTCTGCTATGTGGAACACCCCATTTGGATTACCCTGTGACCATTCATGGCAATTTTTGTCCAACAGGGCATGTTCTTCTAGTAAGTTGTCTATTGATTGCAATGGATTTTACTTGAAGATTTAAAAGCTCAAATTCTCTTTTGAAGATATACACATAGTGTATATGGTAGATGCTTCTCTTTATGTCTTCATTTCAGTCAAAATATTTGATTTTATCCATTCATGATTTCCTATCATTCGTACAATTGTAAACATAGTAGTACTCTATTCCATCCATTCTTTTCAACCATTGTAATTTAGTTTCTATGGGAAAAATCCTTTGAGAGAATGGATGGATTGTAAGAAGTTGGAAAAATACATTATTTTAGATGGTTTTATTAATAGTTCCTTATCATAATGGCAATGATTTTATTAATAATATCTTGTCATATTGTCATAGGTATATAAGGTATTGAGACTTGTAATTTCTTATCACTTTACAACAATACAATTATAGTCTCTTCATTTTACATTCCTATTCATAAATTTTATGGCTTCTCTCTTCTCTTCTATCCTTCTAGTTTTTCTCTGTCCTCATCACTCATTCTCTCTACTATTTTCTCTCTATTTTGCACTATCTCTCATCATTATTCTCTCCTCTTTTCTCTCTCTTTTGAACTCTCTTCTTTTACCTCTCAATCCTCTTCTTGACAAAATATTACTTGAAACCTCTAAGATTGAGGTCCTTTAACTCTCTTTGATGCTTAGAAATGAAGAACCTCCACACTTGATGAAGAATCCTAAATTTTGAGTAGATGAGCTCTAGAGATGAAAATAAGAAAAAGCCCTAAACTAGATTTGAGAATCTTTGTTGAAGCTTTAATGGCTACCTTGCTCTTATGATAGATAGGGTTTCAAGAAAGTGCTTGAAAATGAGAAACAACTCTCAAATAGGCTTGTGAGATGATAAAGAATAGTCAAATGATCAATTTGAAAGTCTAAAACTTAAGCATTGAGCTTGCAATAGGGAAATTTATGGAGTTTTTGTTGTCTAGATTAGAATAAATCAAAATGGATCTCTCCCCCTGTAATCACCTGCCAATCCTTCATGACACACAGCTATGGTGGCCCACTCTTTGAGACAATGCCCATTTTGTTAAAGACTATGGTGAGTGTCAATGAATCAAGCTTCCAATTAGAAAGGCTAAAATGGATCTCTCCCCCTATAATCACTTGCCAATCCTTCTAAGACAAGGCCCATTTTGCTAAAGACTATGGTGAGTGTCAATGAATCAAGCTTCAAATTAGAAAGGCTCAAATGGATCTCTCCCCCTTGTAATCGCTTGACAATCCTTCATGACACACAACTAGGGTGGCCCACTCTCTGAGATAAGGCCCATTTTCTTAAAGACTATGGTGAGTGTCACAATGAATCAAGCTTCCAATTCAAAAGGCTAAAATGGATCTCTCCCCCTGTAATCGCCTGCCAATCCTTCTGAGACAAGGCCCATTTTGTTAAAGACTATGACAAGTGTCAATGAATCAAGCTTCCAATCAGAAATGCTAAAATGGATCTCTCCCCCTGTAATTGCTTGCCAATCCTTCTAAGACAAGGCCCATTTTGTTAAATACTATGGTGAGTTTCAATGAATCAAGCTTCTAATCAAAAAGGCTCAAATGGATCTCTCCCCTTGTAATCGCCTGCCAATCCTTCATGACACACAACAATCTCTTTATCTACCCAACTTCTCCAAGCTTTCAATGGCTTCTCTCACCCTTTTTCTTACATTCTAGTATTTCTCTCTCCTCTTTCCTCTCTCTTTTGCACTCCTCTCCTCCCAAGTCTCCTTCATGACAAGTAGTATTAGAGCTTGGGCTCTTGGTCCATTTGACTTTCCTATTTTCCATATTCATTTCTCCTATTCTCATTTTAGAAAATCCAACACAATAGGTCCAAGGGCACATGTTGGGCAAGTACTTATCAGCTATTTACAAGAAAGAGAGACTAGACTTGGAGCTCTTACAAGAGTCCTAGAGGAATTTAGCATAGCCATGACTAAAATGGTGGTCATGATCAAGTTACAAACCATTTTAAATGTACCTTGGCCAAAGAACAAGTAATAAGACTTAGAGAAGACTAAAACTTTAGTTACGTTTGGAACTAGAGACTTCTTTCTTCCTTCAAGCTTTTTGTGAAGCTTTCATGAAGTTCACATGACAAATCCTTATCTCCTTCAATCATCCTTGCTTCTTTTCACAAATGGATTGCATAAGGACCTTCAAGGTATCATTATCATTGAGTAGAGCACCATTCTTCACATTGCCACATTAGTTATGATGCAAGTTTGCATACACAATGCCTTTTTGATTGAACGCTTGATTCATTGACACTCACCATAGTCTTTAACAAAATGGGCCTTGTCTCAGAGAGTGGGCAACCATGTCAAGGAGTGTAGAATTTTCATTAATGTGGTGTTTTCATCAAAAGTGTCCTCCTACAATCCTTCGATGTGTTTGTTCTAGCACATCCTTGATTTTGTGGTCACATATGCATCTTCAAAGAAGACCGCCTTGCCCTAGTCGATGAAGTTGACCAGCAATCATTTGATAGGGTTTGGTCTTGATCAAGAGACAAGTGATGCACACATTTTCAATAGGCCTCTCTGACATGCCATTTCCAAATATATGAATGATGTCTTCTACCCAATGGGATGTTTGGTATGCCTTATGAGTTGGGATTCATATTGAAGTCAAAATGAAAGGGTATTGGAGAGATTATAATTGTAATGAGTAGGATACATAGAAACTAGGGGTTAGACACCCAATCACACTGACTAGGCTATATAAGGTATAAGAGTCCCAGTTTAGGGCAACCAATTATTATCAAGAACATACTCTTTACCTTCATCTCCAGCTTTCATGGATTCCTCCTCCTTTCTCCCCTCTTCTCTATCTTTCTCTCTCCTCTTCTAGTCTTTTTTCCTCTTCTTCTTTCTCTCTTTCTCTCTCTTCAGCTCATTATCCTCTCTCCTTTCAGCTTCATTCATTACAAGTGCTATTAGAGCATCAAGATTTGGTCATTTTCTTCTTTCCTCTTTCTCATTTTTCAAATCTCAAACCCTAGTTACTTAGGTTACAAGTACATGTACAACAAGAAGGACCACATTTAGTTTCAACTTTTGGAGCAAGTAGGAGCTATGGCTAGAGACTCAGACATATCTGGAGGTAAAATGGCTAACTTAGTAGGTCGTCACTTCTTTTCATGTAAAATTTAGGGATTCCAGGCCATGATTACAGACCTAGGAGGTAGAAGAGGAAAAAATCTCAGTTACTTTTTGCCTCAACCCTCCTCTCTCTTCTCTTGCAAGCTGCCATGGCTGCTAGCCCTTATAATCCACAAGATCTTGCTCTAGCTCCCTCCAGGACCTCAACTACTATCTGGGCTTCATTCCCCACACTCCAACCAATAGTTTGAGCATCCTTGATATTGGAGAATACCAAGTAGAAGCTCCAGGTAGTAGCTTGCAATTTGTAGTGCAAATTGCTTTACTGCTCCTACCCTCCTCCTGCCCCTCTTCCCCAACACTTAGCATCTACCTTGACCTTTCTAAACCTTGGGTAATTGGCTGAAGTCCCCCTAAGCAAGAATTGGACCTTCTTCTCCAATATTTGAGCTCGCACATGTGAGAACCCTACTCTACACTGTCTAAGATAGCCATTAAATCTTTGCCCAAGCTCACAACTAAGCCCAGAACCTCTGGAAGCTCATCCATCAAAAGATCTCTAAGCCCCTTTGCTCCTTCTACCTAGATTGAAGACATGAAACTCAGCATGCATGGAATTCTTGGGGCAACCATGAAATCTCCATTTGAAGCCTTCCATTTTTGAGATTCAAGCTCATGAACAAACACAAGAGCCCGCATCACTAGTGAAAGCATTTGAATTCTTGAAGGTTTTGTCAATTGGAGTGCTCCAACCAATTAGACTTGCTTGATGGAGATATTGGCATCATGGTGGATTATGCTTCAACTATCTCCCCCCCCCCCCAAAACACTTAAGAGGTATGTCAACCTCATATTAATCCACTTGCTAAGCTGAACTCCTTTTGTTGGAGAGATTAAGGTTGCATAGGTTTTATTAGTTCACTCCTTCATTGTATGCATGTGCCTACCGAAATCAATACCCCATTTCCTTCTTGATGTATCATGATTAATCATAACTCAATTGCATTGTTTACATTAACTCCTTCTTTATCTTGTGTGCTTGGATTAATCCCAAGTGAGTAATAAGACTTTGTAAATGAGTAAGTAGTAGCCAGCGGGTCACTGGATTGCCAAGGTAATCCCTATCCAAGCTCTTATTCATATTTGCATCTCATGAAATGACTCAAGGTTTCCTTTCCAATGCATCTCATGCTAATTGCTTAATAAAATTTGTTTCCATGTATACTCCATTTAAGGAAAAAGGTTGATTCTAGGCGAGGTGGTAAGCCAAAAGAGAGGTGACCCTCCCTTACGACTTGCAACCCTGAAGGGGTGCACAAATTGACCCGGGGGGACTTTTCCCACCTGCCATTGATCCGGAGCCCGATACTTATATTCAAGTGCATGTACTCTCTTATGGTCACCACCACTCCTAATGAAATAATCCCCTTTGGACACCCTTTCAGTGCTTATGGTACCCAAGTATGACACTTGAGGTGTATGGAGTCAAAAGTGATGTATGGCATTAAGCTCTACGTATGCAGTGATGATAGAGTAGATGGGCATGTAAATGTGCTTGGGACTATGATCATCAATGAATAGAGAGTGTTTTTAGTCACATTCAATCAGGACATAGAGATTCAATTTTGTATTACACATGGGGCACCCTATAGCTTGTCTTAAAGAGGTATTTTTCCCCTCTAAATTGAATAAAAAATATCCCTAATCGGACCTACAATTTGAAAGTTATGGCCATTTTTGTGCACTAAGATCACTGTGGATAGGGGGCAAACCACTCCAGCATAGACATAGAAAACCAATTGCATAAAATTATGATCATTTTCTATCACAAATATTAATAGCTCATCTCAAAGAGGGCTTCCTTTGTTTGATTTGAATAAAAAATCTCACCGATTAGAGTTTCCTACCAAATGTTACATCGCATTTACTGATAGTGGGTCCTATGGACTGCATCTAGAGATGACTGGCCAGAAAGGCAAAAGTAAGGACCATGAAAAACTACAAAGGGAGATTAGAGACTACAAGACCTCCACAAATGATGAGCTCAACACAAGATTACCATGGTGATATGCATAAGGAAGGGCCCAATTTGGATCCCTACAGCCTTCTCAACAACCACACTTTATGTTAGCATGAGCTTCGTCACATGGAGAGGCATAATGACATGGTCACCAACAACCACCAAATGATGTCAAAATTTGATGAATCAATTGAGCAAATGGCCCTCTCGAACTCTGAGACTCAATAAACCCTGGAGAATCTCACCACTCTTGTAGCTCAACTAGTAACAACTTCATTCCAAGAGAAGGCAAATGAATCCAGGCATGAGTCTCAATGCCCTCCACTACTAGATCCACTACATGGTCTATAGGTCATTCTTGGATCTAAGGGATTCCCCCTTCTACCTATGAAATTGGTGAACCCTCTAATGCTCGTGTGACGAGCCTTTGTTGAGCTCCCCCATAACAACCATGTAGCCAACCCTCTATGGTGAGGCCCTCTCCCACCATTGGTAGAAGCTCCCCTACTCTCCCTTGGAGCCCCAATGAAACTTATATGAATCAACCCTCTCATGGATAGTACGGTATTAATGACCAAATATGCCAATCATGGACAACATGGCTATAATGGATAGCATGGGATAAATGCACAACATGGTATGTATGGGAAGCAAGGTATTTATGGCCATCATGATATGTATGGACAGCAAGGGTTTCATGGGTACCAGGGCCCTCATGATCTTTGTGACAAGATTCTACTCACTAAGTACAATAAGCAATCTCCCTCCCCATCAGACTTGGAGGAATGCACATCCAAGTTAGAGTCCTACTTCAATATCTACCCTTCCACTAATGATTAGAAAATTATCTTTGCCTCTCTCCACTTGGAAGGATTTTCCCACACATGGTGGTGCTATATCAATTGAGACAATCATCAGTTCATTAGTTGGGAAGACATTAAAATGCATATGGTTCAAGTATTTTTATATCCCCGGTGGAAAAAGAGTGGTTGGCAAGATGATGGTACACTCTTCTTGACCAACATTGGAGCCCCAAGAGGAACACCAAGGAAAAGGGGATTCTACTGCAAGAAAATCTATCTTGTAACATCAGCAAGCTTTTATTTCGTTCTTTTGATGGCCAAAACAAGGAAAACAGCAAATCTTTATGCAGTATTATAGTAGATATCTCCCACAGATTTGATAGAATCAATCATAATCTTCAACATCCTCACAAAATCCATCAATAGAAGAAGAAACATAAAAGAATACACCATTTTTTAATGGAAATAATCACATATGATTCATCTTCATTGTCTTCATAGTTCTCTCTCTCAATCTCTCATAGATAGATACATTGTTTTTTACAGAATTGACTATCTCTAGATAAACTAAAAGATCCACCTTTAGTTGGTTAGTGTTCTACACATGAGTAGAGGCTATATTCTATCATTGGTTTCGGACTACAGAATCAATCATTGAATGCCATAAAGTGTCAAGGCAAGTAGCCACTTTAGAAGAATAGCACTAGAACATTTCATCTATCCTCAACTCCAAATGGTTGACATATAAGGCAGCTTGTAAGACCACATCCCCTACATACCAAGCCATATATACATCATCTGGAATTAACAGATCACCTCATAGATACATATAAGACAGCAAGATGGTATCTGTCATCACAGAATCTTCAAAGCCCATATTGACAACTTCTGTCAGCAAATCAGAAGACTAGGATCCACTCTAACCATCCTCTGGAAGAGGGAGATCTATCGTTGAGAGCTTAATATAGAAGGCCAACTTCTACAAATGATAGTGGAAAAAAAAGGAATGGTTAGGAGACACATACTCCTGAAATTGCTCAAATGTAGACCATAATAAATCCGTCGTGGACTGCAATCTTTTCACTTTAGCTTGAAACAACGAACATAATGTGGCTTGTCTCTGGAGAACTACCAAGTCCTGCTGAGATATAGAAAGAATCATAGGGACACTGGGACTTGGAGGGATGGACCGTGACTGCGCCAGTTGGTCCTTCAACTGTTTAATCTAGGAAGCTTGGGATTCCACTGTATTGTGAGAAGTTTGCAAAGCTGACAGTTTTGTATCCAGAAGAGTCTTAAACTCTTGAGCTTCTTTGGACATTTTCTCTTTCTCTTCCTAAACTCTAGTGACCTCTGACTGAGCTTCTGCTAACTGAGTTTTCAAAGAAGATATTTCTTCTCTCTGGGTCTCAATCATTTGTGTCTGCTGCTCCATCTGCTTAAATAGATCGGAAGAGTGTCTTTAGCAGAGGCTAGCTCTGTGGTTGCCTTATTTATCTGGTTGTTGGCTCGCATCAATTCTTCATAGAAAGAAGAATATAACTGTTGAACACAAGCTGTCACTGAGAGTTCAATAGAACTCTGGATGTCGTTACAAAGGAAAGGAATGGCATCCCCTATGACTAAGCTATTCAGCGAAGGAATTGATATATCCAAAGAATCCTCTTGATGTGCCCTGAATAAGTTGTTGCATGTGAGGTAGGCAGGGAGGCGACTTCTAGAGGTAGTAGGAACTGACACTAAAGGAATGATTGGTGAAATTGTCTCTACTACACGCTTCGAACGCTTCCACTGAATGACCAACAGAGGAGGGGAGTCAGTATCCTCTATGTCAATGGGTTCTGAATCTTTTAAAGGTGGAGGGGGAGGGACTGGATCAGATGGAGGAGGAGGTAAAACACCCTTCTTAAGGCCTGAATATGTTAGGAAAGCATATAAATATGAACCATAGGTTACATCGGTAACATTCCCTCTAGTCACCTTGACAAAATGTTGGTCCATCTTCGTAATAAGGTAAGTACTCCAGCCAATGGCAACCCCTTTTAAAACCATCCTGGAGGTTGTGAAGAGCTCCTTGGATAAATAGTGAGATGGTGTCTTGGCAGGCATGAACCTGTCCTGGAGAAATCGGTAGACTAGCTTGTAGAAAGGATCAGTGATTATTGAGAAAGACACTTTTGAAGTGTTAATCACCTTCTTGACATCAAGGACCTCTTTAGTATGCTTTTGTAACAACTTGAGGATCTCTTCATTTGAGAATAACTGCCTGGCTGTGACAAAGGGTTCTCCTTTATAGGGAAGAGGCAAAGCCTTCCCTAACCCTCTAGGTGTCAGGACCATGGAAGTACGACGAACCAAGCCCGATTTCTTACTGTATGACGTGAGAAACTCATCACAAAGGGTTGGATCATCTGGAATCAGAGGAAGTGGAGTAGCCACAAAAGATGCAAGGCCAACTTTCGCAATAGGATCAAAAGTCAGTAGGGAAGAATAATCCCTACTAACTAATGGGACATACTGAACAGGAGGAGGAGCTTGAGGTGCCATTCAAATGAAATATACACACACACACCACATAGACAATCACAGTGAATGCCTGCAAAACAACAGAATATCTATAAAAAAAAATGAACCAGAATAAACACACATAGGTGTCACTAACTGACTGACCACCCCAAACAATCCACATCCTAGAAAAAATTTGGCATGACCCCTACACATATGCGACCGAAAGCTTCATGCTATGCAACAAACATGCACCGGAGACCCCATATCAGGCAAAAAAGAAAACTACAAACTGCACTCGTAATCGTATCATACAATCAAACCATAATACCTCAATAACCCTCTAAGGACATAACTAGAACTTTGGTAAGCAATAACAGCTCAAAAGACTGCACGTGCCCATCTCACGAATCATATTTATTGAAAAGGGAAAAAAGTGTAATGAGGGGAATGATTTTAGTGAAGGGTTCGTTTTAATAAAGTATTAACAATGGTTGAAATTTTATTAGGTTGTAAACCTTAAAAAGAAAACGACGGTTCATTTTTAAATTGTTAGTTACAATTTATTAATGTGAAATGGTACTTTTAACGAATCCCGACTTCGATACCCAAACTCAGGTCTCTAAATGCATATTCATTGATTAAAAATTAAGTGTGCGTTGAGCACTTTTTGTATAGTGCATGCACTTGTGATGGCAAGTTTATTTTTATTAAACTTACATATGTCTGTAGCGCACGAAACGCACGCTAAGTGAACAATGGGTTTATTTTAATTTATTAGAAAAAGGTGTGTTTGGCGTGAGCGCGCGTGCCATGGTGGTGTTAGGATTCATTTTAAGAATTAATCGTGAATTTTGGGGTAGTGGAAAATAAAAAATAGGAAGAGAAAAAGAAAAGTACCTAGAAGTGGGTATGTGTGTATGCAATGAAATAGAATGCGCACGTCTTAATCCCAAGATGCAAGTCAATAGTCCAAAAAGGAAAAAACCACGAATTGAAAATGATGTGACACGTCAAGGAAAGGTTAGTGAAAGTATATTTGTTTGGTGTGCACAATTTGTTTTGTTTTTGTTTTTATTGATTGTGTTGAAAGGTTGTTTTTTCTTTTAAAAAAATTATTTTAAAAGTGATATCCGATGTTTGTTTGTTTGTTTTTTTAATATGATTAAAATGGGATAAATGGGAGACATGAATATGTTCTAAATTTTTATGGTGAGGTTTCAACAGTCCACCATGAGTGAAAACTAGACCATCAAGTTTCAACAATGTTTTTGGATTTATCTAGATATTTCAACTTATTTTCGGAATTGAAAATGATTTTTCCATGAATTTAGGTATTGAATTTAGTATTTTTGCCTTAAAATAATAGTTGGACCATTTGGCAAAGTGTTTTCAATGTATGAAACATTCTAGAAATATTCAAATGAGTTGGTGGATTTTTTTTTGAATTTTTTATAAAATTATTTTTTATTTTTATTGATTTTTTAAATAAATTTTATTCAATTTTCAATGGATTTTGAAGGATTTTTAATATTTGTAATTTATCTGCAATTGATTTTTTGCATTTCAACCAAGAAAATAAACCAAAAGTTTTCCCAATTTGGTAAAGGATTTTTCAGCTAATTTCTTATTTTTAATGGATTTTTAAGGAATTTTTAAGATTTTAGGTGTTTTCTCGAGTTTTTAATTGGGTTTTGAAATTAAAAATAGGTACCCGGGTGCGTGTGAACAGCTGCGTGGAAACCACTCAACACGCATCTCCACACAGACAAGTCGGGATGCGCGTCCTCGCGTGTGAACACTTACTGGCAACTCACGAACACAGTATCACGCCTTTGCACTCGTGCGTGACGACCTCGGGTTTCGCGTATAGGGCTTGTGAAGGGAGCGGGGTGGGAACTGGGGCTATGATGCCATGGTGGGAGAAGGGGAGTTGGGGGGCTTAGGAGGGGCATAGGAAGGGGGGGTTTAGAAGGGGGTAGGAGGGGGGGCTTAGAAGGGGGGGGAGGGTAGGAACAGGGGTCAAATTAGGGTGGGGGGCCAAATGTAGAGGGGGGGCACATTTGGAGGGGATGCCAAATTTAGAGGGGTGGCAAAATTAGAGGGGGAGCCACATTTAGAGGGGGGTAAGGATGGCGCCTGCGGGGAAGGGTAAGGATGGCGAGGGAGGAGGAGGAGGGTGGAGAAGGGACGGCAGAGAGGGGGGGGGGGAGGGACGGCGGATGAGGAGGGTGGAGAAGGTGCAGTGGATGAGGAGGAGGAGGCGTAGGGGCGGCAGATGAGGAGGGTGGAGAAGGACAAGGTCGTGGGCGAGGGAGGTGGAGGAGGGCACAGACAGAGGGAGCAGAAGAGATGAGGAGGGAGCGAAGGGAGTGCAGGGCGGTGGGGAGGAAGGCGAAGGGAGTGCAAGGCGGTGGGGAGGAAGGCAAAGAGGAGGGGGCGAAGGGAGTGCAGGGGTGGTGGGGAGGAAGGCGAAGAGGAGAGGGCAACAGGAGGTAGAGAAGGAGGTGAAGAGGAGGATGGAGGCGAGGGAGGAGGAGGCGAAGAGCAGGGCGATGGGGAGGAAGGCGAGCAAGAGGTAGGGTGAAAGACCAAGAGAAAGAATAAGAAGAAGAAGAGAAGAGAGAAAGAAGAAGAGAAAGAGGAGGAGGAGATAGCAGTTTGGCCGCAAGGGGAAGGACCAACCTTTTTTTTTTTTTTGGATGTGATTGTTTTTGTTTTTTTTTTTAAGGTTTGTGGGAAGGTTGTTAAGGTGGGGGGTGTGTGGGGTTTGGTGTTTTTTTTTGTTTAATTTGTTATTATTTTTGTTATTATTTTTTATTTTTTGGTTTTTATAATTGTTTAAAGGTTTTTGTTTTCGTTTATTCGTTGTTTTTATTTGTGTTTGATTTTGTTTGTTTTTTTGTTTGTTTGTGTGTGTGTGTGTATTTTTTTTTTGTTGGGTTTTTTGTTTATTGTTTTTGGGTGTTTGGTTTGGTTTGGTTTTTTTTTTATTGGATTTGTGTTGAATGTTGTTTTGTGTGTTGTGAGGATTGGGTCTGTGAGTGGGGAAATTTTTATTTTTTTTTTGGGTTTTTTGTTTGGTTTTTGGTGTTCTTTTTTTTTTTAAAGGGAAAGGAAAATAAAAGAAATGCCCGAAAAAGGGGAGCGCGTCCCCATCCCGTGCGTATGCACAGGGGGGAATTTGCAGTGATGGGATTGAACACGGCCGGGACATCGGGACAAAAGGGCGTGAAGAGAATGGGGCGTCTCAAAGTACGCAAATTCAAAAATGCACGCATTCACGCGTGGGGCAAAGCATGCGGGAACACGAGAAAACAAAGAAAAACTAATAACGCACAAACCGTTCATCGGAACGCAATGCCATAAAAAGGAAGACTGGGCTGGAAGGCGAGAGGGAGACTGTAGAAAAGTACAACGGGGTGTCCGGGATCAAATCAAGGTGTTCTCATGGGAAAAAGGTAAAAAATAGGCGCAAAAACCCATACAACAATTAATATCAAAGAATCCATTTGCCGAAATGAAACATAGGAAAAAGAAAAATTATGAAAAAAGATATAACGGACAGGCCTATCATGTCAGAACACAGTTCCAATGGAGATAAGATCCGTTCACATGGAAAAAACCCAAAAAGCAACCCCGAAACGAAATATAGAAATAAATAGAAAAAGATATGGACACCGGAACGAAGGAAGGAAAAATGTCCGCGGGAAGGAGATTCACAAGGCTAGTACAATAAAACGCATGTCCAAGGAAACAACGAGGGGTTCGCATGCAAAAAAGGTAAAAATCGACCTCGAAAACGCAGACATGAATGAATATCGAAAAATCCATTAGTTGGAATGAAGTAAGGGAAGAAGGAAAAATGTGCCAAAAATTGTGGCCGACAAGCCTATCACATGAGAACATAGTGCCAAGCAAAAGGAACCCCGTTTGTATGGAAAAAATCCAAAAAGTGTATCGGAAACAAGATTAAAAAATTAATAGCGAATGATCCATGCACCGGAAGGGAGGGCGGAAAAAAAAAGAATGTCAGAACATATGGAAGCTTAAGGGTTGGCACATCAAATTGCAATTTGGATGGGGTTAGGAGGCGTGCACATGGAAAAAACAATAAAATGAAACTCGATATCACCAATAAAAATTAATAACAAAAAATCAAGAGGTCAAAATAGGGCGGAGGAAAAAGGAGAATTGTGCAAAAAGGTGGTCGGACAAGGCTATCCAAACAGAGTTGAATTCTAAGGAGAATAGGGCATGTTCACATGGAAAAATGTCAAAAATACGCACGAAAAAGGCACGAAACCGTACAAAAATTAATAACGGACAAACCGTATGTCAAAATGACAGACAAGTAAAAGGAAAAATATCCAAGGGAAGGCGAAGGAGAGGGCTGGTATGTCAGATCACGATTTCGAAATGATAAGGGTGTGTTTGCATGGAAATACATCCAATTGTGCAAGAAAAGCTTCAAAAATTAATAACGCAAAAATGGTAAGCTGAAATAAGGGGATGTAAAAAGGAAAAGTATGTCATTCAAAGGGATGAACAAGGCTATAAGGTTGGATTGGGAGTTTGGTGAACATAGGGTATGTTCACATAGAAAATGAAAAAATTGCACAATAAAAGCAACCACAAGGGAAACGGCCTCGACGATAGGGGGTACGAGGGTGGGTGGGTGAGGAAGGGACCCCATCAGAATGGAACTAGTATGTGGTAGACACTCATGATTGGGTAATGACATATGCAGGGGGTATACACATCAGACGCGTAGGGGCGTGTCCCCACACTTAAGACTTTACCGGTTAGAGTAGATTGATCGACACGGCCATGGACTTGTCAACCGACTGGACATTGGCGTCCCCACACTTAAGACATAACATAGACTTACAAACAGAAAAATAGGGTTAGGGACACTTGGCCCATTTCGTAGATGGTTGAAGGGAACCCTCGTTGTTGATGCAAAAAGATTGAAATCGTCGTCGGGTGGCAAGAGGGACCAGGGTGCACCACAAAACATGTCCAGCACAGTAGAGACCATGTAGCAGCACCCAGGGCTATAGTTTTGTTGATAAAGTCCGTAGATTCAAGTGTCGTGACGAAGAATACCAATGGGGGAAAGGATGGGGTGACTGTGATTGCCAAGATCCCCAAGGAGAGAATTACTTCTTTAGACGATAGCCATTAATCAGGAAGGGATCATCAGAGGCATCAACAGTCTACACTTGGACAGATCCATTAGAATTGACAGCAAGTACCTTCTACAGGCTCATCCACCATTGTTGAAGCTTGCCACGAAACTTGCCAAATCTTGAATCATAGGCCACGACAAGATCACCTTCTTTGAACTCCTTGTGCTTGATGAAGCTGTCATGATAGGCCTTATGTCGCGCTTGAGTGGTTTCCATGCACTACAAGGCCATTCGTCGAATCTCGTCTAAACATTCCAAGTGCAGGAGGCGGCATTACAGTGACTCATCATCTCCCAAGCGTTCTTTAACTACCACTTGCAAAGAGGAAAATTCCAGTTTAACCGAGAAAAAAACTTATGTACCATATACCAACTGGAAAGGGGTCTGTCCTGTAGCAGCCTTATGGGAGGTTCTATATGCCCAAAGGGCCTCTGTAAGTCAATCATCCCAATCACGACGATGTGTGGCAATCATTCTTGTCAGGATCGAGTAGAGGATGTGGTTGGTAACTTCAACTTGGCCATTGGCTCTGGGGTAATAGGGAGTGGACTTACGATGGTGGATTTTGTACAGCTCTATTAACTCTTCCATGATTTTGTTAAGGAAATGAGTATCTTTGTCACTTACCACCTCGAGGGGACTGCCAAAATAAGTGATAATATTCTTGTACATGAATAGGGCTACGCTGTTACCATCGTCCCGCTTCAGAGCTTTAGCTTCACACCACTTTGTGACATAATCTGTACATACTAAGATGTATCTATTCTGCTTCCGTCTGGTAGAGGCGGATCAATGGGATCCAAAAATCAATCCCCCACTTCTCGAACAACTTTAGGAGAAGAATATGTTACAGTGGCATGGCACTTATTTTGGTGCATTGATAATAGATAGTGTCGAAACTTCTCTAGTGCAAACACCATTGCTAAGCACTCAAGCTCTGTCACTGTGTAGTTCCGCTCGCGGCTGGTTACTTTCCAAATTGCATAATAGATTGGTTGATATAATTTAAAAGGGGCCTTTTGACATAGGACAGCACCTAGCCCTTCAACTGATGCATCTATGTGTGCACATGGAACTCCTTCATCCAGTCAAGAGGCTACAAGATAGGTGCTTGGATGAGGCACTGTTTTAGGGTATTAAAGGCTTTTTCGTAGCCATAAGTCCAAAGGAAATCCGCATCTTTCCTTAGGAGCTTGTACAGAGGGGCTTCCTTGGTTGCAAAATGAGCAATAAATCTTATGTAGTAGCCCACATGGCCAAGAAACCCTCTCAATTGCTTGAGGTTTGTTGGTGCCGTCAAGGCGGCAATATTCTCAATCTTTGCAGGGTCTGTTGTAATCCCTTGTGTAGAGACAATATGGCCCAAAAGAACTCCTGATGAGATTCCAAAGACACATTTGTCGAGGTTGAGAGAAATCCCATACTCTTGACATCTGTCAAAGCATTGCTCTAGGTGTTCCCAATGCTCATGTATTAAGCTGTAGACAAAGAAGTCATCAAGATACACCTCAATGAAATCATGCAAATGATTTTGGAAGGCAGCCATCATTACTCATCGAAAGATGGCAGGAGCATTACATAGCCCAAACGACATCACTCTATAGGCATAGGTTCCCCATTCCATGGTGAATGTTGTTTTGGATTGGTCCTCTTCTACGATTTGACTTGGTTATATCCGTGGAATCCATCCAAGAGGGAATAGAGCTCATGGCTTTCCACTGTGTCCAACAGTTGGTCTGTGAAAGGAATAGAGAAATGATCCTTCTTTGTCTTAGAGTTCAGCTTATGAAAGTCCACACATATTCGAAGTTTCCCGTTCTTCTTGGGTACTACCACAATGGGCGAAACCCATTTACTGCTAGCCACGGGATAAATGAACTCTGCTTCAAGGAGCTTCAATAATTCAACCTTCACTAGAGCAAAATAATTGGGATTCATGTGCCTCTATCTCTATCTCACTGATTTGGCATCAGGCTCTAGGTCAATGTGATGTTGACAAACTGTGGGATCAACCCCCTTTAGATCTTTGTACGACCAAGCAAACACGTCTAAGTTCTCCTTCAATAGATCTCGCAGGACCACTAGTTCTTCTTCTGGAAGATTGAGACCCGCTTTTAGGTGACGTTCAGTACCATCTCAGTATCCAAGAACATCACTTTCCTTTCACCTTCCACTTCACGGATAAATGTCCCACGGATTGCTTCTGTGACTCCTTCAAGGGAATAGTGTCATCATTTGATGTTCCAGTAGAATCAGTGTCCTTCTTTTTTGAACAGATGACTCATTTTTCTGTTGAGATTGCTAGAAGGGTATCAGAGCTTTATTTGCTTCTGTATGAGTGGTGATTTCTTCTGGGCTTAGGGATTCATCTTCAAAGGATGTGTCCAGGAATATCACATAGCACAGACATTCTATAAGCCGTGGCTCTGATGGATCTGGCTTCTATTGACAAGGGGCATCATCATCCTCTTTTCTCTGATGGATCTCGCTTCTGTTGACAAGGGGCATCATCATCCTCTTTTCTCTAGAATGGCTGTCAGGGCGACAAGAGCAGTGGTGAACTTAATTTTTATACCTTTGATCCATTGCTTATGTAGATTCTGCATACTTTGTGGTCCATTGGTCAACCCAAATGGAACCATGGTCATTCTATCCAACACCTCGAGATCTTTGGCCTCTGAGGTCTCTGTAGAGACATCAACAAGATCATCCGCTATCAGAGGAACTTCTTCATCTGCACATTCATAACCTACTTTGTTTTCTTCCTCATCATTTTCATCCTCTTCCTCTGGAGGCTTTGTCTTTGCTTCTATAGAGGCTCTGTGTGGTGTAGGAGAAGAACAGATCCTCTACCTCTGTGTCTGCTTTTGCTTCTGCCTCTATCTCTAGCTCTATCTTTGCTTCTACCATGTAACAAAGAGAACAGTACATCCATGCTTCTATCTCGCTGTTAGAGGTGATTTCAGAAGTCAGTTCGGGTTGAGGCAGGAGGTATTCTCCCTTGGACAAAGACTTTGCTTCCTTCGGTAGTTGGCTTACAGTGCCCACTATTAGGGACTGTGCCTCTGTTTTCTTGGGAAAGATATGTTTAACGGCCTCTTCGTCTCCTGATTGTACCATCTGTTACTTCATTGGAGGAGTCTGTTATGACTTCAATGGATGTGGATCCATTTCCTTTTTGTGATCGATACAATTTCAACACCACTTTATTGGGTCCTCTGCCTAGGGTTAGAGTTCCTTTGAACCAGCCCATCTTGGCTCTTGCTTCAAAAAGCCAAGGTCTTCACAACAACAGAGGGTATGAGGTCCCATAAGAATTTGGTTTGACCATCAAATATGTCAGCCAATAGTCTCTTCCTACCAGGGTTGTTTTTACGTATGGGGAATGGTTTGATTCTGCTTTGGTCTGCCAATCTGATAAGACACTAGGTAGGTTGAATTCCTTGCAAACCTAGATCCTTCATTGTCACATCCATCATTACGTTTACTGATGAGGCTCCATCAATCAAAGCATATGAAATAAAGCATCCTTCTATCCATACACTAGTCTCTAGGGTTCCAGGATCTAGGAAGGCATTAGCCACATCCACTTCCTTCGCAGGTTCTGAGGCTCTATTGGACTTTGTTGTTGTTGGGGGAGAAATCCTTAGTCCACGTCTTCAAATACTTTTGAATCTTTTTCGGCAACTTGGAGATAGCATCAACAACTATCAAAAGGTTAGGTTTGGTTTAAAGGTGTCTAGGTCTTTGACCAAGTCATAATCTTTAATAGGATCCATAGGCTTTTCCAATCGACTGGGAAATGGGGCCACACCCACTTTTATCTTCCCTTTTCCTTCCAAGAATGGCAACATATGCTCTTCTTTGTCATGAGGAGGGACTTTTGCATCCTTTATTTTCTAGACCTCGGGTCCTGTCTCTGCAACTGTCTCTATAGTTCTTTGTGGCTCTGTGGTGCTCTGCACCTCCTTATTTTGGATTGCATTGTTTTGTTTTTCCCGAGGGAGATTGAACTTCACAGTCTTTGCAGAAGAAACATTCTCTTTTGGAAATAGGGGTCCTCCTTTCTTTGCTCACGTTATTGCGGCCACTTCCAATTACACCAAATTGGAAGCAGGTCCTTGAGTCTTTTGTTGGGTATTAGAAGTAGATTTCACAGGGGTTGGACTTGGACAATCTTTTCAGTGTGGCCTTGTCCTTTGTATCGGCTGCATAAGGGCTTGTAATCCACAAATCTTCTAGGGTTTGGACAATTTTGGGAGTTTTCTCCACATCTGTAACATTCCACCTCTGATCTCTAACCACGGCCAGACTATCGTCCTCTGTAACTTTGAGAGGGAAACCTCCTTGGACAAAAATTAGGACCAAACTCCCTAGGCTTTGGGTCCAATGTCCTGTGTTGTCATTTAGCAAGTTGAATCTTGCATTTTTATCTTTTTGTCTTCGTTCATGCATCTCTTTCAGAGAGCAGATATCCTTTGTATGGTTCTTTTTCAAACAATAGGAACACAAGGCTCCAAGAATGGTTGGTTTTTGGGTATATTCAGTGGCTAAATGTCCTGCTTGATGGCACTTTCCGCACCATGTATTACAACATATCACATCTCTCCCACCTCCCGCAAGAGTGGATATATTGGTGGTATTCACCTTCAGCGTCTGTAGTTTCTCTGTAATCACATCCATAAGCTCTTTCTTACTTGCGACGACTGAGTTGGATAAGTAGTCCTTCAGATTTTCACCTTCTGAAGTACTTGTAGTAGGGTTTTGGGAAGCTTCTATAATTACTATATACACTGGTTGGGTTGATCCAGAGGGTCCTTTGTTCTGGTTCTGATTTAAAGCTCCTATTAATACTTGGGGTTGTTGATTCTAGTTGGTGGGGTTCCACTGTTTTTTGAGTCACCATTGGAGGAATTGTTTGAGGCCACTGTTGTTGTGTTTGAACCATAATTTGAGGCACTGTCGTCTGTGGCGACCACTATGGATTAGATGCACTGTACTACGTCACTGTTTGCATTTTGGGATAGGGGTAGGGAACTATCCCTGGGACTACATTTGGTGGGTATACCATTCCTGGCATGGAAGGAGGTAAGACTCCTCTTCCTGGAGTCATTGATAACCTTGCATCAACTTCATCATACAATCTTGCACCTTTCACTGCAGCTTGCAGATTGACTGGTCTTCTCAATTCCACGAACTTGTGAACTTCTGGTTGTAAGCCTATGAGGAACACTCCTTTCTGGATACCTTCATCCAAATGATGGTTAGTCCATCTCTTTAGGATGGATTCCATTCGCGAGACATAAGCTTCTACTCTTTCTCTAGAGGATTGACTTAGGTTCATGAACTCCTCTCGCATCCGCTCTTCAAAATCTTCACGCCTGAATTTAGTGAGGAAGGCCAACTTTAGGTCGTCCCATGTGCCAAAATTTCCTGTTGCTTGTCTCTCATACCATTGAAATGCCGTGCCCTTAAAAGTGGCAGGGAATATCACTAACCAATGCTCAGGGGTTTTGGCATTGTTAGCCACACATGATACCATAAATTGTACTACATGAAGATCGAGGTCTTCACTGTACTCTCCCTTAAATTGGCAATGGGACTACATTTGTGGCCTGTCATCAATATTTCCAGGATAAATCTGACTAGGAATGGGACCTTGAGTTGCCATGGGGACTTCTATAAAGAGTCTTTTAGGACATCAAAGGAGGCTTCTTTTGCAAGCTCATTCTCAGCCTTGATTCTTGCCTTCTCTCTTCTCATGTACCTTTGGATGTGTTCTAACGCTTGCCTCTTGATTGGATCATTCATCAAGGGGTTAGCTCCAACCAGTTGGTCTGTACTCAATAGAATAGAATCAGAGAGAGGCTTCAATATCTGGAGGATTCTTTGGCCAACATCTCTTCTACTTCCTTCTTTTCAACATCTCTGAATTCAGCTTTCAAACCACTACAGAGGGGGAGATATTCCATTCTGAAAGTATCAAAACTCATTCTTCTTAGGATTGTTGTTATGCCATCATTATAATAATGCTAGCTTCTGAGGGTTTCAACAGTGTATGTTGTGAAAAACACTTTGTCTACCAACTTCCATTGGGTTATTAATTGAAACAAACATGAGGTTATCAGTGCACCAAGCATCCCACGTATCTTGCTATTGAGCATCCACAAACAAATTCCAACTCTTTTCTTTCTTGTTTTCGTAAACCTCCATTGACCACGTCTCTTGAAGCTTCTTCACAATCTCCCACTTAATGATGTATGGAAACTTCTCAATGAATGTCAAATCTTCCATGGATGGTCATTCTCTCTATTTCTACCCTTCAGTTTGTTCCCAAACAATTTGCCACCAAGATGCAAGTTTTTGCTGCTTCAACATGAAGAGGAAATAGTCCTCCACATAGAGCTTGCATCATGATGGTAATATGTTTCCGCCATAGGGGATGAACTTCTTATAGAAAGTGGATTTTACAATAAGAATCTCTAACTCTTCAGTGGAAGAAGGGATTTTGCAAGCATCCATTGAATTTTCCTCTTCTTGGCAATTGCCATTTCCTTCAATTTTTAGCCTCTTCTGATGCTTGCTGATGGCAAGTTTCCTCGGCTGCACACCAAAAACATGGAGCCCCAAGAGGAACACCAAGGAAAAGGGGATTCTACTGCAAGAAAATCTATCTTGTAATATCAACAAGCTTTTATTTCATTATTTTGATGACCAAAACAAGGAAAAAAATAAATATTCACACAGCATCATAGTAGATATCTCCCATCAACAAGCTTTTATTTCATTCTTTTGATGACCAAAACAAGGAAAACAACAAATCTTCATGCAGCATCATAGTAGATATCTCCCACGGATTTGATAGAATCAACCATAATCTTCAACATCCTCACAAAATCCATCAATAGAAGAAGGAACATAAAAGAATACACCATTTTTGAATGGAAATAATCACATATGATTCATCTTCATTGTCTTCATAGTTCTCTCACTCAATCTCTCATAGATAGATACATTGTTTTTGACAAAATTGACTATCTCTGGCTCTCTCTCTCTCTCTCTCTCTCTCTCTCTCTCTCTCTCTATCAATAGTACATCATCTCCTCACTACAATACTCAAGAATGACGCTTAATAATCCTTCTTAGGTCGTGGATACACCTCCCAAGAGGTATGGAAGGTATGAAAGGGCACCAGAGCCACTACAGTGTCTCTTCATAGCTCACTACTGTCATTGTCACTTTAGTCAGCTCTTCAGTCTTCAGTCTGCTTCTTCTATTTTTTTTAGCTCTTTTGAACTTAGATTCATCATTTCCAAAATTTAGAAAACTTTTCCAAAGTCACACATACATTCTACAGAACATTTACAGAAGATCTACAGAACACAACAGAACAGGAATAGAGCAGAGTCAGAGGCTCTACAGAAGGTCTATAGAGGGTTACAGAAGGTCATTAAAGAACAACAAATCCTCATAAATCATATTAAAACCATTCCAAAATATAAAAAAATATTTAATAATCTTTCAAAAAAGCCTCATCCTTCATCAATCATCAATCTATGCTTCATACATAATAAAATCAGAACAAAACAGAAGCTAAACAGAAGGTATCAGAACCAATCAGAACCTCAACAGAACCTATCAAAACATCACATAGCTTCATATTTCCACTAATAATCATCATGAGCTTCCAAAACATAATCAATATCATCCAAAACACTCTCAAACACTTTCAAAAACAACCAAACATCACTGAAAATCCATAAAAAATCAACCATTCAGACCTTAAAAACAACAAAATTCAGTCTTTTTCTACTCTCAACAAACATAATCTCACTATGTGAGTGTACAAAAATTAGTTTATGAACTTGACCATATGTGTGGAGAGCATTAGTGATGATGCCAAATTTCATAAGTACATCTATGGGTTGGAATCGAGCCTATGGATGGATGTCATGGCTCAAAAGTCTACCACACTATTTGATGCAATTGAATTGACTGAAATATATGCAAGGAAGTACTATTAGAATGAAAGTTTTCAAAAAGGTTATGGATAGCCCTGTACCCCTTCGAGATCAGCCCCATATGGAGGTGGTTTTAGAGGCAATTCCACATCTAATAGCAACCCCAAAATACCACTTACCCCCCTTCCATGTTGAAATAAAACATGGCACTTTTGGGATAGCATTTGGCTCTAATGCTGAGAGTAAGTATGCTAAAAATAGACACTTCATTGCATCACCCTCCAATGGCACTAGTGGCCAATGGTTCATTTTACCAGATGTTGTGAAGGAACAAAAAGAAAAAGGCATATGTTTTGAATGTGGGGATAATTACACCATTGACCATGCCTCCAAGTGCCTTTACAAGATAACCAAGGTCAAGGTTCATAGCATGTATGTAATGGAAGATTGGCACAGTGTGATGAGAATGATTTACTTGTTGACAATGATGAGCATGTTGAGGATGTGAATCGTGAGCAGTTCTATGACCCAAAGGATGGGTTCCCATTTGACCTAGCCATCCTAGGCACTTGAATCGATATCCCACTTGACTACCACCACCTTTGCTCCACCTCCTTGGATGCTTGGACGGGTTCTTGGAGCCCCAACACGCTCTGCATTTGAGGCAATATTCATAGTAACTGGAAGTAATTGACAGTCTGCAGGATAAATCACATTGATTCAGGTGCAAAAATATGGTTAGAACTCAAGAAAAATGCCAAAAGTTGCCAAAAGTCCACTAAGTTCACGGGGGATCTGAAGTAATAGACTTAAGTGACCAGCAAGTGACCTGGGTAGGTCAAAAAGTGACCTGGGCCTGAGCAAGGAGCAGCCTGCATTTTTCGGCGCAAAATGCGAGCTGCATAGACTGAGCACAACTAGAGAAAGCTGAAGCTATGGTGCATGCTTTGGAGCATGCAAAAAATGGAGAGGAAGAAATCAACACACACGTATGTCCTACAGTCCCCCTATGCTTGGCTGAAAATTATGTGGCATTGGTTGATTTAATTGCCTTATATATGGGCCCCATTGATGTTGTCTTAGGTTATGATTGGCTAAAATAATTAGGAAAAATTGCTATGGAATTCTCTAAACTCTATATGGAGTTTTTGATGTATGGACAACTCATTTTCTTAGAGGGGATTTAGGATAATACTGATTTTCAGCTCATTATAACAAAGCAACTCAAACAGGAGTTTAAGAAATGTTCACAAATCTTTGTCTTGCACTTAAATAAGGAAAATTTAGATTAGCCCTCCAAAGTATCTAAGGATTCAGCCTTGTAGACCTTACTTGAGGAGTATAGTGATTTATTTTATATGCCTACAGCCCTTCCCTCAAAGAGGCAAGTGGATCACCCACTTGATTTAGAGGCCCATTCCAGCCACCTTATAGACTCTCCAAGTGTGAATGTGAAGAGATTGCAAAGCAATTCAAGGAGTTGCTTGCTTGAGATGGATTTCATTGAACCGAGTTCTTCCACTTATGCATCCACTGTCGTATTAGTAAAAAAGAAAGATGGCTCTTTCCACGTGGGCATCGACTATTATAGAGACTTGAACAAAATCATAGTGAAGAACTACTATCCCATCCCATGGATTAATGACTTGTTGGATGAGTTGAAAGGGGCACAATTTTTTACTAAGATTGATGTACGCTCAGGTTACTATGAGATCCGTATGAGAGAGGGTGACTCGAGAAGTTACTATATGTATACCCTCTACATCACGTGCATTCAAGACCTAAAATATAACCATTTTCTATTCAATATGTAAATAATACTCTATATTACACCCTTTTGTATGTAAAAAATATATGAAAATAGTATTTTAAAAATACCTTATTTTGAACCCATGTGATGCACACACATTCATGAGTAACTTACCCGAGGAGAGTGATGAGATCAAAATGGTTCTTAGGATTGATTGTAAACTTTATCATTTTCTAGTGATCCCTTTTGGGTTGACTAATGCCCCCGCCACATTTCAGAGCCTCATAAATACAATTCTTCATTCCTTTCTATTCAAGTTTGCGCTTGTTTTCTTTGACAACATCCTCATTTAGAGTAAGTCACAAGAGGAGCACTTGGCACATGTCAGAAGGGTGTTTGATATATCCAGAGAGCATCGACTCTTTGTTAAGGAAAGTAAGTGTATCTTCATGTAGATATCCATGGAGTAGTTGGTACACATTATTAGTAAAAATGGCATGCAGGATGATCCCCAGAAGATGCAGTGTGTCGAGGACTGGCCCACTCTATCCACCACTACCTCATTACGTGGTTTCCTTGGTCTCTCCTCATTTTATAGATTCTTCATTAATCATTATGCCACCATTGCAGTACCTTTGATTGATCGACTTAAAAAGGAATCTTTCTTTTAACTCCATATTCGAGATTTTGGGAATTTCCCATCAATATGGGAAAACCAAATCAAAATGGATTTCATGAATTTTGGGAATTTCATTAATTTGGAACTTGGTGCAATTAAACATATTACTGCTTATGGTTGTTTCCAAGAGATTGAAAAAAACTCAAAAAGATGGTGTTAATAAACACCTTAGTTTTAATATCCTTGAAATATTCAAGGAAAATCTTCAGTCGAAGGATTCATGTAGACTTTCTTTAGCCTTCAATACAACCTTTGGGGGAATTTTAATTTTTTTGGGAGATTTTGTACCTTTCTTCATCCAAGAGAAGACAATGCTATCTATTGTTTCCCATCGTTCAGGATCTTTTTTGTTGCACATCCAATATTTATCCCAACAATTAAAATACACCTCTGCATCTGTAGCATTTTGACGACTACAAACTGGTGCCCAATATTGTATACATACATTGTTGAAGTTTTTGGAATGTCTATTTGTATCACCCTCACTTTGTGCAACACCAAGCCATATTGGATATATTGGATCTGAAGGTCTAACAAGCACAAAGTCATCTTTCTTAACATCAAGCATTGGTTCAAATGCATGTTTGGGTCGTTTTCTCAGAGGACCACAATAGTGATCATTCAACTCTTCCAATCCAATGAAGTAATTTGCATTATCTACATCTATATTGGTTACATCACTTTGTGTTCTTGGCCAAAAATCTATGAAAAATAAATCTTCTTGGACATTTGGAGTTTGAAGAGCGTAGATCATATGTTTCCAATAATCAATCACTGGCGTTATAAACTTTGTGAACTCTACTTCAGGTCTTTGTACATTTGACCATCTTTCCCAATACTTCAAATAATCTTTAACTCCACTTACTACTTCTTGATGATCCTTAACGTACTCAAACATAGGCAGCAACATTGGAACACCCTTTGGAAGAGTAGGCTTTCTTGCAAGGTCTCTCTTCCATAATTCAATGCCACCTTCTCTTGGTAATCAGTCTGGGGACTTTGGATGCATCTTGTATTGCATGATAGGTGTATCTCCTTGCATATAAAACCGAAATTGAAGAGGATTTGAGTGACCAACAAGTGTATCTTTCGAATCACACAAGTATCCCTCAATGTATCTCTTAAAGTCAGGCACATGTGTCAATAAGAAAGGTGTAGGACTAGTCATCTGGCATGAATGGAAATGTTGCATAAGATGAGGAAAAGTGAAGGTCATGCTTGTCCTTAGCTTCTCTGAAAATTTGCTGAACATTGCATCGATGTCTTCATGTGTATGACCCACCATGAGACACCCAAGTTGGATCATCTTGAATGTTCCTCGTGCAACAAGCAATGATAGATATGCAAAGAGATAGCAATTTTTGTTTTTAGACCCACAATTATCAAGTTGACGAAGTAAGTTCTCCGGCAATCATTTGAAATGATGATGGTCATCCTATGGTGTATTATCTTCCATGCATGATTTATTTTGTGCAACACCTTGATGGTGGTCTAGTGCTTTTTTCGAGTTGAGGGCATTTAGTAGCACAGAGGTTGATCTTGGCATTCCATCTACTTGTAGATCACCATTTGCATGCCTGTGTAGTCGCTCCAAGTTCCTAAAGCACAATGACAATGAGACAATTGTGAAGTTAGGATCATGAGGCCATAGATCGAGTGAGAAATGTCCATATCTACCTTCTCCATGTCCATGTGTAATCATGCGTGTTAAAGAAACTGGTAGTTGAGTAGATCTTTCAGTCTCTTTTGATTGAAGCCTTAACATGGGGATAGCTGTCTTTTGCTGGTCCATTTTATCATGTATGATGCACAAGTTTTTATCTGGATCTAATGCTGAGGCCAAGTGCCAATTGTAGTATATGTTCCGACAACTTTGTTGCTGTAGCATGTGACATTGACGCTTCTTTAGAAGCACATTTCGCTCTTGAAGACACTTTGTTGCTACAAGTTGCTATTTGATCTCTGAGCAAATACTACATTTGGAGAACTCACTTGTCTTTGCTAAGGTTACATGCTTGAACTCTGTGTTCCAAATACGATTGAAGGTGGACAAAGACATTTGCTTACATCCAATACCACTCAATGTTGTATTTACTTCTGCCCATATATCTACTTGCTTGTAAACATCTGGGATGACCAATTGTGTCTCCCTTGATCCATCTTGCATTGTTCTACTCTTGTGTGGCATTTGCTCTGCATTCTTCTTAACAAAGTCTCTAAGGATGGCTCTTCCCATCTCTGTGTGATCCCAAGCTGCTCTTATTACCCCCTTGTTTCCATGCATTGCCCTCCTCACGCCATGCTCAAATTGTGTTTTGTACCTGTAAAAAGATGTCTTTGGGATTCCATGAATCTCATACCATGCCCTTCCACATACCACTTGTCCATTGAAGATAAAGCTGTACTTCCTTGTTCCCAAGTAATCAATCCTGCATGATGATTCAAACTTGTCATAAACATAGTTTGTGCGGTCTTCAAATTGCAATCCCCAAAAGTATTTACGTAATTGTTGCATTGCTTCTCTATCAGCAAACTGACAACACTTTTCTTGGCAACAATCAATCATGGAAACCTGTGAAATGGAGTCCATAGAAGTCCTCAAGTTTGCACCTTTAGGGGCAATAATTCGAGGCTTTCTATTGACCATACAATATGATCTCTTCTGGACAAAAATTGATTTTTTTGCAGAAACATAATCTTCATTGGTATCTTCCATGTTTTTGGCACAAGCATTTGTAGAGACAAATTGCATGTATGATTTTTGTTGTATCAGTGATGTTCCATCATCAAAGGTGACTTGTTTAATAGGCCATCTTTCCAAAGTGACATAGTGGAGGTTGTCATCTATGTATGTTCCTGTGGTTTGATCAAGGGATTTATCTACCACCACACCAAAATCCTCTTCTCTTAGCAATTCAAATTTTATCACATCATATGGAAAAGCCAATAATATAACCCCTGTCCCAACACACACAGTGTTGCCTTCTATCCATAGCATCAGTCTACGTTCTCTCCAACTTTCATGAATGCTAAGCACATCAATATCCTCAGAAGGTAGGAGATGGTCCGATTCGTAATCATCTCCTCTGTCATGAATTGTTATTGAGTTTGAAACAACCACCACATCTTTCTTTCCCCATTTTGCAAAACCACCTACAGCTTCATGAACCTTCATTGCATCAATTGTTGGGAATGGCAAATACACTGCTACATTTAAACATTTATCAATAGCCACTGAAATATATCCAACTTCAAGTGTTTCTCCGTGGCATGTCTCATTTGGATGTATTGCATGCACTCTACTAAGTGCAACAATCTCATGATCAACTAGCAAATTCACAGTTTCTCCAAAATAAAATTCGTTATTCATGATACCTGTACAAGTGAGAAAATGGAGATTTTATCATTTGTATGTTGTCACCTCTCAAAAAGAAGAAAATAGTGATGAAATTGCTAAATACAATGAAGTATCAAATTTCATTGAAACAAAAAAAGTACTTAAACATTAGATAGAATGAGTCCAACTTCCATAATAGAAAGTATTAATGGAAACATCGTACAGAAAGAAGGGGATAGATTTGATCATATGGCCAAAAACAAACTTTCTCATGAACTGTGCCGCCCTAAAGTAAATAAGAAAAGTTTCTTCTATTATTTTTAGTTGCCTTGATTTTACTTTATTTTATTAGCTACTCTTTGAGTAAGCAAAAACTTCCTTGTGTGTTCTCATTGGGAAAAGATATAGCAGATGTTCAAAACTTGGACTATATCTATTCAACACGAGAACAATGATTAAAATTATTTATAATGTATATAGGAAAAGATTTAGCCACCTGGTCAAAATTCTATTGTATGTATTCCATACCATAGCAAATATAAAAATTATTTGTGATCCCCATAAGGGAAAACATAGTCAAATGATTGAAACCTTTATTGTATGTATTTCACATGACAGAAAGGATAAAAGCTCATTGTGGTCTCCATAGAAAAATATTTAGCCAAATGGTCAAAACTCAAGCCAAATACATATAACAAGGATAAAAGTTCATTGTGATCTTTATGGAAAAAGATTTAGCCAGATGGTCAAAACCTCTATTGCAACTATTTTACACGACTTAGGATTTAAATTATTTGTGATATCCACAAGAAAAGATTTAGCCATATGGTCAAAACATGTATTTAACCTAGATGATAGTAAGAATAATAATTTTTTGTGATGTCCATAGAACAAGATGTAGCCAAATGTTCAAAGCTTTTATTGTACGTCAACAAGAATAAATAATTTTTGTGATCTCCATTGGAAAATATTTGATCAACGATCAAAACCTTTATTTCATGTATTCCACATGACAACAAGGATAAAGATATTTTTGAGAAACTTTGACCTTGTGCTTAAATGTTGAAACCATAATGACCTCTAAAGAATAGGAGATTTCATTCACTATGACACAAAGTTATAAATATTGAGGAAATTTTAGCATCAATTAGAAGCTATTTGAGAAGGAAAGATAATTTTTATCATGGTTAAATATTTAAAAATCTTATACTACCTACTTGTTCATAATAGTAAAATGTATCATATTACATTTTATTTTTAAGTTATACTAATTTTGTCTAAATCATGTTATATTAGTATATCATACTATGTGCATATTATGGAATATATTATCAAAATATATTATATATATATATATATATATTAAATGGATTTATTAATAATTTATAAATATAATTTAAATATATTAAATCATATTTTATAAGATTATGTATATTAAATGTATCTAATATATAATGTGTAATATCATTGAGGATTTTGAATCCACCTTAGTGATAGTTCGAGAGTAGAATCTCTAGTAGGGTAGGATAGAGAGTATGTAGGAAAAATCTCTAGCTGTGGAAATAGGGGGCAATATCCCAATGGTGGGTTTTTAAGGAGGGGCGAGGGGGAAGGAGCTGGTCTAGGAGAAATACCCCTAGTAAGAGTTTGAGGGCAATGTCTTCCTCGGTGGAGGTTTGGGAGCAATGCCCCCAATTGGGGTTTCGAGATAGCGCTCGTTGTAGGAATTTGGGGGCAAAGCTCCCAATGGGGGGTTTAAGCAGTAGGGCCCTTGGTGGGGGTATGTGGGCAACACCCCTAGTAGGGGGTTGGGGGTAGTGTCCCTGATGGGGGTTTGGGAGCAACGCCCTTAGTGGGGGTCCAACGGTAGTGCCCCCGGTGTGGGGGTTTGGGGGCAACGTCCCCAACGGGGGGTCCGGGGGGGCAGCGCCCCCTTGTGAGGGTCTGGGGGCAACGCCCCTAGCGGGGGTTCGAGGGCAGTGTCCCCTAGTGGGGGCTTGGGGGCAACACCCCCAACGGGGGGTACAGGGGGCAGCGCCCCCCCTGTGGGGGTATGGGGGCAACAACGCCCCTAGCAGGGGTTCGGGGGCAGTGCCCCCGGTGGGGGTTTGGGGGCAACGCCCCCAACGGCGGGGTCCGGGGGCTGCCGATAGACCTCGGCGGGGCCGACTGTATAGCCATTACGTGATTTTTGAAAAAATCGCGACTTGAAATCTTTAATAAAATTAAAAAATAGAAAAAAAATAAGATCTAAATCTACTCGTATTCCGTAACAAGTTATGGTTATTCGAATAGCATGATACATTAAATGATTCGTTTCATGAGTCGGTCTTTACAACTAATCATGACGTTTTTCAAACTGAGTTTCTCTTCCCCTCCCTCTCTCTTCCACGCAACTCTCTAACCTGAGCATTTTCTTTGTTGCGTTTTTATAGTTGCAGGTTTCGCATCTCTGATCCTCTGCATTTTTATCTCTAGTCCTGTCGCCCCTCTCTTACTATAGGTGTTGCAGCCCTAATCTTTGGCGGTTCTATCCCCCTTCTCTTCTTTGACTACTCTCCACTGTTTTATTTTCTCAAACTGAAACAGATTGTGCAGTGCAATTTCTGGTTCGAATCAGGGTATTTCTTTGACTACTCTCCACTGTTTCATTTTCTCAAACTGAAACAGATTGTGCAGTGCAATTTCTGGTTCGAATCAGGGTATTATGACCAAAACTACGCGCATCTTCAAATCAGAAATCTTGCTCCAAGGCTTCAGCAATTCAACAAGGTAGTGAATGATCGCCAGTTCAACCGTGCCTGCTCCTATTTCACGGGTGATTTCTGTTACGTTGGCACACATTACTGACCTACTAATTACAACAGGTTTTCAACTTTTCCCTACTTCATTTCTGATTTTGAGTTAAACTACATTGATTATGACCATTTCAATCCATACAATTACTACAAATCACACTACTACTCTTTTGTATGATTAGTATTGAATAATATTAAGATCAAACACCAAAAGTATTTTCTAAATAAGAATCATGTATGAAAACTAAATGCAATATGTATTTTTGTAGCAATGAGATTAGGCACTCACTCTTGAGAATTCAATGCCTTCTTCTTCTTCTCGATTGCTTGATTGATCTCCTGGAGCGCTTGTGTTTTTTGTTGTCAAACCACTACCTTGCAAGTGATAGCTTCACTCTACGTCAATATTGAAAACATGACTTCTTGCACTGTTGAAAATACTCTTTTTGTTGTGAATATGAAATATATGATTTGTGTAATGTTGAAAAAAGTCTCTTAGATGTGAATATGGAATAAATGGTTTATGCAATGCTTTTATCAATGATGAGTGCTTTCAAAATACTAGCCTTTCTTTCTATTCTGTGATGCTATATACCTCAAGATTTTGCCTCAAGGCTAAACCTAGCCTTATATTTGTTGTAAAATTCCGGAATATTAGAGCATTTTATCAAGTTCTTATACATTGTATTATACTTTACTATATAGAACTTTCCATTATACTGTATTTTCATAGTAAAAGCATTACCATCAGATTTTATGGTTACACTCTTTATAATTTTGCAATAAGCATATGGCAATACAATACTTACAAATACTCAATATGATTTTGCCATAGGATGTAATTTGATTTTCTAACAACACATATCATGATCTTTCATCAATTTATAGATTAGACCATATGGTCAAAAAATTTCTTGCAATATAAGAAATACTTTTTGTTATTTTATTCAATACAATTTGAGATTTGGCCATGAGGTCAAATCTTTTATTATAATATAAGAAGTAATTTATGTTTTTTTTTCCAATATACTGTGAGATTTTGCCATGTGGCCAAATCTTCTCCTTAAGCTATCTCTTGGCCAAAATAAGGACTCTTGTAGTATCACAATATCTTGCAACCAATCAAGCACTTTGTTCATTTTACTACAAAAATGACATTTTGCCATTTGGTCAAATGCTTTCTTATATTATCAACCCTTGCTTACTTCCAAAAGGAAAGGCTAGTTTCTACTTAGAATTCCTTACTTTCTATAATTTGGCCATGTGGTCAAATCTTGTCTTGCAACACACAAACCACTTTTTTGGAATTTGATCCTATAAAATTAAGACTAAATCTATGGTGGGTTCAATCACACAAATTTTGGGTATGCTAGATTTGGTTGTATGGAAAAATGTTCTAAGAAAAACATCTTCTATATTATCTCCAAAAAAGGAAGACCATGTTCTACTTAGAACTCCTTGATTACCTACTATATTTATAGGAAGTCTCGCCATGTGGCCAAAACTTGTTGTGCAACAAACAAACCACTTTGTTTCCATAAACCATTTCTTTCATTTCAATTTTTCATAACTTCCTATAAATATCATATCATTTTTTCACAAATTAGCCACTTTTTCCATTCCACTACAAAATAAAAATTGGCCATATGGTCAAATCTTTCATTTTGTTATCAATGCTAGCATCCAAGAATCCCCCATTCTTGTTTTGTTCAGCCATATGATCAAATCTAATCTCATAAATCTTGCAAACCATGAGACCACTTTTTCATTCCATTATAAAACAATATTTGGCTATATAGTCAAATCCAATTTCACAGCATGTTACAACAAATGAATCACTTTCTTCATATGGTTATGAAACTAGATTTGGCCATATGGTTAAAACCAGTTTTTAGAAATCGTCTTATATTGTAGGTTTTGCCATGAGGTCAAATCTCCACCTTTCAAGTGTTTTTCACTTTATCTTATATTGATATCTATGGGATTTGCTACATAGCTATATTTGTTTATATGTGAATCTCATATCACAATAAACCGCATCCTCTCTTCAACTAGCCTTTAAGAACCCTATGGTAAAAAACCATGGCAAAATTTCTAATCTGATAGGTAAGTCTTATGACTAAATAGGATTTGACCACATGGCTAAAACCAATGACAATGTTTCTACAATATAGCTCATTTCAAGGGAAACTTACATGTGTAGTAATTAAAATGTTAACTTTGGGCCAAATGGAATTGTGAGATTGCTACATAACCACATTGGTATATAGGTGGATCTCATATTGGACTAAATCTCATTCTTTGATTAAATAGGATTTGACCACATGGCCAAAAATCTTAGCAAAGTTCCTAGAGTATGATCCTTGCATAGGAAACTTACATGGAGAAGAAATCCAATATTAACTTAGGGACAAAATCATCCATGACATTTTCTACATAACCACAATGATTTTTCACTATATCTCATACCACACTCACACTCAACATTTCATTATCACTTGACCATTTGGTTAAGCCCATGGTCAAGTCTCACTATTAATAGAATTTGATCTTCTCACCAAAGTCCATGGCAAAGTTTTTACTATATGATATGATTCTTGCAAGAGAAACATAATTAATGCTAACTTAGGGCCAGGATAATCCATGAGATTTGATATATAAGCACACATATTTATGGTTGGATCTCATATCACACTTAATCTCAAATTTCAATATTTCAATTTATGGAAGAGTCCCTTTAGAGTAAATTTGTCTTGTATTTCATAAAATCTTGTGTTCTTGTGTTTTCAATTTTCAACTTAGAAATCTTATACATTTATTTGGGTTTTGTGAATTTTGAATATTTTTAAATCCGCTTTTGTCTAACAACTTTTTCTCTTTGTAGAACTATTCAATGGCAAAGAAAGATAGCACATCCAAAGAGGAGACCCAAACCATTGATGGAGTTAGTGGTGGTTTTGTGTATCCATGGTATATGGATGTTTATGATAGTCAGGGAAAAAGGGCTGATAATGTTCTCTTATTCACTTTGAAGAGTGATATTGCATTTTTTCAACAAGATACTGTCATAGAGAAGATAACAGATGGATGTGCTAGGAAAGAGGGAATACCATGTAATCTTGTTAAGATCAAGGGGAAAAATGTAGTATACAAACTTGATCCTTTGTCATTTCACTTTGCCCGTATTAAAGAGGATGAAGAATACTCTTTGAAAACAATGGGATGGACCTTATTTGAGGAGGTAAAGGGCACATAAGACATTATATTAGCATTCCAAGCTGTTCAAAATAGTGAGCTACTTTCCCTATCAAGAAAATGTGATCGCCCCAACAAAAGATTGAAGCTCCAAGATAAACAAATAGACTTGAGATCTTCACCTTCTCCTCAAGAAGAAAATAATTCATGGAATCCCACAAGCTCAAAGTCAAAATCACCTCAACAAAGTTCCTTGTCACAAGCTCTTGTTGTTAGTATGGCTGCTAACACTACTAAGAATGATGCCACTTTACCTTCCATGTTAGAAGTTACACCTGCAAAGCCAATAATTTCTCTTGAGGTCAAGGGAGTAGAAAGAACATTTGATTTTCTTGAAATAGTTAAGAAGAAGGGAAAGAAGGAAGAATCAGGATTTCACATGTTTGAAAAATTCTTTCCATTTGGTCCAACAACACAATTTCCTATTCTCGTTGATAGGTGTTATGAGGCACCTCCTTTGTATGCTTATAGGTCACTATGTTGGGATTATGTAGATAAGCTAACCATGTCTTTCATAAAGACTCCCATGAACCCAACAACAACAGCATATCTTATGCCTTTTGTACAAGACAACAATGAGAAGAGACCCATGCATCGTGATGAGGTGGATGCTAATAAGTTGGACACTTATAGTTATTGGATTATATCAGGGCTTCACTCAATTCATGCAGCAAAGATATATATTCAGAGTAATACTACACGTTGTC
Source organism: Lygodium microphyllum (assembly GCF_053477565.2). NCBI lineage: Eukaryota > Viridiplantae > Streptophyta > Polypodiopsida > Schizaeales > Lygodiaceae > Lygodium > Lygodium microphyllum. The sequence continues at coordinate 52,211,186 of NC_141138.1, read as the reverse complement.
TAGCAACCAAGCATTTATACACCACAAGAAAGGCTAGAATATTAGTTGATTGTCCTGCAGAAATGTGCATTGAGCTTTCACGAATGACAAATATGGAATCACATAATGTTATGAAGAATGCACCTTATGTTAAGCAACTTCAACAATTAAGAGATCAGTGGCTAGCATTTGGTTCTCCACCAAAACCCCAATAAGGGCTTTCTAAGACAAGCTCTCAAAGAGTACCATGGCAGGTAATCACATATAAGCTTACCTTCTTTTTTTGTGAAGATTAGTGTGATGCTCTTTCTTTTATTCTATGCTCACTATTTTGATCTTTTTTTTGCAGAGATTTGTGGCATACATTGGAGAAAATTGTGCATCTAGAGATTGCCATATGATTGTTAGCTCCCAAGAAATATTTGATAGTTGGATCAAAATCATGAAGAGATACTCTAGAGGTGAACTTATATCCCAAGAGGAGAGTTCGAGAAAAAAGGGAAGGCAACCTTCTCTTGCTGCATTTCGTTGCCTTATGGGTTTAAAGGATGGAGACATCCTTACACTACAAGAGGAGATCAATGAAGGTCATATCCTTTTTCTTAGAAACAAATGGGATAAGGAAGATATGATTGACATGGAATTAAGGGCTAAGCAAATCAAGCAAGATAGGGTCCTAAAGGAGGAATTAGTCACTCTTTTCAAGCTTCAGTTCCAGAAAGTAGCACTGTGATGAAGACTTGGGAAGAGCTTGTTGATGATTATGATATCAATGATGAAGTCTACACAAAGATTTTAGGTATTTGCAATGATTGGGTATCAAAGAAGCTCACACGTGGAGCTGATGCAGGGTCCCTACCAAATGGAGCAAAAGATATTGTGAACTTCCTAATTGGAAAAAAGAAAAATCCTATTCAATCCTCCACTATTTCCCCTTGGCATGTATATGTTGTCAGATGCAATCTAGAAACCTTTGATCTTATACATAATGTTTACAGAGATCCAATTACCATTGGGGTTGTTGTTCTAGATGCAGCACATGGGGTTGAGGGAATGAAATGGGACTCTATAAAGTTTGGAAAGGTTGTATCCACTCTACTATAAATGACATGTGAACCTAAACAATTCATGTTGTTATCATTTCTTGATCGAAAGCAAATGGCAACTTTGGAAAATGCTCTTGAAAGCATTTCTTGCAAGTATCGCATGCTAGTTGGTAGTGTTGACTTCCTACCAATGGATAGAACGTTTGCTTTTGGATCTATAGATTCTTTTGTGGATTTGACATTAGTGACCATGGAGAAAAGCTTCATCAATTTTGAGTGATATATAAACAATGTCAACAAGCCTTCCATTTTGGACTTTGAAGGCTTGGACAAGGAGTGCAATGATGAAGATCTTGAAGAAGAACAAAGGATTGCAAAGGCTATTTTGAGAAAGAAAATGAAAGTTATGGAAACTACAATCAAAGCATTCAATGATGCTCATGAGGTTGTATTTGATGTATATGCAAGTGGACTTGCATCTAAGGTGGCATTGATAAATCATATGAAGACTATTGCAGTGGTTTGCAACACTCAAGAGCAAAGAGAGGTTGAAGCACAATTGTGGAGGGTCCATGAGAGTGCCAAACAAAATTCAAACTCCCAAGAGGTTCCTCCTACTGAAGTTCAAGTTCTTGAAGTACCACCCGAGGGCATAGAAGAATCAAGCCAAGATATAGCAAGTCTAATTATGAAAGAGAAATTAAGGGCTACTTCAAGTGTTTAAACTCCTTTCCTTCTCCTTTCATCAAGGAAGACACATTGATGTAATTTTGATTTTTTTCTTGAGAAGTTACTTCCATTAGCATTTGCAATATTTTCTTTCTTTGATGATATTAATTAAAGAAACTATGTCTTTGGTTTTTTAATTTTTTATAAAAGGTACCAAGCATGTTTGGTTTAAAAATTTTATTTAAGTAATTATTTTACCAAATTGGTATTAAAGAGCTCATTGAAATTTATCATCCTTTGTAAGGATAACTATTTAATTGTAATCTAGTGTGTAAGAATACTTATCATAATGAAAAGTTTGAGCTAGCTATGTAAAATTTACTTAAGTCTATTTTAGATCTTATTTCAATTAAACTCTTATATGTGTTGTGTTATGATCTTGTCATGTCAGTTTTGGTTAGATTTGTCCACATGGTCAAATCTCTTATCTCTTATAGCCTCTTTTACTACATCACTAGTGTATATCTATAAATGTACCTTAGGATAAGAAAGCCAACAATATATTGCACACCCCAAAAAAGATTCATTGCACCTCCCAAAGGAGTTTTACCTCAGTAATAAATATTGCAACAAAGATTTCTCTCCAATGTATCTTTTGAGATGTGTATATGGAATATTAAGGTAAAATCCTTGTTACAATTCATGAGTTTTAATATCTATGGGATATAAGTATTTCAAAAATAGAACGGTTAGTCATTAAGAAGAAACTATGAAAACTTATTCAAATAGAGTATAACTTATCTCAATTAAATTGTCATGTGTCACTTATATGTGACATAGTTTTGGTCAAATGATCAAAAGTATCATGTTTAAATTTTCTTTTAATAATTAGGACTAATAAACATCTTCTTTGTACATGCCATTTTGAAGGCCTTTTTAAAAACTGAGTATGTTAAATATTATAATGATAATATAATTTGTGCAACTAATTATAAGAATCTATTGTTAGTATCTCAAGTATACTTATAACTAGCGATAAAAAGTAGGTATGGAAAAATGACTTTATTAGAATAGATTTTACTTCAAAAAAATCATTATATATATTTTTTTCACCTCATGATATTACTTTTGATTAGATTTGACCATATGGTCAAATGTCTCTTTTATTAAGACATCATTTTTTAAGTAGTACCTATTTATGTATTTATCAATGTGAAGTTAAATTGTTTTAGTGTTTTATGCCAGTTTATAGCTCAAACATTAGGTAGAATGATGAGGAAGTAAATGAATCTAATGTGCTTCTTTTTCTTCTTTGTAACTTCAACTAAGACATCTATGGTTGGATATCTAGCAGATTCAACAACAGTAGAGCACGATGATGTGATTGATGTTTCTTTGATAAGAAATGCAACACAATTATGTGTAATACTTGATCTCAATGGTCTTCTTTTACAACGATGCTTTGCTAAGTCTAAAAGGTTTCAAAGCTTTCAAATGGGAAAGCAATGGCTTGTTCTTCGACTAGGATGTATGGAGTTTCTTGAAGCCTTATTTGCAAGATTCCAAGTGGGAGTTTGGTCAAAAGCTTTACATAAGAATGTCATGGCAGTTATTAAGTTTTTGGAGTGTTGAGATATCGAGCTCCACTTGTGATATGCCAGGGTGACTGTTGTGCATTTATGTCACCGACTTGTTAGCTGCAGATGTGGTTGGTACACCGCCCATGAATAATAGCCAGATGAGAGCTATCCTTATCTACTCTAGTTCGTGGCTTAGTTAGTATGCCACCTTAGTTAGTTGAGTTTGGTTTGAGACCCATATATAGGGTTCTTCTATTTCTCTGTACTAGTGTTCTTTTTGGCTTACACAACTAAGAAGAGAAAATTGTTTTCAGCCTCCACCTTTGTGTGTATTCCCCCATTGTGTAAGTAAGAAAGCTGCAAGTGAGACTCCTTCCTTCTCTCCCACAATCTTGACATGGTATCAGAGCCTTGTTCGTGGTAAGGAGCTCAAGAAAGCAAACCAAGTTCGCGGTGTTCTGGTAAGAGGACCAATGTTGCTTTCATTTTTCTGTTTTTGGAGCAAGTCTCTGCAGGTAGCACAGCCGGAAAGTGCAAGAGTGCATTGTCTCAGATTCAGACTCTCTTTGTGGTGTAGCAAGAGGGCAGTATATGCTGCGAGTAAGTGCTTTAGCCCTTGGTTGCCCTGTTTTTTTGATTCGAGGCCATTTCGGGGCCTGTTTTGCAGGCGGAAGTTTTCTGGACGCACTCAGGAAAAGGCCCTATTTTTTGCTATGCGACCACTGTTCTACAGGTTAGTGAAAAGTTACGGTAGAAATTACATTGTATGACTGTGCGCAGAGACATTGGGAGTTACAGAATCATCCTTGTTGCCTGTTGATGCAAAATCGTCACTAGGAAGTGACTGTGTGGTCAAATACCACTTCCGTCAGTTTTGCAGATTTGCCCTTGTGAGGCTGAAGCTGTGTTTTTTGCAGTGACAGAATTTTTTGCAGTGTTCTGTAATGGCGTCTGATTCTCTTTCACAGATTGTCACTGAAAAGCTTGACAAGAACAACTTCCAAGCATGGAAGTTTAGAATGACGAATTTCCTTATGAGAAAATGATATTGGAAATTTGTTGCAGGAAATGAAGAAGAACCAGTTATTCTTGATGTTCCCAATCAATAGCAAATGCAGGCATTTAAAGGATGGCATGAGAGAGCCAAAAAAGTTATGTACTGGCTGTCTATCAGTATTTCAGACTCTATGATTGTGCATATTCAGGATGCAAGTATGCCAAAGGAGGCATGGGATAGTTTGTCAAAAATGTATAGCACAAATACGCAAGCCACAAAAATGCAGCTCAAGCAAGAGTTGGAAATGTGCAAAGAGAAAGTATGAGCATCAATGACTACCACATGAAGGTGAAGAAGATTGCAGATGCACTTGCTTCCATTGGGTCACCAGTGGAAGATGATGATTTAGTTTCTGTGACCTTGAATGGTCTAGGAAAGGATTATGCACAGTTTTGAACATCCATTTTCGTCTGTGAAAGATTTCTTGATTTTGAGGAGTTGATTGCTCTTCTAATTTCTGAGAAACAAAGAAATGGTGGTGCATCTTCTTCAGGAGGAACTTCAAAAGAAGCTGTCTTCTACTCAAATGCTGGAAGAGGTAGAGGCAGAGGTAGAGGAGGCCGATCTGGAGGTCGTGGTAGAAATCAGAATATGCAGCAAACTCAAGAAAACCAGTCCTATGGAGGAGGACGTGGTAACTCTAGAGGCAGGGGGAGCCAAAGAGGTCGTGGTGGATGGCAAAGAGGAAAAAATGCAAACAGCAATGTTGAATGCTACTACTGTGGTAAAATGGGTCATATGGCTAAAGACTACTATAAAAAGCAGAATGACATCATGAATGGAAAATTGCAACAAGGGAATTATGCATCTTCTAGTAGACAGGGTAATGACAAAAATGAGCATTTGTTTATGGTGCAGCACATGACCAATTCTGTGACAAGTGCAGAAGAAAGCAACAATGTGTGGTATGTTGACTCAGGTGCATCAAACCACATGACAGGTCATGCAGAATGGATGCAGGATGCAAGGAAAATGGAAAAACTAGGATTTGTGGAGACTGGTGATGATACTGCACATCCTATTGTGCAGATTGGAAAAATTCCTTTGTCTATGCAGGATGGGAAAAAGAAATACCTATCGGATGTATTTTATGTCCCGAATATCACCAAGAACCTGGTTTCTGTTGGTCAAATGGTTGAGCAGGGCTTGCAGGTCAGATTTAATCCTTATGGATGCTTTGTTGAGGATATGAAAAATAAAGGTCGCTTGATAGCAAAAGGAAAGAAGAAGGGCAGAATGTTTACATTGGATACAGATATGCCTGAATTGAGTGCAACAATGTTTGCACATGGAACCCATGTAGTTGCAGATATTGATATCTGGCATAAACGCATTGGTCATGTTAATGTACAGTGACTTAAATCAATGCAAGCCCAAAATATTGTTGTAGGATTGCCTAAATTCAAGGTTGCAAAGATGCATAAGGTATGTGAAGCCTGTCAATTTGGAAAACATGCAAGGAAACCATTTCCTAGACATGTTCAAGAGAGTAAGAAGCCATTGGAATTAATCCACTCTGATCTGTGGACTACTAAAGCTGCATCTATTGGAGGTTGTCATTATTTTGTCACTTTTATTGATGACTATAGCAAAAAAGTTTGGGTGTATTTTATGAAAAAGAAAAGTGAAGTTTTTGGGCATTTCAAAACTCTTAAAGCTATGGTTGAAAAAGAAACAGGCCTGCAAATAAAATGCCTAAGGTCAGATGGAGGGGGAGAGTACCTCTCAAATGAGTTTGCAAGGTTCTTGTAGGAGCATGGCATAAAGTACCAATATTCATGTAGTTATACCCCACAGCAAAATGGAATTGTAGAAAGAAAAAACAGGCATATTGGAGAGGTGCAGGAAACCAGATATTTCTCATTTGAAAATTTTTGGTTGCATTGTCTATGTTCATGTGCCGATGAGTTGAGATCCAAGTTGGATCCAAAAGCTGAGAAGTGCATCTTTATTAGTTACTCTCTGAGCAAAAAGGGCATAGATGCTATAACCCTTATACTCATAAGTTTACAGTGAGCAGAGATGTTATTTTTGATGAGATGAGTAGCTAGTATAAACTAGTAAATGTGATTGATAATGTAGATGCACAAAATGGTAATGCTACACAGGATTCACAGCAGCAGTCACAAGATATTAGTGGACCTGGAGTGTCCTCTAGCAGTGGTTTACATTCTTTGCCATGGATAGGCAGATTGAGATTAGGAGAATCTTTTCAAAGCAATGCAAATAGTGGTATGCAGGTATCACGAAAAGGAAAAGAGAAGGTAGATCAGCCCATGTTTGATGTGAATGCAGGTCACTCTTATGTGGATGGTGAATCCAGTGGCTCAGAACAGAGCATTGATGATGAGTTGGGTATTCCTTTTGTTGTTACACTTGGAGTAAGGAAGACCACAGATGTTTTGAGAGCACCTGGAAGTGAGCCTACTTTGCGTAGGTCTACCAGAGCTAGGTATCCTGTGGATAGGCTGAAATATGATGGATTTACAGCCATTCACTATGCCTATATAGTTAAAGTGATACAGGAACCAGAACCCACTTTTTTTGAGCAAGCCATGGGAAAAGAAAAATGGGAGAAAGCCATGGATGAAGAAATGGATGCTTTGGAAGCAAATGCTACATGGGAATTGGTACCTTTGCCTAAAGATAAGAATGCAATTGGTTATAAGTGGGTTTATAAGGTGAAGCACAATGCAGATGGTTCTGTGAACAGATACAAGGCAAGATTAGTAGTCAAGGGGTATGCACAAACATATGGCATTGATTATGAAGAAACATTCAGCCCGGTTGCAAGGATGGCAACCGTAAGAGCAGTCATTGCTATGGCTGCATCAAAGGGATGGTCTTTACATCAGATGGATGTAAAGAATGCCTTCTGGCATGGTGATTTGCAAGAAGAGGTCTATATGGAGCAGTCACCAGGTTATGTGCATGTTGTTCATCCTGAGTTTGTTTGCAGGTTGAAGAAAGCCTTGTATCGCTTGAAGCAAGCACCTAGAGCATGGTCTGACAAGATAGGACAGTATCTTGTCACTATTGGCTTTCAGATTTCCAAGGTAGATTTCTCACTTTATGTGAGAAAAACAGAGAAAGGTATTATGCTGCTTGTCATTTATGTTGATGATTTGATTATCACAGGTGATAGTGATGAAGATATCCTTCATGTGAAAATGCTATTGAAGCAGAAGTTTGAGATGAAGGATTTGGGAGAGCTGCGTTATTTCTTGGGCATTGAGGTGATTAGATCACCAAGTGGGATATGGCTCTGGCAGAGGCAGTATGGATTGGATATGCTGTCCAAATATGGGATGACAGGCTGTAAGCCTATTTCAGTTCCTTTGGAGCAGAATGTGAAGTTGAGCGCAGATACAGGTGAGCTTCTCAAAGACCCTACTATGTACAGACGCATAGTAGGAAGTTTGATTTATATGACTATTACCAGGCCTGATTTGAGCTATGCTGTTGGATTGGTAAGTCAGTTTATGCAGGCTCCAAGAAAACCGCATTTGGATGCGGCTAGATGCACACTCAGGTATGTGAAGTCCACATTGCAATATGGACTATTTTATGAGACTGGGGTTCAGATACAGTTGCATGGATACACTGATGCTGATTGGGCTGGTAGTATTTCTAATAGACGATCTACCAGTGGATATGTGTTCTCTTTTGGGAGTGCTACAGTCACTTGGAGCAGCAAGAAATAGCCTACAGTTGCCTTGTCGAGCACAGAGGCTGAGTACAGGGGTGCAGCAATGGTTGCGTGTGAGGTAGCTTGGTTGCATAAGCTACTTTATGATATGCATTAACCTACAGATGGGCCAGTTGTCATTTATTGTGACAACATGAGTAGTATACACTTGGAAAATAACCCAGTCTATCATGCTAGAACAAAGCATATTGAGGTGCATTATCACTATGTGCGGGAGAGGGTTTACTAGGTCTTATTGATCTAGTTTATGTCAGCACAGAGGATCAGGTAGCTGACATATTTATGAAGGCATTAGGTGTAGAGAAGCTGCGTAAGTTCAGAGACCTGCTTGGTGTACAAGAATTGGGATTGAGCTCGAGGGGGAGCGTTGAGATATCGAGCTCCACTCGTGATATGCCAGGGTGACCGTTGTGCATTTATGTCACCGACTTGTTAGCTGCAGATGCGGTTGGTACACCGCCCATGAATAATAGCTAGATGGCAGCTATCCTTATCTACTCTAGTTCGTGGCTCAATTAGTATGCCACCTTAGTTAGTTGAGTTTGGTTTGAGACCCATATATAGGGTTCTTCTATTTCTCTGTACTAGTGTTCTTTTTGGCTTACACAACTAAGAAGAGGAAAACTGTTTTCAGCCTCCACCTTTGTGTGTATTCCCCCATTGTGTAAGTAAGAAAGCTACAAGTGAGACTCCTTCCTTCTCTCCCACAATCTTGACATGGAGATCCATGTAAAAAGAAAATATCATTTCTTCATGATTTGGGGCCAAGAACAATGTCATAGACATTGACTCAAAATCATATATAGGCCAGATAAGATGGAAGTAGAAGCAATGTTCAAGCCTCTGAAGTATGTATGGGATCAATATGGAGATGTTTGTCAGCATACCAAGACTATTCTCATAGATGATAGTCCTTACAAAGGATGTCCAAATCCTATTGAGAATTGCATTTATCCAAAAACATTTGATATTGATCGTGAAGACTCTATCTTGATCAAAGAACTTCTACCATACTTGACTCGCTTAAGCAAATACCATGATGCATGTGAAGTCATCAAGTTTGATCGATATGGACAGGATCCAGTTCAATATGGACATGAATTGTATGCTCAATTCAAGGTTGTCATTGATGAATGGACTAGAGCAGAGAATGATGGTATTTCATCTTCATCATCAGCACTGCACGAGACCATGATTGATAAAGATGGTATATATGTTCAACCTTCAATTACTTCTTGCTTCAAGAGACCATTTATTATACAAACATCCTCAACAAATGCCTCGCATCATTCATCTCTTACATTGAACAGCTCACAATTATCCATGTTGAAGCAGACTCCTTTGGTCTCTACTTTGAAAGATATGGAAGCAATGCAACTTGCTCATGAGTTAGGATATCACAAACATTTCATAAATGGTAGTGTAGCTAAACGTTTTATACAAAATCTACAAAATTTGTATTTTTTCAATATACATGATGTAACAAGAAGGCGCTGACTCTATATGGACTAATTTTGACTTTCATAATAGATATATCCCTTACATTAAAGGCTTTTGCATGGCTATGAAATATATGCTTGTTAGAAATTTAAAGTGTTTTATGTAATTACCTTGGTGTTTCTAAACACCACCAATATCAATGAGAGAATCTACTTGATGTTTTTTATTGTTTCAATAACATTAGTTAATTGTGTTGAAATTTCTTATAAAGTGGTTTAAATCCTATTTTGTACTTTATGATAGTCTACTATACAAACATACTCAACAAATGCCTCGCATCGTCTATCACTTACATTGAACAACTCACAATTATCCATGTTGAAGTAAACTCCTTTAGTCTCTACTTTGAAAGATATGGAAGCAATGCAACTTGCTCATGAGTTAGGATATTACAAACATTTCATAAATGGTAGTGCAGCTATCTACAAAAGTTGTATTTTTTCAATATACATGATGCAACCAGACAGTGACTCTATATGGAATAATTTTGACTTCCATAGTAAATATATCCCTTACATTAAGGGCTTTTGCATGGCTATAAAATATATGCTTGTTAAAAATTTAAAGTGTTTTGCGTAGTTACCTTGGTGTTTTTAAACGCCACCAATATCAATGAGAGAATCTACTTAATGTTTTTTATTCTTTCAATAACATTAGTTAATTGTGTTGAAATTTCTTATAAAGTGGTTTAAGTCCAATTTTGTACTTTATGTCTTAGCTAACAAATAAGTCTTGATTGATAATAAAATTTATGTCTATTTCTTTGGAAACACAAATCATTGGTCAAAGGTTAAATCTTTAGTCTTAGAAAAATCATAAACTTCTAGCTTGGTATATAAATCTTTATTTTATGATATGAAAATTCATTTAGCTAGTGAAGATGTGAAGCTAGTTAATTTTGGCCAAAGTCAATATCCATCTTGTCCATATATTGTCAAGATAGATAGAAATTTTGAATAAAAGATATTTATATATAATGCATATACATACAAAAAATGTAAATGGGGTGAGCAATTATTTGACATACTTGTGTCTATTGGTTTATACAAAAAAAGAACCATCACATCATAGGTTTGGTATTAGATCAAGTTATTAAACCACACCTAGTTAGTGGTGACTCTTTTAAGGTCCTAGTTCATGAAACTTATACATGTCACTTTAAATGATGCTATATCTAAAAGAAAAAACTCGTATTATAATATCTTCAAATCCATAACATTATAAATTTTGGCGATGATAACATATTTTCATACAATGTTTAAGGCTCTTGTATTCTAAATTCTCTCTCCACTCCATCAAACCTTTGTATTCTTACATTAAACTTGGAAATTTCCTAGGTATATACTAGTTAAGCATCCTTAATGTTTCCACCACCATACAACATCATATTTTGTTAGTATGCTAGAAAAGATAGAGGTGAAATCCAAATCTCGTAACAACCACATAGCTTACATTCATCATTTAAGCTCTCAAGATGTGTAATCTCATATTTGTAACGTACAAAATGCCCTTTAAAGATAAACATAAACATAGTGCTCTCTTTCATTCACAAAAGTAAGACATTCATTCAAAGTGGGACTTGGGAAATTCCCAAAATCTCTAATATGGTGTTTTTTGGGATGCCACTACTGATCATAGCTTCAAACTGTTGAAGGAAATACTTACTTCAGCCCCCATCCTTATATGCCTTGATTTCTCCAAGATGTTTACCATTCAATGTGATACTAGTGGCAAGGGTATTGGTGTAGTCTTGCTACTGCAAGAGCATGGTGCGATTGATTTTGAGAGCCGCAAGATTGATGACAAGGAGATGCAAATGAATGTGTATGAATAGGAGATGTTGGCCACTCGCATACTATTAAGAAATGACACCACTATTTTTATGGCATTAGCTTTCAAGCAAAGAGTGACCATCGAGTCCTCTAGTACTTCCTAACTCAGTCTACTTTAACTCCTAAGCAAAGCAGATGGGTGATGATATTGCAAAACCATGATTTTGACATTTCTCACACTTGGGGAAAAGATAATAACATGGCTGATTCACTCTCTCGGATGTGGGCATGCAGAGTATCCTCCATTTTAGAGTTGCATAGTGATTGGATTGAGGATCTTCAAGAAGCTTATCCCTTGGATGAGGACTTTAGCCACACATTCCAAAAATTATAGCATGGGGAATGGCTAAAAACTCCCAATATCAGCTCAAGCATGGCCTTATATGGTCCCATGGATGGTAAGATTGTCATCCCCCACACTTCTCCTTTCACCCAAAAGATCATGGAAGAGATGCATTATTGTTCCATTGCTAGTCACTTGGGTTTTTTCAAAACATATGATAGGATTTTCAAGAGCTTTCACTAGAATGGCTTATGCTGAAGCTCTCGATCTCAGCTTCGCTCTGATACCACTAATGCACAGATCGGACGCTGTATGCGCGCGTAGTGAGCGTCGGAAGGTCCCCAAGAACAAAAGAAATCTACTTTTGCACAAAGAATAAGGAAGAAAGCTTGCACGACATGAAGCAAGAGACTAATTGGATACAATTTCGTGTTCCATGCCAATAGAACAAGGATGAAATGCTTAGGCCTGCACTAGTCTCGTACAACCCCTTCCTATTCCTAAAGGGAAATTGAAACATATCACCATGGACTTCATCACGGACCTCCTCATTACTAAGAAAGGATGGAATAGAATACATGTGGTAGTTGATCACCTCACCAAAGATTCCCACTTTATCCCCACTAAGACACAATACACTGCCTCTCAAGTGGCCACACATTTTATGGAGTATGTCTTCAAGTTGCATGGCCTGCCACAAGTCATAGTGCACTTTTGGCATACAGTTTTCACATCTATGGGCACTAAACTTTCTCTATCAATACATACCACCCCCCAGACAGATGGCTAGACTGAAAGAGTAAATAAATGGCTTGAGATATACTTAGTTATGGCACTTTTGCCATGATGTACAACACAGTTGGCTCTAGTTGGCTATGTTTGCCTATAACAACTCCACCCATTCTAGCATTGGGGTTTTCCCTTTTGAGACATTATATGGGTATAAGGTTCCTCTCCCTACAATTTTATTCAATGATAAGATCAGCCCTCCAACTCAGTGAGTTGGATGCAGGCCTTGCTTCAGCAATGCAAAGTGAATCTTCAAAAGGAACAAACTCATATGAAACTCTATGCTGATGAGAAAAGAAGGCATTTGGAATTCCAAGAAGGGGATTTGGTCCTCTTGAAAGTACCTAAGTCCCATTACACCACTCTCAAAGAGGGCAGCAATAACGAGCTCGCCCGCCATTTCTATGGTCCCTATTGGATCCTTAAGAGAGTTCGTGATTTGGCCTATCGATTAGAGTTTCCCTCTACCACCAAGATTCACAATATGTTTCATGTCAGCTAGCTAACGCCCTTCATTAGCACCTTAGTGGGCTATGTGGAAGAACTTTCCCCCATAGACAAAGAAGGTATCATTCACTATATCCCTCTAAGGCAATCATTGGGCAATGAGATAAGCACTTAAGATCTTAGTCCATCAAGGAGTACCTCATCAAATGGCAAGGTCTACACCTGGAAGAAGCCTCTTGATGCCTAGTCACTATTTTCAATGAATTTCCTCACCTCCAAGATGCCCAATGGGCTAAAGACTAGCTAGTTATGTCCCCTTTTAACCACACCATGCCTGGAGACTACACATTGTTTTCAAATGGTTTTGTACTTGCCCAAATATTAGCAATGTACTTCTCACATAAGCTGAAAGTGCACACCATTAGCTCCGTTTTGACATGTGGTATGCCCCAATTGGAGCAACCTATCAAAAGTTATGATAATTTTACCTCAGTCGGCCTGTCATAGACATCATGTTGTCCCTAGTCTTTACCCATCTATTTTCATTATAATGTCTCTTATAGTATTTCTTTCTCTATTTCTCTCTCTTGCTCTCTCTTCAACTCATTCTCCTCTCTTCTCTGAGCTTTATTCATTAAAATAATCAACCCAGTCACTTTCTCACTAGCTGTGCTAGTAATACCAGATTGTCGAGACTTAAAATGGGCTTGACGCTAGCTCTAAGCACTAGCGGCGGGCCTCTCTATACTCAAAGAATACACCCCCTGGGCCTCGTGACCATGAGCGTCTAAGGGACACATTGCCTTAACTTCTATCATGAATCTCACATTTGTTTTATATTGTAGTCCAATGGTTAAGGCCCACACTCCTCAGAGGGAGTCCCTACACATACTTTAGTGTAAAACACCGCGTAACACAAATAGAAGGAGGCACCCCTCGACTAAATGGGATTGGCCCCCTTGATGCACCGCTAACCCAAATAGCACAAGACGTCAAAAACTCCACTCTTATTTTAAAATGTTCCAAGAGATAAGATATTTCCTCACTTAACAGTTTCCCAAGGAAACCTAAAGCCTAAACCTACAACTTAGATATCTCACAACAGCGTGGGTCATATGTATAAGAAACCAATTGCAATGCATCCAAGAATTACACTATGTGATATGCGCAATGCAATTGTGAATGCCATAGTTCTCAAACATTTCATGATTCATAAATTATCATTGTGAAGTGCAACAAACATTTCTTTCAATGATTTTAGCCTATACGTTATGCTGCATTTGGTAAAGGTCAACACTGAGCATCCCCCTGCTGCTTGACCCCTTTAAACTTAATTTATAAACATCTTATATGGTATGCACAAACAAATAAATTAGATTTTCAAATGTTATCAGCAACTAATCATCATCAAAACCCCTCTTCCCCCCTACCATTTAGGTTATGCATCATTGATAGGTGTAAAGAGCAGTTTTTCATGTGTTTTTCTTGAAAAATTAGTAAAAATGAATTTTAAAATAAAGACAGGGTTGAAATAAGGCTTATCCCTCATGCTGCAACCATGCCATACATTCACAAGCATAAAGCACATTTTCTCATAATTTTCTAGTGTAAAAAACTAAAATTTTCCATTTTTTACTTTTTATTTATTTACTTAAATAAAAGTTCTGATATTTCTGATTCATGGATTGAGATTGATCACAATCACTAAGAATTGATTTTGTTTTCATTTCTAATCCATGTGAACCCCAAAATCACAACAAAACCCCCAAATTTTATCATTTTCATGAAAACCACATTGTTGCAGGTTTTGCGTGTTTTGATATAAATTGTTAAAGAACTAAATTTTCTAGTTTTCTTCAAGATTTTTGATAAATTTCAGCATTATCAATCAAAGGCATCTATTTACGAACAATTCCATTAAACATCTTTTATAAAACCATGGGGGATTCACTAGTAGTAATAAGGAGACGTCACCTGCATGCAAGAAATATATGAAAATACCCCTTATCTACCCCTATTTATGGGACCTTACCTTATAAAATGTACCTTCATTCCCTTAAATAACCCCCTCCCTTACACTCACGTGGTACCATGCGGTAAACCCTAGTGGACCCCTTGAGTATAAAAAAAATGAAATGATTGCTTACATATAGAAACCTGATTTTGGAGGCATGTATTTAATGGTTGGGAGGCCACTAACACTCATTTTTGGCTATTGATGCTCATTTTTGGCCGTTGATGCTCTCTCGAGCTCTGATCTACGATCTTGTTCGCTCTAGTTCCATTATTCCATCAACATCTTGCATCTAACTCCTTCCCCTTCTTCCATAGAATCATGTGTAAACAACCATCAAGAGGAGAGAGAAGAGAGAAAGACTAGTTTTTCAACTTCTCCATTGGGCAGATCTAAGACCAATGATGAGGAGCGAGAAATTGGAGAAGAAGATTGCCTGCTCTGTTCGATGGCTTCTTTGTAGACTTCCAACACCCCCTCTCCACAAATCGACACAAGGAGGGTGTCATTTTTTCTGCCGCCATTTGAAACCCCCCCTCCCCCCCAATCATGATTTTTTTTTTGGGGGCCAATTGGTCCCCTTAAGGGCCATGCCCAATCTTTGTCACTCTTTGGTTGGTCATTTTTAATCTTTGAATTGCTCGGTCACTCGCATCTCTTTTGTCCAATGCCTAATTCCAAATCTGAAAAATCCTGCATGTCCGACTTGACATCTTGAATGACCGAGAATCTCTCTCTCTCTTTAAGTTGATCGTCAAAAAATTTACTAAAAATCTGCAACCACTGCAACAGTCAAAGTTTTGCATTTCCGTCTTCCTCAGTCTCTAAAAATTGTCGAATCTTCATATTTCACTTCCATTGGCTTTGAATTCCCACATAAATTTCA
Source organism: Lygodium microphyllum (assembly GCF_053477565.2). Taxonomy (NCBI): domain Eukaryota; kingdom Viridiplantae; phylum Streptophyta; class Polypodiopsida; order Schizaeales; family Lygodiaceae; genus Lygodium; species Lygodium microphyllum. Next base: position 52,195,395 of record NC_141138.1, on the reverse strand, counting down.
CATTAATCAACTCCCTTGACTTTAGATTCTTGCATTAAATTTGCATTAATCTGCTCCTTTTCGGCACTTTACGGGTCTTTAAATGTTGCTCTCAAAGACATGTGTTCTATAATAAAGTGTTTTATACCTTTGTATATACCACCACCATGCGTCAAACTCTAGTAGAAGTAGAAGGCATCTATATCTATGCAACATATAGCTCAAGAGTGCTTGATGGTTTACAAAAAATGTGACTCAGATAGCCAACAAATAGTCATGAAACTTCTTGATGGTGTACACCATTGCTAATCCTTCTCATTCTATGTAATGAAGGATAGAAGAGGATGGAGGAGTCCATTATTAATTGGAAAGACGACAATTATTAGAGAAGGGAATGTAAATGGAGAGTATTATTTTAGGAGTATACAAAGAGGTCTTAGTGCCAATGAAATAATTTTTACTTCTTTTTTTTCAAGAATCCAGCAGAATTCTTAGTTTAGCATTATTAGTTCTTTGTACCTTCCTTGTACCTTACAACATCCATGGATTCATGGAGTTCATATTTAATGGAATATCATCATCTTCTTGTTCCATTTCATGCTTTTCTAGAATTAAATATTGGTTTCATTCAATTAGAGTAGGCCTTCTTTACATTATGTTGTGAAATACTTCATTTATATTTTGATGAGCTATCTGCTAGCAAAGCTCATAGAAAAGTCCATCACTACAAGATATAGGCCTTATACTGACATTATAAGCGACGAAAATGTAAATAACAAAATTTACCCCCATCGTCGCAAAAAGCATCGTTATTGGCGATGCCATAGAACAGTCGGTATCAACGTCGTTATTAGCGTCGCTATCTTTGTCGGTATCAGCAATGCGACGTTGATATTGATGCAAATAGAGATGCTGATAACGACACTCTACGACACTAATAACGATGCAAATATAATGACACATGCAGGTAAATTTACGACACTAATAGCAACGGTAACAGGGAAAAAAATTGTGGCAGGGCAGGGCAGCAAGCTGCCTTGCCACACATATCATTGTTTGCTTTATTTGGGCCATAAAAATAGTTTTTGCACTGTGTACAATGCTCATGTAAACAAAAACAACATGTACTTAAATCATAATACTGATATATGAAATAAATATATGATCGCATAATGAAAGGGATTGGTACAATCATGATAAGATATCACTATTACATAGAAAATGTCTACATAGATCAGGCGACCAAAAAAGAAGGATGTATGAGCTCCAGGGATCCAAGGGCGAGCTACATATCCTCGCCATCCGAAAGCTCGTCTCACTGCAAAGGAGCATCGAACGGACTTTGCAAAAAAAAAGAAACAACTACACATCAGTCCACCATACAATAATGCATTCTAATTAAACATGGTAACTACGGACAAGAAAGATGAGTGACTTACAGGGCCATTGCGTCTATACAATCGGTCAATCAATGCAGTGAGACTGTGTCTCTCTGCATATCGAGTCTCAAGGCCAGTCGGATTGTGATTTGTAATGGAGTACTGCAAGGAAAAAAAAATACTAACTGTTAGAAACACGATTGTCAGTACAAAGGATATTGCAAAAAAATAAGCAAGCAAAACAAAAAAAAACTTACAAAGTCCTCCAGATATGTCCTGTGGCCGCCACTCCCAAGGTGATGGATCACTCCGGCCTCTAGTCGTACCCCTGCTGCCTCGCACTTCTGACTCCAACGTCCTGGAGAATCTATAGCCTCCTCCCTCAGTCTCGGCGCCAGTCGTCCGCGTCTAGCCACTCGTGCTTTGCAGCTCCACTTTTGAGTGCCTTGCGTGCATCCGATCGTCTATGTGACGTATATGTATGCATGCAGTCCATCATCCAGCCTGTAGAAAATCTATTTGTTGCGGCTGGAACTGGAAACTCGTCATGCAAGGATGCTACTATGTAGTCCTTGCTCCCCTCCCGTATGTTTTTTCAATGATCTAAGACGTTGTGGCGAAAAACTTGTTGGCTCAACTCTCTCATGCGAGCCATCATCCTCCTTCCCTCATCATTCATGATGATGGCTCCTAACCTATCATCGACAAGATAGGCATATCCCTCTGGGATATGCCTACGATGGGTCCTCTCCCACCTGCGTCCACGCTCCTGGGTATATCTAGGAGACCCCTGTACATCCGGTGTACCGACCGGGGTAGTATTTATCAGTGTAGCACCCATAGGGGTGCCACCTGCAGACGACTAAGCAAAAGCCATCTGCAGGTCGTCTCCCACCTACGTCTACGCTCCTGAGCATATCCAAGAGAATCTTGTACATCCAGTGTATCGATTGGGGTAGTATCTATCAGTGTAGCACCCATAGGGGTGCCACCTACAGATAGATGAGCAAAGGCCGAAGTAACTGGAGTAGACATCTCCACAGGTGTGATAAATCCTGGAGGTGATGCAACTCCAACAGATTGATGAGACGGAGACACCACGTCCGTGCCTCCTGTTAACCCCAACACGAAGAGAGCGAAAGAAAGTGGAAAAGACGCAAGGCAAAGGCGGAAAAAAGGTAACTCGACGGAAGGAAAAGAAGGAGAAAAGGCCAAAAGCGCAAGGACAACCGTTAAAGGCCAAGGCAACCACGAAAAGGGAAAGGCACATAAAAAGCGCACCCTAAAATCTTGTAAAAGAGTGCCGGGCTCTCACCCGTGCTATTTGTAAATATAGAAGGGTACTGAAAAGGAAGCAAGGAAGATAAAAGGACAATGGAAAATAGGGCTTGGGCTATGACCGGCCATGTAAAAAAGGGAAAAAGGGAATGACCGCCCAAAAGGGAAGTAGGGTTTTGTATATAAAGTTGAAAAGTGAATGAAGAGCTCATTCTTTGGTGTGGCAAAACTAGTCTTCTTCTTCCTCTCTTCTTCTCTCCTTCTTGCTTGTGTATGCTCTTGAGAGAGGGAGTGTGAGAGTGTGAGGGAGTGAGTGTGTGAGAGAGTGAGGAATCAAGAGGGTGAAGCTCTCCACCATCTCCTCTCCCCTTCTTCTCTTCTCTTTTCTTATCTTCTCTTGCGCGCGTGGCTATGGAGGATGAGGCTTGGAGATGGAGGAGGCTTGAGGATGCTTGAGCTAGCATCAAGAATCGTGGAGCTACCGAAGTGTGAGAGAGAGGAGGGTACTCGATCAAGCATCAAGGTAAGTTCACTGCATTCGTAGGATCGACGGCGCGTCGGCTAGGTGAGAGATAGCCATGAGAGCTCGCTTGGAATGCTTGAAACAATAAGCGGTCCGTGGGTCTTGGCGGTTGAGCGAAAGCTCCCACACCTCCACAGCAACCACCTGAGCCACGCTCCCTGGAACCGCCACGAGAGTGAGTAGTCGCACCTGTATCCCGTGCCGACTGTGGGCTCACTGCATGTGTATCTCTAGAGCATCCCCTTGACCCTGAAGCACTCCCTCCCTTTGACCCAAGTCTGGAGTGTCGACCTCGTCTGCTCGAAGCTAAAGCATCTGATCGTGCTGAAGTAGATCTATAGAGCGGCCTGACGATGTCCGAGATAGCTCCTGGTCCACCATATCTCTGAATCTCGCCATCTGATCTGGAGATATGCGTGTGAAGATATCCTACAACTCCTCATCGCTCATCCCTCTACTCATCTTGAAAAGGTCACCTGCACAGACAAAAAATGATGTTAACATAATCAATTTAAATCATACAAAGCACGGTAATATAAATCCTAAAAAAATGATCTCACTTAAAATGCATATCTTATGTACCCTTATAAGCGATTAGTCAACCAATTGAGTAAGTGGATGCTCCAAGTATGAAGTATCCTATGGTCCCATATCAATCTCCTAACACAACTCCGCATACACTGGAAGGTCGATAGACATGTCACCACAAAAGGATGAGTCCACCTCATTCTCAAAGAATTCTTGGACTCCTGTATTTCCATCATTGTTAGCCGATGCTGGCTCCTCTACATGCTCCAAGCTTTCGGTGGCCTCCACCCCTTGCAGTATCGACCCCTCTATTTGCATATTGTCCTCATTTATGCTCGAAACATCGCTTTGATCATATACTCTTGCACTTCGGGGAGCTGAAGGTATAACATACCACTATCGAGGTTATCGGGGGTTTGGATAGAAGATTACCTATTCACAAACACGTACAAGAGAGATTAAACTATTGTGACATGTTCCATGTCATAATACAATTAACAAACAAATGAGTTCATGCACCTGTTCACAATGGGCCAGCAACACAAAGATGTCACACAAATCCATCCATTTTTTTTCGGAATCTATTTCGAGAAATCCAGATGAACCTCGTCGAGCTGTTGCTCCAACTCCTTCAAGTACCACTTTGAACCATTGCACATCGAATAGTATCATGGAGAAGCTAGGGTAATCCACTGTAACAATACTTTGCAAGTTCCCAAAATACTCCATCTAATCTATAACCGTGTTTGGATCTGTTGCTCGTCGTCGGCTCTCCTGCTCGAACCTTGCCATGATACCACAGTCCATTGTGGAGTGCATTTTGTCAATACGCTCCACGCAAAAATGTCGTCCCGGTGACCACATTGCACTATATATTTTGTATTGTACATTGAAACACTTAAATTAGTTGTTGCATATAAAATATAGATACGATAAATACTAAACACATCATCACCTTTGGACTACATCCCCTCGAGAATTCCCACTTCTCAATTGAGACCTCCGCCCCTTTGCGAGATGCTGTAGTTAAAGCTCCATGCAACCATCGCGTTGACATGAACCGCGGCATCTCCTCCATGCCGTCGGGATATCGAATCTGTCGATGGCGCATACTACATCAAAATTCATATTGCACTTTCTCTCGATCTTACCTAGCGATCTGGTACTTGGCGAGCCATGTCTCCATAGAGGCATAGTGCAACATACAAAAGTGATTCACCTTCTCCTCCATTGTAGCATCCATTATTTTTTCTACCCCATTTCCAACCACCACATCTCCAGTCAGTCTATCATCGTCCTTCAGCGACCATAGCATTTTGTTGTCTGGATCCACCGTTGGTAGCCATTGTGAAATATGCACTAGTCCCTCAGACACCAATTAACCTTCAGCCATGCTACCTTTTGTCCGAGCTCGTTGTTGCACAAAGCCTTTCAGGGTTTTCATGAAGCGCTCCAATAAGAACATCCATCGCGTATGGACAGGTCCAGCAATCTCCACTTCATCTACAAGATGCATAGGAAGGTGGATTTGTATCATGAGCATGTTGATAGGCAGGTATTTCTCAAAGAGATAGACCATCTCCACTGCTCCTCGCCTCGCAGATTCAATAGAGGATGTCTTAATCTCCTTCTGTGAGATTCATTGCACCAAATTTGACAACCTGAAATGGCCCCGTGTATTTTTGGAGTAAGGCACTTTGCGATCGCGATCGGTAGTACAAACTGCCACAAATGAGAGAAAGCATTATGAACAATGGCTACACTCCAAATAGCAAAATGCGCATGCCAATTACAATCCATTCGTGGTACAAGCCTAACATATCTTATGCCAGTCATGGGATTTTAGCCTTGATAATTGGTCGTCTTTAGAAAATGCAGACATGAGAGAACACATCATACCTGTCAGAGTGCCGATAGACTTGACTACTTGCTTCACAATGCGCTCTTCTTTAGTGGAAAAAACCCAAGGAGCGCGAGGTAGTTGTACCCGACCATCAACACTGGACTGCGGCCAAAGCGCCTCAATCTTGCCTACCTCCTTCAAATCCACTCGTGCCCCTATAGTGTCTCTCTTTCCTATGATGTGGTCCCATAGCAAGCTGCCCACATTCTTGAAAATATGCATGGGATCCAACAAGTGGTTGATCTGTAAGTGGGTCCAATATGACAACTCATAGAAAACTGAGAACCATCGCATTCCGTTTGGATGTGGCTCCACATGGACCATTTTCAGCTTGCACCAGCTTGCAGCATTCATATGTGTTGGAGGTCATCCAAGAAAACCTTCCCTGAGTTCATGACCCTCTGACAAGAAAGCGACGTGTCCTTGATACACCATCTTTTTCATGGTTCGTGACCTTCGGGAGCCGCACAATGGACATGCATGATAACCTAAGGTAACCAGACCTATTCCAACACCTCTATCCAGTGAATACAAACATGAATAAGATAAAATATAGATATTACCAACGAGAACGGAAGCCTATTTACCTGAGCACTCTTCGAATCCCAAAAAGTCATGCATTGTCCACATGAGAATGGCTTAAATATTGGCAGATCTCGACCATCACGTCAGCTCATATCTTGCACAGTGACCCCCTCCTCCCACAAAATCTTAAGCTCACCGACTAATGGACGAAGATACACGTCCATATTTTTGACTTTGTAGCAGCCAAGGACGAGTAAGCTAAGGATGAGATATCCTTTCTTCGTAGAAAGCCATGGAGGGATATTGTAGTTGACAAGGACTATAGGCCACACACTGTAAGAAGAGTGTAGACCGAATGGGTTCACGCCATCCATTGCAAGACCCAGCCAAAGATTCCTTGGCTCTCGGGAAAATTCTGGGAAGGTAGAGTCAATGTGGCTCCATACGCGTGAATTCGGTGATATTTGTTGAACTCCATTTATGGACCTATTCGTCTGTGTATGCCACATTGTCAAGCTCGCCATGCCGGATGTATGAAACATGTGGTTTATGTGGAGGATAAGCGGAAAGTGTCTAAGAACTTTTTGAGGGATGGTTTGCTCTTGCAAGTCCTATCGATACATATGAGCACCACACTTTGGACATGTCTCCATAGTCTCGTATTCTCCTCAAAACAGTATGCAATCGTTGATACATGCATGGATGCTATTGTAGTCCATGCCAAGCTTTCGTAAAAAATGTCTGCATCATCACGAGACTCAGGCATGGTATTTGCAGGTGGTAATATATGATATTTCAGTAACCTGAAAAAAATCATAAAACACCTTGAAAAGACACAAATGTTTTTAATGATAGTGCTGAAAAGAAATCAACGAAGCGTACATACAAGGTACCTGAACAACTCGTTCACACTCGCATCGCTCCACCCGTATTTTGCTTGCATACTTAGGAATGCAAGCACTGTCTTCAGGTGAGATACTCGGCACCCATCATATAATGGTATGTATGCTTCCTCTCTAAGCGGATCAGAAGTCTGGACATCCATGGGAATCAATGCATCGATCATTGCCTCCATCTCAGGCTCCAAGATTGTAGGTAGGTCTGGAAGGCTGCCTGTCTCCTCTAGTATTGATGGTATAGATTGGGTAGTACCTTCCAAGTGGTGGATTGGCTCAGGCACTCCATCCATCGTATGCCCACAAACTCTTCTAATTGGCCGCAAAGGGTGCACTCCTCCTTGGGATGAGATGTCACCTCCCTGGATTAAAAATTTTCCAACCACACCCAATCTTCTTGTATATGGTATTCAATTAGCTTGCGAGTACAATGTATGATTGATATTAACTTTTCTTACTATTTACTAAAAATCCAAGATCGTCTGATCAATGATCTCAGATTGAAACTCACTGAAGCGTCGTACGTGTTCTATAGACAATTGACGTTTTCATCTAATTGCTAGCTTGCATTGAGAGTAAGGACATGGGACACGCTGATTAAGATACACCTCGCGATCTTGAACAACAAGACCTTCATCGTTTTCCATTTTGTCTACGTTACGACAAACAATTTGTTTTTGTTATCATTCTTTTTTTCTTTCTTAAATTGTTTGAGAAGGGATTTTTTCTCTTGTAACTCAGCAAAAAATTAACGTACGTAAAGTCTCCACCCACCCACCCACAAATTTACATATATATGTTGGAGTGTTTCCCGTTTCGTAGTGTTGCACTGGACCTCGCCACCACTCTCTCTTTGTTTTTTATCCATTCATTATCTCCTCTCCTTCCATCTCTCTCTTTTTTTTCTCTTTATTATGCTGTATATTTATTCTCTCTCTCTCTCTCTCTCTCGTTCCTTCTTCTTTTTTCTCTTCCTCCCCCTCTCTCATTTTCTTTAACGATCACGGCTATGACTATAATGAAGACCACGACCACGATCACGACGATGACGACCACGACCACGACCACGACCACGACCACGACCACGACCACGACCATGACCACGACTATGACTATGACTATGACTACGCCGACCATGGCCATGACTATGATTACAACTAGGACTACGATTACGACTACGACTATAACCATGACCATGACTATGACTACGACTATGACTATGACTATGACTACAACCACGATCACAACCACGACCACGACCACAACTACGACTACGACTACAACTACGACTACGACTACGACGACCACGACCATAACTATGACTATGACCACGACCACGATCACGACCACGACTACAACCACGACTACATACCACTACCATGACTACGTACCACGACCATGACCACGAGTGCGTACCACTACCACTACCATGACTATGACCACCACATCTACCACTACCACGACTACGACCACTATAATAAACAAGAAAAGAAGAAAAAAGAAACAACAATAACTACTACTACTACAACAAACAACAACAATTAATTTCATTTTCTCTCTTCCTCTCCCTCTCTCATTTCCTCTCCCTCCCTCCCTCACCCTCTCCCTCTCTTTCTCTCTTTCCCTATTAGGTTTAATGTTTTTTCTCTCTTTTTCTCTCTCCTCTCCCTCTCTCATTTTCTTTTCTCTCTTTCTCTCCCTCTCTCATTTCCTCTCCCTCCCTCACCCTCTCTCTCTCTCTTTCTCTCTTTTCCTATTATATTTAGTGTTTTTTCTCTCTCCTCTCCCTCTCTCATTTTCTTTTCTCTCTTTCTCTCCCTCTCTTATTTCCTCTCCTTGCCTCACCCTCTCCCTCTCTTTCTTTCTTTCCCTATTAGGTTTAATGTTTTTTCTCTCTTTTTTCTCTCTCCTCTCCCTCTCTCATTTTTTCTCTCTCCTCTCCCTCTCTCATTTCCTATTCTCTCTTTCTCTCCCTCTCTCGTTTCCTCTCCCTCTCTTTCTCTCTTTCCCTATTAGGTATATGGGTTTTTTCTCTCTCCTCTCCCTCTCTTATTTTTTTCTCTCTCCTCTCCCTCTCTCATTTCCTTTTCCCTCTTTCTCTCCCTCTCTCGTATATGCTCCCTCCCTCACCCTCTCCCTCTCTTTCTCTCTTTCCCTATTAGATTTAATGTTTTTTCTCTCTTTTTCTCTCTCCTCTCCCTCTCTCATTTTTTTTCTCTTTCTCTCATTTTTTATCCCTCTCTCATTTTTTTCTCTCTTTCTCTAAATTTTTTCTCTCTTTTTTTTCCTCTCTCATTTCCTCTCCCTTCCTCACCCTCTCTCTCTCTCTCTCTCTCTCTTTCTCTCTTTCCCTATTATGTTTAATGTTTTTTCTTTCTTTCTCTCATTTTTTTCTCTCTTTCTTTTCCTCTCTCATTTCCTCTCCCTTCCTCACCCTCTCTCTCTCTTTCTCTCTTTCCCTATTATGTTTAATGTTTTTTCTCTCTCCTCTTCCTCTCTCATTTCCTCTCCCTCCCTCACCCTCACCCCTCTCCCTCTCTTTCTCTCTTTCCCTATTAGGTTTAATGTTATTTCTCTCTTTTTCTCTCTCCTCTCCCTCTCTCATTTCCTTTTCTCTCTTTCTCTCCCTCTCTTATTTCCTCTCCCTCCCTCACCCTCACCCTCTCTTTCTCTCTTCCCCTATTAGGTTTAATGTTTTTTCTCTTTTTTTCTCTCTCCTCTCCCTCTCTCATTTCCTCCCTCCCTCACCCTCACCCTCTCTTTCTCTCTTTCCCTATTATGTTTAACATCTTTTTTCTCTCCTCTCCTTCTCTCATTTCCTTTTGCTCTCTTCCTCTCCCTCTCTTATTTCTTCTCCCTCCCTCACCCTCACCCTCTCTTTCTCTCTTCCCCTATTATGTTTAATGTTTTTTCTCTCTTTTACTCTCTCCTCTCCCTCTCTCATTGCCTTTTCTCTCTTCCTCTCCCTTTCTCATTTCCTCTCCCTGCCTCACCCTCATCGTCACCCTCTCTTTCTCTCTTTCCCTATTATGTTTAACATTTTTTGTCTCTTTTTCTCTCTCCTCTCCTTCTCTCATTTTTTCTCTCTCCTCTCCCTCTCTCATTTCCTTTCGCTATCTTCCTCTCCCTCTCTCATTTCTTCTCCCTCCCTCACTCTCTTTCTCTCTTTCCCTATTATGTTTAATTTTTTTTCTCACTTTTCCTCTCCCTCCCCCTCTCTTTCTCTCTCTCTCCCTCTCCCTCTCCCTCTCCCTCTCCCTCTCCCTCTCCCTCTCTTATTTCCTATCCCTCTCTCATTTCCCTATTATGTTTAATGTCTCCTTCTCCCTCTCCCTCTCCCTCTCTTTCTCTTTCTCTCTCCCTCTCCCTCTCTCATTTCCTCTCCCTCCCTCTCCCTCTCCCTCTCTCAATACACACGAATTATACCAAAAACAAGTAAAAGAGAGAGAGAAAACTCCCTTTCCCTCTCTCATTTTCTCTCCCTCTCCCTTTCTCCCTCTCCCTCTCCCTCTCTCATTTCCTCTCCCTCCCTCTCTTTCTCTCTCATTTCCTCTCCCTCTCTCAATACACACGAATTATACCTCATTTACTCTCCCTCCCTCTCCCTCTCCCTCTCTTTCTCTCTTATTTCCTCTCCCTCTCTCAATACACATGAATTATATAAAAAACAAGTAAGAGAGAGAGAGAAAAAAAACGCAAAAGCAAAGCAAGAATGGATAATTCACTCACTGTAAAGTCTCGAGGGTTTGGCGGCTCCTCTTCGCCCTCCGTACACCTCCTCCTCTTCTTCACGAACAGCGGCGGCGGCGGAGGTGGCGGTGAGAAACCTTCTTTCTCCTTCTTTCTCTCTTTCTCTCTTTCTCTCTCTCTTAGCAAGATGCTTGCTCTCTCTCGCTCTCCCTTTCACTCTCTCTTTCATGAATGCGCAAAAAATGACGCGCTCGGGTTTTGGCCCGCGTTTTTTTTCCTCTGGGTACCATTGCTATTTGCGTTGCTATACCCTCATATCCTTGTAGTCCATGTTATGCTCACTGGGTTGGCATAACATAACTCTAGTTACAATTTTGGAAGCATTGATATGCACATGGAAAGTGATTTTCAATCATGGGGCTTGTAAAATTGGCGTAGTCATGAGATCCTTTTTGAGTGCTTCATATGAAGCATGGCATTTATCTATCCATTCCTAGACAACTAGCAGCTTGTAAAGAGGTTACACTATGGAAGTGAAGTTTAGCAAAAAGCGGTGGTAGTATCTATCATATCCAATGAAACATTGAAAGCCTTTGTGATTGCTATGGGTGGTGGGAGATCCATTATCACCTTGATCTTAATATATCTATTTCAATGCCATTTTGAGATACCACAAGACCCAAATGATGTCCTATTTAACCAACAATCGGCACTTTAAGGGAATCAAGGAGAGGGGGTATTGTTGACATCTCTCAAGGACTAATTGAAGATTTTCGAGGTGTTTCTCTTAATTAGAGTAGACAAAAAGTCATACATGAATACCTCAAGCCCTTAGCATATTCTTAAAGATAGTTTATATGAGTCATTGGAGGTTGGTATAGTAGTCAAGCCAAATGGCATGACAATATATGTGAATACTTCCCATTCAATGGTAAAGGTGGATCATCAAGGTGAACTTGCACCACTTAACTGTAGCCTAAGAAACCATCCAAAAAGTTGTAAGTTTCCTTTTCAGCCATGCATTTAATCATATCATCCATGAACACCATATTATAAAATTTGGGAATTTCCCAAGTTTCAATTTCAAATAAGTGATAAATATTTGATCACAAGGCTAAATCTTGATCCATATTTGAAAGTGGGACTTGGGAAGATAGCTTATATAGCATTTAGGGTAGAATCCACCTTTAAGTAAGACAAAAAGATTTGACCATGTGGTCAAATAATAAAGGTATTAGGGTTTCCCAAAGTACATGAAAATTCCCTTATTTTCTAATATATTGATCATGTACAATAGTGGATAATGGTCTCATTTGATCATAGCATTACACCCAAATCTTTTTTTTTTTTTTTTTAGTACCACAATGACGGGCAATGCTCAATATATGTTCTATTCAATTGATGTAATATTTCTCTCTCGATTTGAAGCCATATTAAATCATTTTCTTTAAATGTCATGGCTTTATGGTGGTGCTTATTACCTTGTGTAGTAAAATGTAATTGTGATGATCTAATTTTGTCATTGAATTCATTAAAAATTATCACATGATTAGTGCCTATAGAATCAAGTATAGGAACTTGATCGATGGTTGTAGAATAAACTATAGAAACTTGATAAATGGTTAGAGAATCAACTTGATCACATGATCAATGGTTATAGAATCAAATCTATGAACTTGATTGGATATGGTAGAGATTGGTGCAGGCAATTTCTTGCCATAAATAACTTCAAAGGGTAGATGGGTATATTATTATAAGAAAACTAAAGGATAGATGAGTATATAAACAACTTCAAAGGGTAGATGTTGATCCCCATTAGCAAGATGGCCAATAGTGCAAGACCTAAGAAGATCAAGAATAATACTATTAGTTCCTTCAATTTAGTCATTACTCTTAGGGTGAGAGCTACAAGTAAAATCCATTTTGCTACCTAAATTTTTGAAGAGAGTAACCCAAAAATGATTACAAAAGTACTATATGTTGATCAGTAATGAATAACTTAGGAAAGCCAAGATGAGGAAATATAGTTTGAATAAATGATTTAGTATCTTGAGGCATAGATAGGGTATCAAGTTATAAAAGCTACTTTTTGCTAAACCTATCCATAATTGTCCAAATCATATCATTATGGATAATCCATAGAGATATATTTCCATGGTGCATTAGGTATAGATAAAGGCATAAGTAAACCATGAAGTTTTCATATTGGCATTTAACACATTGGAAAACAAGGCATTTAGATACGAGTTAGATAAATACTTAACAAGATCATGCTTTGAATTAGGCCAATAAAAATGTTCTTTACATGCAGCTCATGTAGATTTGATTCAAGCTTGATATCCATATAAGGTGGTGTGTGCATTTCTCCAATAGTTATTGCCCTATATGGTGCACTTACACATAACTTGCTTTTGTAATACAAAAATACATGTACGTTTCCTATGCAATGGGGTGGTCATTTTGCATGGCCATGGCACCAATGCTTAATCCACTAAAATTTGTTAGCACTAGAAAGAAAGGCTAGTTAAAATTGGATTATGGGAGTGGAACATGGGTCAAGAAGTACTTTACTATGTCAAAATATTTTTGCTAGTTGGATCCCCAATGAAGGACATCATTTTTATACAATAGAATAGTTAGCAGTAGAGCTACTAATGAAAAGTTATGCACAAATTTTCTCTAAAAGATAGTTAAATCCAAAAAGGAATGAGCCTCACAAATAGATTTAGGCATTGGCCACTCATTTTTTCTAAAATTTTTATCTCATTTTAATTTTTCTATAAATTGAGAATATGAGAAATAAGATATCTATCTTTTATTGTGATTTTATTCAGGGTGCAATAGTCAATATACATTCTATATGTCTTATTTTTATTCTCTACCAAAAGTACAAGATCTGAAGGGTAAAGAGCTTGGTTTAATGAGGCCATTTAACAATTTAGTAAGTTATTGCTAGATTTCTTTTGGTGTAGTGAGCTATGTTTGTATGGGGCCTTGTGTAGAGGAGAAGTTCTAGGATGTAGAGGAGAAGTTCTAGGAAATAATTCTATCTTGTAGCCAAGTTCACCTTTGGAAGGTGGCAATTGAGGTGGGTTATCATGAACAAAACAATGTTTATAAGTATCAAGGAAATGTTGTTGTATAGGACTAAGAGTAGAAGTTTTAATTTCCTCAACCTTAGTGATATAAATCATGAGTAGGCATAGAAGCTTTACTATGTTTCCTAAGGACATATTTAGATTGTGTATGAGTAATTAAAGGATACATCTCAAGTTCTGAATATTGTGCAAAGTGATAGTAATTTTCCCTTGAAATTCAAAATAAATTTTATGTGCATGATAGTCAATATTAGGTTTATATTGGTGGTGGAAGGGCATGCCCAAAATAAAATCAAAAGACTATTAAGAAGCAACCAAGAAATCATGCTTTTCCTTATAAAGTCCCATGACTATTTCCAATAGTTTTACCTATTTTGTACTACAATATCATATTTCTTGGAAAATAGATTTAAGGTTATACAAAGATGATGTGGTTTCTATTTCTAATCTTTTAACTAATTTCTCATAAATAAAATTGTGTGAGGTACCATCATCATTAAGAATATTAACTTCATAATTATGAAAAAATCCTTTTGTATGAAGCAATGCACGTATCAAAACAAAATTACTTGATGATAGATTTTATTCATTGGCTACCTCTTCTTGAAGTGGGTCTATCATTTCATTCACGGGTGTAATTTGAAACCTCTTCTTTGTGGTGAAGTTCTATCATAGGGGTCTTCTTTGGAGATATCTTGACACGATAGTCACTGCGAACATGGTTAGGATTTTTGCATCAATAAAAAATAAACAATGCTAAGTCATTTGCATTGAGAATTTAGATTTATGCTTTAGGGCTTATATTTGGTTTCAAAGTCTTAGTTCTATTTCTAGTCTTAAGTGGTTCATTAGGTGTACATGGGGTGGAATTCAGATTGAAGCTTTTGGGGCTTATATTTGGCTTCAAAGTCTTAGTTCTATTTCTAGTCTTAAGTGGTTCATTAGGTGTACATGGGGTGGAATTCAGATTGAAGCTTTTGGGGCTTATATTTGGCTTCAAAGTCTTCGTTCCATTTCTAGTCTTAAGTGGTTCATTAGGTGTACATGGGGTGGAATTCATGCCATTACAAAGAGAGTGATAAGATCTTCTAAAAGAGCAATTATTTCCTACAAACTAATGAATCTTTACTTGGTTGTTGCAAATGATATGAGCTATGGTTTGGAGTTTTTTTTAATGTGTTGTGAGAATAATAAATAGCTTCATAAAGTGAAGAAGGTTGAAGTGTATTTAACTTTACTTGAATTCCCAACTACAAACCAACTTCATACATTTTTTGTGGGTGGGAGAGTTTCAGCCACATCTTCTAACATGCATAGAATAAGGAGATGCTACTAGAATCTCTTGGTGTATGTGGCTATGTTATTTTCTTCTTGCCATGAGAGATTTGCCACATTGTGTCTAGCTTGGAAATGAAATTGTGAAGGCAAGAAGGATTCTTTTACCATGGATTGGAAGTTTTCCCATGTAGTTGTCATGTTGCCATTGTGGTAGAGCACATTCCACCAAAGGGAAGCTTTATTAGACAAGTCATGGCCTATTTAATTTAGCCCTTTTCAATGAAAGATTTTACAGTAAAAGAATAATCAAAACTATTGATCCAATATAGAATAGCTTAACCATTATTGTGACCATCATATTTCATAAATTAGAATGATGTGAAACTAATTCTTTTCTCATTTTGTGCTTTTTGGGCATCAAGCACACCATAAAGGATGCATGCGATGTGATACTCTTCATCTTGAGTTGCTTGGGCTCATTGTTGTTCATGTTGTTGTAGCACATGCGTGACCTCCATTAGGTTGTGTTGAAGAAGGAGGGTAATCTTGCACAAGGGTGAATACTCTTTAGTAGCTTTAGGTTCCATAACTTGGAGTGAAGAAGATTAATGCTTGGTGAGAAGTTGCCAGGGTTAGTGAAATAGCATAGTAACAATATGATATGATGAGAAAATTTTATGTTAAGAGGTAAGATCAAAATGCAAGCTCTCAACACCACTCGTAATTGAATATTAGAATACATGCTAAAGGTTTTATGTGGGAAGTATTGAATACGACAAGAAAAAGGAAATGGAAAACCCTTGGATAATGATTAAGAGTGGAATTACAAAGGTCTCATTTTGAAGCCTTGAGAAGTGTCTAAGGGTGAATGTGTAGGGAATTTGCAAAGGGATTTCGATAATAAGAGTCTGGGGTTGAGAAAGTTTGATAAGGACTTAGAGAATGAGCTTATAAGCCTTATAATGCATGCCCATGTGAATGCAAAAGAGGGGTAAGAGGGCTTTTGCAAGTAACTTTGCAAGTACATTGAGAAAGGAGAATATTATAAGAGTCTTCCTTCCCATAATCTAGGTGAAGTAGTCCATTCTCAGCAAGCACGTTTTTTGACAAGCTAGGGGGTAGGCCTAATATAGCCTTAAAATTCTTGAGATAGCCTAGGAGAGATAGAATGAAAAAAAAAAAGATGAGTGAGAGGACAAGGACTTGTAACTCTCAAGGATGTCATACTATCTCCTCCTTGGAAAGGACTCAAAAAAGAATAAAAATAAGAGTGAGAGGACAAAGACTTGACAACTCTTTCTCTCCTCCTTGGAAATTAAACCAATAATGGAAGTACTTCTTTCTCTTCCTTGGAAATTAAACCAATAATGTAAGAAGAAAAGGAATTGAAAAATAGGAAGCCTTAAACCCTTTGGGAATTTAGCCTTTGAGCTAATGGTTTTATGAAACAACTCCCCCCTCTCTCTCTATGTATCTGTTTGTCACACACACACACACACACACAATCTCTCTCTCTCTCTCTCTCTCTCTCTCTCTCTCTCTCTCTCTCTCTCTCTCTCTCTCTCTCTCTCTCTCTCTCTCTCTCTCTCTCTCTCTCTCTCTCTCTCTCTCTCTCTCTCTCTCTCTCTCTCTCTCTCTCTCTCTCTCTCTCTCTCTCTCTCTCTCTCTCTCTCTCTCTCTCTCTCTCTCTCTCTCTCTCAATCAATCAATCAATATTAAGAGAAGGGAAGCTTGGGAGACATGTGGAGAGGGGAGAAGCTACACATTCTCACATGTCACAAGTCACAATTATGTGACAAATTGTTAAAAATTAAAATTTCAAATTATGTTAAAAAATTTACTCACTTTAGATCAATAATTAAATATCTAAATAAATAAATAAATATTCAAGAACGCCTCAAGCCCAAAAAGTGTAGCAATGCTATTTTCCTATTCTAGAATGATGTTCACATTATCATTTGCGAGCACACGAGAGATGAAGATTGAAGTATCAAAAAGTGAAAGACCTTAAGAGCCTTCTTTTGAACCAAAAGTTCAATGTTCCTCAAGAAGGGGTCAATACCAAGTGTAAAGAGGAGAGGGGCAAGCAAGCAACCTTGTTAGATGGATCATTATAGGGGGGAGGCTTCTTGAAAATAACCATTAATACAAAGAGATGCTGACACATTGGAAAAGAGTGCACCCACTACTTTACAAAAGCCTAGATTGGATGTGAGGATGGAAATATACAAAGGTAATCAATACGAAATCAAGGAATAAGATAGGATATCATGAGGATTAGATGGATAGATAGAACATAAAAAATCAAAAGTTGAAAAGAAATCCTCGGTGAATAAAGGATTGTTAGCAATATGGTTCCACATTTGGAATCTTAATGGTTGAATATCTAACTTATGAAAGACACTCTATTGAGACACCAAGGATCCAGAACATCATTCTCTAAAGGAGGATGCCAAGCATGGCCTCTACACCATAATGTCTGATGATAATTCTTCAAGCCATCAACCAAAGTCATTTTAGTAGAATGTACCTACATGACTACCTGGAAAATCACATCTCCTACATAAAGATTCATATCCTCCTCATTAGGGATGTGTAAATCTCCTCGAAGATACATAAAAGATAATAACTAGGCCTAATGAGAGATTAACTCATTAACAAATCTATCAAACACTGCTTTGAGTAAATGTGCAGACCACATATTCTGCCACCCATCCTCTGGAGGTTTTAAGTCCACATTACTCTAGGAAATGTACAATGCAAAGTGTTGATGTTGATACTAAATCCAAAAGGATGATGGAGGTGACACCAATTCAACATAGTGGACAAAATCTTCCTGAACACAATTCATATGATAGTGAAGGTGCTCTACCGTGGCAAAAAACACATCACACAATTTAGCCTTCTGCTACAAATGATCTATCTCTTCCTTATATGAAAACAAAGAAGACATCACCAGGGCTGGAGGAGTAATAGAAAGAGTAGCAACTTTTTGGTTAAGTTCTTCAAAAAACTTCTTTTGTGACTCTATAGTTTCTTGGGAATGCTGCAATTGGCCCTAACATATACCAAGCTTACAAGTTGATTCTATCATTTCCTCAAGTGAAGCATTTTTCTCCTTGGTTAAAGACATTTTCTTCCTTTAAAGTGGCAACCTTAGCTTCTAACTCCTTAATCATGGCCTTCTGTGAATCCATCAAAGCTGTAGCTATAGTCATTTTTTGTGTATGGATATCACTCAAAGTAGTCTTTTCAAAAGCTAAATCCTCTAGAGATTTGCCAAGTTTATTGGTGGTCAATGAATCCACCTTGTATTGCAATGAGGTATAGACTATTGTATAGATTATTTAAAGATAGGAAGTCATAGAAGTCTCAAGCAGATTGAATACTAGAAACTAGCTGTGAAAGCATAGATCCAAAAAGTATTGTTTGCAAGGAAGGAGGAATCTATGAATCCAGTTGACCTTTCCATTGTGCTACAAAGAAATTGGTACAAGACAAGAACGAGGGAAGGGAGCTACCAGACACCTCATGTAATGAAATTTGTACCACAGGGGTTGGAATAGGGAGAGGATTAGAAGGACCTATGTATGGCACTTCTTTTGAATGATTCTGACAAGGGATACATCTAGATCTAAATTGACTTCCATAAGAGGAGAAGGAACATGTGGAGACTACTATGAAAGTGGAACAGGATCACGCACAGGAATGTCACCTCAGGGAGGTGCCAACTAAATGATCTTCTATAGAAAAACCCCATAGGAAACAATACTAAGTTGACCTTTCATCATGACATGCTGAAAATGTTGATCCATTTTAGCCAACAAAAAGGTTGTCCAATTAAACTTAACCCCTTCCAGGATCCTAATAGAGACCATAAATAATTGGTGGGACAAACACTTTGATGTAGGCTTGCATAACATAAAGTGGTCTTTGGTGCGCAGATCGGTCTCTGTATGCTCACGTAGTGAATCCCGGAAGGTCCCCAAGAACAATGAACTCTACTTTTTGCACAAATTACAATGTAAAAAGCATGAACGACAAGAGCAAGAGACCAATTGGGTTCAATCTCCCCCCATGCCTTGTGTGAGCGCTTCACAAAGCATGTATTTTATGTATATTCCATCTTCATGCTCAATAATAGCCCAATTTACATGTGCCACGATGGATTCTGTGAGGTTTTACGGTGGATTCCGTAAACTTTGTTGACCGGGGCTCATACACAAAGTGGATTCTTTGTGCGAGAAGTTGATGGGGACGCCTATCCTTTTCGGGCGTTTCATTAATTTAGTGTGTACATGGGTGATTCCATAGTGGGTGATTTCGTAAAATGCATATTAAATTAATAAACGATTATGAGTTTAGAGTGCGCACTCGTAATAAATTAAGGTTAGGATTGATTTCTAACCAGTTGATTTATTTATGTAGCTGAAGACTGCTAGGTATTCACTTTTGTCGGTTTAATTGTATTATTTTACTAACGATTGTGAATGCTTCAGTTGATGTGTAGAGATAGCAGCAGTGGCAGAGGAAAGCATTGGAGGATAGCGAGTATTCGAGTTATCACTTATATTTTGATGGGCGCATACCTTAGGCATGGCGCCTATATTTTGTCGCACCTATTTATTGAGGCGTTGGATATTTATTTATTATTTTGTATGCGCATAGGAGCACGATTATGATATTTGTATTTGGACATTGTATTGGGTACGCCTGACTCTTTGGGGCGCCGCCCATTAGCTTTATTTCTATTTTGTGCTAAAGCAAACTCAAAAGCCAAAAGCTTGCTATTTTTGTAATTTGGGCTATTATTTGAGCTTGAAGATGATTAATACATAAAATACATGCTTTGTGGAGCGCTCACACAAGGCATGGGGGGAGATTGCACCCAATTGGTCTCTTGTTCATGTCGTGCATGCTTTTTACCTTGAGTTTCGTGCAAAAAGTAGAGTTCTTTTGTTCTTGGGGACCTTCCGACATTCACTACACGAGCGTACAGCATCCGATGTGTGCACAGTGGTATTAGAGCAAAGCTGAGATCAAGAGCTTCCAATTGCTACCCATCTTGTGCGAAGGCGGAGCTCCTGGAACGATCGAGCTATACGGTCAATCTCATCGCGAACAGTCGATATGGGTGGATTCCTGGGGGTCAAGAATCTCTGTTTCCATCCTCTGATCGCGAAGGACCGGCCTGCAACAGCGGAGGACCACTCCTACATCCTCTCATACAAGTCGTGGTTACACAGAGATAAGCCATATCTATTCTTAAGCTTCAAAGCTCAAGTTTTAAAGTTTTAGAGATTAGCTTAGCTTGAAGCTTTAACAAAGCTTTAAAATAATGAAAACGTTGATCGACGGAATCAGAGGAGGTTCGCGTGATTTTCGCCGGCTGAAAAAACGGCCCCCCCCTAAAATTTGCCGTTTAGATTCCTATTAGCTATAAGCTAAATCACCCAAGCCTCAAATCACACAAGGCTTCAAAGTT
Organism: Lygodium microphyllum; assembly: GCF_053477565.2. Lineage (NCBI taxonomy): Eukaryota > Viridiplantae > Streptophyta > Polypodiopsida > Schizaeales > Lygodiaceae > Lygodium > Lygodium microphyllum. The sequence continues at coordinate 52,174,833 of NC_141138.1, read as the reverse complement.
CATCAAGTTTCCTAAGTTTTGCAAGTCCTCAAAGTCAACAAATTCTGCAAGTTTTCTAAGTCACTCAAGTTCTGCAAGTTCTGGGACTCTGCAAGTCTCATAAGTCTGCAACTCTACAAGTCAGACAAGTCACTTGCAGTCAGAACTGACTTGTGTCCAAAACTCCTAGAAGGACTGTTCCTGCGCAGAAACTCCAAATTGCAAAGTTGTTCTTTGGAAGGTACTGTTCGCATACGTGGGCTTGCTGAACCCGTTTCAGCACATGCAGAAGGTCAAAAGACAGATTTTTCAAAGAGTACAAATCCCGCAATAGCCAAAGACGAAGATTGTGAAAGCCACACACAAAAATGTATAAGCCTTGTACACCCGATCTTGAGCTACGCTCATCCCGCTAATTGGATTTTGAGAGTGTGAGGTTTTTTGAAGTTTTGCAGGATGACGGAACCACATATGGATGATTTAATGGCTGAAGGCGATCTTCCTGAACCTACGATGGAGCAAAAGCTGGATTTAATTATGATGCAGTTGGATGAAGAACGACGAGCCCGGCAAGCATTGCAAGTTCAATTGGCCAATTTACAAAGATCGACTACCGACAAAGAGGAACCACAATCTGAAGATCTTATCCGACGTACCATCGATGCGACTCTCGAAGCTTAATCCATCCGCAAAGAAACAAAGATAATTAAAAGAAATTTCAAATTCCGTACTTTCAATGGCACTCGAGATGGAAAAACTGTTCTTGCATTCATCAGTCAGTTTGATGATTACTTTCATGAGGAAACATACGCAGAAAAATATAAAATCAAGTGTGTCACTAATTATTTAGTGGATAGAGCATCTCTTTGGTGGACCGTGGTTCGTAAGAGTATAGATTGTCCCACTACCTGGGAGAATTTCAAGAAGAAGTTTATGCATAATTTCCTTCCTCCACAATTTCATGAAAAAGCCATAAAGCAATGGGACCTTCTTCAGCAAAGAGATCGTGAGCCTATTCCTCAGTACACTGAATGCTTTTGGAATGGATTACTCTAGTTATGCATGCTTGAAGATGTACCTAAAGCGATACACAAGCGCAAGTATATGTCTGGATTACTTGGACATTACTACGCTGAAGTCAATATGTTCAAGCCTGCAACTCTTGAAGACACAATTTCTTTAGCTCATGACACTGAAGACAAGCTTCAAGGAAGAGACAAGCATCCACAGCAATTTCAGACCAATGGTAACTATGGATCTAAGCAATTCAACTCAAATTTTAGAATATTTAATCAAGGTCATTTTCCTTCATCATCTTTCTGTAAGTCTTGGGCAAAACCACCTGCTTTACCATCCAATACCAATCAAAACTCCAAGCAAATTCCACAACCAAATCCTAATATCCCTAGACTTCCTGCCATTGCAAACAATGTATCTAAAGCTAAACCTATAGTGTGTTACAAATGCCATCAACCTGGACATCTAGCAGCCAATTTCCAATCGAAGAAGCCACCTGTCCATATCAACTATCTTGGAGCAATGGAAGATGACGAACATGAAGAAATGCCTGATTTCACGGAAGATGAAGACGACATTACCACTCCTTCGGATACTTTACCAGGTATGCCAACTCCACATTCTTTATTGACAATGAAATGTTTAGTGCATGGAAAAGAAAAGATTATTTTGCATGATGATGGTAGTACTCATGATTTTATTTCTGCAAAGTTAGTGAAAGAATTGAAATTACAAACTGTACCTACGCATTACCGCATTAAAGTAGTATTCTTAGGCATAAGGTATAATGGAACACAAGAGGTGCATGATTTAGAAATTCAAATTGGTGAATACACTGAAAGAAGTAATTTTCTAGTTGTACCATTACAGTCCAGTGATATTATTTTAGGTATGCCTTGGCGTCATCAGCATAACCCTGATATAGATTATTCCACACATTCAATTAATATTAATTTTCAAGGAAAACATATTACATTGTATGGTATGCATGCATCTAATGCTTTTCCACTGCTTTCGCATACTCAAGCTAAACGTGCATTATGCAAAAGTAGTAAATCTTATCTCATTTGGGTGAATGAACTGCAAGTTAAAGAAAAACATATGCACCCTAGGCATAAAGAATTTCTTGCACACTTTAAAGACTGTTTTGCAGAAGATCTACCACCTGGTTTACCTCCTTCACGTCCAGAAGACCACAAAATAGATTTGATTCCTGGTACACAACCACCTTATAAAGCACCATATAGGCATAACCAGATAGAACAAAAAGAAATTCAAAATCAAGTTGAGGAATTACTAAATAGAGGATTGATTAGACCTAGTAATTCTCCATTTGGTGCACCTGTTTTGTTGGTAAAGAAGAAGAATAATACTTATCGTATGTGCATTGACTATCGAGCTTTAAATAAGATCACTGTAAAGAATAGGTATCCAATTCCTAGAGTCGATGAGCTTATGGATAAACTGCAAGGTTCTGCCATATTTAGTAAAATAGACCTTAAATCTGATTATGATTAGATAAGTCTGACATATTCAAGACTGCATTTAGAACACAATTTGGTCATTATGAATTTTTAGTGATGCCTTTCGGATTGACTAATGCACCTGCTACATTTAGTAGAATGATGAATCGTATATTTTTGAAATATCAGCATTCTGTTATTGTATTTTTTGATGATATTTTGGTGTTTAGTCAAAATGAGAAAGAACATTATGAACATCTATCATTGGTTTTCAAGTTGTTGAAAGATAATCAACTGTATGCTAATCCGGAAAAGAGTCAGTTCTTTAAAACAGAAATTGAATATTTAGGTCATATTGTATCATCTGATGGTATTAAAGTTGACCCTAAGAAAATAGAGGCAATATTGAACTGGCCTATACCTAAAAATGTGCATGAGTTACAATATTTCCTAGGTCTTGCTAGTTTTTACAGGAAGTTTGTGCGAAATTTTTCATTACTTGCTTTGCCTTTGACTAAACTTTTGAAGAAAGGTATTGTTTATCATTGGTCTGATAATCAACAAAAATCTTTTGACTTATTGAAACATGCATTAACCCATGCTCCTGTATTAAAACTACCTGATTTTAATAGACCATTCTTTTTAGTAGTTACTGATGCTAGCGGATCTGGAATAGGAGCCCTACTTATGCAAGACAATCATCCCATAGCCTATTCTAGTTGTAAACTAAAACCCTCCGAACTTAAATATTCCACATATGATAAATAATTATTAGCTGTAGTACAAGCTTTAAGACAATGGAAACATTACTTAATGGGTTCTGAGTTTATGATTAAGACTAACCAACAAAGTATTAGACATTTACTTAGCCAACCCCAAATATCTAACCGACATATCAAATGGGCAGCCTTTATTCAGAGTTTCCATCCTATCATTCAATATCAACAGGTAAAGAAAATGTAGTGGCCGATGCATTAAGTAGAAGACCCACCATTCATAATATTTCTGTTATATCATTTGATTCTTTAACTCCTATGAAAGATACTTATCATCAGGACATTACTTTTCATGTTGATTGGAATAAATTAGTTGGAAATAACTGGATTCCTATTGATTCACTATCTTATGGATTCATGTTTTATGAAAAGAGATTATGTGTTACAGTTCTCTTCAGATCTTTTGTTTTGAATGAGATTCATTGTCCTCCATATCAAGGTCATAGAGGTATCATATCTACTTTACGTACATTAACTGAAGATTTTTATTGGCCACATATGGACACTGATGTATCTAACTTCGTTTCTGAATGTTTGATTTGTCAAAGAGTTAAGAGACATCATGGTAAACAGTATGGATTACTTATGCCTTTATCTATTCCATCAAGACCATGGGAACAAATTTCTATGGATTTTATTACTGGTTTACCTAATACTAAAGCTAACCATGACATGATTTGGACTGTAGTAGACAGGTTTAGTAAACAAGCATATTTCATTGCATGTAAGAAAACTTTAACAGCATCTCAGGCAACACAATTGTTTTTGAAAACTGTTTTCACTAACCATGGATTACCAAAAGTTATTATTTCTGATCGTGATTCTAGATTTTGCAACAACTTTTGGATTACTTTGTTTGCTAACCTAGGAACAAAAATTGATTTCTCATCTGCATTTCATCCTGAAACTAATGGACAAATAGAAGCCACTAACAGTACTATTTTAGATCTTTTACGTACTTACACTATTTCTAAACCACAGACATGGGACACACATTTGCATTTACTGCACTTTGCATATAACAATACACCACACACATCTACAAAGAAAGCACCGTTTGAAGTGATTTATGGTTATAGATTGTCTACACCTGTTGCATCTTTATCAAATAGAATTCAGAGTGCTGATGATATTGCTACTATGCACGCTACTATTTTTGATGAGGTTAAAGACATGATTGCCAAAGCCCAGCAATCATATACCAAACAAACCAATAAGAAAAGACAAGCAATGAATTTCAAAGTTGATGACTATGTTTGGTTGAGAATAGAAAAACATAGATTACAAAGTGTAGATAAACACCCAGTTGTGAAATTAGCCCCTAGATTCTATGGACCATTTAAGATTATTCACAAAATCAATGACAATGCATTCAAGTTAGAATTACCACCTCACTGGAAAATTCACAATACATTTCACATTAGTTTATTACGACCCTTTAGAGGCTAATTACCTGCACACCCTGTTTATGAAAACCCACCTTTATTAGAGAAAGAGATTGAAATACTTGAACCTGAAGCTATCATAGATACTGACTTTATGACCACTAGAACTGGCCGAAGATATTCTAGATATTTAGTCAAATTTAAGAACCATCCTATAGAGGAAGCTCAATGGATGCACGCCAGAGACTTAAATGCTTTTCCCACTCTACTAGCTCCACATTGAGCTAATAGCAATTGAGGTCAATTGCTATCCCACCGCGGGGGTATGATGCCAGGAGGCATATTTCACGGTGGATTTTGTGCCACAGTGGATTCCGTGAGGTTTTACGGTGGATTCCGTAAACTTTGTTGACCGGGGCTCATACACAAAGTGGATTCTTTGTGCGAGAAGTTGATGGGGACGCCTATCCTTTTCGGGCGTTTCATTAATTTAGTGTGTACATGGGTGATTCCATAGTAGGTGATTCCGCAAAATGCATATTAAATTAATAAACGTTTATGAGTTTAGAGTGCGCACTCGTAATAAATTAAGGTTAGGATTGATTTCTAACCAGTTGATTTATTTATGTAGCTGAAGACTGCTAGGTATTCACTTTTGACGGTTTAATTGTATTATTTTACTAACGATTGTGAATGCTTCAGTTGATGTGTAGAGATAGCAGTAGTGGCGGAGGAAAGCATTGGAGGATAACGAGTATTCGAATTATCACTTATATTTTGATGGGCACATACCTTAGGCATGGCACCTATATTTTGTCGCGCCTATTTATTGAGGCGTTGGATATTTATTTATTATTTTGTATGTGCATGGGCGTACGATTATGATATTTGTATTTGGACATTGTATTGGGTACGCCTGACTCTTTGGGGCGCTGCCCATTAGCTTTATTTCTATTTTGTGCTAAAGCAAACTCAAAAGCCAAAAGCTTGCTATTTTTGTAATTTGGGCTATTATTTGAGCTTGAAGATGATTAATACATAAAATACATGCTTTGTGGAGCGCTCACACAAGGCATGGGGGGAGATTGCACCCAATTGGACTCTTATTCATGTCGTGCATGCTTTTTACCTTGAGTTTTGTGCAAAAAGTAGAGTTCTTTTGTTCTTGGGGACCTTCCGGCATTCACTACACGAGCGTACAACATCCGATCTGCGCACCAGAAGAAGAGAAGAAGAGAAGAAGGAGAGATCACTTTTTCCACTGGCACCAAAGAATGAGTTTCTCATTTACTTTTTGATTTTATTTACAAGCCCTAAATCCCTTCGACACCCATTCCCTTTTTTACATGACTAGGCATCTTGCCTTCCCTACTCCCTTATAGTTGACTTATCCTTTTACCTATGCCCGTTCTTAGACTTTACAATTTTCACAGGAGAGAACCTAGCATTATTTTATAAAATGAACTACAGTGAACCTTGTGCTTTCCTTGCTAGAATATTTGGTGCATCTTGTTAGAATATTTGGTGCTCTTGCTAGAATATTCAGTGCACCTTGCTAGAATATTTAGTACTCTTTCATGTTTTTTTGAGTTTGCCTTCTCCTCCACTTTTCTCACCTATGCAGAATGAGCTTCTTTATTCACTTTTTGACTTGGGCTTCATTGGTCTTCCTCTACTTCTTTTTGGGATGTATGGTTCATAACATGTCTATAACATTACACCCTCTCCTAGATGAGTGTCAGTCCCATGACACTTTCTAGTTTGAGATGATGAGGATTTGGTGATTTGAAGAGTGGTTATGGGATTCAATGATGATGGGGCCTCATGGGGATTTGGTCCTGGGGAGACATTGATCACATGATTAAGGTGGTGGAGGCCAAGAGTGGATCGAGTGGATGATGGGGCCTCTGAAGTTGGTAGTTTTTGCATTATTTGTATTTACCTATAAAGAAAAGAAGGTACACTACCTGGGGGTGTTTCTACCTTACCGTGTGGTCCATTCTGCTCATGCTAGTGGAGTTGGGAGTTGGGTTGAACTACATGCAAAAGTCTGGGTGTTGTCCCACACTTGAGGACCTAGTTCTTGCCTAAGGGGGTGTAGTGAGTGTGGCTTAAGGGGACATATCTAACCATAGGTGAGGGCGAGTGGAGCCGGCCAACCAAAGCCACCACATGCATCTAACTTAATGACCCCTAGGTGCAATGATTGTGGCCTACATGTAGTGAAATGATTTGGTTGCTTTCTCCTGTAAATTTATTCTCGTGATCTATTATTCTTTTCTTTTATTTTCTATTTTCTTTGTATTTTCTATTATTTTTCTTTTCTTTTTCTCTCTCTCTTTTTTTTGAATAGACAAAAATCTAATCTTGGTCATCAGAGTCATGAGAGGGAGGAGATGGGGGCTTAAGAGATTTGTTAAGGAATCTCTAGCTTTGCATGTATCTTTTGAGGTTCATTCATGTCAAGAGAGGAGTAGTGGAAAGAAATAGATGGTTACAGTGAGTGAAGCGACTATCATTCATATCTTCTAAGAGAGCTAAGCAAAAAGAGGGAAGGAGGGTAGCTCGCATTATTAACCTAGTCATAGCGTAGTTGTCTATACCATTTGGATAAAAAAAGAGTGGTGATATGTGGTACTCTTGTGATGTTGGCTCTTGCTTTAATAGTACCCTAAGTAATCTAAGATAATTACACGTAGTTAGGAAGATTGGGTCTGGTCACAAAGTGAATTCATTAAGGAAGTGAGCTATGGAGTTGTATAGATCTTGTAGTGTGAAAGTGAGTGCTTCCTCAGGCTTGGTGGCATTGACATTGTATACTCTAGGAAATTCGTAACAATGATGGATGTCTAGATTGTAATCCACTTCTACCCTTCTACAATATGGCATGAAAGTAGCGTTATTTCTTTCGAAGGGTAGGGTGTTACAAAACAACATCCAGGAGTTCGTGTTGCCTTCCCAGATTCATCTCCTCCACTTTGGTGGCACTCATAGCCCTTCACTATTTTGGGCACTTCATAGACTTTGTTCTCCTAGTAGTTTGGAGCCTCTGTTCCCCATTGGGTAGGATTTTTCTCTCTCTTAGAGGTCCACCTATCTCCCAACCTCCTTTCCGACATTCATCACCTCTTCCACCACTTTGGTTGATAATACCCTGCTCTATGTAGTGGGAAATCGGAAATCAAAGTTGAATGATTCATGATTAGTCTCTCTCTGCTCCAAACTATGAGTTCAACATTATATTTTATTGGGAAGTAGTCTTCTCTTAGCAAGATGGACGCTACTGGCATTAGTGTAGATTGGAGCATTCAACCTTCTTTGTGCTTGCTCTAGCATTTTCTTCATCTTCTTTTTTTGAGCTCAAATTTCTTGGTAGTAGGGGTGTCCACCTATTGTTGCTCTTCAGGTCGTGGGGAAGGAGGTTGTGGGACTAGCTCCTCCTCTTGTTGTCCCATTCCAAAGTTTCCTACCTCTTCCTTCTTCCTGTCTTCCTATGGTGCTCCTTCGGTGAATCCCAAGGCATCCACTTCTTGCATCGTCAAGCTTGCCCTTAGCAAATAGATCCTCTAGTCCTTTAGGTTTAGGCTAACTCTTGCTGCTTGTGTGGCATGTGCAACCCCTATCTCAAGGCCCTACAAGAAATCCTAAGCTTTCTTTTCAATGAATCAATGACCTCCCCTTCTTTCATTTGGGTGACGTTCATGATAGTGTTGAGGAAGGCATATTGTTGGGTCTCTAAGATCAATTGTGTGGCCTCTTCCCTGCTCTTTCTGAGCACCTTTGTCCCCTTCTACATGATCTAGATGGCACACTAAGTATTGTACTCATCTTTTACTTCTAGTTGTCCATTCTTTTACCTTATTTTTCATTTCTTTGACACTCAATTGGAAGGTGGTTTCCCCCACAGTACATGCATTGGACATGTGGGTGCATATGTCTTCTCATCATCTCTTGTAGTCTAGCTAGCTTCATTTTTATCTCTGATAGTTCCTGGCTTGGGTCAATATCCTTACCTTGGTTTTGGTTTCTTGGGCCTCATCGTTTGCTAGATGTTGTTTCCCTTTTTGAGATTCTAGAGTTGACTTCACCTCGATTTGAGCTCTTGGAGTTTCTCTCCTTGAGCTGGTCGTCCATTCATATGGCCTCTTCAAAGACCCTAGCAAGTGCATCTCTCTACAAGCTTGAGTTGCCTACCAAAGCCTTGTAGAGTTCCTCACTGTGTATTCCAATGATAAACATGGTGCACACTACTCTCTTAGTGGGTCATTCGTTAGTGGAGATTCTCTTATAGAGGTTCCACATGTGAGTAACGTAGTCCTTAATATCCTCTTTATCCCCTTGCTTGACATTCATCAGCCACACTATAAGATTATTTGAGTACTTAACATAGTCCTTAATATTCTCTTTGTCCCCTTGCTTGGCATTCATCAGTCGCACTATAAGATTATTTGAGTACCTAACCTCTGAGAATCTCTTAATGAAGAGACTCTTGATGTCATTGAAATTGTTTGATGGGGCTAGCATATGGGACTTCTCACATTTCTGGGGCAAATAGAAATCTCTGTGTTTAGTCTTGTTTGATTTCTATTTGCTGGGGCTAGCATATGGGACTTCTCACATTTCTATATCCTACCGCAATCTCCTAGTCTATTGATATTGGTTGTATGTCACTATGCTTTGTGAAGCTTTATGTGATGGCTTTCTTTCCTCCTCAATGTCCACTATGATGTCTTCTAATGGTCTGCCACCATGGTGGTCTAGCCTGGTTTGTGCACTGTATTCATTCATCGTCTGCTGGATTTCGACTGGGAAATCCCCCAGGTCAAGCTCTTAGTTTTTGGGGTTTGTAGTGGGTTCTTCCATATCTGCGGTCTCTTGCTCTACCAAGTTGTCAATGAGGCTGATCAAGTTGGGCAGTTTCATGCTCCCAATGGTGTCACTCCTATATGTCTGGCTTTCCATGTTGCATCTCTCACTTGGTCCTATCAATTGGGGTACTTGATCACTCGTCTAGGTTTGAGGGTCATCTCCTATTGGTGGGTTCATTCTCTTCATTAAGTCTAAGTGTGTTCCTTATTATTTACAAACAATCCTCAATTTATGTTCACTCAATGTGTGCGTGGTACTCTTTTTCGTGCATTGCACCAAATCAGGCTTTCAAATTTTTTTCAAGTGCACTTCAAGTATATGAAACAACATGGGTGCGAACATGAGATAATGAATGCATCTTCCATGCTTCGGTCTATGTTCTCAGCTGAATAGGGCTTTAGGCTCCGTCATTTGCCACTCTCACTAGTCTCTAGGGACTGTGCTATGTTATTCAGCTCGATCAAGGTCAATTGGAGCCCGTAGGAGGTTAGTTTATGGCTCTAAAAGGGGCTAAAAGTTGACATGACTATCAACAATCGTGTCTAGCTGCTCGGTTGCAATTTCTAAGGTCAATTGCACCTATAAGGCTTTTAGAACCTTCCCCGCTTGCAAGAGGTGTTTTGCTTTGTCTCCGAGATGTGCTAAATTTGTTAGTTTTCTATTGTCAAATTTTTGGTTTGATTCTATAGTGTTCGATCCCCAAAATCGGACGTCCGATTTTCAACCGTGCGATCTTAGTGCATTCAATTCATACTTGTCCAACTGTGTTGCATCCAAATTGGACCAATCTGATTATCATTTGTTCGAGTGGCCGATGATTGAGTGTACTTCGAATCCAATTTTTGAGGTGTCTAATTGTAGGTTGTCTGATCGTCTCGATCCTAGTTGGTCTATTTCAAAATTGGATGGATAACATCCAATTAGGCAAGTCTTCGATTGTCTAAAATCGATGAACGTCCAAGTTTTTGATTTTGGGAATTGGACCCTACAGGACTTGTCCAATTCCAATGGTGCAAAAATAGCAATGTCAAAAAATCAAATTACCACAACAATTTTGATCTCACCAAGCATGAAATGAGCTCCATAATACAAGAATGGACACATAGGAAAGTCTCTATATACCTAGTATGCATAAAAGACTCATGTGGAAGTTGATTAATTTGCCCAAAGCTCAAGGTCTCTCTCTCTCTCTCTCTCTCTCTCTCTCTCTCTCTCTCTCTCTCTCTCTCTCTGGTGAAAATGAGCTTCCCCCTTGCTCCATTGGGTCTTAAACCCTTGTTTTGCTCAGCCTTAACCTCTTGGATCACTCCCCTTGTGGTATTGATACATTTGAATGCTCTTTTTCTCCATTTTTCCCTTGTTTGTGCCCTGTTTAAGCTTGTTTAGTAACAGAAACCCTAATGCATTTTGCTTCAATCTCTCGATCCTATCCTACTCTACATGCAAAAAAATCAAGACCCAATTACTGAAATGATTTATCCTACTTGCCTACTCATCAAAAACCCAAAATAATTACTTTTTTGAAGATTAAAAATCCCAACTCTCCTACCTATATCAAGCACCGGTTTGGGGATGAAACCCTACTTCAATGCTCAATTTGAGGCATGCAAGTGCTCAAGCTTGAATCCGTTGGTCCCAGCAATGGAACCAAAATGTAGTGGAAGCTCACGCTCATCTTCCAAGACCCATGGACTACTTATTGCTTCAAGCATTTCAAGCAAGAAAAAATAGCTATCTCTCACCTAGTTGACGTGCCTTCGATCCTAGGGGGTGTAGTGAGCTTACCTTGATGCCCGAATGAGTAGCCTCCTCCTCGAAGCAAACCAGTAGCTCAAGCAACCACAAGCCTCCACCTCCAAGCTCCATCCTCCATAGCCATGCGTGAGACAAGAGAAGAGAAGAGAAGAATAAGAGAGGAGATGATGAAGAGCTTCTTCTCCAAGATCCCTTACCCTCACATACTCACTCCCTTACACTCTCACACTCCCTCTCTCAAGCACAAACAAGCAAGCAAGAAGGAGAGACCACTTTTTCCACACACCAAAGAATGAGCTTCTCATTTAATTTTTGACTTTATATACAAGCCCTAAATCCCTTGGGCATTCATCTCCTTTTTTACATGACCGAGCATCTTACCAAGGTCCTCTTTCCCTACTCTCTTTTGGTTTCCTTATCTCTTCACCTATGCCCATTTAGAATTTACAATTTGCACATGAGGGAACCTAGCGCTCTTTTATAAAATGAATTACATTGCGCCCTATGATTTCCTTGCTAGGACCTTCTGTGCACCTTGCTAGAATATTCAGTGCTCTTCCATGTTTTTTTCAGCTTGCCTTCTCCTCCACTTTTCTCACCTGGGTAGAAAGAGATTCTCGACTTTTTGACTTGGCCTTCTTTGGTCTTCCTCTATTTCTTTTTGGGTTGTACAGTTTGTAACATGTGTGTAACATCAGCTTTGGATATTCATTTGTGTTGGAGGTCATCCAAGAAAACCTTCCCTCAGTTCATGACCCTCCGGCAAGGAAGCAACATGTCCTTGATATACCATCTTCTTCATGGCTCATGACCTTTGGGAGTCTAATTATGGGCCCACACAATGGACATGCATAATAACCCAATGTAACTAGACCTGTCGCAATGCCCCTATTTAGTCAACATAAACATGAAGGAGCTATGTTAGATATCACCAAAAAGAACAGAAGCCCACTTACCTGAGCACTCCCCGAATCCCAAAAGTCATGCATGGTCCATATGAGAATGGCTCGTATATTGGTGGACCGTTGACCATTGTGCTTGCTCATATCTTCCACAATGACAATCCTCCCACAAAATCTTGAGCTCATCAAAACTAATGGATGGAGGTAGATGTCCATGTTCTTGACTTTGTAGCACCTAGGAATGAGAAAGCTAAGGATCACGTGTCCTTTCTTTGTAGAAATCCATGGTGGTTGTAGTTAACAAGAACTATAGGCCACACACTATAAGAAATTGAGCAAAGACCAAATGGATTCACACCATCCATAGCAAGATTGAGCTGAAGATTCCTTAGATCTCGTGCAAATATTGGAAAGGTGGAGTCAATGTGGCTCTATGTGCATGAATCTATTGATATTCATTGGACTCCATATGTGGATCTATTTTGTGTATGTCATGTTGTCAAGCTCGGCATGCCCAACATACGAAACACGTGCCGTATACACGGTATAAGTGGAAAGTGTCTAAGAACTTTCTGAGCGATGGTTTGCCCTTGCAAGTCTTATTGATACTTGTGAGCACCACACTTTGTTCATGTATCTATAGTCCCATAGTCTCCTCAAAACATCACACAATCGTTGACACATGCATGAATGTTGTTGTAGTCCATGCCAAACTTTCGTAACACCAGCTGCACATCATCATAAGACTCAGGCATCATGTTTCCAAGTGGTAATATATGATACTTTAACTTGAAAAAAAATTAGAAGATGCCTTGAAAAAGCACAAGAAGTGTTTTTTATAATGGAGTAAAAAAAAATCAACAGAGCATAGAATGTACCTAAACAACTCAATCACACTTACATCGCCCCACCTATACTTTGCTTGCACACTTAGGACTACAAGCACCATCTTTAGGTGAGATACTCAACATCCATCATATAATGTTATGGACGCTTCCTCTCTCAGTGGATCAGATGACTCGGCATCCATGGGCATCAATGCATCAATCATTGCCTCCATCTCAGGCTCCAAGATTGGAGAAAGGTCCGAAAGGCCGACTGTCTCCTCTGGTATTGAGGATGTAGATTGAGTTGTTCCCTCTAATTCGTGTATCAACTTAGTCACTCCATCCATTACACGCCCACAAGCTCTTCTAATTTGTCACAATATGTGCATTCCCTTAGGATGAGGTGTCATCTCCCTATACAAATTTTACGAGCACATCTAATATTTTTGTATATGATATTCAATTACTTTGTAAATGTAAAGCATGATGGATACACACTTTTCTTACCATTCTCTCAAAGTCTGAGATTTTCTGATCAATGATATCCAATTGAAACTCGCAAAAGTGTTGTACATATTCTATGGATAAGTGACACTTTGGTTTGATTGCCAACTTGCATTGAGAGCAAGGACATGGGACAGATTAATTAAGATATGCCTCACGATCTTGGACATCATGACCATCATCTCCATTTGGTCTATGTTATGGCAAACAATAGGTTTTTGTTCCCCTCATTGGTGATCTTCCTTTGTTTTAATCTCTACTCCTCTTTCTCTCCCTTTCCCTTTATTTGTTTGCATTTCTCCATCTCTCTTTATTTGTTCATTTTCTCTCCATGTCTCTCTGTCTTTATCTATACCCCTTTTTATTTCTCTCACTGTCCCTCTCTCTCTCTCTCTCTCTCTCTCTCTCTCTCTCTCTCTCTCTCTTTGCCTTCCTTCCTCCTATATTTCTCTTCCCACCTTTCAAACCTCTCTCTCTTTCTCTTTTTTTATTTGCCTCCCTTCATCCTTCTTTGGTTTTCTCTCTCCCACACACACTCTCTCTCTCAATGTTTCTTTCTTTCCCCCATCTTCCCTCCCCACTCTCACTTATTCTCTATTTTCCTTTCCCTTCATTCTTTTCTCTATGTCTTTCTCTCTTTTCCTCTCCACTCACACTTGACACAGCTCATTACAATCAAAATTAAAGATAGAAAATAAAAAAATCATAAAACAAGACATTAAAAGACCCTCTCTCCCCACTCCTCTTTTTGTCTCTCTTCCCCCTCTCCCTTTATTTTTCTATCATTCCATTCTATCTAATTCTCTCATTCTTTCTGTTTTTCTCTTTCCTTCTCTCTCACTCTCTATTTTTTATTCTCTCTATCTCTCTTTTCATCCCTCTTTCTGTCCGTTTTTTCCTCCCTCTCTTTCTAGTTCTCACTCTTTTTTTCACTCTTCTTCCTCTCTTTACCTCAACCTTTTATCCACCTCTTCCTTAACTCTTCGTTTCTTTTTCTCTTCCTTGTATTTCTTTCTCTCTTTCTCTTTCTTTGTTACCTCCTTAGGAAAGTCACTATATATATATTCTCTACTCACATGCATTCAATGCCTATTTATAAATATCCTTGTCTGTGAATTTTTCTTAAATAAAACATAATCCTTTTCTATTCAATATATAAATAACACCTTTATATTACACCCTTCTATATGTAAAAAATGTATGAAAATTGTATTTTAAAAATAGTGTTTTTCCAATCCACATGATGCACACATATATTCATGATGAGTAACTTACCCGAGGTTACCTCTCTCTTTGTTTCTCTCACTCATTCTCCTCTCTCCCTCCCTTTCTCTCTCTCTTTCTCTCTTTCTCTATTTCTTTGTTATCTTTCCTCTTTTTCTCTCATTCTCTGTTCCTCTTCCTTCCTTCTTCTCCCCCTCTCTCTCTCTCTCTCTCTCTCTCTCTCTCTCTCTCTCTCTCTCTCTCTCTCTCTCTCTCTCTCTCTCTCAATGCATCTCATTACAAAGAAAAAAAGACAAAAGAAAAGAAGAAAACATAAAAACAAAACAAGAAGAGGCAATGTAGCTACCACAAAGGCCCGAGGATAGATTCTTTGCCCCCTCTTTCGAGATGTCCCTTCTTTCTCCCTTGTGCACTTCTCCCTTTTCTTCTCATATGGTGGCAGTAGTAGCGGCAGCGAGAAGCTCTCCTTCTCTCTCTTTCTCTCTTCCTCTCCCTCTCCCTCTCAAGGCGATGATCTCTCTTTCCCTCTCTCTTGAAAATGTTTGTGGCAAATGCCATGCTTGGTTCACACTTTTTTTCTCTTAGACTGGTGTCACTTTGTGTTGCAATTAGTGTCGCAAATTGCAATGTTGCTTGCAATGCAAATAGTGATGCTGCTATTTTACATCGCAAACCGTTGTCGCTATTTTCCCATTTCCTTGTAGTGCTAGTATGCAAGTTGAGAAAGAGCCTTAGATAGCCTTAAACAGGCACCTAGGGAATGGTACCACAAGTTTGATGCCTTTATGCATTCACAAGGCTATAGCCATAGTGCTATAGATTTGTGTTTATAAACCAAGACAACTCATGATGGCAACCTTATGATTTTGGTACTCTATATGGCAAGGAACACCTAATATACAAGTTAAGAAAGAGCCTCAGATGGCCTTAAGCAAGCACCTAGGGAATGATACCACAAGTTTGAAGCCTTTATGCATTTACAGGGCTATATCCATAGTGCTATGGATTTCTGTCTATACACCAAGAAGACTCGTGATGGTAGCCTTATGATTTTGGTGCCCTATATGGATGCTATGCTTATTATTGGGAGAGCTCATGATGAGCTCAATGACTTAAAAACTTAGCTCAACAAGGGCTCTGAGATGAAGGACATGGGATAAGCCTTGAATATTCATGGGATGTGCATCATGTGTGATTGCTCTAAGGGGTTCTTTTATATGTCTCATAGAAGAAGTAACATATAGAAGAAGTATATCTAAAAATTCATTGAGTAGTTTCATATGCAAGATGGTAAGTCTATCGGCCATCCTCTACATTCTCATGCGAAGGTTAGTCAGGACAATTGTCTATAGTTAGCAGATGAGTAGAGGACTAAGATGGAAAAGATCCCTTGTGTATCCATGATGGGAAATTTGATATATGCTATGATAGCTAGTCGTGTGGACATAGCATTTGTAGTGGAATTTGTGGGACATTATATGGGTACACTTAGCATATAGTATTGGGATACTATGATGAGAGTAGGATTTTAACCACCCAGTACATGCTAGAAAGGTGTAGAATAATGCATATTTTACATGGAATTGAAAGCCTGACAAAAGGGAAGACATGGATTTGACGATTTTAAGTGGCCATGGACAAAGGGAATGCAAATTTTGACCTTTGCGGTGGTTGTGGATTTTTCATAATTTTTTTTACTATTGGACCAAAGTAGGATAGCTTCTTAGCTATTCAAGACCTTAAACTAGATGCATAGGATTTTTCAGATTGTGAATCGATTCGAAACTTAAGCAAACACGCAAAACTCGTAATTTACGGAATTTAAAATAAATCATGGATTTTGGGGGTTTTGATGTGTCAAAAGTGTTCCCATGGAATGAAGTGAGGGATGAAAATAATTATCAACAAATCTAATCAAGTCACATCAGAAAATCGAGAAATATCAATATTTATTGATAAATAAATAGAAAAACTTAGGTTTTTCGTGCTTAAAAAATAGAAAAAATAATATATGTGTCTATGGATGTATAGTATGGCTAAAGCATGATATTTAGCCTCAATTTAGCCATATATTTATGTTAAAGTGAGTATTATAACTATTTATGAAAATATATCAAAATGCTTTCTAAACCTACCATCGTCATATGCACAACCTTAAATGGGAAGGAGTGGAGGGGGTAAGAAGTGTTGATTACATGATGAATCTGATTTTTTCTTATGCACTTTACATATAAGATACGTGTGGTTTGAGAATTAAAGGGTTCAATAGCGTGAGCATGCTTAGCGGCACTGACCCTGTGCAATGCAACAATTACATTTAGGATGAAAGCATGAAAAGAAATGGATTTGCATTGTCACAATGTTATTTTAAATGAATAAAAATGGTTGAGCACTATGAGTCATTCAAACTTACATCACATTCAACACATGGTATCATCCTGGATGCATGGCAATTGTCTTTATAAAGATTGACCCATGTTGAGAGTGAGGTATCCTAAGCCATAGGGCTAGATATTCATTTTCTTTGGGGAGTGTTCAATGAGGATTATCTTTTATCTCTTGGAATGATTATTTAAAAGAAATGATTATGTATCATATGTGCTTTATGTGTTCACAGTGCATCTCAGGGCCAATCCATGAGATTATTAGGATGTATTCTCCTTAAAAAAATGGTCTGATACCCCTACAAGAAAGGGGTCTTAGTAAACCTAGCCCCATGAATAGTCTATTAGGAGGAGAAGAAGTTCTAGTACTTCCCCTCTCCTAGTTGGTTAGCCCACTTTAAGTGGTAATAGTTCCCATCATTCAAGGACCTTTAGTGAATCGGGTCATCATGGTGCAACCCATTAGTCCTAATAAGAACATCGGACTTGCCAGCCTTAGGATTTCCTCTACCCATTTTTAATGGGTTAGTAGAGGAAGATGTGAAACTTCACATTAATGAGCTCCAAAAGTTAATGTTCAATTGTTGAATCCAAGATGAAGGACACTTGATGATGTTCTATAATATGACTCTGAAAGGATGAGCTGCAGTATGGTATCATAGCCTAGAGGTTGTAACCATAACTAAAATTGATATATTTTTTGTGGCTTTTTGAAGAGAGTTTTCCCTTGAAAGGGGAGGTTAGTATTGGTTGCGTGTTCTCAATGTAACACGTCAAGAACCTCACGAGAATGTTCAAGTCTATGCCAATAAATTGAAGGAAGTACTTTGTAAGTGGCAAAATTATATTCCCATTCTAGTTACTGCTTAGTTACAATACTTTTTGCATGGGTTGGACTTTAACATCCAGGTGAAATTGAGCAATGTTGCTCTTTTAGATATTGATATGGCTATTACATGAGTAAAGGAGGTAGAGTTGTGATTACAAGTGGCTTGTACCTCTAGGGAAAACTAGAATCCAAGTCTAGATAATGGAAATACTTTGGCATTGACAAATGGAGATCAAGGCATACCCATGAGTACTTCCAACGTGTAATGTGCCCACCCCTCAAATTGCGGGACACGTCTTAGCAACCCATCGAGAGAACAATCTAGAAGACGCCGCCCGGCACTCCCAAGGAATGACACGGGGTTTGCCAACTAGGGCCTCTCGAGTCTGGCTCACAATGGAACTTATCCGGCTGTTCCCACCAGGATCGACCTGAAGTCTGGATTCCTAGCAGTCAAGTCTTCCTAAAAACCTTCTAGTGTCGATCAACAACTGCTCTACTTTGTGTAGATACAACTAGACCAAAGCAGGCTCATACCACACTTGGTTCAAAGAGAATGGGAAATGGTAGGGATGCATCGCTCGACCTCTCTACCCATAGGGCATATTCCCATTCCGGTCCCCTAAAACGGTATGAATCAGGGTTCTAACCAACATTGTCTAAGGTCATCATCCGACCTTCCCTAACATTCCTCCTTAACATTTCCTTTTGAGGAACGCTCTCGGGTTCCTTTACATAATTTAGGGCACTGACACAAAGACAAGACAAAACAAGATCAATACTTCCTTAACTTATCTTAAGATTAATGTTTGTCTCCTGCCCATACAGGAGAATTAAGTGTTCCTTTCTGCCTCCGCAGAAAAATACTTCCATCTCCCGGCAACAAAACCTGAAGGTTTATCCTCCCAAGATTCCACCTCGTAACTAGTATCAAGGCCTCGAGATCCCATCTAGAGTCACGTAGAACACTTGTGTAGGGCCCGGAGGCATTGGGATTTACGGCCAGAGCCCCCACTGGCACCCAAGCGTCCTCCTACACCAAGTAATTTCCACAGAGAGACCTCTCATGGTGGGTTCGGTCCACATTTCCGGCACGAACAATTACTAAGGAAAACATCCCTTTCATTTCCAATTAAGAAAATATCATTTTCTACATCAAGCAATCACTTTGCTTATAAACCACTTGTCCTTAGTAGGATCTCCTCTTACCAAGGCAACCCGTTAATTCACTTAGAAATATCCTTTTCAAAACAACCAAGCATAAGCCTTGATCAACATTCCATTTAGAGTCAGCTTACTAGCCTAGCTTAAACTTGGAGGATATCCACTTCCAGTAATCTAAGACAAGATCCTTAAATAAAAACAACTCATAAGCACGTGTGTTTAATCACTCAACTTCTTTTGAATCTCTCTTTCCCTTGGGTTTTATCCTAGGGTTCCAAGCTGTGAATCCTCGATTCTTTGCACGTCTTTTAACATACTTGGTAATCTTTAAAACACAATATATTGCAAGACTTGTCATACATTCTTTCCATCCTCTCTTAGTGCGATGCTATGCGGAATTTTGCCATCAAACTCATCTTTCGTGCACAAGGGTCGTTTAATAAACTGACACAATCTATGATCCTTAACTCCCTTCACATTTAGTCGATGACTTTTTTTATCTTACTATGCACGTATTTGTGTGGCTTAAGTACATGAAAGCCTAAATTTTCCATGCAACTGTGCATTTGCATGCTAAGAACGGGAGCTATCATTTCATGTGTTTATTGAAATCACGGGCGCGATCCATGAATCCTAGATAACTTTTAATGAACTAGATTGGGTGGAGGCTTATTATTTTATGTGAAATATTGAAAAAAACATATCATTCCATGTGTGTAAACCTAGCCTTGATTCATGTGTGCTGCGTTGGCCGTTCCGCTCGTCCCTCCAGTATTACTGGTGGCTTGGATGCCTACGTTTCCTGTGACTTTCTTCTTGGGAGCCATTCGCCTTGTGGAGATTGGGCAGTCCGGACCTTGTCGGGTTTCGGGTTGACAGGTTCGGAAGAAGGACTGTTGGATGGGTTCTTTTTCCGAGAGAGGGGTTTGGGCATAGTTCCTCGCAGTCACCGACTCTCACTTCTTTCTTTCTCCCTTCCTCTCTTCTTCTTCTTTTCACTTAATCTCCCACACTCTCACTCTCTCTCCTTCTCTTCTTTCTCCACTTCTTCTCCACTTATTCTCCTACTTTCTCTCTCTCTCTCTCTCCCTCTCTTCATCTCCTCTTACTAACTCTTCTCCTTCTTCTTCTTCTTTTCCTGCTCCTCTTCTCTCTTCTCCTTTTCTCTTCTTCTCCTTCTCTTTTCTCCCTCTTCTCCCTTTTCTTCCCCTTTCTCTTCTTCTCCTTCTCTTTTCTCCCTCTTCTCTCTTTCCTCCCTCTTCTCTTCCCCTTCTTTTCTTCTCCTTCCCTTCTTTTCTCTCTCTTCCCTCTTCTTCCCCTTTCTCTTCTTCTCCTTCTCTTTTCTCCCTCTTCTCTCTTTCCTCCCTCTTCTCTTCCCCTTCTTTTCTTCTCCTTCCCTTCTTCTCTCTCTCTTCCCTCTTCTTCCCCTTCCTCTTCTTCTCCTTCTCTTCTCTCCCTCTTCTCTCTTTCCTCCCTCTTCTCTTCCCCTTATTTTCTTCTCCTTCCCTTCTTCTATCTCTTCTCTCCCTCTTCTCTTTCTTCTCTCTTCTCTTCCCCTTCTTCTCTTCTCACGGCCAGTTGCTTGGCGAAACCGGGGGGGGGGGGGGGGGGGGGGGGGTTCAAATGACGTTCTAAGGGGGGGGTTGTCAAGATTGTGGGAGAGAAGAAAGGAGTCTCACTTGTAGCTTTCTTGCTTGCACAATGGGGGAATACACACAGAGGTGGAGGCTGAAAAACAGTTTTCCTCTTCTTAGTTGTGTAAGCCAAAAAGAACTCTAGTACAAGGAAATAGAAGAACCCTATATATGGGTCTCAAACCAAACTCAACTAACTAAGGTGGCATACTAACTGAGCCAGGAACTAGAGTAGATAATGATACCTATCATGTAGCTATTATTCATGGGCGGTGTACTAACCGCATCTACAACTGACAAGTCGGTGATATAAATGCACAACGGTCACCCTCGCATATCACGAGTGGAGCTCGATATCTCAACACTCCCCCTCGAGCTCAATCCCAATTCTTGCACACCAAGCAGGTCTCGGAACTTGCGCAGCTTCTCTGCACCCAATGCCTTCGTGAATATGTCAACTACTTGATCCTCTGTGCTGACATAAACTAGATCAATAAGACCTAGTAAAACCCTCTCCCGCACATAGTGATAATGCACCTCAATGTGCTTTGTTCTAGCATGATAGACTGGGTTATTTGCCAAGTGTATACTACTCATGTTGTCACAATAAATGACAACTGGTCCATCTGTAGATTGATGCATATCATAAAGTAGCTTATGCAACCAAGATACCTCACATGCAGCCATTGCTGCACCCCTGTACTCAGCCTCTGTGCTCGACAAGGCAACTGTAGGCTGTTTCTTGCTGCTCCAAGTGACTGCAGCACTCCCAAAAGAGAACACATATCCACTAGTAGATCGTCTATCCGAAATGCTACCAGCCCAATCAGCATCAATGTATCCATGCAACTGTATCTGAACCCCAGTCTCATAAAATAGTCCATACTGCAATGTGGACTTCACATACCTGAGTATGCGTCTAGCCGCATCCAAATGCGGTTTCCTTGGAGCCTGCATAAACTGACTTACCAATCCAACAGCATAGCTCAAATCTGGCCTGGTAATAGTCATATAAATCAAGCTTCCTACTATGCGTCTATACATAGTAGGGTCTTCCAGAAGCTCACCTGCATCTGCGCTCAGCTTCACATTCTGCTCCAAAGGAACTGAAATAGGCTTACAGCCTGTCATCCCATATTTGGACAGCATGTCCAATCCATACTGCCTCTGCAAGAGCTGTATCCCACTTGGTGATCTAATCACCTCAATGCCCAAGAAATAACGTAGCTCTCCCAAATCCTTCATCTCAAACTTCTGCTTCAATAGCATTTTCACATGAAGGATATCTTCATCACTGTCACCTGTCATAATCAAATCATCAACATAAATGAAAAGTAGCATGATACCTTTCTCTGTTTTTCTCACATAAAGTGAGAAATCTGCTTTGGAAATCTGAAAGCCAATAGTGACAAGATACTGTCCTATCTTGTCAGACCATGCTCTAGGTGCTTGCTTCAAGCCATACAATGCTTTCTTCAACCTGCAAACAAACTCAGGATGAACAACATGCACATAACCTGGTGGCTGCTCCATATAGACCTCTTCTTGCAAATCACCATGCAAGAAGGCATTCTTTACATCCATCTGATGTAAAGACCATCCCTTTGATGTAGCCATAGCAATGACTGCTCTTATGGTTACCATCCTTGCAACCGGACTGAATGTTTCTTCATAGTCAATGCCATATGTTTGTGCATACCCCTTGACTACTAATCTTGCCTTGTATCTGTTCACAGAACCATCTGCATTGTGCTTCACCTTATAAACCCACTTACAGCTAATTGCATTCTTACCTTTAGGCAAAGGTACCAATTTCCATGTAGCATTTGCTTCCAAGGCATCCATTTCTTCATCCATGGCTTTCTCCCATTTTTCTTTTCCCATGGCTTACTCAAAAGAAGTGGGTTCTGGTTCCTGTATCACTTTGACCATATATGCATAGT
Source organism: Lygodium microphyllum (assembly GCF_053477565.2). Lineage (NCBI taxonomy): Eukaryota > Viridiplantae > Streptophyta > Polypodiopsida > Schizaeales > Lygodiaceae > Lygodium > Lygodium microphyllum. The sequence continues at coordinate 52,152,178 of NC_141138.1, read as the reverse complement.
GAATGGCTGTAAATCCATCATATTTCAGCCTATCCACAGGATACCTAGCTCTCGTAGACCTGCGCAAAATAGGTTCACTCCCAGGTGCTCTCAAAACATCCCTGGTCTTCCTTACTCCAGGTGTAACAATAGAAGGAATACCCAACTCATCATCAATGCTCTGTTCTGAGCCACTGGATTCACCATCCACATAAGAGTGACCTGCATTCACATCAAACATGGGCTGATCAACCTTCTCTTTTCCCTTTCGTGATACCTGCATACCACTATCTGCATTGCTTTGAGAAGGTTCTCCTGATCTCAATCTACCTGTCCATGGCAAAGAATGTGAACCACTGCTAGAGAACGCTCCAGGTCCACTAATATTTTGTGACTGCTGCTGTGAATTCTGTGCAGCATTACCATTTTGTGCATCTACATCATCAATCACATTTACTGGTTTATACCAGCTACTCATCTCATAAAAAACAACATCTCTGCTCACTGTAAACTTACGAGTAGAAGGGTTATAGCATCTATACCCTTTTTGCTGCAGAGAGTAACCAATAAAGATGCACTTCTCAGCTTTTGGATCCAACTTGGATCTCAACTCATCTGGCACATGTACATAGGCAATGCAACCAAAAATTTTCAAATGAGAAATATCTGGTTTCCTACCAGTATACCTCTCCTCTGGAGTCATCCCATGTATTGCTGCAGTGGGAGTCATGTTCATTATGTAGACTGCTGTAGCAACTGCTTCAGCCCACCAAATTTATCTAAGAGCTCCACCAAATTTTGGAAGCCAAGCGACAAATTCTAATGTTATTCTAGGAAATCAACAACCGATTCCCAATCAGGTGGTTAGGCCAATGGAACGATAGGTAGACAGTTACGACTATGAGTTAAGTGCCTCGAATGTCCTTAGCAAAGTTAAGGACATAATGAAGCACTACATTGACATTATCACTGAACAATATAGACAAATAGTTGTTGATGTCAATTTCCTAAAGAAACATAAGAATGCCCTGAAGAGGGTGCCTTCTCAAGATTTAGTTGTAAGTGGTGTGGCAACCAACATTTTCTTAGAAATTGTTCAAATGTTAAATGTGACGTGTGCGACAAGTTTGACCACTTAGCTAGTACTTGTCGGAGCAAGATTACCTCTCTCCAGCAAGGAAGCAAACAACTAGGTCCAGTCAACCATTGAGTACAAGGGAATAATCTCAACAAGATTAGGGACCAAAACAAATACTATAAAGACGGAAGGCTATTGTAGAGGAGCTACTTAGTGGCAATGGAGTTAGCCTTATTGAAGCTGTAAGTGCCGATGGCACTGAACCTTCTAATCTAGCATTCATTACAAGAGGTCAAAAGATTGAAAATGGTGATAAAGACAAGGTAAAACCTATTGAGGGAAATCCTAAGCAAGATGATAAGGGGATGAAGTCCTTAACCTTGACATGGAAGGTGGACCTCTAAAAGCCATTTATAGTAAAGCTAACCCCAAGAAGGATAAGAAATACCAAAGAAGAAGGCAAAAGCCAAGAAAGAGACACCAAAGCATGTTCAAAGACCAAAGGAGAGAATGGTTTGGCAGGGGAAGAGAGCTATTTCTAATTATCACGAATTTGATTTAGCAAGTTCTCTTTGTGAGGTTAATCTAGATGTAAATCTCCTACACTTGATTAAGTTGTCTCCAAGAGTGCATAAAGAGTTTAAGAAGATTCTACACACTGGGTATATCATGGACCCCTTGTGCATAGCTCGGGTAGGAGATGATTGGCTTGAGCATGCTAAAAAGCATTATCCAAGGGTAGCAACGTATGTTGATGGCATATTAGTGTAACATGATATTGTAGATATGGGATACTCCATCAATATTATGAGTCCAAAATTGATAGAGAGGTTAGGGCTAGAAATCCAAAAAGATGCCTCCATGATTCTTCGTATAGCTGACGATAGTTATCTTGTGCATCACTAAAGTCCATGTGATTGTCCCTAATGTGGAATGCATTTTGGACTTTAGGGTTATCAGGTTTGCAGGGCAGTCTGGCTATCAAGTCTTGCTAGGTAGGCCATGGATCTTACAAGAAAATTGTTAGGGTGATATACCTATTGGTGGGTTGATCTTTGGTAGAGATTCTAGACATGTAGTAGTAGATGCCTACACCTTGAATCTCCTCAAAGTGAGAGAGTACCTTTATCTTCATCAGAGTTAGATACATTAGAGGATCCATCTACTAGTGAGACATTATCAACCGATGAATCCAAAGAGGGGTCCACTACACAGAGGATATCTACTAGGTAACTTTGAATGAATCGATAGAGGCTTAGGATAGGATAAGACATGTGGACGTAATTGAGTTAGACCTTGGGACGATGAATGATTCATGACCAATTAAACTAGGGTCCATGATTGATTTGGAAGAAAGGAGGACTGAGTCCTTGATTCAGGAATGCGACAATATCTTCTCTTGGAGTTATGACCAACTGAGAGTTATCTCTCCTAGCATGTCTGTTAATACAATTCCCCTAAAGGAAGGTAGTCACCCTATGCAACAAAAAGCAAGGCATATGCCTTTCGAGCTAAGGGACAAGATATTCAAGGATTTGACAAAATTACAGAAAGCTGGCCTAATATTTCTGCTACAACACACAGAGTGGTGTTCACCAATCATTTTCAAGAATAATAATAATAATCAAATTCGTATTTGCATAGATTTCAAGGAGCTTAATAAGTAGATGGTTAAGGATTAGTATTCGTTACCATTCATTGATTTGATTTTAGATCAATTAGTGGGTAGGAAAATCTATTCATTTATGGATTGCTTTGCTGGATATAACCAAATGGATATTGTAGAGGATGATAAGCTAAAAATGATGTTTATCACTGTTTTCAATACCTTTGTGTATTATGCTATGGCCTTCGAGTTATGCAATGCGCTCCAAAAGTGGTACACAACTTTCTGTCACATCAATGGGATATTATCATATATTTATTAATTCATTGGTAGAAAAAACATTTCCATTGACAAATCTATTATCTTTAAATGTTTGTTTAATTGGAGTGAAGCTTGTCGGGTATCTTTTCAAGATGTAAAGTAGAAAACTAGCGGAAGTACCAATCCTAAAAGCACCCAAAAGAGGTGAGATCTTCGATATATTTTTCGCAGCAGCAGTGCATAGTATTAGCTACTTTTTAGCCTAAATTTGGGAAGAGAAATTGTATCATCCAATTTCCTTTTCTAGCCATAAATTGGGGATATTTGAAATAAATTATACTTATATGGAGAAATTGTGCATTGGAATGGTTTTCATACAAAGAAATTTAGGCATTATATTCTCTATGAGAAGGTATTTTTTACAAAGGCATAAGAACTTGGACTATTGATGAATAAGTTTCAGCCGCTTGACCATTTACCAAAGTGGTTCATCACTTTGCAGGAGTTTGATTATGAGATTAGGAGTAAGCCACCAAAGCTACAGGACATTGTAGAATGTCTTGTGGATTTTGAGGAGCCAAAGGAAATTTTGGCTAAAGGAAGTGGCATCCAAGGTTTATTCAAAATTGATATAGCTTCCATCCCTTCCTAGTATACAGCTATAATGCATTATCTCTCTACAAGAGAGGTTGGGGCTACTGTATCAAAGTCAGAAAAGAGAAAGATTAAGCAACAAGAACTACCCTTTTCGATTATAGTGGGTGTCTTATATCGAAAAGGTGTGGATGAGATTTATCACTAATGTGTAGTACCTGATGAGGTACCATTTATTCTTGAGGAATGTCATGATTCATCATATGGGGGCTATTTTGTTAGATGGCTTACTGCCTAGAAAGCTCTATGTGCTAGATATTGGTGGCCATCAATTTTTCAGGATACTTTCAACTATGTTAAGAATTGTGATGTCTGTCAAAGACACGATGCCAGGGAGAATCCTAAGCGGCCACTAAATCTTATTTTAGTTACGTTACCCTTTGAAAAATGGGGTATTGATTTTGTTGGACCAATACACTCTTCATCGACTATGTAGAAGTGTTATATCATTGTAGAGATGGACTACTTTTTAAAGTGGTTTGAAGCTTGAGCAATGATGAAGGATAACACTAAGGAGATGGTCATTTTTATTATGGAGCAAATTGTTTTCCATTTTGGTCCATCTAAGGAATTAGTGTATGATCGGGGGACACACTTTTTGAATAACGTTATAGTAGCCTTAATAGAAGCCTTGAAGATTAAACACAATAAAACCACCTCATATAGTCTGCAAGTAAATGGTCAAGTTGAGAGTACAAATAAATAGCTTGTAGGGATCTTATCTAAGATAGTGTCTCAAAGTAAGCGAGATTGGGATAAGAAATTGTATGTGGCAGTTTGGGCTTATAATGTGACATATAAGAGAGCTATAGGCCACACCCTATTCAAGCTAGTATACAGGGAAGAGTGTGTCTTACCATTAGAAATAGAGCTACCCACGATGCGATTTACTCTCAATCATTCATTGGGTGAGCCAGAAGCATTGTAGAAAAGTTTTATTTCTCTTGCGCATCTTGATGAAATTTGATTGTAGGCTCTATTACATCAAGAGGTAGGGAAGAGGAGAATAAAAGTGCTTCACAACATTTGGGCTAAGAAATATAAATTTGTGAAGGGTCAATTGGTGTTGTATTATGATGTCCATTAACTTCTTCCTGGTAAACTAGAACCCAAATGGGATGGGCCATATAAACTTGTTCGCATAGGAAAAAATGAATATACAGCCCTTTTAGTAGACTTGAAGAGGGTATAGTTGAAAAATAAGATAAATTTTAACAAGTTTAAGCCTTACTATGTATAAGGGCGGCTAACATTGGGCTTGGCGCATATGTAGTTCCTTTAGGATTCAACTTTAACTTCCAGTGGGTACCAAGACAATCAGATGGGAAGAATCATTCCTTATCTTGACCATCTGTATTTAGAGTAGTGTTATCACCAAGGTCAACTGATCTTGTGGAGTAAAGGTTATCACCTTATTGAGTGGCAAGGTAGATCTTTCACGTGGGATATTAAGCTCAACTGCCACCATTGTCAAAGAATTCTTACAAGTGTCCCTATCAAGTTTAGTAAGGAAGGAGGGATTGTACCTATTATACGTTCTCTCTCGACTCTACTTTGATTATCATAAGTACGAGTGAGCTAATCAGTATAGTGTGGGCTATCAATGAAGACTAGGTCCATACTTTGTATTTTGACGGAGCTTCTAAAGGGCCCGCTAAGCATGCGAGTGTTGGTGTGGTCATTAAAGATCCCCGATGTAGAGTGATTTTGAAAATGGGAGCATATCTTGGAATTTATTTTACAAATAACATGGTAGAATATAAGGCCTTAATTATGGGACTGAATGTAGCCCAACATGGTGGTATTCATTAGTTATTGGTGAAAGGTGACTTGCAGCTCTAGTGATCAATCAATTGAATGGGACCTATAGTGTGAGGGATCCTATTCAACAAATGTACCACCATGCAGCCTCAGATATGATGCATATTTTTGAGGAAGTAACTTGCCAACTCATTCCTCGACAATGGAATCACTTTGCAATTTCCCTAGCCAATTATGCTTTCGTTGAGGACATCTTTTTCATTTGTGGTCTTGGGGTACTCTTACAATTTCCTTGTAATATCAATTCAAGGCTAATTTTGGATTTCTTGCTGATATGTCCTATTTTACCTGCTACTGGTTAGTATGGATTATGAGTCAGGTGGTAGTTGATCACCTTCCTATTCTGTGATGGATGCATAGGAGCATTTACCATCATATTCATCAAAAACCCCTTACTGTTTATGCAGGGAGGTTAGCCAATAACCTAATGCACTTAGTGTAGGGTGAGACAAGCCATTAGTCTTATGATTTAGTAGAGTTATATTGGGACCAAGGGGTTTGTTTCAACAGTACACTACGTTGAATGGTTGTTTCAAGAATCATTTTGTTAGGCCAAGAGAGCCATGTGTATGTCTAGTGTGCGTGCAATTAATGGTTTTATTTTAGTGTTGTGCTACACAGATTCAGTGGAACTTGGGGGAACTTGTTGGTGCACAAAAGCCTCTTGTGGCTAAGTCTAGGTGATATTTTTCCTTTAGGAGTACTTTCTCTGTATGCTATATGTGTTTTACTTGTGGAAATTTTTTCTTTTGATTGGGGACTAGAAATCAAGGCATGAAATCCTGGGTTAGGTTAGGTTTGTCTGAGGGAGGTTTGAGCAATTGTCCACCTCCATTCAAGACATTGTTGAGTATTCTAAGAATTGTTTTAGAAGGTAATCATAATGACCTTGTTCTACTAGCCTGCTAGGCAGCTCTTTCTAAGAGCTTTTATTAATAGCGAGCCTAGTTAGAGAAGTTTGAGAAAATAAAAAGAAGAGAAAAATTTGAATAGATTTGAAATATTAAAATATAGAGGTGTGTAAAAAGGGGTTCTAACCCCTTAGATAGAAAAGGAAAGGGAAAAAAATCTTAAGAGCAATTGATCATCACCTTGCAACAAGGGCTTGGTAGGTGCGTTGTCGAAGGGTTTATGAAAGCAATGTCGCAACCACAGAGGATCTTGACTAATTTCAGGAGAGAAGATCAAACAGGTGAATAATCAAGATGAGAAAATGATCCCAAGACACTGTTTCAAGAGGAAGAAACTTGAGCAGCCTCTGAATTGTCAGACCCAGAGATAGTCATCAATTATGGCTAATAAATCAGATTTCTGGCACTCTTTAGCAGGAACAAACATAATTTCTGCTGAGGAATATGGATGATCAAAGGAAAGCTTAGAATCTGCCTTGAAATCTCATGTTTTCCCATCAATCATGAAACATAGGCATAAAAGCAGAAATAGCAATCAGTGAGCTAGAAATTTGGACAGCACGACTTCTTTCTTCAAGTTAGTTTGATGGTATGGTTCAAGGTCTAATGGTAATTAAATCAAGATAAAACTGATTGCTCTTCATGAGGCATTGACATGCCATCATCTGAATTAGAAGAAAGCTTTGCAACATTTGGATGAGGGCTTTCTGATTCAAAAGCTTTTCAGGCCATATCTATTAACACCGTATGAGAGAACATAATTCCCAAGCTCAAGTTTCAGTTATAATTACTGTTGCTATTCTCCCAAGGATGACTGTTTTTCTTCTCTTCTATGGATAATTCACACTCGGGGTTTTACCCAACTTTTGTATAGCCTTACTACAGGAGTCTAATACCATCCTTTACAAACGTAGCTGACACAATTCCACCTTACATGAATAATAAACAGGCATCTTAGCTGCACCCATTAAGAATTTTTCTGTAGTTGTAGAGGCTTGGATGTGTGTGTTTCTAAAACAATGCCTCCAAGTCGGGATGGTGGCCAATATCGAAATACAGATCTTCCTAAAATATTTTTTGCTGGCAATGGTCCCCAGGCATGTGAATCAAAGCTGTTATTACGATTATCCCCCATGACAAACACGAACCCGTCTGGCACATACACAGAATGCATATCATATTTGGGTGGCTCTGCAATGAAGTCTTCATTCTGGACAATGCCATTCACAATAAGCTTGCCATCATGAACCTCCACAACATCACCAGCTCTGGCAACCACTCGTTTGATGAAAACCTCTCCAGGGCCATATCCCCTTTCCTGCAAAATTGGAGGAGCTGTGAAAATCACTATGTCATTCACTTCTGGCCTTTTTAATGTTATTGTTCAATAGACGTTCCCAAATCACGGAGAGAGCCACCCCCAGAGAATCCCCTTCCTCTTTAGTTCCTTCTGCCACTGTCTGAGCCGTCGCCTCGTCATCGTTTCCTTTCGCCACCAACTCTCACACGTCAAGTCTTGATCAGTATCCAGAAAAGTAATGAAAGGGCGGAGCTCTGAGAGTCAGATACGGCGTGGTCGAGTTTCTGTTGGTGCGGAGGACAGGAAGGGCGTCGATCAGTCCTACAGAACATTGCTGCTTTGTCCTTCTCATACTTGATGTCCAGCATAGATCAAGCAATTGGAGAAGCTTCTAGCTTCCTCTTCTTTTGTTTATCTTCCTTTCCTGTTTTTTCCATTCACAAGCGTTGCCCAGGAGGCGCCAGAGAAGAGCAATCCGTCCCCAACAACGATCCATCCTCTGTTTTTCAGCGCAGAGTATCGTGCTCTAAATCCAGACGATAATTCTCCCCTTTTGCCTTCTGATTCTCCTTCTTTGTTTTGCTTCGTTTTGATTTTCGCACGATCGCTAGTCGGACTCTGTAAACTCCAGAAAGGTGATACTTAATTTCCAAATTTGCCCTTGATCCGACCGCATGAGGCGCAGCAGATGGCCCTTCTTGGATCTCATTAAAAGCTTCTTCTGAAGCGGGTCATGGCAACATGAATCATGTTGAAGAATCGGGGTCGGAGACGTGCAGCACGGAAGCGACATAGATGCTCTTTCAGCCTGTGCTCCCTTCTCTCTACGGCATGGATCGTCATTGTTCTTCTCAGTCTGATTTTCATTCACATTGTCGGATTTCAAGGTGTGCATTCAAGTAGTCTCTCTTGGTCCATACCATGGTTGAAAGCAGTCAAGGTTGTAACCTGTCTTTCTTTAACGCTCTTCCCTACATGATTTCGCCTGTCTGCCCTCCTCGTAGCTCCCCCTCCAATCCTTTTTTCTGCATTTCTCGTTGCTCCCCTTATTCACAGATTGCAGAACACTCCCCTCCCTCTGATGCTCTGTTCCTCCCTATTAACGTAATTCCTCTCCTTCTTTTTCTGTCACATACGCCTCTTTTTCCCCTCCCTCTTTAGCTCTTTTGAAAATCCCTCTTTAGCTTTCTTCATTAGTGTTTTCTTTTTCCCTTTTGTTTTCTTTTTATGAACCAAAAAAAGCCCACTTATTTAGCCACACTTTCCTCTCTTACACACACAGAAAAGCAGCATCTTTTCCTCTTCACATTGCATGTCCCTTCAACTCTAGGTCTCTTGCTTTGCTTCAAGCTTGGTAAAAGTACGAACACAAAGCATCTCAGAAAGTCCCCAAAGACTCACAAGAACATCTGCACTCCCATTGCAAAGTACCTCCCAGTCGAATCAATGGCAAATCAATAACAACCTGCTGTGTGAACATCAAGTGTGTGTAATGTAGAAAGAGATGGATAAACAAGATACCCACCGTTCCATTCTCAGTTGTGAGGAAGAATAGTTCACCTCTTAAGGAACTTACGCTTGTTTCTTCTGTAAAATTGAATCATGAACCAACTGAAAGAAAAATGTTCAAGCAAAGCAAAGCACAACGTCTACGTCAAAGTATGTACAAAGTAACAAATCTCATGCACAACTTTTGGGTGGTTTTCACACCTCGAATGCGCAGCAATACGACATCCACCCCCTCTAATCCTGCGCATCCTCCGGATGGGCCAACTACCCATGATCATTATCATCAAGATCCATAAATAAATCAATCTCTTCGTTATGCATTTCCGGTAGATCAACAAGATTATTAGCCATATCATCTGTCTCTTCCATTGGAGTTTCTTGTCGTTGCTCTTCTCTTGAAAATTCTTCCAATGCATAATCCTCATCATCTCTTTTCTTGAAAATCTTGATTCTTTTTCCAGCAATAGGCACTCTAAGCACTATCCCATCCAATTCAGTCAGCTCATATGTTGCATTATCAAAGACATGTCTGACTATATACGGCCCAAACCATCTTTTCACCATCTTCCGAAGTGCAGTATGCTGATTTTCAAGGCTGCTATCAAAGACCAATACCCAATCTCCCTCTTCTATTGCTCTTGGCCGTAAGCGATGCCTACTGTCAAACCTGTCCTTATTCCTTAGTCTAGCAACCTTCAACTTGTCAATAGCTAGCTGAATATCCTCAGGTCTCCTCTCCAATTGTCGAATCCGAAGAGCTAAGAGCTTCTCTCTCGTCAAATTCTCCTGCCAAGGTAGAACTGACCAAGTCAAAGCACAAGTCTCAATCGGCATAACAGGTTTCTGACCATACATCAACTTTGCAGGCATATATCCTGTGGTAACACTATGAGTCGTACGATCAGCCCACAAAGCAAATGGTAGAAGTCTTGGCCATTCTCCAATCCGTCCTCTGCATGCTTTGGCTAATGCTTTCACTATCGGCGGATGCCCTCTTTCACTCTTTCCATTTCCCTCTGGATTATATGCTGTGGTTAGAGCCAACTTGATTCCTAGCTGAGAGAAAAACTCCCTAGCTTCATCTGCATCCAATTCACCACGATCCGCAGTGATCTTACCCACACAACCATACCTGCAGAAAATTTCCTCCAATAAGAACTTACACACTGCACTAGTGGTCTTCGTTCTCAAAGATCTGCCCTCAACATGATTAGTAAGATCCTCTCTAGCCAAAACAATGTATCTCATCTGCCGTAGACCCATAGGCATGGTAACCAAATCAACTACCCACTTATAATGAATGCATAGCGGATAGGTCGGATGAAGCTCATCTTGATGACGCACTACTGAATACATCTGGCAGTCTCTGCAAGTCTCAACAAAGTGAGAAACATCTCTATACATGCCTTTCCACCAATATTTCTCCTTGATTTTCTCATAAGTAGCCCATACTCCTCTATGACCAGCCCAAGGACTCTCATGAAACTCCCTCATCACCTGTAACTGTGTCTCTCTATCGCAGACAACCCGCAAAGGTAATCCGCCTCTTTTCTTCGGATGCTTCCAAAGAAATCCGTCCTTGAGAAAATAACCATAGGCTTTCCTTCTGATCTTGAACTCTTCATCTGTCCATTCATCTCTTTTGCTTAGTGTACTAAGGTACCTGCCAATCTGTAACCAATCTCCATCATAGAGTTCTTCTGTGAAAGCCACAATATCATAGACATGACAAACATGATCAACCATAGTGGCTGAAATTTCTGCATCATCCTCTTCTGCAAGTAGAATCTCCTCATCATCATATCTGGCTCTAGACAACATATCTGCCACTGGATTATCCTTCCCTGCTATGTGTTTAAATTCCGGATTTAATGACTTAATGTATGCAATCCATCTCAACATGGCTATATCCGGAGTAGAGTAACTCGTGATCATACCAATCAATGGCAAGCAATCTGTCTCTACCACAACTGAAGCTCCAATAAAGTACTCCTTGTCACATTTGAGAGCCGTGACAATCCCCAATAACTCCCTCTTGATTTGCGGATATCTCCTCTGTCTCTCGTTTAGGACTTTCGCCCCAAACCGAATAGCATACCTATTTCCATCTGCATCATCTTGACCCACAGCCCAACCTATGCCAATTGGACTAGTGTCAACTGTCAATACAATAGGCCTATCACAATTATAATCCGCTTTCCTGAGAGTAGAAGCATTCTGCAATAACTTCTTCAATTTCCGCATGGCTTTAGTGTGGCTCTCATCCCAATAGAATTTCTGCCCCTTTCGAAGCAGTTGATACAAACAATCTGCTATGTGTGCAAAATGAGGTATCCAAATCATATAAAACACACAAGCACCAATGAATCTCCGTACCTCCGAAGTAGTAGAACAATACTCTGCAATCTTGCCTATAGCATTCACCTTATCAGGTGAGGGTTTCCTGCCATAATATCCACACATATGCCCAACAATAACAACCTCATTCACTCCAAAAACAGATTTTTGCCCTGAAAGTGTCAAGTTCACTTCTTCTAACCTGGCCAAAATCTTCTCACATGCTGAAATATGATCAGCCACAAAGTATCTGCATCCCTGCTCATTTAGGCTCTCATTCTTCTCTTCTTCTGCACACCCCTTAATGGGCACATCATCCAAGAAAGGCATAGTAAGCTGAGGTATGTAATCACGAAGGAGCTTATGCATGGCATTCATCATATGCGCAACAGAATTAGTGGCACATTGAGGCAAGGTACACATCCTGACAAGCCCAATAGGAGTTCTCATGGTGGTTATGTCCCTGCTTTCCAAAGCCAGCTGAAACTGATCATATCCTGAATACAAATCACCCAAAGAATAGATGGCACGTCCAGCAAATGCCTCTACAAACTCATCCACAACTGGACCTATACCAACATTCCTGATAGTAACTCTGTTCACTGGCTGCATGTCCTGAATAAATCGAAGAGTACCATTCTTCTTTGGAACTGTAAACCACCTGTTTGAGTATGGTGCAGATGAAGACTCAAGGATTCCCATCCTGATTTTCTCATTCAATAAATCAATCAGCTTTGGCAAGTGTGCCTTAGGCACTGGAATAGGTCGGAGATTCCATGGGATATGAGGAATAGTAAAAATGACCATAGGAGCAACAATATCAGGATTCACACATCCAATCTCATGTGGGACAAAAGCAAATCCCCTTCCATGACGCTCAAGCATCTCCTGAAAGCATTGCTTCTCTATGGGTAACAAGAAATCACCATTTCCAATTTTCAATTCAGCAAGTGTCTCTACTGAAAATTTATGACCAATATGCTCCGGATTCCTCAAAATTTGTTGTTTAGTAGCCCTCTCTATTTGCTGATCACTGTCAGGTGGAAGCGGTACAGCAACCGGCTTCACCTTCTTATCCACGGTTTTGTATTTCTGTCAACCCTGGCTTCATTATGCTCTTCTGCATTACATAAACCTTGCTGTAAATCAGCAATTCTGCACTCCAATGGCTGAATATTCTCAGCCCTCTGCTCTATGGACTGCATAGAAACAGCCCCAAACTCTGAATGCTGAAATATTTCAGCAGTAAACTCTGTTGGCTGAAAATTTTCAGCCCTCTGTCTCTCTGAAAGCTGATCATAACCAGCTGGAAACTCTGTTTGCTGAATTTCTTCAGCACTCAACACTCTTTGCTGAGTTACCTCAGCCTCTGACTCAATCTGTGACACAAAATCTGCAATTTCATGAAACATGTCCAGGGATTGCACTAATACATTACCATGACAATTCAGCATATCAGTTTTCAGCATATCTCCCATCTCTGTCATCGTATCTGCACAAATCACACTGTCATACATCCCATCTATGTGCTCATCATCCTCCAAAATTCCTGCATTTTTCAAAATTTTCTCCTTCCTGCATATATACTGCCTGGCAGCTCTAGGCAACCTAGAAGTCTTCTGATAGCTCATCGAACTGTTTGCTGTAATCCCAACATAACCGGAGGAGAAAACACTGCTGCCAGGAGGCGAGAACTCCAATCTCCTCTCCTCTGTACCACCGTCGTCTCGCGAAACGGCGGTACCTAATGAAAACCCGAATCCCTCACAGTGGGTAAGGGTGCATCTCTGAGAGTATCCCTGTTTCTAACATGGTTAACACATACAGTCATAAACTGAACTGCTCTCATACCATCTTTACTGCGAATCCGTGCATAAGCAGATCCATCATCCATGACCTTTGTTTCCATGCGCATCTCTGTAATGAATGGCTGTCCAAGAATTATAGGATAAGAGCATGAATCCTGCACAAAGAAATGAAAATCCTCCTCTACATCACCAATAGAAACCCTGACACTAGGGCAAGCAGCATATAAATCACCTGCAGTATTATTGGCGGCTCTCATACGCCACCCATGCTCTACATCCATAGGCCATCTGTTACTCTCATAAACTCCACGAACTATGAGATTAATCTCTGAACCATGATCAACCAATGCAACATAAGGCACCTGTTTTTCTCCAACCTTTACCATTGTCTCTGTAGTTGCCCTAGCCCAATGGCTCCGCGAAAAGTGACTACGCGGTATCAAAACAGGCTCATCAATTTCAGCATAATGCATAGGCTGAACCCTCTTCTCTACCTACGGAAAAACAGAAGCATTATCAACCATAACCTCATCCTCATCCTCATCCAACTCTCCAATCAAAACTCCCTGTGTATCAGTGGTAGCCAATGCATGTCTTTTCCTCTTCAGGACCTCCTGAAACTGATCCTGAAACTCTCTTTTTGAGATGCCCAAAATCTCAGAGATAGTGAAAGTCACCTCACTGCCAAGTATCTTATCATTAAAGATTTTCTTCATATCTGTAGATGTCTCAATATCGGACATAAATCTGAATCCTGGCTGCTTTCTCTCTCTAGGCTCTTGCCTCTTTTCTCTCTTTTGAGCATCCTCCATCTGTCGATCTGGCCCTGGTCTTGAAGACGGTCCTGCAGTAGGTGGAGAAACAAACTCACCCCCTCTAGTCTTCTTAGTTGCACTTGGATTTTCTTCATCCCTCTTACTTTTCTCCTCAACAAATACATCTGCACCATGAGACTTAGCCAAATAAGCATAAATAGAATACCTGTCAACAGGCGAGTCCCAACCTGTCTCTGATCTGATGCTAGAGCCTGCGCTAGTCAAAACAGTTTGCTGAATTTTCCCCTTGTTTGCAGTCTCCATAGCATAAGTCCATAGTGCGGACTGAGTCTCTGATCCCTTCTCAATTTGTACTCCATATGCAGAAGCATCACCTCTAGCTGTCACATAAGAAGTACGCGCAGCCATGTCCTCCACTAACTTCTTCATTCCTCCTTTACCAAAGTTGGTAGCAAGTGGAGCTCCTGTCTCAGTCAACCAAATCTTACCATCTTGCCCCCAATATACCAAATTCTGCCTCCTTGCATCCTGGAAAGAATCACAATCCCTGCAATGCTGATGCTCCGTACTATCACACCAAATACATCTCCGATCTCTCCTAGGTGCACTAGGAGCACTCCTAGGTGCAATAGGAGCACTAGAAGAAGTAGTAGGCACAGTTGAAGCAAACTGCTCCTTCAACTTCCCCACTAACTCCGCTTTAACTGACTCAAGTGTCAAATCTGTGATGCCTTTGATTATATCATCAAGAGAGGTAGGCACCGATGGAGTGGATGGTTTTGGAGCAGAAGGTGTAGGCATCGGTCGTGGAATAGGAGGAATAGGTGGAGTAGAAACAGTAGGCACTGGCATAGGCCAAGAAACTGGCTGAGGAGGAGAAGAAATAGCATGGATAGAAGTAGGCATAGGAGTTGATGATGGTGTAGGTGTCATGGAACCATTCTGTAGGCGAGTCTTCCATATCCTCCTCTTGGTCAAAGTCGAGACTGCATCCTGAGTATCCTGCCAATCAGTTTTAAGACCCATAGGCTTTGTGCGATCTTCAAGAAGCTCACCCAATTCTTCTTGAAGAGCAGGATCTGCAGCTTGCAAGAAAAGCTCAACTTTTTCAACATCCAATGCTCTTTGTTCAATGGCATCAAGCTGACTATACCTCTCTTCGAATTCTCGAATCAACTCCGAAGCAGCGAGACCTTTGTTTGGCATGTAGACCCACTCTCGGAATGACCGCCGAGTAGCCATACCAAAGTCCTCAAGGAAGTATTCTTCTTTTAGAGCCTTCTTAAAATCTTGCCAATGTGTATTTTGAATAAAAAGATCAGTCACTTTTGTCCTCAAAGCAGGTGTGACAAGACGAAGGAAGTACTTACTCATAAGTCCAGCAGGAACTCCAAAAAACCCCATCTTGATCTCATATGTTTTCAAATATGCTGAAACATTACGCCCGTCAAATAGCTTCTTCTCACTTTCAACTGCTTCCATAGCCTTAGTCGCGCTGTTTGCATTCTCCTGCTCCGAATAGAGTTGCCTTTGCTGAGACAACTGTTGTTGATGCAATTGTTGTTGCTGCTGCATATACATTTGTGTTTGCTGATTTTGGAGCTGCATATACATGGACATATTCTGCAGAATCTGTTTTAGATCCTCCGTTGAAGTACTTGACGCAGCAGTCATTGATGGAGCTGAAGTAGACGCAGCTGGAGTTGTAGAGGAAGTTGAAATAGAGGATGAAGTATCTCCCATCCTGAAATTTCTGCGACGCTTTCACGTCGGGTTCACCAAAGATGTCGAAGGGTTTATGAAAGCAATGTCGCAACCACAGAGGATCTTGACTAATTTCAGGAGAGAAGATCAAACAGGTGAATAATCAAGATGAGAAAATGATCCCAAGACACTGTTTCAAGAGGAAGAAACTTGAGCAGCCTCTGAATTGTCAGACCCAGAGATAGTCATCAATTATGGCTAATAAATCAGATTTCTGGCACTCTTTAGCAGGAACAAACATAATTTCTGCTGAGGAATATGGATGATCAAAGGAAAGCTTAGAATCTGCCTTGAAATCTCATGTTTTCCCATCAATCATGAAACATAGGCATAAAAGCAGAAATAGCAATCAGTGAGCTAGAAATTTGGACAGCACGACTTCTTTCTTCAAGTTAGTTTGATGGTATGGTTCAAGGTCTAATGGTAATTAAATCAAGACAAAACTGATTGCTCTCCATGAGGCATTGACATGCCATCATCTGAATTAGAAGAAAGCTTTGCAACATTTGGATGAGGGCTTTCCGATTCAAAAGCTTTTCAGGCCATATCTATTAACACCGTATGAGAGAACATAATTCCCAAGCTCAAGTTTCAGTTATAATTACTGTTGCTATTCTCCCAAGGATGACTGTTTTTCTTCTCTTCTATGGATAATTCACACTCGGGGTTTTACCCAACTTTTGTATAGCCTTACTACAGGAGTCTAATACCATCCTTTACAAACGTAGCTGTAGTAGGCACTATAGAAGCTTGAGTGCCCTTGTTGAAATCCATTATGATCCTAGAGTGAGGTGGATGCATTGGGTCTCCTAGTCAACATTACATTGAGTCTATTTTTTGAAGGCTTTTCCCAATAACGTTTCCTATTCACCCTCTCGGTGTTTGGTAGCACATTAAAAAATATCAAGAGACTCTTAGTCTTGATGGAAACCATGACTTTGCACTTTCCTAGTAATGAGTAGGGTTTTCCCCTTGTATGGGTTGACTTTTGGATTGGTAAGGACCAACTAGGCCTATCTATCCTTATAGGTAAGTATGTTATTATCAGCTCCTTCATCAATTAGTGTGTCAAGGACATGGCTTCTCTCAGTGGTGATTCAGAGACTCAAATAGTTTGGTGCTAAGGGTTCCTCATCCTCAGGATCAATCTTGTTGATGGAGATTGCCCATATATTTATAGGCAAGAATAGCATAGGGGATCCATGTAGTGGGTGCATGAGAAGAAGGTAATATTTCCTAATATGACTTTTGTTGAAGAAGCCTATGTCCTCATTGTCTAAAATTTTGAGCTCCATGTTGCTCGTCCTATTGATCTAATAGAATCAAAAGGGTTTCAAGTCCTCTAAACTTCATCTTTTGTTTGTGGCCTTTATTTGAATAAAGCAATGCCAAGTCACCTTTTCCAAAATCATGCTGTTTGACAAGCTTACCAAACCAAGCCTTTCTTCTCACTTTCTCACAAATGAGTGTATGTGTGGCAATGAGTCAATTTTTGGATAGCCATTCCAACCGTAGTAGGCCATCATTCCATGCTTCCTTGCTATCCCATCTTTCTTACACAACTATCCTCAGGCTTGAAACAAAGAACTGGACCAACAAGATTACTTCTATTCCATAGGTCACCTTGAATGGTGTTTGTCTAGTAGTCATTTTGTAGGTGGTTTGATAAGTCAACAAGGTTGCCATTAGCTTGCTATCCTAGTCACTTTGTGATGTAGAGATAGTTTTTGTTACTACACTCACCAAATTTTTTTTGTCACTTTAGCTTTACCATTGGCCTAGGGATAATATGGCAATGATTTTTTATGGATCACTAGGAAGGTGGATAGAAGATGGGTAATTACTTCATTAATGAAGTGCATGATCTGGTTTCTTACTAGTTCAATGGAGCAACCATAAACTTAGAGCTCCCAAAGAAACTTAGTTGTAGTCCTTGCACCATTTTTTCTAGTCACTCTTACTTTAGCGCATTTCCTAAGGTAGTTAGTGGCTATAATTATGTATTTGGCTTGTGAGTACTATGTCGTAGGGCTAATGGGTTTATTGAAGTCAATGCCCCATTTTTCAAATGGTTGGCATGCTACAATTGGTGCCAACTCCATCTTGTTATTTCATATAGATCTACATGTGTTGGCACTCATCACAATGTTTGATAGACTTAGTAGCATCATGGAAGAGCATAGGTCACCACAACTGAGACTGAAGGACTTTGCATGGAGTAGTGTCTCCATTGAAGTGTCCTCTTGCAATTCCCCCCCATATACCTTAGTGTGCATCATGCATCTCATGTTTGCAAATACATCTTGTTAGTAAGCCATCCTATTGTAACTAATAAATATTGACTACCAGTTAACTTGTAAGGTTAAACTTTCAAAATGAGTCACCTTACTCAAGCCTTCTTAATGGGGGTGATCTAGGATCCCTTTTTTTCAAAATCTGAACTATATTGTATGCCCACTAAGGTGTAAGGTCTACTTTATAAAGCTCCTCTTTGTTAGAGATCTTGAAAAAATATGCATTAGGTAGATCGTCCATGATGCTGTACTTAGCTACAAGTCTAGTGGGTATGTGAGACATGTGATTGGAATATAGTGTTATTTAACCTTATGTACTATGATTGAGAAGTCAAACTCCAATAGAAGTAGTAACTGGGAAGTCCTTATTATACTCACTAGCTTGGCAGAATACCATTCCCATAGCAAATTTTGAAGCATCAACACACTTATGGAAAGTGATGGATCAATCTGGGGCTCTCAAAATGGATGCTAAAGTTAAAGTCTCTTTAAGCCACTTGTATGCTTGCTAACATTCCTCTATCCACTTGAACATAATTAATAGTTTGTATAGGGGTCTACCAATTAATGCATAATTCAATAGAACCACTAATAGTATCTAGTATGACCTAGGAAACACTAAAATCCTTACAGTTGGTTAAAGAAAAAGGATCCACGAACACTTTAACTTTCAAGAAGTTGGTGGCAATCTCATTCCTTGAAACTACATACCCTAGTATGCATCCCTCGACACATAGGTCATTGACAAATACGTCTAATCATTTCCTAAGAATGTCTTTAAAGATTGCACAAATGAGGCATTTGAAGATGGCAAGGTTGTTAGTAAACTAAAATGGCATGAGCATATAGGCAAACAGTCCCCATTTTTTACTAGACAATGCCATTTTGTGCATATTATTTGGGTGGACTTACACTTGGTTATACCCTTAAAACCTATCCATGTGTTTAATCTCATAAATGAACCCAATGCTTAAGATCTTGTCAACGTCTTCTTTTACTACATGAGCATGCTTAGGATTCATGGTGTAAGGTCTTTGTTTGACTGATGTTGCATCAGGGACCATCCCATAGGGATGTTATGAGTCACTATACTCAAATCAATGCCTTTTAGCTCTTCCATCCCATAGGGATGTTATGAGTCACTATACTCATATCAATGCCTTTTAGGTCTTCCATGGACCATGAAAACACATTTGAGGATTATTTTAAGAGATGAATAAGGTTGATCTCCTCCTCCTTAGTTATTTTATTAGCTATGAATACAAGTCATGGCTTGTCCCCTTCCCTTGCTAGGTTTGTTGAGGGTTGAAATGACTTGATTTTTTGGCTGATTTTTGTTATTTTTGAGGATTGAATGGTTTTTTTTTAATATTGCTTTATTGATTTGGAAGTGTTTGAGAGTGTTTTAGATAAGGTTGATTAGGTATAATAATCTCATGATATTTTTAAGTGAGATATGATGTTTTGTTGATGTCTTAACAGTGTTTGATTGGTTTGTTTGGTTCTATTGTGAGTTTCTGTTTTGTTTTGTTTACTTTTTGTATGAGAGGATGGAATGATCATTGATGAAGTTGGAGAGTATCTGGAAGATTATTGATTTATTCTTGATGGTTTTGAATGGTTTTAGTTGAGTTAAATTCTTTCTAATGACCTTCTATATGGTATTATTGACCCTCTGTTAGCCATCTGTAGAGCCTTTGTCTCTATTATGTTTCTATTTTGTATGCCTCTATAAGTGCTATGTGGGATGAATTTGCAGCTTAGGAAAGTTTTCTAACCTTGTGAAGAAATGAATACAATTTCAAAATATCTCAAAGAAGTGGAAGAAGTAGCTGCTAAAGACTCAAGTAAAGACTAAAGTGAGTGAGATTGTTGAGCTATGAAGGGACACTCTAGTGGTTTTGGTAATGTTTCATATAAGTAGACATACACCTTGGGAGGGATATCCATGACCAAAGAGAGGTTATGGATGATTATTCTGTCAAGATTTGTGGGAGAGAAGGAAGGAGACTCACTTGTAGCTTTCTTGCTTGCACAATGGGGGAATACACACAAGGGTGGAGGCTGAAAACAGTTTTCCTCTTCTTAGTTTTGTGTAAGCCAAAAAGAAGTCTAGTACATAAAAATAGAAGAACCCTATATATGGGTCTCAAACCAAACTCAACTAACTAAGGTGGCATACTAACTGAGCCACGAACTAGAGTAGATAAGGATAGCTGTCATCTAGCTATTATTCATGGGCGGTGTACCAACCACATCTGCAACAACTGACACATCGGTGACATAAATGCACAACGGTCACCCTGGCATATCATGAGTGGAGCTCGATATCTCAACACTCCCCCTCGAGCTCAATCCCAATTCCTGCACACCAAGCAGGTCTCTGAACTTGCGCAGCTTCTCTGCACCCAATGCCTTCGTAAATATGTCAGCTACCTGATCCTCTGTGCTGACATAAACTAGATCAATAAGACCTAGTAAAACCCTCTCTCGCACATAGTGATAATGCACCTCAATGTGCTTTGTTCTAGCATGATAGATTGGCTTATTTTCCAAGTGTATACTACTCATGTTGTCACAATAAATGACAACTGGCCCATCTGTAGGCTGATGCATATCATAAAGTAGCTTATGTAACCAAGCTACCTCACATGCAGCCATTGCTGCACCCCTGTACTCGGCCTCTGTGCTCGACAAGGCAACTATAGGCTGTTTCTTCCACATATCCACTGGTAGATCGTCTATCAGAAATGCTACCAACCCAATCAGCATCAGTGTATCCATGCAACTGTATCTGAATCCCAGTCTCATAAAATAGTCCATACTGTAATGTGGACTTCACATACGTGAGTATGCGTCTAGCCGCATCCAAATGTGATTTCCTTGGAGCCTGCATAAACTAACTTACCAATCCAACAGCATAGCTCAAATCTGGCCTGGTAATAGTCATATAAATCAAGCTTCCTACTATGCGTCTGTAGATAGTAGGGTCTTCCAGAAGCTCACCTGCATCTGCGCTCAGCTTCACATTCTGCTCCAAAAGAACTGAAATAGGCTTACAGCCTGTCATCCCATATTTGGACAGCATGCCCAATCCATACTGCCTCTGCAAGAGCTGTATCCCACTTGGTGATCTAATCACCTCAATGCCCAAGAAATAACGCAGCTCTCCCAAATCCTTCATCTCAAACTTCTGCTTCAATAGCATTTTCACATGAAGGATATCTTCATCACTGTCACCTATCATAATCAAATCATCAACATAAATGACAAGTAGCATAATACCTTTCTCTGTTTTTCTCACATAAAGTGAGAAATTTGCCTTGGAAATTTGAAAGCCAATAGTGACAAGATACTGTCCTATCTTGTCAGACCATGCTCTAGGTGCTTGCTTCAAGCCATACAAAGCTTTCTTCAACCTGCAAACAAACTCAGGATGAACAGCATGCACATAACCTGGTGGCTGCTCCATATAGACCTCTTCTTGCAAATCACCATGCAAGAAGGCATTCTTTACATCCATCTGATGTAAAGACCATCCCTTTGATGCAGCCATAGCAATGACTGCTCTTATGGTTGCCATCCTTGCAACCGGACTGAATGTTTCTTCATAGTCAATGCCATATGTTTGTGCATACCCCTTGACTACTAATCTTGCCTTGTATCTGTTCACAGAACCATTTGCATTGTGCTTCACCTTATAAACCCACTTACAGCCAATTGCATTTTTACCTTTAGGCAAAGGTACCAATTCCCATGTAGCATTTGCTTCCAAGGCATCCATTTCTTCATCCATGGCTTTCTCCCATTTTTCTTTTCCCATGGCTTGCTCAAAGGAAGTGGGTTCTGGTTCCTGTATCACTTTGACCATATATGTATAGTGAATGGCTGTAAATCCATCATATTTCAGCCTATCCACAGGATACCTAGCTCTCGTAGACCTGCGCAAAGTAGGTTCACTCCCAGGTGCTCTCAAAACATCCCTGGTCTTCCTTACTCCAGGTGTAACAATAGAAGGAATACCCAACTCATCATCAATGCTCTGTTCTGAGCCACTGGATTCACCATCCACATAAGAGTGACCTGCATTCACATCAAATATGGGCTGATCAACCTTCTCTTTTCCTTTTCGTGATACCTGCATACCACTATCTGCATTGCTTTGAGAAGATTCTCCTGACCTCAATCTACCTGTCCATGGCGAAGAATGTGAACCACTGCTAGAGGATGCTCCAGGTCCACTAATATTTTGTGACTGCTACTGCGAATTCTGTGTAGCATTACCATTTTGTGCATCTACATCATCAATCACATTTACTGGTTTATACCAGCTACTCATCTCATCAAAAACAACATCTCTGCTCACTGTAAACTTACGAGTAGAAGGGTTATAACATCTATACCCTTTTTGCTGCAAAGAGTAACCAATAAAGATGCACTTCTCAGCTTTTGGATCCAACTTGGATCTCAACTCATCTGGCACATGTACATAGGCAATGCAGCCAAAAATTTTCAAATGAGAAATATCTGGTTTCCTACCAGTATACCTCTCCTCTGGAGTCATTCCATGTATTGCTGCAGTGGGAGTCCTGTTCATTATGTAGACTGCTGTAGCAACTGCTTCAGCCCAATAAAAATCTGGCAGGTCTTTTTCATTAAGCATGGCACGAGATACCTCTCCAATATGCCTGTTTTTTCTTTCTGCAATTCCATTTTGCTGTGGGGTATGACTGCATGAATATTGCTGCTTTATGCCATGCTCCTGCAAGAACCTTGCAAACTCATTTGAGAGGTACTCTCCCCCTCCATCTGACCTTAGGCATTTTATTTGCAGGCCTGTTTCTTTTTCAACCATAGCTTTAAGAGTTTTGAAATGCCCAAAAACTTCACTTTTCTTTTTCATAAAATACACCCAAACTTTTCTGCTATAGTCATCAATAAAAGTGACAAAATAATGACAGCCTCCAAGAGATGCAGCTTTAGTAGTCCACACATCAGAGTGGATTAATTCCAATGGCTTCTTACTCTCTTGAACATGTCTAGGAAATGGTTTCCTTGCCTGTTTTCCAAACTGACAGGCTTCACATACCTTATGCATTTCTGCAACCTTGAATTTAGGCAATCCTGCAACAATATTTTGGGCCTGCATTGATTTAAGTCGCTGTACATTAACATGACCAATGCGTTTATGCCAGATATCAATATCTGCAACTACACCGGTCCCATGTGCAAACATTGCTGCACTCAATTCAGACATGTCTGCATCCAACGTAAACATTCTGCCCTTCTTCTTTCCTTTTGCTATCAAGCGACCTTTATTTTTCATATCCTCAACAAAGCATCCATGAGGATTAAATCTGACCTGCAAGCCCTGCTCAACCATTTGACCAACAGAAACCAGATTCTTTGTGATATTCGGGACATGAAATACATCGGACAGGTATTTCTTTTTCCCATCCTGCATAGACAAGGAAATTTTTCCAATATGCACAATAGGATGTGCAGTATCATCACCAGTCTCCACAAATCCTGGTTTTTCCATTTTCCTTGCATCCTCCATCCATTCTGTATGACCTGTCATGTGGTTTGATGCACCTGAGTCAACATACCATACATTGTTGCTTTCTTCTGCACTTGTCACAGAATTGTTCATGTGCTGCACCATGAACAAATGCTCATTTCTATCATCACCCTGTCTACTAGAAGATGCATAATTCCCTTGTTGCAGTTTTCCATTCATGATGTCATTCTGCTTTTTATAGCAGTCTTTAGCCATATGACCCATTTTGCCACAGTAGTAGCATTCAACATTACTGTTTGCATTTTGGCCTCTTTGCCATCCACCACGACCTCTTTGGCTCCCCCTGCCTCTAGAGTTACCATGTCCTCCTCCATAGGACTGGTTTTCTTGAGTTTGCTGCATATTCTGATTTCTGCCACGGCCTCCAAATCGGCCTCCTCTACCTCTGTCTCTACCTCTTCCAGCATTTGAGTAGAAGACAGTTTCTTTTGAAGTTCCTCCTGAAGAAGATGCACCACCATTTCTCTGCTCCTCAGAAATTAGAAGAGCAATCAACTCCTCAAAATCAGGAAATCTTTCACGAACTGAAATGGATGTCCGAAACTGTGCATAATCCTTTCCTAGACCATTCAAGGTCACAGAAACTAAATCATCATCTTCCACTGGCGACCCAATGGAAGCAAGTGCATCTGCAATCTTCTTCACCTTCATGTGGTAGTCATTGATGCTCATATTTTCTCTTTGCACATTATGCAACTCTTGCTTGAGCTGCATTTTCCTGGCTTGAGTATTTGTGCTGTACATTTTTGACAAAGTATCCCATGCCTCCTTTGGCGTACTTGCATCCTGAATATGCACAATCATAGAGTCTGAAATACTGATAGATAGCCAGTACATAACTTTCCTGGCTCTCTCATGCCATGCTTTGAATGCCTGCATTTGCTATTGATTGGGAACATCAGGAAGAACTCGTTCTTCTTCATTTCCTGCAACAAATTCCCAATATCCTTTTTCCATAAGAAAATTCGTCATTCTAAACTTCTATGCTTGGAAGTTGTTATTGTCAAGCTTTTCAGTTACAATCTGTGAAAGAGAATCAGACGCCATTACAGAATCCTGCAAAAAATTCTGTCACTGCAGAGAACACAGCTTCAGCCTCACAAGGGCAAATCTGCAAAATTGACAAAAGTGGTATTTAACCACACAGTCACTTCCTAGTGACGATTTTGCATATAAGGAACCAAGGATGATTCTGTAACTCCCAATGTCTCTGCACACGAGCATACGATGCAATATCTGTGGTAACTTTTCACCGACCTGTAGAATAGTGGTCGCACAGCATAAAACAGGGCTTTTTCCTGAGTGCGTGCAGAAAACTTCCGCCTCCAAAACAGGCCCCGAAATGGCCTCAAATGCCCTCTTGCTTCACCGCGAAGGGCGTCTCAACTTGAGACAGTGCACTCTTGCAATTTCCGGCTGTGCTACCTGTAGAGATCTGCTCCCAAAACAGAAAATGAAAGAAACACTGCTCCTCTTACCAGAACACCGCGAGCTTGGCTTGCTTTCTTGAGCTCCTTACCACGAACAAGGCTCTGATACCATGTCAAGATTTGTGGGAGAGAAGGAAGGAGACTCACTTGTAGCTTTCTTGCTTGCACAATGGGGGAATACACACAAGGGTGGAGGCTGAAAACAGTTTTCCTCTTCTTAGTTTTGTGTAAGCCAAAAAGAAGTCTAGTACATAAAAATAGAAGAACCCTATATATGGGTCTCAAACCAAACTCAACTAACTAAGGTGGCATACTAACTGAGCCACGAACTAGAGTAGATAAGGATAGCTGTCATCTAGCTATTATTCATGGGCGGTGTACCAACCACATCTGCAACTGACACATCGGTGACATAAATGCACAACGGTCACCCTGGCATATCACGAGTGGAGCTCGATATCTCAACATATTCTTGATGATTCCAATGTACCATTGAGAGACAAATGAGAGAGAGATAGATAGAGAGAGAGAGAGAGAGAGGGGGGAGGGAGGGAGGGAGAGAGAGAGAGAGAGTGTGTGTGTGTGTGTGTGAAAGATAGCCAATTTTTAATGCAAAACAATGTATCTATGAGTGAGAGATTATGAGAGAGACTATGAAGACTATGAAACTATTGAAGATGAATACTATGTGATGATTTCCATTCAAAGTGGAGCATTCCTTTTTGTTTTCTTGTTCTTTTGATGAAGAATATGGAGAACGTGTTGAAGTGTTGTTGTGATAAATGTTAAGATTCAGAGACAGAGACAAGGGTTGAAGTCAACTAAGTAGAGTAGTGTGCTCTCACTCTTTCATTATCATTCCACACAGTACTTAGTGAATGTACAACCTAAGGTCACAAAGGACCATTCACACCAAAGCAATTAAGTCGTAAGCATCGACTTATTTAATGTCCGCATAGTGTGGTATAGTTGGACAACTTAAGTGTCGGGTATGGTCATACCAAAGATAGTAGATCGAGCTTGAATTCTTAACACTCCCCCTCAAGCTCAAGACAACATCTGCACACCAAGCAGCTGTCAAAAAACACTGAATTTATCTTTACCCAAGGACTTGGTAAAGATATTTGCAACCTGCTCATGATATACTAGATTCATAGCCAAGAGTACACTACTCAGATTATCGCATAGTAACTTCACTGGAGCATCTACCTGTATGTCCAAATCAGCCATAAGCTTGAGCAACCATGAAATCTCGCATGCTGCCAGTGTAGCGCCCCTATACTCTACCTCAGTACTTGACAAAGCAACCGTAGGCTACTTCTTGCTGCTCCAACTAATCACGCCGCTATCAAATCCAAAAGCATATCCACTCGTAGATCTACCATCATATGAGCATCCTGCCTGATCCACATCTGTGTATCCAACCAGTTTCAAGGGCTTATCTCTAACATAAAACAACCCATACTCTATAGTGGACTAAACATATCTCATAATGCATATAAGTGTGTCCAAGTGTGGCTTTCTAGGCTTCTATATAAACTGGCTTATGAGCCCTACAGCATAGCTCAAGTCAAGCCTAGTGATGGTCAAGTAAATCACACTGCCAACCATTTGCCTGTACATAGTCACATCCTCTACTTCAGCTCCAGTGCTAATGTCTAGCTTGACATTCTGATCAAGAAGTGTATCCAATGGTTTGCATTCAGCCATGCCATACTTCTTCAGCATTTCCATGGCATAGTGCTTCTGCATCAACCATAAACCATTTTCAGCTGGAACTACCTCAATGCCCAAGAAATACTTCAGTTCTCCTAGGTCCTTCATGTCAAATTCAGATTTCAGCATCTTCATTACATGCTGTATGTCCAAGTCATCATCACCAGTGTTTATCAAATCATCAATATATATGACCATAACTACCAAGCCACTATCAGTCTTCTTTGTAAATAGGCTGTGATCAGCCCTACCAACAACAAATCCCAATCTCTGCAAGTAGTTACTGATCCTAGCATGCCAAGCTCTCGGAGCCTGCTTCAGCCCGTACAATGTCTTTTTTAGCCTGCATACATAATGCTGAAAATCAGGGTGAACATACCCTTTCGACTAAACCATATAGACATCCTCTACTAAGTCACCATTAAGAAAGGCATTCTTCACATCCATCTGCTGCAACTTCCAGCCTCTAGCAGCAGCCAAAGCAATCACGGTGCATATGGTTGCCATCTTGGCAACATGATTGAATGTTTCCTCATAATCAAGTCCATATTGTTGGGCATACCCCTTAGCAACCAGCCTGGCTTTGTACCTTTCCACACTGCCATCCGACTTGCATTTGATTTTGTAGACCCATTTGCAGCCAATGGTCTTTTTCCCTTCAGGTAGTGGCACAAGATCCCATGTCTTATTTTCAGCCAAGGCATTCATTTCTTCATCCATAGTTGCACACCAGTTCTCATCTTTCACTGCTTCAGCATATGTACCTGGTTCTTTGATCTCCATCACTTTTGTCATGTAAGCATAATGCTTTGCAGAGTAGCCATTGTACGTCAACCTGTCAACAGGATATCTGACCCTCTGTGAGCATCTAGGCTATGGTGCACTGCTTGATTCCTCTCTCTCATGAGGCGGAATGTACCTGCTCTGCCTTGTGCAAGGCGTATAGATAGTCGGAATACCAAGTTCACTGTCTAAAGTGTCAACGCTCATATCCAGAAGTCATTCTACCAGGTGTCATCATACTAGATGCATCCTCACTAGCTTTCTCTTTTCCTTTGCTGTCCAAGACATCATATCTCCCCCTCATTGACATACTGGTGTCAATGGACGGTGAGCTCCTCAATCTCCCTGTCCATGGGGATATTGTCTGACCACTAGGACCTATCATAGCAGTGTTCTGCTGTGAATCAACTGTAGATACATGAGTAGAAGGCATATCTGATGGCACTGTAGTCGGTGATACATACCAAGAACCCATCTCATAAAAAATAACATCCCTGCTCAGCAAAGTCTCCCTGGTAGAGGGATCATAGCATTTGTATGCCTTCTTCTCCTGCAAATATCCCTGCTCATAAAAAATAACATCCCTGCTCACCAAAGTCTCCCTGGTAGAGGGATCATAGCATTTGTATGCCTTCTTCTCCTACGAATATCCAATGAAAACACATTTATGCGCTTTAGGATCCAGCTTCTTTCTTTTCTCATCTAGAATGTGCACATAAGCAAGATAGCCAAAGACTTTCATGTGACTTACATCCGGCTTATAGCCATACAGCCTCTCAAATGGTGTCATCTCATGAATACCTGCAGTGGGAGTCCGATTCAAGATATACATGGCTGTCGTGACAGCCTCAGCCCAATAATAGCGCGGCATCTTCTTCTCATTCATCATGGCACGAGCAACTTCCATCAAGACCCTGTTCTTTCTTTCAGCTACCCCATTCTGCTGAGGAGTGTAGCTGCAGGTAAGCTGCCTACGTATGCCATTTTCAGCCAGAAAGTTGTCAAACTCATTTGACACATACTCCCCACCGCTATCTGATCTCAATCAAGAGATATAGCAGTCAAATTCCTTTTCAACCTGCTTTTTAAACTGCTGAAAAATAGCAAACACCTCATCCTTTGTCTTCAGAATGTAAACCCAAGTATAGCGACTGTAATCATCAATGAATGTCACATAATACTTTGAGCCTCCCATGGATGCATTATGGGTTGGCCCCAAACATCAGAGTGCACTAAGTGCAATGGACATGTACTCTGACTTACATGCCTAACAAATGGCAACCTTGACTGCTTACCAAACTAGCAAGCATCACATACATGACCAATATCTGAATATTGGAACTTGGGTAAACTTGTAACAAGCTATTTTTTCTGCATAATTTTCAGCCTTTGTAAATTCACATGCCCCACTCTCTTGTGCCATTTCCAAATCTCTGACCATTCCTGTGACCACAAGCTATCAACTTGCATCCATTGCCAAACTCTTCAATAAAGCAGCCATGCTTATTGAATCTAACCTGCAAGTTTTGCTCCGTCATCTGACCGACAAACAGTAAGTTCTTCGTAATCGAAGGAACATGCAATACATCATGCAAATTTTTCTTTCTACCATCATGAACCACAAGAGGCACTTTGCCTTTATGCTCAATGCTATGCTACGTGTCATCACTTGTATAGATATAGCCATGTTTTTCAGCCACCATATCAGTAAACCAATCACCGTGAGGGGTCATGTGGTTCGATGCCCCTGAATCAATGTACCAAACTGCATCATTAGTGCATTTTTCAGTAGCCCTGTCTTTTACATACTGCATGGCAAATAGTCTATCACCTGAGAAATCATCTCCCTGACTAGACATAGCAAAATGTCCATGTTGTTTGCCCTTCTGATTGCCCTGCTTCTTCCAGCAGTCCTTGGCAATATGCCCATACTTCCTGCAGTAGTGACAATCCTTATCCCTATTGGGATTATCAAATGGGCGATCTTGCTGCCAAGAGCCTCTGCCTCTAGGGCTAGATCTCCCCCTGCCTCTAAAGTTTCCACCACCTCTTGCATTCGATACCTGCCAGTTGTTATTGCCATAGGATGCATTCTACTCGCCTCCTCTACCAGATCCATAGCCTCTACCTCGGCTACCACGACCATGCTGATTCGAATAAAAAATTGCATCCTTATTTTTAGAACTGCTTGACCCTATAGCCAAGCCAAGTTTAACCTCCTCATGTATAAGCAATGCAACCAACTCATTAAAATCAGGCATTTCAGCCCTCACAGACACAGAAGTGTCAAAAGACTTATATCAGGCCCCAAGCCATTCAAAGTCACAGCAACCATGTCTTCATCTTCAACTTGTGAACCAAAAGATGCCAGCTGATCCGCAATGGTCTTAACCTCTGTGACATAATCCTGTATAGATATGCTCTTTCTCTCCATGTTGTTGAACTTCTGCTTCAACTGTATCTTCCTGGCACTTGTGGTTGTGCCACAGTACTTGACCAAAATGTCCCATGCATTCTTAGGAGAGCTGCAGTTCATTATCTGCATTACCATGGCATCTGAGATACATAAAGAGAGCTAGTGCAAGACTCTACGAGCTCTTTCTGTCCAAGCTCGGTGTAATCATCTCTGATCAGTTGTAGGTCAATCTGGGAGCTTAGGTTCAGCTTCCGCTCAGGTCACCAACTCCCAGTAGCCTTTTCCTATTAAGAAGTTCTCCATACGGAACTTCCATATGGCATAATTGTTACTGTCAAGCTTTTCCCCCACAATCTGGGTTATGTTGTCGGTTCTATCTGCATTTGCCATGATGTCAACACTGCCTGACTTCTTGCAAGCCAACTTCTATTTACTGACCAAAGTTCTTGTTGAACGTGTAGTCAATGAACTATGCACCTCTATTCAAACTACTAACAGTGATCAGATCTGCAATTTGCATGTTCATATATCCAATCATATATCATCCCATAACGTATCTGATTTATGACAGTTCTGTCCAAGGTACACGAGAGTAAAAAACTCTGCAACAACAGTGAATTTTCAGCTTATTAGCATGTCAAGCTATCCATACATCAGTTCATACATCTATGAACACTCACAATACATGTGGATGCCATTGACTACATTCACTGCATATACATATGCCTTAACATCCATTGACAGACTTCAGTCTGCAAATATCACCATGAAATTCTCTGTCATCATGCATGTCGGGTTCCAAATAGCAGTGATAACATCAGTTCACTGATTGTAAGAGTTAATGTTAGTATATTTCTGCAAATGTAGTAAAATTTCAGTTCAAAATAGTGCCAAACATGTCTAAGCATTTGTCATTCCATCTGGGTTAAGTGACATTGAATATAGGTGACTTTAGATGGCACTATAAGTACATACATATGTCTCAACTACAGTAGACAGACTTCAATCTGTAATTTCTAGCATGAACTTTACTGTCAAAACAAGGGTATTTCCTGGTCCAAATAGTCTCTAATCACTCAAGACATGTATATCAACATTTGGAAGTCAATACACGACCATAGACCATCATTGCTAGTACACACATTAGTGATAGTGATCAAGCAAACTGCATACAGGTTGCAGCCAGTCAATGATAGTTTTCATTTAGCTTCAGATCAGTCCAGATTTGAGCATTCAATGCTCTCGGTACTTCAAAAGTACATTGCATTTAGGAAGACCCACCTAGCATTTACAGTGCCCAAGTAAACATCTGTATGCTTCCAAATTTGAAGTGCAGAATGCAGTCCATGTCTGTATGCAGGCTGAAAATGGGGCTGCTAATGCTACCCATAATACTGAACTTATTGTATAGACTCAATATCCTTCAACTAGCATGACCTTTGTGTGTTATCTTGAGGAGCTATGGTGCTACCAATTTATCCCCAGATTTCAGGCGAATTTTCCTGGGAGTCACGTGGTCTGCACACTGAGTATGATCACGTTTTTTACTGCTGAATCTGGTATGAAAGATGCCAAGTACTAGTCAATGCTCACTGTACATTAAAAACCAAGTTAAATGCCACCATTGATGCTAAGTATATGGATGAATGCTTCTTCACTTTGACCACCAGAACAGGCGCTGATTTTCAGAGATGTTCACGCTGTTTGTTGCTTCCAATGCTGGTTATAATGGACTCCATAACATGATCCAAATCAAGTTCTTCAACCCTTCCTTCAAACCTTGATGACCTCCTATCAATTGTATGCATACAGACATTGATACATATCTTCCATTTAGCTATGGCTTCATCTGCAGGTCTGCAGCTCCTTCATTTCTAACTTCATTGCCTTTGCACTGCAAGTGGTCATGCCCATTCTCCCACAGCCTCATGGATGAGGCTCTGATAGCATGTTAAGATTCAGAGACAAAGACAAGGGTTGAAGTCAACTAAGTAGAGCAGTGTGCTCTCACTCTTTCATTATCATTCCACACACTACTTAGTGAATGTACAACCTAAGGTCACAACGGACCATTCACACCAAAGCAGTTAAGTCCTAAGCACCGACTTATTTAATGTTCGTCCATTACCTTTCACATGCACATTGATGCATTAAATTTTTCCATGGGGCCAATGCTGTGGAAACCAAATGAACATAACCTTAACTATTTAGTGAACTTTGCTAGCAGATAGCTCATTCTATTGACACCCTTCACCTTCTTTGTAGATCATCAAGCATTATTTTATCTTGTAAATAAACCCTATGCAACATGATGCATTGCTCAATGGTTACGTTTGCTTTTGGAATTTGACTTCTCTGTGGTCTTAGGCAAATGAAAACAACATTATATGGTAGATCATATGCCTTGCATACCCACATGAGAAGTTCTTATACAAGGAATCAATGATGACCTACTGGATGCAGATCTTTCTAAAATGTCTAGCAAATAAGGAATTTTTAGAGTAGACCTCACACCATATTGAATAGATGACATAGTCCATATACTCGAGAATGGACTACCAAAATGACCCATAGAGAAAGCTAGATTAAAAATACTAGTCTAGAAGATCCAACCCTATCTATTGATTGCAAGTTAATTGTATAGGGAAAGATAAGATTGGAATTTAAGGAGATGTGTCTGTGAACACAAAATGTATGATGTGCTCAAGAAAGCACATGGCATAATAGCTAGAGGGCACTTCAGTGGAGACACTATAGTACACAAGGTGCTCTAGTCCAAATTGTGGTGGCCAATGCTATTCCGTGATGCATTCAAGTTTGTGAAGCATTGTGATGAGTGCCAATGGACTAAAGCCCCTCTCGTAAGAAAAAAATGGAGTTGAACAAGTGATCACATGCCAACGATTCAAGAAGTGGGGAATCAACTTCATTGGTCCAATCAGCCATGCAACACAATATTCCCAAGCCAAGTACATAATTGTTGCCACAAAATATTTCATCAAGTGGACGAAAGCTCAAGCAACTCGCAAGAATGATGCAAGGACCATGGACAAGTTCCATTGGGAGCAAGTAAAATTCCCCTCCATATTATCCTCAAGGTAATGGTCAAGATGAATCCACTAACAAAATCTTGGTGGATGTTCTAACAAAAGTGGTCTTTGCCTCGCATAGTAATTGGGACAACTATTGAGAATCAAGCTTGTGATTAGTATCACTAACATGACTGACCTTATCTAGAAAACTGTCATCTTAGCTGCCTCTCTACATGTGTGTTGTAATAACTGAGATGGTTAGACTCAACTATAGTTAGTGATATGGTCAATTAGTGACCTAGTGTGTTTATCAGTTATGTGTGATTAGACTTTAGTAAGCATTATGGAAGAATGAGAGGAAGAGAACAATTAGAGTTCACTGCTCTCTCTGTTACAACTCCATGTCTTTGTCTCTCTCTCTCCCTTTGAATCTTGAACATGGTATCAAAGCCTGAATGCCTAAAGCCTGAAGGCTTGGCAGTGGCCATTTGACATCAAGACATCATATCTCAAGAAAACGTCATTAAAGGAGACTATTCCTGCAACCCATTTTTTTGCAAAAGCTATATCTTGCTATAGAAATGAATTTTGTAGAAATGGCCCACCATTCTTGACCATTTCAAATGGTCTAAAGCTTTGTAGAAGAAAGTTTTTTCAAATTCCTCACAGATTTTGAGATATTTAGCACAGACCTGTGGAGACTGGCTGTTTACTGCAGTAAATAGTAGGTGGTTCCAGGGAACTGGTGGCTTTCATCCTAACAATGTATATGCACTTTTTATCATGCATTTGAACATGATATTGGAGTGTTAAATGCTCAATTTTGGAGCTTATTTGCAGGCTGAAAACAATGAACTAGTTGTTGTCCTAAATTTGGAAACAATATACCTACATGGTTGAAGTATCTGTGATGCTTATTTGCTACTGCTTGGACCATACCACTTGAGTGATAGATGATTTTTGGGATACTATGAGTGCTGAAAGTCCAAAGTTTGGATTGATTTATTGCTAATTATACTGGGGTATTGATTGGTAATTATCTGCAGGAAGGATACCTATCATCTTCACTTGACATACATGCAATATATTCAGACCGGTTGGACATGTATCAACTCTTGCATAGAGTGGCAAAACTGAATGAGATATTTTGGGATTGTTTTGAGGTTTGAATACTCTTGTTTTAACAAAGCAAATACTGTTGGTTAGAGCATTGGACTGGCTGTATTTGGTACTGCTACTTGCATACAGTACAAACATTGATGCTTGTTTGGTCACATATTGAATCCCCAATGTACTGGGACATGTCTATGGTGATTTGAGGATATTTTTGAGTTGAGAATACCCTGATTATTGTAGATTTTATGATGCTGGTCATCATAAGCTGTTTGCTTGTCATCAACTGTGGAAAATTTTAGTGAATGTCAACATCAGTTCTATGCATCTATTGATGCTTGTATGGACATAGTTTGTTTCTGGGATATTTTTCCACTACCATAGAATGTTTTGAATTGATTTGAGCTGGGTTTATGCTCAGTTGATTTTTTTTTCATTGCTAGAATACAGTTTACAGTAAGTAGGTTGTCAGGATGACTGTTCCTGAACTGCAAGAAAATTGTTCCTGAACTATAGGAAAACTATTCCCGAATTGCAGGAAAACTAGTCCTAAATTGCAGGAAGTCTGTTCTTGACCTGAACTACTGCAGGAAAACTGTTCATGAATTGCAAGAATACTATTTTTGAACTGTAGGAAAACTGTTTATGAGTTGCAAGGAGTTAAGCACTTATAGATTACATATAGCATTGAATAACTTAGTTGCAAATATGGCAAATGCTCAAGGCAGTGACAATATCACTCAAATTGTGGGAGAGAAGCTTGATAACAAAAACTTTGCTCTATGGAAGTTCAGGATGCAAATTTTTTTGATTGGAAGAGGCTATTGGGATTTATGTAAGGGAGCTGAAGCTGAAGTCGAATTGCCTAAACTGAATCCTACACAAGAATAGTAGAGAGCTCATCGACAGTGGTCAGAAAGAGCTAGTAAAGTACTGCATTGGTTTTCTTTATGCATTTCTAATGTGATGGCTATGCAGATTACCAATTGAAATTCCCAAAAGAATGCTTGGGATGCACTCATGAAGAATTATGGTAATGTCACACATGCAAGAAAGATATAAATGAAGCAGCAGTTCAACAACATGTCTAGGAATGTTAGGAGCATTCAAGCATACACAATTGAAATAAAGACCATAGCTAACCAGTTGGCTACTATTGGATCTCGTGTTTGAGGGTGATATGATTGTAGTGATATTGAATGGGTTAGGCAAGGAGTATAAGACATTTGATACGTCTATTTCTGTGAGAATAGAACCCCTTGATTGGGATGAGCTACTTGCATTGCTGCTACATGAAGAAGTAAAGCTTGGCTTAAATACAAGTTCAAGCACATCTCATGGTAGAGACATTGTCTTTTACTCTAGTTAGTGAGCTAGAGGTTATAGAGCTCGTGGAGCTTTTTAGGGTCGAGGAGACACTCAAAACACATATGGACAACATTAGCAAAATGCTTGGCATACCTCAAATATGCAAGGACAACAAGGATCTAGAGCCTTTAGAGATAGGGGAGATAAACTAAAGCAGAGGTGGTTCCTGACAGTCACATGAGCAGTCTAACAAGGATACAGGCTATCATTATTGTGGAAGATATGGGCATATTGTGAAGAATTGCCATGAAAAGCAAGCTGATATGAAGGAAAAAGGTAGACAACATGGACATTATGCATCTTCCAGTGGTACTCAGGATGACCAAGGTGATAGATTGTTTGCT
The DNA here is from genome assembly GCF_053477565.2 of Lygodium microphyllum. Taxonomy (NCBI): domain Eukaryota; kingdom Viridiplantae; phylum Streptophyta; class Polypodiopsida; order Schizaeales; family Lygodiaceae; genus Lygodium; species Lygodium microphyllum. Next base: position 52,116,297 of record NC_141138.1, on the reverse strand, counting down.
ATGTAGCAATATGTATCTAAGAATACACCTAAGCAAGGCAAAGATGAGAAGTGGTACATAGACTCAGGAGCATCCAATCATATGACTCCTCATGGTGAATGGTTTGATGAGTTAGTAGGAGGATCTCATGTATTTATATGTATTGGTGATGATACACAGCATGATATTCAGCATACAAGTGTGGTTCTGTTGCTCATGCCTGATAGCAAAAAGAAGAGCCTACATGATGTACTACATGTACCTTCTATTACCGAGAATTTACTGTCAGTTGGATAGATGACAGAATAAAATCTACAAGTCAGATTCAATAGGGATGGTTGTTTTATTGAAGAATATGGCGATGCTTGTAAGTTGATTGCCAAAGGTAAGAGAGATGGCAGAATGTTTACTTTGGATGCATCTATCCCGGAATTGAAGGCAACCATGTATGCTCATGATAATAGAGTAGTTTGGGATGTAGAAATCTGGCACAAATGCATCGATCATGTCAATGTACAGAAACTAAAAAATATGCATAAGAAAGAGGTTGTACTTGGCTTGTCGAAGTTCAAGTACACTAATCTTGGACATGTATGCTTTGCTAACAAGCGAGATTCCCGTTCATGAGACATGCTAGGTATTATGTATCCTTCATTGATGATGCAACAGATACATATGGTTATATATTCTGAAGCATTAAGGATGAGTTGCTCGATGTCTTTAAGGACTTTAAGAAGCATACTAAAAATGAACTTGGATATTATATCTCATGTTTGAGATCTGATGGAGATGGAGAATATGTATCCATAGAGATTGACAGGTACCTTGCTAAATATGGCATAAAAAGGCAGCTCACATGCAGTTACACCCCTCAGTAGAATGGTGTGGCAAAGAGAAAAAATCGGGTGCTTATGGAAGCTACCAGGGCAATGCTTAATGAAAAGAATTTGCCAAATGCTTATTGGGCTAAAGCAGTGGTTACTAAAGTTTATGTGTTGAATCGAACACCTACAATTGGAATTCATGATTTGACTCCGTATGAGAAACTCTATGGACACAAGCCCGACATTAGTCACCTAAAAGTATTTGGTTGCATTGCCTATGTACATGTGCCTGATGAAAAGAGGAAGAAGTTAGACCCAAAGACAGTCAAACGTATTTTCCTTAGCTATGCATAGGAGAGAAAGGCTTACAAATATTGTGTTGAAGAAGGTTCTAAAATCTTCATTCCGATCTTTTCATTCGGAAGTTCCAGTAATTTGGGCAAATGCACCCTTGGAACTGGTATAGGTTTGAGGTTCCAAGGCACATGTGGGACCATAAAAATGACCATAGGAGCCACTATATTTGGATCCACATAGCCTATTTCACTTGGCTGAAATGCAAAAGCTTTTCCATGTTTCATTAGCATTTGCATAAAAGAGTGTTTTTTAGCCGATAAAAGGAAAGAATTATCACCTATTTGAGTTCTTTTATACTTCCAGATGTAAACTTGTGTCCAATGTTGGAAGGATCAAGAGTACTTGGCTGATTTGTTGCCCTATCAGCCAGCCCTTCACTTTCAAGGAGCAATGGAACTACCACAGGCTTGACTTTCTTGTCCACCGTCTTGTATTTTGTCTCCACTTACGCTTCAACCTTGTTGAGTAACCCATTATCTTTCTATTCAACAAATTCTTGAATTGTTTGATGAAAATCCAATGTACATACTTCTATGGACTGATTTTCAACTTGATTTTTTGCATGACCAACTACATATATTTTAGCCAATCTTTCAATAGTAATCATCCTTTAAAAAATGCATGAAATATCTTCATTTTCAATCATCATGTCGTAAGTTTTCATCTCCCTTTTAACATGACATAAATATTTTCTTTTAGCTTTAGTCTGGCTAAAAGAGATTTATAACAGCCCATACTATTGACTGTACATACATGCAGATTTGCTAGGGACATAGCTTCTGTAGCATGAGGAGACACAACCTTTTTACATGAAGCACTGCCATAGCCTCCTTTTACAGCAGTGCAGCAAGAAAACCCTTCAATTCCTAGGCATTAGGAGGAACAAAATAATCTCGCAATAGATCTTTGTTTCGATGATGATTAACACACTTGGAGAGCTTGTTCATTATTCTTGGTTCAAATTTGAGCATAGGAAGAACCATCATCAAGTGAATTTTTTTCCAAGTGGGCTTCAAAAATGTAGGGTTTTCCAAGAATGATAGGGTAACTACAAGAGTCTTGAACAAAGAAATGAAAATTGTCTTTTATGTCTCCAATAGTTACTTGCACATTAGGACATGCAGCATATAACTCTCTAGAAGAATTATTTGCAGCTCTCACTCGCCAGCCTAGATCAATGTCTATGGGCCATCTACCACTTTCATAAAGACTCCCACGGGGGATTCACTAGTAGTAATAAGGAGATGTCACCTGCGTGCAAGAAATATATGAAAATATTCCTTATCTACCCCCTATTTATGGGGCCTTACCTTATAAAATATACCTTCCTTCCCTTAAGTGACCCCCTTCCTTACACTCACATGGTGCCATATGGTAAATCCTAGTGGACCCACCGGGAAGACTCCTAGACATGATGTTTATCTCAGAACCATGGTCTAAGAGTGAAATACATGGTGTTTCTTTTTCTCCAATAATTTTGACAACCATTGTTGCTCTTGCCCAATGCGTGCAAGAGTAGTGACTGCTTGGAATGAATCGAGCTTCATCCTCATCATGCATGTGCTGTAGGCGTCCTTTTTGAGAGGTAGGCTTCCCAACTGGTTTGGACTAGTCGATCTTTACATTTGCAACCTTTACTTCTTCAATTTCTGCTTCCATGCTTTCTTTATCTTCAACTTCAATTGCTGCAATTAATTCTTTAATTGCTTCAAGCTAAATTCCTTATGCATTCAGCTTCCCTTCTTCCTGCACAAATACTCGAAGAGCTTGCAAAAAAGCATGCACTATTTCTTCAGCATCATCACCAATATATTTTCTTTTTCTTTTGATTACATTAATAATTACATCATGAAATTCAAATTTGGCAATTCCAAGAATTTTGCCTAAGATAAACTCAAATTTACTTCCCAGAATTCATTCTTCTAGGACTCATTTGAGATCGGTTGCAATTTCTATGTTGGACTATAATTTATAGCATGACTGCTTGCCTTTCTTCTTTCCTTCGGCCTTCTTAGGTTGTGGCGCATCTTCCATCTCTTGATCTGGGGTTGTATATTCAGTAGGCTTTGGTTGTTCAGGCTTTCTTCTAGTTACCCGTTTCGGAGGGCCAGAAGGGGAAGGTCCAAGCTCATCTTCTCTTCTTCTTTATTCTTCAACCAAGACTTCTTTACGATTGACTTCAGCCAAATGTGCAAAAGCGGAGAAAGAATCTACCAGTTCTTTCCAACCAGTTATCCCTAGAATGCACTAACTGGCATTAGTTAAATCATCTTCGACTGCTTTGCCACGTTCCATTTGTTCTAATGCTTGCATCCATACTTTAGATTTCACATCAGATTTACATGCTTTTAAATTTGATTTAGTTGGCTCAATTTCTAGCCCATAGGTAACTACATCAATTGCTGTGTAGGCATTCTTTACAGCTAAATCTTCTAATCTTTTCTTCATTCCACCATTGCCAAAATTTGGCTCTAGTGGAAGACCAGCTTTAGTTGCATGAATTTTCCCATCGTTCCAAAAGACGAGCTTCTGGGCTTCAATCTCACGGAAGGCAAAACACTCCCTCTTATCATATTGTTGGCTATCACACCAAATACAGCACCTTTTAAAGCTTTCTCTCATGGGTCTTTGAGTTGATAATCATCCTCATTCCTCAACTTTGACATCCAGCTTCTCCACCTTTGAACTAATTTCTGTAAGATTTAGATGAAGATCTCGCATGCTTTTAATGAGTTCATTCATTACATTATTTTTAGAAGGAACATAAGAATAAAGAGTTGGTTGGTTAGTTAAAGTGATAGGGGTTTTTGGAGGTGGAACGGGCTCTGTCATAATGGATTTGCTGAAGTAGAAGTAGAGCCCAATCTTAGTCCCATCCATTCTCTTCAAGCAATCATGTTAACTGCATCAGTAACATATGTCCATGTGGTTTGGACTCATGTTTCGAAGGTAGCATCCTCTAGACGATCAACAAGCTTCTCTTGCAGGATGGGATCCGTAGCCTTAAGGAATAAGTCAATCTTCTGACCTTCCATACTTTGTTGATCTTCAGCATCAAGTTGTCCAAATTTACTTTCAAACTCATGGTATAAAGCTGTTGGAGTTAAACCTTTATTGGGTTTCTCAACCCAATTAGTGAAACTTTTCTTTGCTAATTATCCCAGAGTCTTCTAAGAAGAATTCTTCATGTAGGGCTTTTTTGAATGCAGCCCAATCTGCAACTTTTTGAAAAAGACCATGGATTCTTTCTTGAAGACCGTGGTTGGCTAGTCTAGCAAAATAGTGACTCCATGCATGTTGCGATTTACCAAAGAAGAGCATTTTCTCAACATACAAGTGAATGAAAACAGAGACATTTTGACCATTAAATTATTTTAATTCCCACCCAACTTCTTCTAGGGCCTTAATAGCTGTGGAATCAATCTTCTCTTCATCTTCCCTTTGTTGTTGTTGTTATAACATTTGGATTTGTTATTGTTAGGTCTATTGCAGTATGCACACGAACTATTGTAGAGTATCTCTTGAAGAATCCCCCATCTTGGAGTTTTCTTACAATGGACCTTCATGTCACGTTCACCAATGTCACACCACGTAGGGTTGAAAGTCACCACAAGGGTTTAACAAGAAAACTGGACAAGATAGATGGATATGTGTCTTCAAGAGATAGGTAGATTCAAGTGAGTGTTTGAGGGTTCAAGAGGAACATTCACAACCTTCAATTCATTGTATACTTTGGCTTATCTTGGAAAGACATATTTATACATAAGACGGTTGAATAAATGGGTTTAGAGCTTGAAACTTATGATCACAAGGATGGATGATTTGCAAACAGGAGAACAACTTCAAATGATACAAGAAGAGTCTTGCCCTTCCTTACCTATGATTTTAGATGCCTATTTCAGCCTAGCTAAGGAGAAGATCTTCAAGACACCTTATCGGTCCAACTGATTAGTACAATAAAGATAGAAGTTCAAGATAAAGACGGCCTATATTATTCTTTGAATGATTCAAGGCTATGGAACTAGCATCAATGTTGTTAGTTTTCACAAAAAAGGAACTAGAGAAAGAGAGGGAAAAAAGAAAGAGAAAAATTGTGTGTGTGTGTGTATGTGAGGATAATAGAAAGAAATGGAAAGAGGGGGAATAGAGAAGGAAGAGAGAAAGAGCAAGCTAGAGAGAGGAAGGAAGAAAGAGAGAGAAAGAGAGGGGGAAGAAAGAAGGAAGAGAGAAAGAGGGAGCTAGAAAGAGGAAGGTAGAGAAATAGAAATTAAGAGACAAAGGGAGAACTTAAGAGACAATAAGTGGGAGATAAAGATAGAGAGTAGAAAGAGAGAGAGGAGGGAGATAAAGATAGAGAGTAGAAAGAGAGAGAGAGAGGGAGTGAGCTAGAGAAAGAGAAATAATAATATGTGCATTAGAAATAATATCATGCTCACATTAAGATAATTGCCAAAAATAATTTATTGCTTGCATTGGTAAAATCATCAAAGTGTGCACTGATGGTAAACTTTTTTTATATGTATTTCAACATTATTACTGATGGTACTATGGACATATCAAGTTCGAAGTTTTTATCGCCATGTATTCTGATGGTGGGGCCTAATATCTCAAAACAATTTTCACAATTTTGCATGTTAAATTCCATTGGTATACCCTTCATATATTGTAGTGATAGGTTGCTTTAAAAAACCTTTGCAGTGGATACGTAATCGATGTGACGCCTTCCTTCAATATCCTCTATCACTACTATGTTATTCCTTTTCTATTTCAGTTGCAATGGTTTGAAAAAACTAGATGGAGGAGCATCTTTCTCTACATAATAATCCCCTCTTAACTATGTTTAGATAGCAACAATTCTTCTTTCTTCCTCCATTTTATGAAAATCTTCAACTCTTTGTAGCACCCAAACCATATACTCATAATTATGATCCATAGTAAGAACAAATAAAATATTTTCTCTGCATTTGACAGCTAAAGCATGATGTCTTCTCACACTCTTAGCTCTAGATTGATCATACTGATTGGCTACCTCCAAAATAGTTTCTTCCATTGTCATGTGGGGGTCATCAACCTCATTAGTTACTTCTCTCCATTTCCCACATATATTGTCCACCATCTCTTTATCTTTCCAAAATGAATTATTGAGCATAAATTGTTGTGAGGGAGCCGAATGGCATAGAGATTTTAAGTGTAACTCGTATTGGTTAGTGGTTTGAGTCAATGGCCTCAACAAGGAATTCTAAGGTAGTTTACAAGACTATCAACCACCACCACCCCTAATTGGCATATGCACAATCCAATCTTCTACACACTAGGGATCATCCTTATGTCTATTATGCCATGACTGCCTCATCCTCTTCACACATCTGGACCAAATCTGATAGGCCATGTTGACAATAAAGCTCTCCCCAAATTTTTCTTTCTACCCTTGTCATTGTATCACACTTGTGTGATTCATCAAATTTTTATTTTATCATGTTCCAATCTCCCATCAAGATTATACATTCATGTGTTAGCTCCAAGTTAAATGAATTTCATAGCTTAGCTCTCTTCATGTTGCATCTATGGAATCTAAATGTGCTATTGTGCTTTCCATGTTGATTTGAATCCCCAATATGCCTCCTCTTTCCACAATAGTTATGGCTTTTGCTCCTCTTTAGCTAGCATTAGTGTGCCCCCTTTGCCTCTATCCTCCGTAAGAAATATTAACTTGTAGTTTGGAAATTTCAACTTACTTACATCCTTTGAACTCAACTTAACTTCGTGTAAGGCAAGCACCTCTCTTTCCTTCTCATTATCATCCTTCTACATGCATATCTTCTATTTTTGGGATAGAGCCTATGAGCATTTCATGAAATGATATTCAACTTCACAAGACTATTAACTATAATATTTATCAGAATAAAACTCTTGGAACTTGTTCTCCTCCACCAATGTGCCTTACACATTTTTGTTGATAGATTGGCAAGCTTTTTGAGTGAAATATGTTGATAGTGTAAGCATGTGAACTCTCCTTATACTGGAGGGGATAAGGATAGCTAAGTGTGAATGGTCCTAATGGGAAGGGGAAACCCTAACCCTAGCTAGCTAGGGCTATATATATAGCTCATGGGTCTACATCAACTGATGAGTGAGAGAGTTAAGTTGTACTTTCATGAGCAACTAAATGAGTGTAATGTCCCCATTACTTAGTTTATTCTAATGTGTGTATACATTGCAAAGAAAAATTGATTCATGTCACACATTTATTTTTAAAAGAAAAAAAATACTAGCTCTAATTATGAAACTGACTCTCATTATAAAGATGATTGATGAGGCGTTATATTCCAGTTCATGGAAGAAAGACTTGGAAGACCCTCCCAAGACTAGCTTATTAAAACTATGTTTGTAGTATATAACAACAAAAAAGAACTAGCCTAGTGGATAGTCACTTGGCAGTTAAGCGCACTTGGGTGATGACATTGCTGGGATGGGTTACCTCCCGGAAAGATTTTCCTACAAGCTAGTGGGAGCTTCACACGCGTAGCCAACGGTGCTAAGGAAGCTGTCGTAGCCCGTTGCCAAGTATGCCAAGGTCTATGCCATGGTCGTATGCCTGGCCATGCTACGCGTAGTGCATCCTTGCCCATATGTTCGTCAATTTTTACCTTCATGCTGCAGAAATGGAGCCCCTCCTGTCATCAAAAATGCTAAAAGAAATCGTTCTCTCTCTGCCATTGATGATATCATCAAAAAACACAATAAAAGTATGCATCCTCTCTACTACCCCCCTCCCCTTTTAAAACTATAAATTGAGGGCTTGGGGATGACAAGAAGAGCAACAATGAATAATCTTGATGAGGACAAGACACTGATTGAGAAGGAGGAGACTCTATTCCATGGGATGAAGAGACATCATTCCATTCAACCGAAGGAAGGGGATATGCTGAAGGACTCTCATCCTCTCCTACCCTGATTGGATAAGAGAAGACACTAATGAATAACTCTATCATATTCTATCATACCTCTACTCTCGTGTCTATTCTCTCATGGCCCTGAAGAAAAAGAATTCAGAAGCGGAAATCGCAAATGCCCCTACTAACGTGGAAGCAACATTTGGAGTTGCGAGCACGGGAGTCACTAACGAAGTCATGGGCGTGGATGACAACCCTTTACCAACCGCAATACCACATGTTTTATTTTTTCTAAAAAAGTTCTATCCAAATTCAATAGAAATAAGATACATCTCTTGAGAAATATTGACTTAAGACCAAGGAACTTGGTTACAAAAACTAGGAAGTTAGAGACCCCAAAATCTAGATACCCATAGTTAAATTCCAAGGGGAAGATTTCATTATGTAAAACTCAAGTGTTGATTGCTACTAGAATTAAGCATCACTTGAAAGTTGCATGATTGATTGAAGTCATGACTACTTGTAGACATCAATCTTGTTTGTGATCTTCTAGATTAGATCCTGATTGAATTAAGTGTTGAAACATATAAAAATTGAGGAGCCCTATGCCTCCCCCAAGGATAGGTGTTAAATCCCCATACCAAGAGGGGATGTTTTTTTTTAAATCTCCGTGAAAGCATGGACCGGATCCAATGGCGAGAGGTCTTCCAGCAGTGATCGTATTAAGTAGGAGGTGGATAGGGTGTTAGGGGGGCTCTGGCTAGTAAATCCCTTTTTCACACCTAGGAACTACTTGTTCCCCTGTATGGCCCGAGTTCTACTTGGGACACCTATAAACGATAGCTATAGGTGGATTTGATCTTGGTGACATGTAGATGCGCTGGATGAGGTAGCATGAGAAATTGATATTTTTTTTCTTTCTCCTATATGGGCAGGAGAACACACATTATGGAATATAGTTAATGAATTTGTTTTATTCTAGTTGTATGTTTGTGAGTAAATTACGTAAACGAACAACTGTGCATAAAGGGATTTTAATTAATGAAGCTGTTTTTATATGTTTCACGTAATGTTGTAGGTAATTAGATAACTAAGAACTTCCATAGAGAGAAATGGGTGGATGGATTCCTGAAAAATCTAGTCCTATGCCAGGGTGGTCTCGGTTAGCTGAGAGGTTTCCCCAAAAACAAACGCTAGGAAGAAACTCTAGGAAGGGCCGATTCATTGACTTACCTAGGGTTTGGTCTCAGAATCCGAACTATAAATTATCTTAGAGGAAAGGTACGATAACTATGCCAGAGCATTGTGATGGATCTCATAAATCCTTAGTTTGCTATTGGAAAAAAGTGTTGTACTCCATGAACCAAGGGCAATGGTAGTTGCTCCTTCCAGACAAGAAGCCTCTCAAAGGACACCTCTGGATGTGAGCTAGTTGTTGATAGGGACCGTTAGATCAATTAGGAACCTTCAGGTCAATCCTCTGTGGGTAACGACAGGACACTTCCATTGCGGGGTAGACCTAGGGTCAGTCCTACAATCATTTTGGTTAGCGTACCGATGGCGACGGCTAGAAGGAAAACTCTGGGCGACTACTAAAACATTATCCTTTAAGAAATTACGACATGTACATCACAATAAGCAAGACTTGTTCTTGTACTTGTGAGCTCTTCTCTCCCTCTTGTGCACACCTCAATCTTTGCTTCCACTCTAATTTTCCACATGGTATCAGAGCCATCTCTAATGCTTCAGCTTCCTTCAGCCTCTTTACACACTTAAGCGCACAAGAAGAGCTTTTTCCTTCTCATTTACATTCCTTTCCACCATAGCCAGCTAGACCCACCTCTGTTGGAGGACCTAGGAGAGCAAGGGAGAACATTTCAGCTCCTGATTCCTTCTAGAGATATCCTCCCTAGCTCAGGGCACTTCAGCATGGCACATTAAATGCTAGGATTAGGTGACTTGGAAGGCAACATTGCTTAGTTCCCAAAAACCAGTGCATTTTCAATAGTATAAAGTTCCAGAGCATGGTGTGAATTGCAAGCGATGCAATCTTCTTGGCTATCATAGGGCTATTGTAGCCCCTGTAGTGGACCATAGCCAAGAAGCTTCAAGCTTCCTATTTTCCACTTTTTTCAATATGGGAATCATTAACATTGATTTTAATCACTAAAGCACATGCTGCAAAGTGTATTCCTAAATTTTGAATAGCTTCAACACTTGGAGGACATCATAAGCTCACCAAGAAGCCTGCTCTCAACATTGGTAATGAGTCAAGTATCTCACCAAGCTTGACAAGGTTAATACCTAAACATCTCAATCTTGAGTTGAGTGCTTCTAAGCACTGAAAACACATTTAGTGACATTAGTGCTATTGCCTTATGTCAAAACATGAATATTGATGTGATTGAGATCTCCTCAACGGACTCTTCACCAAGTTGAGAAGTCATTAATCGACCTTTCTCAAACAAATGCTCATACACTAAACCACAAGGTGGGGAGGAGCTAGATGTCCAATCAAAGTTCACCCCATTGAAACCTAGGAAAACAGTCAAACTTAAATAAAGGGTTGTCCAAAGGAAAGGACCACCAAAATCTTACCTTGAGATATTACATATATATGATTTCCAACCTTTTTCATCCTTACAATTTTAAAGTTGGTTATCAGTTGCAAGGCTATCAATCCTGTTATTTGGTTCATACTTGGCCACCTGTAGTAAAGGATTAGACATTGCCATTGCCTAGGGAAATAGGTAAAACCTTCCTATTATGGCCATGGCTTATGCAGATGTAAGGCCTAAAATTTACAAGTTTAATGGAAAATATTTTTATCCCTGGAAAGTCTTGGTAAAATATAAAATGATGGAATGGGACTACTGGCCCTTCATAAAAGGGACCAAAGTTATTGATCCATCAAATCCCCTTGATGTAGAAGACGATGAAAGAGCTCAAGCCATCATCATGCTTCATTTAGATGAATCCCTATTTCATCATATTGACCAACTCTCCATTGCCAAGGAGAAATGGGATGAGCATGAAAGGCTCTATGGTGCTACAGGAAAGAACTTCGAGATTTTCCTAAAGATTGAATTTTTTAGCTTGGAGTATAAATAAAGAGAAGACCTAAGTAAGTTTATTTCACATATGAAGGGGTTCATGGCATAGATGGCCTTTATTCAATCACCGATTCATGATGAAGTTGCCATTTCCATCCTTTTGAAGGCTATAAAAAAGGCCTTTCCAACCCTTGTTACTATCCTTATCAATATCCCTAATCCAACTTTGGCAAGTACCATCCAATCATGTCTGGATGAAGAGAAGAGGAACCATATCAAAGGTACTTCAGCATCTACTTTCCACGAGCAAGTGCTAGTCCATACAGTTTCTACAAAGTGCTCTTTCTGTCATAAAAAAGGGCATGTTGTAAGTAATTGTTGGAAGAAGTACCTAGAAAAAATGAAGTGCAATAAATGCAAAAATACTAGGCATATCACCAATAAGTGTCCCACCATTCTAGAACCACCTAAGGAATTGGAGGCTAACTTTGCCTCCCAATCTACTAAAGATTGACTCTTTTGAGTCTTGTAAACTCTCTACCTATAACTATCTTTTGTAGCGTGATTTGTAAAGGAATCTCATTGTGGATTAAGGGGGGCATCCTATCATGCTTTATCCAATGCCACTTGTCATTGAGGGGGGGGTGTTGAGAGTGTAAGCATGTGAACTCTCCTTATATTGGAGGGGATAAGGGTAGCTGAGTGTGAATGGTCATGAGGGGAAGGGAAAACCCTAACCCTAGCTAGCTAGGGCTATATAAACAACCCATGGGTCTACATCAACTGATGAGTGAGAGTGACCCAAGTTGTACTTTCATGAGCAACTGAATAAGCAAGACTGATTCTTGTACTTGTGAGCTCTTCTCTCCCTCTTGTGTACACCTCAATCTTTGCTTCCATTCTAATTTTCCACAAGATATTTCCTCTTATGATTCTTTGTTTTTTATTATTTGTAGAGGCGATCGACCGCCAAGACCCACGGATCACTTATTGTTTCAACCGTTTCAAGTTGAGCACTAATGGCTACCTCTCACATAGCTGACGTGCTATCTATCTCCGTGTGTAGAGAGCTTACCTCCATGCCGGATCAAGTTGCCTCCTCTCTTGAGCACTCTGGTAGCTTCACAATCCAAGTGCAAGCTTCAAACAAGCTCGATTCTCAAGCTCCACACTCCAAGCTCCATTGCCATGAGCAAGAGAAGAGAAGAGAACTGAAGAGAAGATGGAGAGCTTCTCCACCATGGTCCCTCACCCTAACGCTCTCACACTCTCACACTTCCTCCATCAACCGCTGTTACGCGAGCACTGATCGAGAACTAGCCTCACTCCCAACCCAATAACAAGATGTAAAGGAGTGCCTATTAAAGTATTTGACCTTGTCGAATGCACAACTCAACTTGGAAAATTTAAATATTCTACGAAACTCACAACCACACAAGACAACTCACAAAGAAAATATCCAAAATTTTGACAACAACCAAATAAATTATATTCTCGTACCTTAATAGCCTTGATTTGAAGCTTGGCACCACAAAGTCTAACTTCTTCCTTTTCCACAATAGCACGTCCAAAGATCTCTCGCATGCGACCCTCCTCTCACATCTCTCACAAGATGATAAGAAGATACAAGGGAAGGGGCCCCCTAACTCTCCACTCTCCTCTCCTTTTATAGTTTTTTCATCCTCCCTTACGTTGAAGAAGTGTTTGCTTTTTCAAAATAGCCTTAGGATTTTTACAAGGTGAAACGTTAACATGCTAAGGCACACTATTTTAAAGCTTCAAAAGTTTTAGCTTTATAAAATAGCCTTAAAAGCTATTAAATTTCTTGATGCATTTTTTTGACTCGTGAGATGGTTCATTTCTTTGGAAACTGAAACTCTGACAGACAAGGTGTCCTCCACTACGGCTTCTGTGAATACAACTTTCCTACCTTTTCCCCCTTCTCTCTGTCTCAATTTCTAACGTCCATGGCCATTCACAAATACTTATCTATGCAAATTCCAGAATCAGGCAGAGAGCTTGTCATGTCTCCGACGGTGCTTTCTCTAACATTCAGTATCCTGCTTTCTAGAAGACCGAGTCATCTCTCCCCAAATTATGTGCACTGCTAAGGTTTTCTTAACTTTGATCTTTATTAATTCCTATCCATGTTTTCAATCTGCCTCTCTGAGAATGCAGCAGGTTTGCCTTGATACTCTATACTGATCAAGAATTGTCTGTTGTGTGGTCTAGGGTTTCTTTGAGGCAGGAATCCTTTCTCTTTCTTTGGTGCACCTGTCATAATGGAGACACAGCTGCACTCACTCGCTCTCGCTCTCTCTCTCTCTCTCTCGGAGCTATTGTCTGTTGGCGCCAAAGAGAGATTACACAAAATCTTTCTCCTCCTTCATTCTTTTATTTTATTTGATCCTCTTCGATTCGGTTGTTTTTCATTTTTTCTTGTTAGAGGGATACAGATTCTTGGCCCGGAAGAAGCAACGATCGAGAAACCTCTCGCTCTCAGTGCGTCTGCGTCCTCCACTTTGTAGTCGCTCATCATTAGTTTCAGGACGTCCATCTGTTGCTGTGTGTAACTAGTCTGCTTCTTCTATTCCTTCTAATTTGTTTCCTTTCTTCGGGTGAGGAATTCTTTGCCCCGCCAATGTAGTGATAGCCTGAAGCTGTGCCACCACATCCCTGTCCTTTTCCAGCTGGTTTATCCACATTTGTTCTGGCTGCTGTAGCTGAGTTTCAGCTAGATACTCCATTTGAGGATCTGCGCGAACCCATAAAAGTGGGAACTCTACATTCTGACGTCCATCTCGCGGCGCTTGCTAGGAGAAGTCATGGCGGGGGATGGCAGAAGAAGTGCCTCTCTTTCTTCCCTGAGATTAGTCATGTCTATCACCACTGATCCACTCAGCACAGTAGCACGGATATTGCCTGAATGCAACTTCAGCAGCCTTCTTGCAAACATGATTTCTGCTATCTCACTCCATTTCTCCTTAAAATTAATAGGGAAATCTGTGGCTGCAAGGATCAGGACTTTTCAATGACAGTCCATATGTCTGCTCTTGATTTTTGCAAAATAAGACCTCCATTGGTCCATGATCTCGAACTTTGTCCTATGGCAATGCCTGTATCAGTCCAAGGTGGGGCGATTTTCTTAATTTCTAAGCTCAACCATAAAGTGTTTTCGACAAGAGAATCCTGTGGTCTTAATGGCCCTTAAAATACCGGAGGAAGCGATTGTCATACTGTGAAAGATACCGAAGAGAATCATCCCAGTCCTTCTTAGATGCATAGAGAACCATTTTTACAAGCGTTATATTTGTTGTATCATATAAACGGATGGATTCATCATCACTAGCCATCACTAACAAATCCTCTGTGCAGTGGAAATCCATTGAATTGATCGTGCCCATGTTTTTGCCACTGTAGGCATCCAACACATAAACATGGCTGCTTGTAGTCGATAAGCGCATCATTTTTCTATCATTACTAAACTTCATTCTCGACACTTCTGCAGTGTCACCACCAATGAGGAACATGTCAAATGGTCCCTTGTCATATGACCTAGCATCAAAAAAACTTAATGGCTCCTCTTTCCATGGCTACAGCAAATACAAGACCCTGCTGATCATAGGCTACAGCTGGTCTTCCATGAACTGGAAGCAGACCCTGGCATGCATTGTTGCGCAGAACAATCCTTGTACAGCTTACACGAGGATCACAAAGCATGATCTTAAACCTTTGCACAGTCTTCAATTGGTATTCTTGTTTGTCTTGCCTCTCTTCTTGCTATGCATAATTTAGATCATCATCCTTTTCATCAAAGATAGCACTACTAGGAATAACTCCATCGAGCAAAAAGAACACAAAATTGTGACAGCTTTTGCACAGATCTCCATCCAGACTTCCTCATAGATGTGGATAGTTACTCTTGTTCTATAAGTCTTATCAACAAGAGATTGATTGAGCTTAGGCTTTGAGTCTCCCTTCAAAGTGACAGACATTCTTTAGAGTAAACCTAGTGAACTGGTCCTTCTGAATCTCTGTGAGGTAATGGTTTTACCCGTGCCCAAAATTCTTACTTCAATCTGAGCAGCTGCATCTTTCTGAATGCTAGGAGCGAAACCATTCTTGGAATTTTATTTCATGCAATGTGTCCCAGCAAAAATATGATTTGGAAGGAACTTCGTGCTCAACCATACATGATTTGATTAAAAAATGCAATTGATCTATGATATGCAATCAATCAATCCATGCTACACACAAAATAATGTATGCATTGAAGAATCGTGCCTAGCCTATCTAGATGTGATCGTGCGTCATGCAAAATGCAAACAAAATTTCTTATTAATTTAAAATTCCTTATCCTCACCTCTCAACTCTCATAAAAGATATGATTAATCCACTCCACCCGCCCATAATTTCACATCACTCTAGAAAATGGTGGTCCTCAAGATGTTGACCAAATATGAACAACCCTTCTCACAATTGATGGCGTCCTTCATGACCCTGGAACTCTCCCAACCACCTTACCCTCTCAACCAGAGGTTCCTAACTTTGTGATGAACATCCCAAATGGTGCGTGCAAGAAATGTGCGTGCTCAATGATAGGTGCTCTCTCATGTGCGCGTGCATCTAAAATTTACTGCATATAGTTGCAGCGGACCTCATGCCGTGCTAGTGCTCAATGATGGTGCAAAATGTGCTTAATCCCAACCCATGGCATGGAAATATTTGATAAGGACAGGAGACGACCCCCGACTGTAGTGCATCAATAAGTGCAACGTGAAGTGCTCGTGAACCCTTAATCCCTGTGATGTGCAAGAGTCTCAACAAGGATACATATCTAGCTCCTCAATATTCGGTAGCTAATAGCAAACTCCAACTTTATCCTGTTCAAAAAAATACCATGCTCGACCAAGGCTATCAAGTTTCACACTCAACAAATCAAACAAAATGATAGAAACAAATCCTAAGCTAGACAAACACAATAAATCGAATTACAAAACAACAAAACAAACTGTCACACAACAACTAAACTAGCAAAAAATCAAACTAGCTACAATTTGACTAGGGGATTTCAGTTTTCAGAAAAATGCTTGACATATTTAGCCCTCCCCCTAGTCTGCAAACATTCATGTGCAGCAGTTGCTTTCATATAATGATGCAACATCTATCATCCATTCAATTTCCTCATTCTTTTGTTGAAATTGTTGTTCTGACCACTCCTCTATTTGTATTGTCATTAACCTTGATATGTATTTCTTTAATCTACATCCATTTATCCTCTGCTTATGTGCTTTCCCATCCAAATTTTCTAATGCATAAGTTCCGTTTTTAAAAACTTCAAAAACCCTGAATGGTCCTTTCCATTTTGTTTGGAATTTCTTTTGAAAATTATGATCCAATTTACTATTGTATCTCAAAACTAAATCCCCTTTTTTTATTTTTTAATTAATCTCTTGTACATTTTTTTCTTGACTTTTTTCATATTGATCACACACTTCCTGTCTGTTTAATTGTGCTTCTTGTAATTGTATCAACCTTTCTGTGAAATCATTTTTTTCCTCTCCTTCAGTCAACTTTTCAATCATCCTTAAAGCCAGTATTTCTATCTCTATAGGTAATAAGGCTTCCTTTCCATAGACTAGTTTAAAAGGAGAATAGCCTGTACTTTCTTTTCTTGCTAAACGATAAGCCCACAATGCACTTGGCAATTCAATATCCCACGTTTGTGGATGATCTTTTGTTATTTTAGACAGCATTCTTATTAACTCCCCGTTAAATGGCTCGTTGAGACCATTACATTGAGGATAATATGGTGAAGCAAATTTTTTTGTTATTTTCATTTTCTCACAAAGATAGTCTATTAATTCTCCCTTAAAACCTGGTCCTCTATTTGGCAAAATCTCTAAAGGTGTTCCAAATTTACAGCATATAACTTCATAAATAAATTTTCCCACATCTATGGCTCTGATGTTTTTTAAAGCCTTAGCTTCTGCCCATCGAGAAAGATAATCAACGGCTATCAATATATATATTTTTCCTCGTGAAGTATGGGGTAATGGACTAATTGCATCAATTCCCCATTTTTCAAAAATGTCATATGCAAGAATTGTTTTTCTTGTTTCAGGTTTCAATATCCTCTTACTCATTCTTTGACATTTATGATAGGATTTGCACCAATGATTAACATCTTTTTGTATGCTTGGCCACATATATCCTTTAGTTAAAATCTTTTGTAAAGTTATTTTATAAGAATAATGTCCCCCATAAGCCCCCTCATGATTTGTTTCTAAAATGTGATATATTTCTTCTTTCTAGGGTACTCTTCTTAAAATTAAATCCACTCCTTTTGCATAAAGAACATCGTTCACCATTTTATATCTTCCAGCTCTTCTTAAAAACCCATACTTTTTGTTTTTTTGAATACTTGAAGGTACTTTTCCTGTTAACAAAAATTCTTCTTCTAGGTCAAGAGCTTCTCTTCACCTATAGAGAGGAAGATCTGCTTTCATTACAAACACTTGACAAATTGCTAATTGGGCCGCATTGTGGGCTTCTTGATTTTCTTCCTTGGAGATATGTTTCAAACTTCAGGCTTCAAACTGTTTTAGATCTCTTCGAATTCTATTACACAACCTCTTCAATTTGGGATTTTTTATCTGCCAAACTCCAAGTATTTGCTTTACTAATAGTAAAGCATCACCTCTAATTCTCAACCTTCGAATTCCCATTCTTCGACAAAGCATAATGGCTGCTTGTAAGGTTGCATACTCAGCTTCATTATTACTTATTGCCTCAAGTTTAACTGTTTCTTTTTTTATTAAATTTCCTTGAGGATCATAAACCACTATTCCTCCTGAAGATGCTTGGTGTGCCTTACGATAAGATCCATCAAAATACATCAAGAATGAGTTTTCTATTTTTGTTTTTTCTTCTTCTTTTTCTCCAAATTTTCCTTTAAGTAAAAAAGAACTTCCTCTATAGGTTAAAAGGTATGCTATTGAAGCCCTAGTTGAATCCTCAACCTGGAATTTATATTGAAATTCTTCTAGTTCAACAATCCATTTTATAACTCTTCTTGATAAGTTTGAGTTATTCACCAACTGTGGTAATAGTGTATAGCTTGTTAAAATAGTAAAGGATTTTGGTAGTAAATATCTCCTAAACTTTCTACAAGCAAATATTACACTTAACATTACCAGCTCTATTTCTATATATGTTTTTTCTATTTGCAACTTCACTCGACTTGCGAAATAGATAGGTCTCATATATCTAGAATTCCTTCCTTGTTCATTAGAATTGCTCCAATAGCATCTTCCCCAACTGAAGGATTAACAAAAAACTCCTTTTCCCAATCAGGTGCTTGAACTGATGATGCATGACTCACAGTTTCCTTCACCTGTTGAAACACTTCTTCAGCCTCTTTAGTCCACTCTAAAGGATCCTTCTTGGCTACCGTCTATAATGGATAGAGTAATTGAGACGCCAAAGAAATGAATCTTGATAGATATCTTACCTTATGAATGAATGTCATAAGTTTTTTGGTATCTACAGGTGATACTAAGGTTACTAGGGCTTCTACTTTTTCAGGATCAGGTTCTATTCCATTTTCTGAAACTACATGACCAAGAAGTTTCACTTTTGGTTGAGCTATTTTACATTTTTTTGGATTTAGTTGACAAACATAACTATCCAATCTTTCAAATACTTTTCCAAGTTTTTCACAATGTTCTAATCTTGTACTATGAACACAGATATCATCAATGAAGTCTCTAACAAACTTTCCTAGGTAAGGTGCTAGTACTCTATTTATCCTCCCTTTATACTAGGCTGGTCCATTACTAAGTCCAAAAGGTAAAACTCTATAGCAAAAAAAACCCCATGGTGTTATGAAAGTCGTTTTCTTTTGATCTTCTGGAGCAATGGGTAATTGAAAATATCCAGAATATCCATCACAAACACTATACCTTTCAAAACCTGTGACTGAATCTAAGATTTCTTCTACGAATGGCAGCGGATAATGATCCCTTTTTGTGACGGCATTTAGAGGCTTATAATTAACACAAATTCTCCAACCTCCCGCTTTCTTTGATGCTATAACTATTGTGCTTACCCATTCTGAATCTTCTATAGGATAAATAAACCCGGCCCGCAACAATTTATCTACTTCTTCTTTCAAAACTGATATTTGTTCTGAAGTTAGGGGTTTTAACTTTTGACATACTGGCTTGGCATCTTCTTTCAGTTCTATTTTTAGCTCTTCCTCTTTCATTCCTCTGATTTCTAAGTATGAAGTTACGAAAAGATTGGGATATTTATTTATAAGTGAATGATATTGTTTTCTTTCTCCATCTATCAAATCTTGACTTAACATTTTTTCTAGAAACTCTATTTTTTTTGTTGAAACTTGTGGTGATTCCATTAATTTTTCTAATTCCTCTAATTTTCCTTCTTCATCATCTTTAAAAGACCCATATTTTTTATTTCCTTTGGTTTTAACATTTATGTTTTTGACTTTTTTTGAATATTCTTCTTCTGAAGTTGATTCTTCATCTTTTAACAGAAACAAGAGTCCTTTTTCTTTAGAAGGAAGATTTAAATTAGGACTTTTTTTGTTTCTTGATACCCTTGTAACTATTGATGGTTCTATATGAGTTATTGACCTTATTCTGTTTCCTAAAGATATTTCATTTTTTAAATTATTATTTTTAATTATTATAGATGAAATTTCTGGATCTGAATCACTTTCTGAACTACCCTCCTCAATTTCATCTTCTTCTTTCGTACTATCACTTTCCTCTTCTTCTTCCTCGCTAGTATCCTCATTCACTAATTCCTTTCTCGAGGCCATATCAAACTTCTTTGCTACTCCTCTATGGTCATAAATTGTTAATATTCCTTTCCCCCAGTCTTGTATTGCTCCTGCTTTCCTAAGCCAGGGTCTACCCAGAATAAGCGGAAACACTCCTAACCCTGCTGTCATAACATGACAAGTAATTTTCATGGCAACTCCACAAACCTTGATTTCAAGATTTTGAATTATTCCTATGCATTTCACTTTAGCATGATTTGCAAGCCTAATTCTAAAACCGGATCCTGCCAGTATTCGAAGTCCAAACTGTTCTACACATGCTTGGGTAATCACACTGACTTGTGCTCCATCTATATATGCCTCTCCTATATTTTGGTTTTTGTACCAAGCATCTACTACAGGACAAATATCTGCTAACTCCTCTACACTTAAAACTCTTACAGTACCTTTTTTCCTTTCTCTCCCTTTCGGATTTACTAATTTCTTCCATTGTCCTCTCATCCTAGGGCACAACTCCATCAACTGAGCAAAAGATATAATATAAGCTTTTCTACCCATCATATCTTTCTTTAGATCATAGTCACTTTCTCCTTCTCCCAAAGGAATATCAGTAGTATGATAATGTTTTCTAGGTGCTCTCGTTCTATTTTCTTCTTTTCTCTCTTTCTTTTCTCCTCTCTTTGTTTTTCTCCCTCTTTCCTCACCAGCCTTACTAGTTTCAGGTTCATCTCTCTCAGCATCTCTTCTTCTTTTAAGTGTAGGCATAACATCAACAGTTTTATTTTCTTATTTTTTTAATTTTCTAAAATAATATAATTTATGGTACTTTTTCCTTTTTCTTCCTCCTTTAACTTAGATTCTTGAGAAATAGAATCATTTTTTATTTCTATCCCAAAATCATTCTGTCTGTTCAGCAAATTTTGAGGTAAAGGATACATATCCCCTCTTGCCCTAGGTGGATATGGACAGTTTGTAACTTATATGACCTATCTCTCCACATGAATAACAAGTTACCATTGGTCTATGAAAATATCCTCTACCATTTCCTCCTCTTCCCCCTCTCAAATTTTCTTGATTTGGTTGTCCTATTAGTCCTCCATTACCTCTTTCTAAGGGTCGACCTCTCAATGCTCCTAGCCTCATGTTTTGCATTTGTCCAGATAATTGATCTTCAACTTCTGGTGCTAGTTGAGTATTTTGTGTAGCTAAAACTTGATAATTATGTTCCTCCCTTTGCCAAGTTTGGTCTCTATTTTCTATATTTGTTCTAAATGACTCTCATTTTTTAATTTTCTCAATTTTTCTCTCTTTTTCTATAGCAATCATTACAGCTTCATCAAAAGTACTAGGTTCTTTGATTTCCAATTTTGTCCTCACCTCTCCTTGTAATTTTTCAATGAAATTTTTAATATTTAACATTTCTGAGGCTCTCTCCTGGGCCTAAAGATACATTCCAATGATCCCAAAGTCTAGCGTACTCTATGGCAAAAAATTCTATGGTCTGGTCTTCTCTCTTTTGGCATGTTTCTATTTTTCTCCAAAGGTCATGTGAAGTCTCAGTTTCTTTAAAACGGTCAAGAAACGCTTGTTTAGTTGCTTCATATTCCATATGAACAGGAGGATTTCTTAGTCTAAGGGTATTTTCATAATCTTCAAACCAGTTACGACCTTCATCTAACAATTGAAATTTCAGAATTTAAAGTTTCAATGCTGAGTCATTTATTCGCTGGATAATGCATCCAAGCTCTAATTTCTCAAGGAATCGCTGAGGATCCTCTTCTTTTTTACTATAAAAATCAGGAAAAGAACTAGCCATTTAAAAATTGATTAAAAACAAGCAATCAATCCACAAATCTCGAACAAAGTCAAAATTTCGGCACTCCTCAGTGGGGGCACCAAAAAAGAGATGTTACACGAGCAGTGATCGAGAACTAGCCTCAATCACAACCCGATAACAAGATGTAAAGGAGTGCCGGTTAAAGTATTTGACCTTGTCGAATGCACAACTCAACTTGGAAAATTTAAATATTCTACGAAACTCACAACCACACAAGACAACTCAAAGGAAATATCCAAAATTTTGACAACAACCAAATAAATTATATTCTCATACCTTAATAGCCTCGATCTGAAGCTTGGCACCACAAAGTCTAACTTCTTCCTTTTCCACAATAGCACGTCCAAAGATCTCTCGCATGCGACCCTCCTCTCACATCTCTCACAAGATGACAAGAAGATACAAGGGAAGGGGGCCCCTAACTCGCCACTCTCCTCTCCTTTTATAGTTTTTTCATCCTCCCTTACGTTGAAGAAGTGTTTGCTTTTCCAAAAAAGCCTTAGGCTTTTTACAAGGTGAAATGTTAACATGCTAAGGCACACTATTTTTAAACTTCAAAAGTTTAAGCTTTATAAAATAGCCTTAAAAGCTATTAAAAACTCCATGCTTTTCTTGACGCTGTCGTTGCATTAAGAGTTGAAGGTCTACCACCAGGGCTTTTAGTGCAGAAGAAGAGTTTAGGATTCAAGATTCGGAAAGGAAAGATGGATTGGGTTTTAATAAGATTCGGGGTTTAGAAATGATTTAGGTACGGAAGAGGAATTCAAGCCTTCTCACTTTGTACATAGCATACATGAACAAAAGGAATAAGAATAACTTGATTACATCAAATGCTTCAGGATACATACATCATTTCATAAAGGATATTTTCAGATTTCCAATTCATTTATGAATGTCAAATGCAAGCTCTAATGGCATTTATTTCATGTACATAGATAGATTTCAATCCTTTGGGTCAAGTATATTGTTGATAGAATCAAATGCATCCAAGATTTGGGCCAAAGATACATGAAATGAATGGGAAAAGTATAATTTTAGCTTCAGCCCTATTTTAAAATAGAAAATTCCAGCCCATAATCAAGTTCAAAATGAGTGCATAAATTCAAGAAGAAGCACTTTTGATCATCTATGAACAATTTCCTGAAGAAAAGAGGTCATTTTCCTCCATTACAACCATAAAAAACCCATGTTTGCTCATAAAAATAGATCAAAATAGTGGGTTGTCCTGTTTATGACTGGTTATTTCAGCCCATAACAGTCCATAAGTCTTGAATATCCTCACCCTTTTCTTGCCCCAAAGTCACTCAAGTACTTGGGTACAAGTCGGGCTTCATTGGACCAAGAATAAGGTAAACAAAATGAGAGAAGTCATGCATAAGAGCAGGCTGAATACTCTTCTCTCAGATTTCCCCTCTTTTATAGACAATTTCAGCATGCATTTTTGTCAGACCAAAGAGGCAGAGAAGTGGAGCTCTCACCATGTTTACATCTTCAGTAGTTGGGCCTGTTAATCTTCAGTTTGCATGCTCCATTTCATGCATCTCAGCTCCATCTTTCTTCCAGTTTCCCTCAAACAGTGCAGCCTGCATTTTGCGCCAAAAAACGCGGGCTGCTCTCTGTTTAGTCCCTGGTCACTTTTTGACCACCCTAGGTCACTTGCTGGCCACCTAAGTCAGTTACTTCTGGTCCTATGTGGACCTAGTGGACTTTTGACAGTTTTTGGCATTATTTTTGGGTTCTGACCATATTTTTGTACCTGAATTAATGTGATTTATCCAGCAGACTGTCAATTACTTCCAGATGTCCAAGTTATAGGTTCCCATAGACTTATTTTTCATAAATGTACATGGTATAACTGCAAATTATATGCTAAATACAAAAAAACTTGTATAACTAAGGTGGTTTTTTGAATAACAATATAGTCATTCTCTTGAATAGCTCTTGGACGGAGTTGATGGTGCTTATCAAACCTCTTCTTATTCTTTAATCTTGCTGTTTTTAGCCTTTCAATGGCTATTTTAACATCTTCTGGCCTTCGTTCAAGTTGCCTTATGCGTAAAGACAGCAATTCTTCCATGTTTATGCCTTCATCCCAAGGCAAGATACTACATGTGACAATGGATTCCTCAATAGGCATAATAGGTGGATGTCCATACATGAGTTCAGCTGGCATATATCCTATTACTGCATTATGGGTTGTTCTATGAGCCCATAATGCGAATGGTAGCATTTTAGGCCATTCCCTCAATTTTCCTTTGCATGATTTTGCTAAAGCTTTAAGAATTGGTTGATGACCTCTTTCACTCTTACCATTGCCTTCAAGATTGTAGGCTGAAGTAAGAGATAGCTTAATTCCCAATTGAGCAAAGAAATGGCGAGCTTCATCGGCATCCAATTCTCCTCTATCAGCAGTTACTTTAGCAACACATCTTGCATCCCTCACCTAGATTATTTGTGAGCACAACTTGTAGGGCAAACCAAATAGTCATGAAGTAATAAACTTAAGTTATCATATCCTATTACAATATATGCTTAATCACTCACATTAGTCCTTTAAGGGGTTTAAAACATGAATGCATGCAGGGTGGCTTATGTAATAGTCAAGTTCATGTTGGTGTAGATATTGAATTAATCACCAATAAAATTGTTGTTTTCCTATATATTACATAACCATGCACATATGGCAATTACTAGAGAGCACAACAATTTTCTAACCATAATCATACTAGTTCAAACACTAGGATTGAGAAAACCTAATCAATAGAATTTTTATTACTAGTATGCATCAATATAGAGTCAACAAAAATTCATAAAGATCTAAATAGTCAAATGCCCAAACTTGATGATTTGACAAGGGCACCAAGGCCATTTTAATGGGATGTCCATTAGAGTAGTTAGCCTTCTTTAAAGTGGGAGCTGAAGTCAGCATTTTCTTGAGTTTTCGAATAGCCTGAGTGTGTTCTTTTGTCCATAGAAACCTTTGGCCCTTTCTTAGAAGCTGATAAAGACTTTCAGCAACATGAGCAAAATGTGGTATCCAAATAAGGTAGAAGACACATGCACCAAGAAATATTCTCACTTCTGAAATATTTGTACATTCTTCTTGCATTTTGTTTATTGCATTTATTTTAGATGGAGAAGGCTTTTGGCCATATGGTCCACACATATGACCGACCACAATGACTTATTCAACTCCAAAAACAGATTTAGCTCCTGAAAGAGTAAGATGAACTTCCTCTAATTTAGATAGGATCTGAGCACAATCATTAATATGATCAAAAACAAACTTTCGACATCCAAGTTCATTGAGTTCTTCATTTTTCTCATGAACTTCACATCCTTTGATTGGAACATCATCAAGGAAAGGAAGAGTCAATTGAGGAATATAATCCCTCAATACTTTATGCATGGCATTCATCATGTGAGCTATTGAATTCATAGCCCCTTGAGGTAGAGTACACATGCGGACTAGGCCAAGAGGCGTCTTCATTGTAGTAATGTCACGGCTTTCCAAAGCAAGTTGAAATTGGTCGTAGCCTGAATATAAGTCTCCCATGGAATAGATTGCCCTACCTGCAAAAGCTTCAGCAAACTCATCCACATTTGGTCCTGATCCAACATTTCTAATAGTGACTTTATTGACGGGTTGTAAATCTTGAATGAATCGTAAAGATCCATTCTTCTTTGGTACGGTAAACCATCGGTTGGAATATGGAGCTGAAGATGGCTCCAATATTTGCATTTTTATCTTTTCATTTAAAAGTTCCAATAACTTAAGCAAATGAGCCCTTGGAACCAGAATTGGTTTAAGATTCCAAGGCACATGTGGGACCGTAAAAATTACCATTGGTGCCACAATGCTTGGATCCACACAGCCGATTTCATGCGGCTAAAATGAAAAGGCTTTACCATGGTTCTTTAACATCTGCATGAAGATTTGTTTTTCAGCTGGCAAGAGGAAAGAGTCTTCACCAATTTTCAGCTTTTGTAGACTTTCAGCTGTAAATTGGTGACCAATATCTTTAGGATCACGAAGGCTTGGTTGTTTGGATACCCTTTCTGCCAATCCTTCGCTTTCAGGTGGTAGAGGAGTAGCTACCGGCTTGACCTTCTTATCAACTGTTTTATATTTTGTTTCTACTCTTGCTTCATCCTTGTTTGGCTATCCAAAAGCTTCATAATCTGCAAATTCTTGAATTATGTCATACATGTCCAATGTACATACCTGTATGGACTGATTTTCAGCTTGATTTTCTGCATGAACGACTGTATAAATTTCAGCCATTGTATCATTATAATTCAACCCATAAAATAGTCCTGAAATTTCTTCTTCTTTAGGTAAAACATCAATTTGCTTCAGCTCTTGCTCCATATGACTCAAATACTTTCTTTCAACCCTATTCACGGTTGAAAACTGTTTATAACAGCCCACTCCATTGGCTGAAAAAACTTGCAAATCAGCTTTTGGCATTGCCTCCTTCATATGTGGAGGCAATTTTTTGTGACATGATGCACTGCCATAGCCTCCACTTATAGCAGCGCTACCCGAAAACCCTTAAATTCTCGGGCATTAGGAGGAACAGGATGATCTCTCAATCGATCCCTATTTTGATGGTGATTAACACAGACAGTTAGGAATTGAACAACTTTATCATTATCCTTGCTCCTTATCCAAGCATATGATGAACCATCATCAAAAGCCTTTGTCTCTAAACGAGACTCGGAAATAAATGGTTGTCCAAGAATGATTGGATAACTGCAAGAATCTTGAACAAAGAAATGAAATTCATCTTTTACATTACCAATAGTAACTTGTACATAAGGACATGCTGCATAAAGATCGCCAGAAGAGTTATTGGCTGCCTTCATGCGCCACCCTGGGTCCACATCAATGGGCCATCCACCATTGTCATAGAGACTTCTTGACATAACATTAATTTCTGAACCATGGTCTATAAGGGCAATGCATGGAGTTTCTTTCTCATCGCTTTTAACAACAGTTTCAGTAGTCGCCCTTGCCCAATGGGTACGGGAATAGTGACTACTTGGAATAAAGTGAGTTTCACTTTCTTCCTGCATGTTGTGAAGAAAAGTCTCTTTCTTATGCATGGGCTGCACTTTAGATTGAGAAGTTTGCACCATTAAGGCTTCTTCAGCTTCTGCTTCATAAATGTCTTCATCTTTGGCTTCTATGGCTGCAATCAATTCTTTGATTGCCTCCAATCGAATCCCTTGAGTTTTCAGCTTCTCTTCATTCTCCAAATACACATGAAGTATTTGCAAAAAAGCATGTACAGATTCTTCAGTTTCCTCACCAACATATTGTCTTTTTTGTTTAATTACATCAATTATTACATCATGAAATCCTTGTTTTGCAATACCGAGAATTTCACCTAATGTAAATTCAATTCTACTTCCAAGAATTCTTTCTTCTAGGATCCGTTTAAGATCCGTTGCAGTCTCTATGTCAGACTGCAACTTGTAACTGGGATGTTTGCTTTTTCTTTTTCCTTCTGTCTTCTTTGCTTGAGAGGCATCTCCCATGTCAAATTCTGGTGGCGACGGATTTTTAGCAGCCTTCTGTTGATCTGGTTTACTTCTTGTTATACGTTTAGTCGGTCTTGAAGAGGAAGGACCGGCAACATCTTCATCTCTTCTTCTCTTTTCTTCTATCATGGCTTCTTGATTATTAATTTCAGCTAGCCGGGCAAAAGCTGAAAATGAATCCACAGGCTCGGACCATCCGGTTCTCCCTTGAATACATTGACTGGCAGTGGTTAAATCATCCTTACTTACCTTGCCTTGCTCCATGCATTCCAAGGTGTGCGTCCACACTTTAGATTTTGCATTAGTTTTACATGCTTTAACAATTTCATTAGTTGGCTCAATTTGCAACCCATAAGTTGCAGCATCAACAGCTGCATAGGCTGTTCTTGTTGCCAAATCCTCCAATCTTTTCTTCATGCCGCCGTTACCGAAGTTTGGCTCAAGAGGAAGTCCGGTTTCAGTTGCATGAATTTTACCATCCTTCCAAAAGACTAATTTTTGTGCTTCAGCTTCACGGAATGCTCCGCACTCCCTCTTATCATGTTGAAGGCTATCACACCAAATGCAGCGTCTTTTAAAGCCTTCTCGTGCAGGTCTTTGGGCGGTTGACGGACCCCTTTCTTCTACTTTAACATCAAGCCTTTTTACTTTAAAATTAATTTCTGTTAAATTAAGATGGAGATCCCGCATACTTTTAATTAATTCATCCATAACATCCTTCTTTGGAGAAGGAACAACAGAATTTCTTGATTGCTCGGCCATAGAGATAGGAGATCGAGAAGCTGGAACAGGCTCCTTCACAGAATCAGTTGTTACAGGGGTTGATCCCCATCTTAGGTGCAATTGCTCTCTTCGAGCAATCATATTAACTGCTTCAGTGACATCACTCCAAGCAGTCTTCAGTTCCGACTCAGAGTCAGGGTCTTCAAGTCGGTCAGTCAATTTCTCCTGAAGAGAAGAATCTGCAGCTTTTAAAAATAATTCAATCTTTTGACTTTCCATACCTTGTTGGTCATCGTGATCTAGTTGGGCAAATTTGCTTTCAAATTCTCGATGAAGAGCAGTAGTAGTTAGACCCTTATTGTGCCTTTCGACCCATTCGGTGAAGATTTTCTTTGTCATAAGGCCAAAATCTTCAATGAAAAATTCTTCTCAAAGAGCCTTCTTGAACACAGTCCATCCTGCATCTTTTTGGAAAAGACCATGAATTCAGTCCTAGAGACCATGCACAGCCAGGCGGGCAAAGTAACGGCTCCAGGCATGTTGAGGAACTCCAAAGAAGACCTTCTTGTCAGTGTAGTGGCAGATAAAAGAGGACACATTTTGCCCATTAAATTGCTTGAGCTCATGCCCAACTACTTCTAAGGCCTTAATGGCAGCAGCATCAATCCGCTCTTCTTCTTGTCTCCGTTGTTGTTGCAATTGCAATTGCTGCTGAAATTGCAACTGTTGTTGTTGGCTCTCTTGCATTAGAGGAACCAACTGTTGCAAAGCATCTCCTCCCGAGCTTGATGATTCTCCCATTGGACTTCTTCTTCCGCACCAGACCTTCACGTTGGGTTCACCACTGTCGTCGCGTTAAGAGTTGAAGGTCTACCACCGGGGCTTTTAGTGCAGAAGAAGAGTTTAGGATTCAAGATTCAGAAAGGAAATATGGATTGGGTTTTAATAAGATTCGGGGTTTAGAAATGATTTAGGTACAGAAGAGTAATTCAAGCCTTCTCACTTTGTACATAGCATACATGAACAGAAGGAATAAGAATAACTTGATTACATCAAATGCTTTAGAATACATACATCATTTCATAAAGGATATTTTCAGATTTCCAATTCATTTATGAATGTCAAATGCAAGCTCTAATGGCATTTATTTCATGTACATAGATAGGTTTCAATCCTTTGGGTCAAGTATATTGTTGATAGAATCAAATGCATCCAAGATTTGGGCCAAAGATACATGAAATGAATGGGAAAAGTATAATTTTAGCTTCAGCCCTATTTTAAAACAGAAAATTCCAGCCCATAATCAAGTTCAAAATGAGTGCATAAATTCAAGAAGAAGCACTTTTGATCATCTATGAACAATGTCCTGAAGAAAAGAGGTCATTTTCCTCCATTACAACCATAAAAAACCCATGTTTGCTCATAAAAATAGATCAAAATAGTGGGCTTCCCTTTTTATGACTGGTTATTTCAGCCCATAACAATCCATAAGTCTTGAATATCCTCACCCTTTTCTTGCCCCAAAGTCCCTCAAGTACTTGGGTACAAGTCGGGCTTCATTGGACCAAGAATAAGGTAAACAAAATGAGAGAAGTCGTGCATAAGAGCAGGCTGAATACTCTTCTCTCAGATTTTCCCTCTTTTATAGATAGTTTCAGCATGCATTTTCGTCAGACCAAAGAGGCAGAGAAGTGGAG
This sequence comes from Lygodium microphyllum, assembly GCF_053477565.2. Classification (NCBI taxonomy): domain Eukaryota; kingdom Viridiplantae; phylum Streptophyta; class Polypodiopsida; order Schizaeales; family Lygodiaceae; genus Lygodium; species Lygodium microphyllum. The sequence goes on along the minus strand of NC_141138.1, from coordinate 52,086,578 downwards.
CTCTCACCATGTTTACATCTTCAGTAGTTGGGCCTGTTAATCTTCAGTTTGCATGCTCCATTTCATGCGTCTCAGCTCCAGCTTTCTTCCAGTTTCCCTCAGACAGTGCAGCCTGCATTTTGCGTTGAAAAACGCGGGCTGCTCTCTGTTCAGTCCCTGGTCACTTTTTGACCACCCTAGGTCACTTGCTAGCCACCTAAGTCAGTTACTTCTGGTCCTATGTGGACCTAGTGGACTTTTGACAATTTTTGGCATTATTTTTGGGTTCTGACCATATTTTTGTACCTGAATTAATGTGATTTATCCAGCAGACTGTCAATTACTTCCAAATGTCCAAGTTATAGGTTCCCATCGACTTATTTTTCATAAATATACATGGTATAACTGCAAATTATATGCTAAATACAAAAAAACTTGTATAACTAAGGTGGTTTTTTGAATAACAATGCCTGAATTTTATATGCAAATATCTCATATAACTTCCAGTGAGACTCTTCTTGTGTTCATAAGAATCCCATGATTTATATCATAAATAGTAAACTCTTTGACATCGCGTTTTTTTGACTCGTGAAATGGTTCATTTCTTTGGAAATTGAAACATTGACAGACAAGGTGTCCTCCACTACCATTTCTGTGAAAACAACTTTGCTACCTTTTCCCCCTTCTCTCTGTCTCAATTTCTAACGTCCATGGCCATTCACAAATACTTATCTATGCAAATTCCAGAATCACGCAGAGAGCTCGTCATGTCTCCGACGGTGCTTTCTCTAGCATTCAGTATCCTGCTTTCTAGAAGACCGAGTCATCTCTCCCCAAATTATGTGCGCTGCTAAGGTTTTCTTAACTTTGAGCTTTATTAATTCATATCCATGTTTTCGATCCGCCTCTCTGAGAAGAATGCAGCAGGTTTGCCCTGATACTCTATACTGATCAGGAATTGTCAGCTGTGTGGTCTAGGGTTTCTTTGAGGTAGGAATCCTTTCTCTTTCTTTGGTGCACCTGTCATAATGGAGACACAGCTGCACTCGCTCGCTCTTGCTCTCTCTCTCTCTCTCTCTCTCTCGGAGCTATTGTCTGTTGGCGCCAAAGAGAGATTATGCAAAATCTTTCTCCTCCTTCATTCTTTTATTTTATTTGATCCTCTTCGATTCAGTTGTTTTCCATTGTTTCTTGTTAGAGGGATACAGATTCTTGGCCCGGAAGAAGCAACGATTGAGAAACCTCTCGCTCTCGGTGCATCTGCATCCTCCACTTTGTAGTCGCTCATCATTAGTTTCATGACGTCCATCTGCTGCTGCTGTGTGTAACTGGTCTACTTTTTCTATTCCATCTAATTTGTTTCCTTTCTTTGGGCGAGGAATTCTTCGCCCCACCAATGCAGTGATAGCCTGAAGCTGTGCCACCACATCCCTATCCTTTTCTAGTTGGTTTATCCACATTTGTTCCGGCTGCTGTAGTTGAGTTTCAGCTAGATACTCCATTTGAGGATCTACACGAACCCATAAAAGTGGGAACTCTACATTCTGACGTCCATCTCGCGGCGCTTGCTAGGAGAAGACATGGCGGGGGACAGCGGAATAAGCGCCTCTCTTCCCTGAGATCAGTCACGTCTGTCACACCACTGATCCACTCAGCACAGTAGCACCGATATTGCATGAATGTAACTTCAGCAGCCTTCTTGCAAACAGGATTTCTGCTATCTCACTCTGTTTCTCCTTAAAATTAAAAGGGAAATCTGTGGCCGCTAGGATCAGGACTTTTCAATGATAGTCCATATGTCTGCTCCTGATTTTTGCAAAATAAGACCTCCATTGGTCCATGATCTCGAACTTTGTCCTATGGCAATGCCTGTATCAGTCCAAGGTGGGGCGATTTTCTTAATTTCTAAGCTCAACCATAAAATGTCTCCAACAAGAGAATCTTGTGGTCTTAATGGCCCTTAAAATACTAGAGAAAGCGATTTTCATACTGTGAAAGATACCGCAGCGAATCATCCAGTCCTTCTTAGATGCATAGAAAACCATTTTTACAAGCGTTACATTTGCTGTATCATATAAACGGATGGATTCATCATCACTAGCCATCACTAACAAATCCTCTATGCGGTGGAAATCCATTGAATTGATCGTGCCCATGTTTTTGCCACTGTAGGCATCCAACACATAAACATGGCTGCTTGTAGTCGATAAGCGCATCATTTTTCTATCATTACTAAACTTCATTCGTGACACTTCTGCAGTGTCACCACCAATGAGGAACATGTCAAATGGTCCCTTGTCATATGACCTAGGATAAAAAAAACTTAATGGCTCCTCTCTCCATGGCTATAGCAAATACAAGACCCTGTTGATCATAGGCTACAGCTGGTCTTCCACGAACTTGAAGCAGACCCTGGCATGCATTGTTGCGCAGAACAATCCTTGTACAGCTCACACGAGGATCACAAAGCATGATCTTAAACCTTTGCACAGTCTTCAATTGGTATTCTTGTTTGTCTTGCCTCTCTTCTTGCTATGCATAATTTAGATCATCATTCTTTTCATCAAAGACATCACTACTAGGAATAACTCCATCTAGCAAAAAGAACACAAAATTGTGACAGGTTTTGCACGGATCTCCATCCAGAATTCCTCACAGATGTGGATAGTTACTCTTGTTCTGTAAGTCTTATCAACGAGAGATTGATTGAGCTTAGGCTTTGAGTCGCCCTTCAAAGTGACAGACATTCTTTAGAGTAAACCTAGTGAACCGGTCCTTCTAAATCTCTATGAGGTAATGGTTTTACCCGTGCCCAAAATTCTTGCTTCAATCTGAGCAGCTGGATCTTTCTGAATGCTAGGAGAGAAACCATTCTTGGAATTTTATTTAATGCAATGTGTCCTAGTAGAAATATGATTTGGAAGGAACTTCGTGCTCAACCATACATGATTTGATTAAAAAATGCAATTGATCTATGATATGCAATCAATCAATCCATGCTACACACAAAATAATGTATGCATTGAAGAATCGTGCCTAGCCTATCTAGATGTGATCGTGCGTCATGCAAAATGCAAAAAACAATTCTTATTAATTTAAAATTCCTTATCCTCACCTCTCAACTCTCATAAGAAGATATGATATACTCCGTTCCACCCGCCCATAATTTCACATCACTCTAGAAAATGGTGGTCCTCAAGATGTTGACCAAATATGAACAACCCTTCTCACAATTGATGGCATCCTTCATGACCCTCGAACTCTCCCAACCACCTTACCCTCTCAACCAGAGGTTCCTAACTTTGTGATGAACATCCCAAATGGTGCGTGCAAGAAATGTGCGTGCTCAATGATAGGTGCTCTCTCATGTGCGCGTGCATCTAAAATTTACTGCATATAGTTGCAACGGACCTCATGCCATGCTAGTGCTCAATGATAGTGCAAAATGTGCTTAATCCCAACCCATGGCATGGAAACATTTGATAAGGACAGGAGATGACCCCCGAGTGCAGTGCATCAATAAGTGTAACATGAAGTGCATCAATAAGTGCTCGTGATATGCAAGAGTCTCAACAAGAATACATATCTAGCTCCTGAATATTCGGTAGCTAATAGCAAACTCCAACTTTATCCTGTTCAAAAAAATACCAAGCTCGACCAAGGCTATCAAGTTTCACACTCAACAAATCAAACAAAATGACAGAAACAAATCCTAAGCTAGACAAACACAATAATTCGAATTACAAAACAACAAAACAAACTGTCACACAACAACTAAACTAGCAAAAAATCAAACCTAACTACAATTTGACTAGGGGATTTCAGTTTTCAGAAAAATGCTCGACACTGCAAGCTCAAGGAAGAAGAAGAAGAAGAAGAAGAAGAAGAAGAAGAAGAAGAAGAACAAGAACAAGAACAAGAACAAGAACAAGAACAAGAACAAGAAGAAGAATAAGAAGAAGAAGAAGAGGAAGCAAGAAAGCAAGCAAGTAAGAAGAAGAAGAAGAAGAAGAAGAAGAAGAGGAAGAAGAAGAAGAGAGCTACTTTTGGCCACACACAAGAATGGGCTTCTCATTCACTTTTCAACTTTATATACAAAACCCTAAATCCCTTTTGGGCGGTCATCCCCTTATCCCCTTTTTTACATGGCCGATCGTGGCCTAGTAGGCCATTTTTCCCATTGTCATCCTATCTTTCTAACTTCCTTCCTTCCGCCCATCTACCTTTACAAATTGCATGGGTGGGAGCCCGGCGCTCTTAAAATAAATCATGCTTCGCCTTGCACTTTTTTTACAAAAGTGTTGACCTCTGCTTTTTCTTGTGCACCTTTTTCTTTGATTTAGGACTTTTCTGCGCTTCTTGTGTTTCCAGATTCTTCTCGGTGCGCATTCGTCTTCCGTTTCACTTTTGCCTTGGCCTTGTCTTCTGCTTTAGATTTTGTGAAATTTCCACCTTTTTCGTCTGAGTGTTAACATTACCCCCTGCTAGACAAGTGCGAGTCCCATGTCACTCACCATCGTAGGTAACAGGCTTGGGCATGCACCGAAGATGTGGGTGGAAGGGACTACTGTGGTTTGCCTTGGAGGAGTTTTGGTGGTGGTGCGGATGAAGGTGAGTGGTGGCACTTGGTTGGTCTGATTGGTTGGTGATAGGATTGTTGAAGTTGATGATAGGTCTACTTTTTGTTGGGAATTGCACTCATGGGTTGGCACATGTGTTGATGTTCTGGGGATTCTATGGAAGAAGGCTCCCAAGCTTATCCTCGAGCTTGAGCTTCAAGGACGGGAAGCTTCAAGTGAAGCTTTCATGGCTGCCTGCAAAGCTCCCATGCATGCTAAGCTCAATGGCTTCATCCGGGCGAGAGGAATCCTTCACAGGTTGAAGGGGTTCTGGGGTTGAGCTCTCCAGGTCAGAGGAAGCTTCAGTTAGGAGAATCCATGGTTGCCCCAAGCTGTTTAAAATAGTTCTAGCTGATGTCCCCCATGGAAGATGATTCCCGCGTCAAAATGCCAAGGGGAAGAGGAAGGGGTATGATGGATCAATGCCCACGAGTGCTGGGGAGGTGGAGAAGCAGGAGGAGGAGGTGGGCAGGGGTGTTGGGGGAGGGAGGCAGCTCAACGCAAAATGCACCGCATTTTGCGGGCTATTGCTTGCTGTCCCTGATGGGCTGAAGGTAGACACCAGGGTGCTTGCCAAGTAGGAAATGGCCCTGGGAGCTTGTGGTAGGGCTGAATGTTGAGGTTGAGGCCTGGGAGTTGCAAGAAGAAGGGATTTAGGGGCAGTCCACCATGGGAGCTTGAGGGAACAGCTTGATGGGGAAGAGAGAGAAGTCTGGAATAAAAAGTAACTGTGGTTTTTCCCTTCTCTAAACTGTTGAACCCCCAACTTGCCCTAAGACTCCTAAAATTTGCATGAAAAGAAGTGACGACCTGCTATTTTAACCATTTTACCTCGAGATATGTCTGAGTCTGCAGCCATAGCTCTGATGCATTTCATGACATAGAGTTTGTGTATCTTAATTAAGAGGATAGTAGTATGAGTGTCGTCTCGATGCTATCCTTACATCGCTGTAATGGGTTAGGGAATAAGCATTAGAAAAGCGTGGTTGTGCACAACACGGTCTCTGATTTAAAAATGATGTTTGAGCACTTTAGGATCATTCACCTTTGCATGTGCATGAAACCATGGTGTTGAAATAAATGGACTGGATGCATAGCACATGTTTTCAATGACAATGACCCATGCTTGAGTGTGGAAAGGCATCCTAAGCCGTAGGATAGACCTTCGTCTCTTGGGGGACTATTTAGTAAGGACACATGGTATCTCTTGGAGTATTTTCAAAATGAAAGAGTGGAGTTTGTTTGTTTGTTTTATATGTTAAGCAGCGCATCAAGGGGCCAATCCCTGCAATATAGGAGAGCTGCACTGGGGCCGCGGTAATTCTACCGAGAGGTTGCCTTCCATGTATGTGATTATCGTGGTATTTATTGCCAATGTGTATGGGTTTTCCCTCTGAGGAGTTTATAGAAAGGGAAACGTTGGACTACAAAATTATAAAACTATAAACGCATAGATTAGGCTTTAGGACAGTTTGTCCTTTAGTAGTAGATAGACGCTCCTGGTCCACGAGGCCGTGAGGGTGTGTTTGTCTGTCATGAGCATGAGGTCCAGCTAGTGCCATAGCCAGTGCCGGCCCATTTTAGGTCCCATCAATCGGCCCTGGGTCTTGGCTCATCTCCAAGAACCTACCAGCCCTTCATAAGGTGATAAGCAATCAGTCAAAGATTTTTATTTCTTCTATTTTTTATTATTTTAGGGATTAGAACCCCTTTTTACACACCTCTCTATATTCATATATTTCATTTCAGATATTTAGGGTTTTTTCTTTTGGGTTATTTTAGTAGGCTTTTCTAACTGCCTCACACTAATAGGACCTCCTAGATCAGCTACCTAGCAGGTCAGTAGAACAGGGTCACTAGAACTCCTATCTAAAACATGCCTTTTAGTGCTTGACAATGCCTTTGCAGGAGGCAATGATTACTCATATCTCCCACAGACATACCAAACCTAAACCTTGACTTCATGCCTCAATTGCCGATCAAAAAGAAAGTAGCCCGCACAGGCATATGTATCATTTATTGCTTAAGGGAAAAAAACTCGGAAAGAGGACAAAACCACTTGGAATGGCCAGAAGGAGCTCCTCCGCAGCAAAGGCTTCCTCTAGCAACTTCGTCAACCTATATGATGCAATCACTAAAACAAAAGCCCATTAAACATACCTGCACCAAACAGACATAGAGCCCTCTTGGCCTAATGGAATAGCACATTTGTATTGCAAAATAACTGGCCCTCTTGGCCTAAAGAAATCAAACATTAAACCCTTAAAACAATTGGCCCTCTTGGCCTAAAGAAATTAATCAAACCAGCCATATAGATCCCTCCTTGGAAGAAGGTAGATATACAGAAATACACTCTAGTCCAAGGGGGAAAATAGGACTCTCAGCCGCCCTAAACTAAATGCATCAAGTTATGACCCATATCTCCTGCATATATAGCAAGATGCATACACATAACATGTCGTCGAATCAACCTTGGGTCCCGGATAATAGTGCTAGATGGGTCTCGGCTACTCTTTGCATTAGCCATATCAACCATCGCCTGCCATATAACGTGTGGTCTGATAACATTCCCCACAAACGACCAGGTCCAGTCTCATTATCAATAACAATATCCAGACTAGGACCACAGTTGAAGAAGAGGTCCTCTTCATAAGAAAAATTGGCTAATGAATCCACAAATTAATTCCAATAACGTGGAATTAGTTGAAGAGAGACGCTCTCAAATTCATCAAGTAGGGTTATAGCAGTTCGATGATACATACAAAGGATGGGATTCCGGACTGTATATGTACCATTGAGTTGATTTAAGATCAGTTGGGAATTCCCTTTTACTAACAACTACTGAATACCGCCTTTCTTGGCAATATTCAGTCCCATAATCAAGGCTTCATACTCCTCCATATTGTTAGTGAATCCTAGGTCCTCGAGATAAGCAACTAATTTCATTGTAACTCTACATCGGGGGTCTCAGATAACTACTTCAACACTCCCTTTTTTATTAGGGCCCCTGGACGCCCCATCAAAATATAATATGTATGTCCACAATGGGTTTACACAGCCAGCCATCTAGAACTCCCCTATTTGTAATTATGATAGTCAAAATTCAACATATTTATGGATGAATTGACGGCTCCATCCCACCTTCATCATTAAAGACTACAAGGACTCTCGTCAAAATCTGCAAACAGTGATGACAGAAGACCTTAATCTCCCAAACGAATATCCCCTCGTCTTGCTCAGTCACTTTATAGCCTTTGCTCCACCAGATGAGCTTTTCCTGATGATATCAATGATCTAGATATGGGTGCTCCAAATAAGGAATCAGTTGACCCATCAACCTCTATCATTGTTTCCTTACAGATGTCTGATCAATCACTACAAGATATAGGCCTTATACCGACGTTTAAAGTAACAAAAATGCAAATAACAAAATTTGTCTCTATCATCGCAAAAAGCATCGTTATTGGTGATGCCATAGAACACCCGGTATTATCGTCGCTATCAGTGTCGGTATTGGCGTCGATATCATGATATCGATGCCAATACCGGCACTGATAGCCATGATACCAACGCCAATACCGACGCTGATAGCGACAGTTTGCGACATATATAACGATGCCAATAATGACACGAGCAGTAAAATTTGCGAAGCTAATAGCGTCAGTAACAGGGGGAAAAAAATTTGTGCAGGGCAGCTTGACGCTAATAGTGATGGTAATAGGGAAAAAAAAATTTGTGCAGGGCAGCTTGACGCTAATAGCGACGGTAACAGGGAAAAAAAAAATTGTGCACACATATAGCACTGTGTGCTTTATGAGAGCCATACAAAATAGTTTTTGCACTACTGTGTACAATGCGCTTGCAAACAAAAACAATGTATACTGAAATCATAAAATTGATACATGAAATAAATACATGATCGCATAATAAGCGATTGGTACAATCATGACAGGATATCACTAATACATAGAAAATGTCTACATAGATCAAGCGACTCAAAAATAAAGGTGTGTGAGCTCCATGGATCCAAGGGCGAGCTTCAAATCCTTGTCCCCCGAAAGCTCATCCCACCGCAAAGGAGCATCGAACGGACTCTGCAGAAAAAGAAACAACACATCGGTCCACCATACAATAATGCATTCAAATATCTCATGGTAACTACGGACAAGAAAGATGAGTGACTTATAGGGCCGCCTCGTCTATACAATCGGTCGATCAATGCAGTGAGACGGTGCCTCTCTGCATATCGAGTCTCAAGGCCAGTCGGATCGTGATTTGTAATGAAGTGCTACAAAGAAAACAAAATGCTAACTGTTAGAAACATGATTGTCAGTACAAAGAATATTTCAAAAAAATAAACAAGAAAAACAAAAGAAAAACTTACAAAGTCCTCCAGATATGTCCTGTGGTCGCCACTCCCAAGATGATGGACCACTCCGGCCTCGAGTCGTGTCCTCGCTGTCTCGCTCTGCTGACTCCAATGTCCTGGAGAATCTGTAGCCTCCTCCCTTAGTCGGCGCCAGTCGTCTGCATCTAACCACTCGGGCTTTACAGCCCCACTCTTGATTGCCTTGCGTGCATCGGATCGTCTATGTGACATGTATGCATGCATGCAATCCATCATCCAACCCGTAGAGAATCTATCTACTGGCTGGCACCGAAAACTCCTCGTGCAAGGATGCTACTATGTAGTCCTTGCTTCCCTCTGGTACGTTCTTCCAATGATCCAAGACGTTGTGCGGAAAAACTTGTTGGCACAACTCTCTCATGCGAGCCATCACCCTCCTCCCCTCATCATTCATGATGATGGCTCCTGACCTACTATCGACTAGATATCCATAACCCCCTGGAGTCTGCCTAAGATGGGTCCTCTCCCATCTGCGTCCATGCTCCTGGGCATATCTAGGAGACCCCTGTGCATCCAGTGTACTGATCGGGGTAATATCTCTCAGAGTGGTACCCACAAGGATGCCACCTGTTGACGACTGAGAGCAAAAGCCGAAGTAACTGGAGTAGAGGTCTCCATAGGTGTGACAAATCCATGAGGTGATGCAGTTCCAGTTGAACGATGAGGCAGAGACACCATGTCCGTGTCTCAATAGCATCCACCTGAGCTTGAGCCATGCTCCCTGGAAGGGCCACGAGAGCAAGGAGTCGCACCTATATCCCGTGTCAACCGCGGGCTCACTGCCTCTATATCTCTGCAACATCCCCCTAATCCCGATGCACTCTCTCCCTCTGGCCCAAGTCATGAGCATTGAGCTCGTCTGCTCGAAGCTGAAGCATCCGATCACGCTGAAGAAGATCTAACAGAGCACCCTGACAAAGACCGAGATAGCTCCTGGTCTACCATCTCTCTGAATCTCGCGATCTGGTCTAGAGACATGCGTGCGAAGATGTCCTGTAACTCCTCATTGCTCATCCCTCCACTCATCCTGAAAATGTCACCTGCATAGAAAAAAAATGATGTTAGAATAATCAATTTAAATCATACAAAGCACAATAATATAAATCATTTAAAAAAAATCTAACTTAAAATGCATATCTTATGTACTCTTATAAGCGAATTGGTCAACGAATTGAGTAAGTGGATGCTCCAAGTATGAAGTATCCTATGGTCCCATGTTAATCTCCTGACACAACTCCGCATAACTGGAAGGTTGATAGACATGTCACCACAAAATAATGAGTCCACCTCGTTCTCAAAGAATTCTTGGACTCCTATATTTCCATCATTGTTAGTCGATGCTGGCTCCAAGCTTTCAACGGCCTCCATTCCTTGCAATATCGACCCCTCTATTTGCATATTATCTTCATCTATACTCGGAACATCGCTTTGATCATATACTCTCGCACTTTGGGGAGTTGAAGGTATAACATACCACCATCGAGGTTGTCGGGGGTTTGGATAGAAGATTACCTGTTCACAAACACATACAAGAGAGTTCAAACCATTGTGACATAAACCATGTCGTAATACAATTAGCAAGCAAATGAGTCCATGCACCTGTTCACAATGGGCCGGCAACACAAAGGTGTCGTGCAAATCCATCCATTTTTTTTCGGAATCTATTTTGAGAAATCCAGATGGACCTAATCGAACTGTTGCTCCAGCTCCTCCAAGTACCACTTTGAACCACTGCACATCGAATAGTATCATGGAGAAGCTACGGTAATCCACTGTAACAATACTTTGCAAGTTCCCAAAATACTCCATCTCATCCACAACCATGTTTGGATCCATTGCTCGTCGCCGGCTCTCTTGCTCGAACCTTGCCATGATACCACAATCCATTGTGGAGTGCATTTTGTCAATACGCTCCGCGCGAAAATGCCGTCCGCGCGACCACGCTGCACTATATATTTTGTACTATACATTGAAACACTCAAATTAGATGTCACATGTAAAATTTAGATACAACTGATTCTAAACCCCTCATCACCTTTGGACTACATGCCCTCGAGAATTCCCACTCCTCCATTGAGACATCTGTCCCTTCGCGAGATGCTTTGGTCAAAGCTCCATGCAACCATCATGTTGACATAAACCGCGGCATCTCCTCCATGCCTTTGGGATATCAAATCCGTCGATGATACGTACTACGTCAGAATTCAGCTCGCACTTCCTCTCAATCTTGCCTAGCAATCTGGTACTTGGCGAGCCACGTCTCCATAGAGGCATGGTGAAACACACAAAAGTGATTCACCTTCTCTTCCATTGAGACATCCATTCTTTTTTCTACCCCATTTCCAACCACCACATCTCCAGTCAGTCTATCATCGTCCTTCAGCGACCATAGCATTTCATTGTCTGGTTCCACCATTGGTAGCCATTGTGAAATATGCACTAGCGCCTCAGACACCAACCAACCTTCGGACATGCTACGTTCTGGCCGAGCTCGTTATCGCACAAAGCCTTTTAGGGTTTTCATGAAGCACTCCAAGAAGAATATCCATCGCGTATGGACAGGTCCAACAATCTCCACTTCATCCATAAGATGCATAAGAAGGTGGATTTGTATCGTGAGCATGCTGGTGGGCAGGTATTTCTCAAAGAGACAGACCGTCTCCACTGCTCCCCGCCTCATGGATTCAATAGAGGACGTCTTAATCTCCTTCTGTGAGATCCATTGCACCAAAGTCAACAACCTGTAAATGGCCCCACGTATTTCTAGAGTAATACATCTTGCAATCGCGTTCGGTAGTACAAACTGCCACAAATGAGAAGGCATTATGAATAATGGCTACATTCCAAATAGCAAAATGCCCATGCTAATTACAATCCATTCGTAGTACAAACCTGATATATCTTATGCTAGTCATGGGATTTTAGCCCTGATAATTGGTCGTCTTTAGAAAATGCGGACTTGAGAGAACGCATCATACCCGTCGGAGCGCGGATAGACTTGATTACTTACTTCACAATGCACTCTTCTTTAGTGGACAAAACCCAAGGAGCGTGAGGAAGCTTCATGCAACCATCAGTACTCGACTGCGGCCAAAGCACTCCATCTTACCTACCTCCTTCAAATCCATTCGTGCCCCTATAGTGTCTCTCTTTCCTGTGATGTGGTCCCATAACAAGCTGCCCACATTCTTGAAAATATGTATGGGATCCAACAAGTGGTTGACCTGAAAGTGGGTCCAATATGGCAACTCGTAGAAAACTGAGAAAAGTTGCATTCCATTTGGATGTGATTCCACGTGGACCATTTTCAACTCGTACCAGTTTGCAGCGTTCATACGTGTTGAGGGTCGTCCAAGGAAACCTTCCTTGAGTTCATGATTCTCTGGCAAGAAAGCAGTGTGTCCTTGATATACCATCTTCTTCATGGTTCTGACCTTCGGGAGTCTAATTGTGGCCCGCACAATGGACATGCATGATAACCTGAGGTAACCAGACTTGCTCCAACACACGACCTAGTGAATACTTGCTTGAACGAGTTAAAATATAGATATTACCAGCGAGAATGGAGGCATGCTCACCTGAGCACTCTCCCAATCCCGGAAAGTCATGCATCGTCCACATGAGAATGGCTCGAATATTGGCTGACTGCCGACCATCGCGCCTGCTCATATCTTGCACAGTGACCCCCTCCTCCCACAAAATCTTGAGCTCATCGACTAATGGACGAAGATACACATCCATATTTTTGACTTTGTAGCTGCCGAGGATGAGTAAGCTAAGGATGAGATGTCCTTTCTTCGTAGAAAGCCATGGAGGGATATTGTAGTTGACAAGGACTATAGGCCACACACTATAAGAAGTTGAACGCGGACCAAATGGGTTCACACCATCCATTGCAAGACCGAGTCAAAGATTCCTTGGCTCTCGAGCAAAGCCTGGGAAGGTAGAGTCAATGTGGCTCCATGCACGCGAATCCGCTGATATTCGTTGAACTCCATCCGTGGACCTATTCTGTGTATGCCATGTTGTCAATCTTGCCATGTTGGACGTACGAAACATGTGGTTTATGCGGGGGATAAGCGAAAAGTGTCTAGGAACTTTTTGAGGGATGGTTTGCCCTTGTAAGTCCTGTCGATACCTGTGAGCACCACACTTTGGACATGTCTCCATAGTCTCGTATTCTCCTCGAAACAGTATGCAATCGTTGATACATGCATGGATATTATTGTAGTCCATGCCAAGCTTTCGTAAAACATGTCATGCATCATCACGAGACTCAGGCATGGTATTTGTAGGTGGTAATATATGATATTTCAATAACGTGAAAAAAATCATAAAACATCTTGAAAAAGCAAAAATGTTTGTAATAATAGTGCCGAAAAAAAAATCAATGAAGCATATGTACAAGGTACCTGAACAACTAGGTCACACTTGTATCGCTCCACTCATATTTTGCTTGCACACTTAAGAGTGCAAGCAATGTCTTCAGCCGAGATACTTGGCACCCATCATATAATGGTATGGATGCTCCCTCTCTAAGTAGATCAGAAGTCTCGACATCCATGGGAATCAATGCATCGATCATTGCCTCCATCTCAGGCTCCAAGATTGTAGGTAGGTCTGGAAGGTTGCCTGTCTCCTCTGTCATTGACGGTATAGATTGGCCTTGCGAGTGGTGGATTGGCTCCTGCACTCCATCCATCGCATGCCCACGTACTCTTGTGATTGGCCGCAAAGGGTGCACTCCCCCTTGGGACGAGACATCACCTCCCTGGATAGAAAATTTGCTAGCGAGACCCAAACTTATTATATATGGTATTCAATTAGCTTGCGAGTACAATGCATGATTGATATTAACTTCAAATTATCGTTTACTGAAAATCCACAATCGCCTGATCAATGATCTCAGATTGAAACTTGCCAAATCGTCGTATGTGTTCTATAGACAATCGGTGTTTTCGTCTAATTGCCAGCTTGCATTGAGAGCAAGGACATGGGACACGCTGATTAAGATACGCCTTGCGATCTTGAACAATAGGACCTTCTTCATTTTTCATTTTGTCTACGTTACAACAAACAATTTGTTTTTGTTATCATTCTTTTCTTTTCTTAGATTGTTATCCTCTCCTTCTCTCTCTCTCTTTTTCTATGACGCAGCATATAGTATCATAGAGCACTAGTATTTAGTACCTAGTACTCAGTACCTAGCACATAATATTTCGTTTTCTCTCTTCCTCTCCCTCTCTCATTTCCTCTTCCTCCCCTCACCCTCTCTTTCTCTCTTTCCCTATTAAGTTTAATGATATTTGTTTTTTTCTCTCTCCTCTCTCTCTCTCTCATTTCCTTTTCTCTCTCCTCTCCCTCTCTCATTTCCTCTCCCTCCCTCGCTCTCACCCTCTCTTTCTCTCTTTTCATATTAGGTTTAATGATATTTCTCTTTTTCTCTCTCAACTCTCTCTCTCATTTCCTTTTCTCTCTCCTCTCTCTCTCATTTCCTTTTTCTCTCTCCTCTCCCTCTCTCATTTCCTCTCCCTCCCTCGCCCTCACCCTCTCTTTCCCTATTAGGTTTAACAGTTTTTCTCTCTTTTTCTCTCTCCTCTCTCTCTCTCATTTTGTTTTCTCTCTACCTCTCCCTCTCTCATTTCCTCTCCCTCCCTCGCCCTCACCCTCTCTTTCTCTCTTTCCCTATTAGGTTTAATGATATTTCTCTTTTTCTCTCTCCTCTCTCTCTCTCATTTCCTTTTCTCTCTCCTCTCCCTCTCATTCCTCTCCCTCCCTCTCTCTTTTTCTCTCTCCTCTCTCTCTCATTCCTCTCTCTCCCTTGCCCTCTCTCATTCCTTTTTCTCTCTCCTCTCTCTCTCATTCCTTTTTCTCTCTCCTCTCCCTCTCTCATTTCCTCTCCCTCCCTCGCCCTCACCCCCTCTTTCTCTCTTTCCCTATTAGGTTTAATGGTTTTTCTCTCTCCTCTCTCTCTCTCTCATTTTTTTATCTCTCCTTTCCCTCTCTCATTTCGTTTTCTCTCTTCCTCTCCCTCCCTTATCCTCACCCTCTCTTTCTATCTCTCTTTCCCTATTAGGTTTAATGATTTTTCTCTCTTTTTCTCTCTCCTCTCTCTCTCTCATTTTTTTTCTCTCCTCTCCCTCTCTCATTTACCTTTCTCTCCCTCTCTCATTTCCTATCCCTTCCTCACCCTGACCCTCTCCTTTTCTCTTTCTCTATTATTTTTAATAAAATTTTCTCTTTTTCTCTCTCCTCTTCCTCTCTCATTTTTTTCTCTCTCCTCTCCCTGTCTCATTTCCCTTTCTTTCTTTCTCTCCCTCTCTCATTTCCTCTCCCTCCCTCACCCTAACTCTCTCTTTCTCTATTTTTCCATTAGGTTTAATGATCTTTCTCTCTTTTTCTCTCTCCTCTCTCTCTCTCTCATTTCCTTTTCTCTCTCCTCTTCCTTTCTCATTTCCTTTTCTCTCTTCCTCTCCCTCTCTCATTTCCTCCCTCCCTCGCCCTCATCCTCACCCACACCCTCTCTTTCTCTATTTGCCTATTATGTTTAACATCTTATCTCTTTTTCTCTCTACTCTCATTCTCTCTTTTTTTCTCTCTCCTCTCCCTCTCTCATTTCCTTTGCTTTGTTCCTCTCCTTCTCTCATTTCTTCTCCCTTCCTCTCCCTCTCTCATTTCCCTATTATGTTTTCGTCTCTCCCCCCCTCCCTCCCTCTCTCATTCCCTCTCCCTCTCTCTCTTCCTCTCTCATTTTCTCTCTCTTCCTCCCCCTCCCTCTCTCATTTCCTCTCCCCCTCCCTCTCCCATTTCCTCCTTCTCCCTCTCTTTAATTTCACTCTCTTTCTCCCTCTCTCTCTCCCTCATTTTTCTCCCTCTCTCATTATATACAAACTATACAAAAATTAAATAAATAATAGAGAGAATACACTCTCCCTCTCTCTCATTCTCTCATTTCATCCCCCTCCCTCTTCCATTTCCTCCCTCTCCCTCTCCCTCTCCCTCTCCCTCTCCCTCTCCCTCTCCCTCTCCCTCTCTTTCTCTCTCATTTCCTCTCCCTCTCTCAATATATATACACAAATTATAAAAGCAAAAGGGAGAGGGAGAGAGAGAATGCACTCTCCCTCCCTCTCCCTCTCTCATTTCCTCCCTCTCCCTCTCCCTCTCCCTCTCCCTCTCCCTCTCTTTCTCTTTCTCTTTCTCTTCCTCTCTCATTTCCTCCCCCCTCCCTCTCCCTCTCTTTCTCTTTCTCTTTATCTTTCTCTTTCTCTTTCTCTCCCTCTCTCTATCTCTTTCTCTCCCTCCATCTCCCTCTCCCTCTCTTTCTCTCTCATTTCCTCTCCTAAACAAGCAAAAGAAGGGGAGAATTAAACCCTAAACAAGCAAAAGAAGGAGAGAATGGACTCACCGATGAGATATGGCGAGGGTTTGGCGGCTCCTCTTCACGATGAAGGCTCCTCCTCTCCTTCGCGAACGGCGGCGGTGGCAAGCCTTCTTTCTCTCCCTCTCTCACCCTATGCAAGACGGCTTATGCATAATGCTCTTTGTTGACATTCGGGTGTCCTGTTGGATGTATTGATGCTTGGTCATCATGGTTTATGCTTGGATATGCTATTTGAGAGCTATTGAGCCTTGATTTGGATGCAGACACTTCGTTGTTGGTTGGGATTTATGCTAGCTTGGTTGACAAGTTATTTTATCTCTAGTTTGATTATGCCTATAGGTTTTGGGCTATGTCTTTGGAATATGAAATGAACTACTGACCTTCGGGGTACAACATCGAGCTTGTCTTTGGTTTTAGATCTTCATTTGAGCTTGAGCTTGGCTTTGGAATGCATTTGATGCTTCGTCTTGGATGTACATATGGCATGTATGTTACCTATGTTTGATCGGTCTTGACATGCTTGGCCTATGCCACTACTACATGCTACTTACATTGTTTGGAGCCGATTGCTACTAGTGCCTTGTCTTAGCTTGCATCTGGCTTTCAGGAACTTACTTGGGATATTTCTTCACTTGCCAAAGTTGTATTTGGGATACATTTGATGTCTATGGATGCTCTAATTAGAGGCTACATAGCCTATATGCTCATGATGTCTTATTAATGTATGGTCTTGGATCATTCGTAGCTGGTGCTCTCATATTCCTTTCTTAAGCTTCTTCGCTTGATCCATATGGCTTTTGTGCTAGTGGGAGCATTGTTGGATGTTTGACAGACATTGAGCTTTGAGTCTTTTGAGATTGGGATCTTCTTCACTTGGATGTTGCATGGTTGATATGCCCTGGTCTGCATACATGTATTGGGCTGATTTTGGCTTTGCACTCCCTCAGCATACACCTCTTTGTATCAGGTCTTGCCAGTGTTGTGTATACTTTGCCCTATTACACAGGGGGTGCGCCAGCTTACTAATTGGATTCATTTGACATTCTTGGGTGTTTGCTTGATGGCTGTATGATTGTCATATGCTGATTTATGCCCGCTTGATGCTGGTTATGCTTTGACATTCAGTGGTTGACTTGGTACATTGATTTTGCCTACAATTTGCTCTCATTGTACATGGCTGTAATTTATTACAACAAACAGTTATGTATGGACTGATATAGAATTTTCATACTAAATCATCCTGATTTTATGTACTTTTGATGGTACTTGGTGGGGAGTATCATTAGCTATCAGTTCGTGGTCATTTTGCCTTGGTTTTGGTGGTATTTTTGGTTATTTACAGTAGAAAACAGCAAGCAGTTTTGAATTTTCTACATTGTTTTGGACTACATTATGGGTTCTTCTTCCACTGACAGTGCTATCTTCAACATCACTAAGCTTGATGGTATGAATTATGCCTATTGGAAGAGCCACGTTTGGCAGGTATTGGTGCAAAAATTGCAGATAAAGCCACTAAGGATGCATGGCGAGCAGCCAGAAACTATGACTGATGATGAATGGGATGAGCTTGATGAGTTATGCAAGTGCTACCTCATCTTGTCTCTCACTGAACAGGTGCATTACAATGTGGTTGAAGAAGCACAGAGTGCTTGGAAGCTTTGGGATAAAATTAAAAACCTCTATGATAAGAAAATTCCAGCAAAGTCAAATGTATTGGCTAAAGCAGCCTATGGACTTGTGCATGAAGGAGAATATGACAATGTCTGCTCATTTGAGCCAGTTCCGTACTATTCTCAAGAACTTGACTTCATAGGGTATTACCTTTAATGATGAGGTTACTCCATTGTTTTTTCTTGGGACTCTAAGTGAGTCATGGGATGTATTCTGCAATGCCTTATTGCTCCTACTACTATTTTGAACTTGCATGATGTAGAGAGTGCTCTTCTACAGGAAGAGATCAATCATAAGAACTTGGATGCCTCTCATGTGTCGCATGCTTTGACTGTTAGAGGTAGAGATGGTAATGGCAAGAATGACTGTGGGAATGGCCATGGCAGAGACTCGCAGAAGTCTAGGTCTAAGTCACATGGTAAGTTGCGCATCAAGTCTCTTTTGAGAAATGCTAATGTGACATATCATCATTGCGACAAAAAGGGTCATATACGCCCACAGTGTCATGACTTGCACAATGAGAAGCACAAAGAGAAGGAAAAAGAAAAAGTATAGGAATATTCCTCTGATCACAACATTATGCCTGCAAAATCGAGTGTGAAATACGAGGAGATAAATGTCATGCAGACTGATGACTCCAATGAGGAGTACATACTTGCAGCTAGTTCTTGTGATGCTACATCGTTGACCGATGTTCACTCTATGTATGCACAGTGCTAGATTTTGGATTTTGGTGCTTCATTTCATGTTACACCATGCCATGAGTAGTTCCAATCCTACTATAGTCTTTGGTTCAGTTCTCTTGGGTGATGACAGGTCACTTGCTATTGTTGGCATTGGGGATGTACGATTGCAGTTCTCTACTAGCAGTACTTTTCTGTTTACAGGATGTACGTCATGTACTTGCACTTACACGCAGTCTTATATTTGTAGGGCAACTTGATGATACTGGGTTTCATGTTTCATTTGGGGATTCTGCCTAGAAGTTCACCCGTGGCAGAATTGTGCTTGCTAGAGGTGCCAAAGCTGATAGCCTCTATCCTCTTGTAGTTGATGGGTCCTCTATTGACCATGTTTTTTCAGTGGGTTCCATCCCACATGTATCTCTTTGGCATGCTTGTTTGGGCCATATGTCCTTGAAGGGAATGAAAAGGCTTTCTAGTTTGCATTTTGTACCGCCCCTTGACTACGCATGTTTTGATTCATGTGAGCATTGTCTTTATGGCAGATAGACTAGGACTACACATAAGAAGTCTGGTAGGACACACATGAGTGAGCCCCTGGCATTGGTACATTCGGATACCTCTGGGCCATGCCCTGTCAGTCTATGGGTGGTGCATAGTATTTTGTGATGTTCATTGATGATTTTTTGCGTAAAGTTTGGGCTTACCCCATTAAGCTTAAGTCTGATGTCTTGGATGTATTTCAAAGATGGCTTGTATTTGTTGAAAACCAAACTGAGCATACGCTGAAATGCCTTAGGACTGACAATGGGGGAGAATATGTGTCACGTGCTTTTGAGCAACTATGTGATGAGAGGAGTATTAAGCGTCAATTGACCGCCCCCTATACCCCACCCTAGAATGGTTTGGCTGAGCAGATGAATAGAACCATCCTGGAGCATGTACACAGTATGCTTAGCCATCTAGGCTTACCACAGAGCTTTTGGGCTGAGGCAATCAGTAAAATTGTGCATGTCATAAATAGATGGCCTTCTAGTGGTTTGGATTTCCAAGTTGCAGAGGAGGTATGGATTGGGAAACCTCCAACTTATGCGCATCTACGTGTCTTTGGATGTTACTAAGTTGAATCCTAAGAGTGTCAAATGCATTTTCCTTAGCTATGGGGATGCAGATGAGATGGGCTATCGCCTCTGGGAGCTGCAAGCGCGGAAAGTCATCCACATGCATGATATAGTCTTCCATGAAGACCAGCAGATGCATAGGCAGCCTGAGAAGGTGGTAAAGATATGTAGGGTTATATTCCAAGAGGAGCCACGTGCACTTGCACAGCTAGTTGGATAGCCTGCAGCAATAGTTGTTACACATGGCCAGGGTGTTGGACCGGCCACAGAGCCTACCTTGAGATGGTCTACTAGAGATAGATGTCCACTTGATAAATTTGAGCCCTTGCTCCATTATGTCTTGGTTACAGATGCAGGAGAGCTTCTCACCTATGATGAGGCTATGCGCAGGGGTGACAGTCACTCCTAGGAGAGGGCTATGTAGTCTAAGATAGACTCCTTGCACAAGAATATGACTTGGGATTTGGTTGCATTGCCTTAGGGCAAGAAGGCTTTGCCATGTAAATGGGTATACAAGTTGAAAAGCACCCCTAGAAAACCCAAGCCGACTTATAAGGAAAAACTTGTCGCTAAGGGTTTTAAACAGGGGCATGGAGTTGAGTTTGATGAAGTTTTTTCTCCTATGGTCAAGATGACCACCCTACGCTTGGTTTTGGCCTTAGTCGCACAACTTGACTTGGACTTGTACTAGATGGATATCAAGACTGCATTCTGGCATGGGGATTTACATGATGTGATATACGTGGAGCAGCCTAAGGGCTTTGCAAAACCTAGCAAGGAGCACCTAGTGTGCAAGTTGAAGAAAAGTCTTTATGGCTTAAAGCAGGCACCTAGGGAGTGGTATCACAAGTTTGATGCCTTTATGCAGTCACAGGGCTACAATCGAACTGCTATGGATCCATGTCTTTACACAAAGAAAGCCTGTGATGGCTCATTGCTTATTTTGGTACTTTATGTGGATGATATGCTGATAACAGGGAAAGCTCATGATGAGCTGGACACTCTTAAATCTCAGTTGAAGAAGAGCTTTGAGATGAAGGATTTGGGATAGGCCTCTCACATTCTTGGTATGCACATTAAGCGCGACAAGCATCAGGGACTACTCTATCTCTCACAGAGGGAGTACATTCATAAAGTCCTTGAGTGTTTCCTCATGCAGGACGTAAAGCCTATTGGTTGTCCATTACCTTCTTATGTGAAGGTTTCATAGGTTGATTGTCCACAGACGGATGAGCAGAGGGCCGAGATGGTCAAGATTCCTTATGCATCAGCCCCGTGGGCAGTTTGATGTATGCCATGATAGCCACTCGTCTAGATATTGCCTTTGCAGCTGGTGTTGTGGCATGCTATATGGCTACACCTAGCAAAAAGCATTGGGATGTTATAAAGGGTATCATGAGATACATGAAGGGCACAGTAGATATGTGTATTTACTATGGCAGCGAGGATATGGGGCTTGTGGTCTACACAGACTCTGATTATGTAGGACATGCTGATAGTAGAAAGTCCACTTTTAGCTATATCTTTACCTATGCTGGAGGTGCTGTTTCTTGAATGTCTAGGGTTCAAAAGTGTAAAGCTCTCTCTACCCACCACTGAGACCGAGTATGTTGCGGCCACTGAGGCTTGCAAGGAGGCCATATGGTTGGGCCCTTTGGCTCATGACCTTGGGATTGATACTATACCTACGCTGCATTTGAATTCTATGAGTGCTATTCAACTAGCCAAGAATCCAGTCTTCCACACAAAGACAAAACACATTGAGGTGAGGTATCATTTCATACATGGGGTTGTGGAGGACAAGTCTGTTGACATTGTCAAGATCTCCACTAACAAAAATCCTATAGATCTGCTCACGAAAAGCCTCACTACTAAGGACTTTGCCTTCCTCAGGAGATTGATGGGCGTTGGATGAGATGACGTTTTTCCTCATCTTGTTGATTGTACTATCTTTTCTTTTTCTTTTCACTCCTCACTAGCACCTTTAAGTGGGGGGTTTTTGGGGGTAAAAGCACCTCTGCCTAGTCACCTATGTATTACTACACAAACAGTACCCGCCACTGCACACTGCAAGTGGCAGGTGCCCGTCACCATCACTTTATTCTTTATTCTTTTAGTGACAGTTTGAATAAAGGAAGACCCGGTCACACATTGTGACAATTTGAATAATGGAAGGCCCGGTCACACATTGTGACTGTTGGAGTTTCCATTTGTCTCTCTCTCTCTTCTTGCTCTTGCTCTCCACCATAGTTCACTTCCAAGCAAGCTTCGATCCTTCTCACCTTTCAACTTTGGTCGTGGAGGTGAGGCTAGTGTGCTTACGCTTGAGCGATCATCGATCTCATCTTCCAATATGGACTCAGTATCCTTCAGGTGCTCCAAGGCTTCTTTCACCCACTCCTTGACCTTTTTTATGGCCAGGAGTTGGCATTTTGTATTGGGGTACTCCCCAACCTTTGCAGTCCCCTTCTCAGTCATCTTTGGAGATTATGTTTCTACCTCTACGTCTATCATCTTTTCCCTAGTAGGTAGCATCATGGTACTTGGTTTTTAGTGTGACCCTAGCGTCAATTTTCTTTCTCCTTTGCCTACTTTTCTTTCTGATTGAGGCTGCATATAAGTTGCTGGGCCTTGGCAATGATATGCGGGCCTGCTTTGTCTGTGTGCAGGTCATGACATACAACGGGATGGGTGTGTCCTCTCCGTTAAATGTCTCAACTTCAAACAACCCCAATGGTACCAATGGCTTGTTTGCTGCACTAGATGATGGTCTTTGTCTTAGGCATTTGGCAAACATGTGAGTGATTCCACACTACTACTGTGGGCATCTAAGATTGACAATTTCCTGATTAGTCTGCTCCCATTTGGGGTAGTGTGAGGAGGTATGACTTGGGTATCCAAAGATCCAAGATGAGATTGGTTCTTGGGTCTACCCTTCAAAACCTATTTCTCTACCTCTACCTAAGGCCATCACCAATATAGGTTGATACTCCATAAGGATTGCATTGCCCTCTTCATCATATGACATGTAGGGATGCACATAAGATTCTTCATTGTTCGGCTCCTCCATGTAATGGATTGAAGCATCACTTGGTGGATGGGTTACATAGGGTCCAAGTGGCCCATGTATGCCTGTACAATTTATCTCAATCCTAGGAATGGCTGGTTTGGCGTCATTGGGTGCCACAAGAGCTACTGGGGCTCGAAGAAGTTTGTAAGCCTATTCACTAGGTATTATGGTTGATTATATGGTTGTGACGAGTACGGAAGTCTCCTAGGAAATTTGCAATGCATGGCATCGTGGTTGAACCTACCACAATTGGCACAAGGTCGAGACCGAGGGTCCTAACATTCAGCTGGTAGGTAGTTTCAACCAAAATACATGCATTGGACGTGAGAGTATGTTGGTCATTCTCATCATCTCTTGTAATCTAGCTAGTTCCATCTTCATCTCCACTAGCTCTTAGCTTGAGTCAAGAGCTACTACCCTTGCCTTCATCACAAGTACTTGGGTCAGATCTTTCACTTGACTTCGAATCTCTCTTAGGATTCCTAAAGGTACTCTCTTCTTAGTTTAAGCTTCTGGAGTTTCTCTCCTTGAGCTAGTCGTCTACTCTGTTGGAAGAGAGGAGACAGAGTGGAGTGAAAGATGAGCCTCATCATTCTTCCATCATACTAAACTGAAAGAGTCTTACACACATAGGTATTACTAACCAAGACTAACTATGGTTAAGTCACTGACTACGCCAACTTATTGAATGTCACACGCATGTATAGCTGTATCCGGTCACACACATAAAGATAGATTGGTTGAAGAGTAATGGGAACTTGATATTCTAACACTCCCCCTCAATCTCAAACCATCTGATAATCTCCAAGTAGCTGTCTAAAATATATGAACTTTTCTTTACCAAGAGACTTGGTAAATATGTCTGCTACTTGGTCTTGAGTCTTCACATGAATCAAGTCAATCTGCCATATAAGAACCATTTCTTTGATGAAATGGTAGTGAATCTCAATATGTTTGGACCTATCATGGTAGATATGTTTGCTAGCCAACATAACACTGTTGAGGTTTTCACAATGCAATCTCACTCTGCTTTCTAGCTATATTCCCAAGTCTTTCTCATCAGTTTCATTAACCAAACTGGCTCGCAAGCCGCTAAGGCAACTCCTCTGTACTCAACTTCTATACTAGACAATCCAACAGTAGGCTATTTCTTACTCTGCCAACTAATCATATTGTTGCCCAATCCAAATGTATAACCACTAGTTGACCTCCTGTCATAGGTACAACCAGCCCAATCAACATCAATAAACCCTGTCAAGTCAATGGATTTTCCATATGCATAAAACAACCCATAATCTGTAGTACCCTTTACATATCTCATGATCCTCTTGTGAATGCATCTAAATGTGGTTTTTTGTGAGGCTTCTGCATGAACTGACTAATCAGCCCCATTGCATAACATAATTTAGGATGGGTAATAGTCAAGTATATCAAGCTGCCCACCATCTATCGATACATGGTCACATTCTCTATGTCATTCCCAACATCAATTTGTGGGTTGACATTCTAATCAAGAGGTGTCTCCATAGTCTTGCATTTAGCCATACCATACTTCTGTAACATGTCATGAGCATACTGCTTCGATAGCAGCCATATACCTTGAGGCATAGAGACTACCTCAATCCCAAGAAAATAATTTAGTTCACCAAGGTCTTTGACTCTGAATTTAGCCTGTAATGCCCTCTTCATCATCTCTAGTGATGATAAGATCATCTACATAAACCACTAGAAACGCATATCCATGATCCGTCTTCTTCGTGTATAGACTATGATCTGCATCACCCAATCTAAATCCATGTTGCTGTAAATAACTACTGATCTGATCATTCCATGCTCTAGGTGCATGTTTCAGTCCATATAAAGCCTTTTTTAGCTTAATACATGCATAGCAAAGTCCGATGAACATAGCCTTCAGGCTGCTCCATATATGCTTCCTCAACCAAATCACCATTCAAGAAAGCATTCTTGACATCCATTTGCCATAATTTATAGCCTTTGCATGCTGCCAAAGCAATGACAGTTCTAGTTGTTTCCATTTTAGCCATCGGACTGAAAGTCTCCTCATAGTCAAGGCCATATTTCTGTGCATACCCTTTTGCAGCCAGCCTGGCCTTATAGCATTCTAATGAACCATCTGACTTGCACTTAACCTTATACACCCATTGCAGCCTGTGGGGACTTTGCCTTCAGGTAACTCAACCAATTCCCATGTCTCATTTTCAGCAAAGGCTGCATACTCCTCATCCATGGCAGCACTCCAGTTATCATCTATAACTACATCATTAAACTTTGTAGATTCTTCATAACCTGTCACACTAGCCATATATGCATAATGGTAGGCTGAATAACTAGTGTATGTAAACCTATCAACTGGTTTTTTGACTCTCTCAGATATCCGTAACTGTGGCTCACTCTGAGCTTGCCTCACATGAGGCAGTACATAACGACTCTGCCTTACTCCAGGCATCATAACAGACGGAATGCCCAACTCACTATCCAACCTATCACTGCTGGATGACTCATAACCTACTGTAAGTGGACCTGTCACATCCTCAAGCATCTTTTCTTTTCCCTTATCCAATCTCCCCCTCACTGACATATCCGTTTCAGTGGAGGTAGGAGTACAACTCTACAAGCATCCTAACCAAGGACTTACTGTAGGTGATCCATCACCTATAGGACCACTCATAGATGTACTCACTGTGGGTGTATTTTCAGCATTACTAGTGCTGGGGCTAATCCATCAGTAACCACTACAACAGGATTATCATACCATGATGCAAGCTTATCAAAAACAACATCTATGCTAATCAATGTCTTATGTGTAGACAGTACATAACACTTGTAAGCTTTCCTGTCTTGTGAATAACCAAGGAGTACACTCTTGATAGCTTTAGGATCCAATTTCTTCCTCTTTTCATCAAGAATATGTGCATATGCAATGCTACCAAATACCTTCAAGTGTGAAATGTCACGTTTATGACCATACAACCTCTTATATGGAGTTACATCATGAATCCTTGCTATAGGGGTTCTATTCAGCACATAGACAGCAATCACTGCTGCTTCAGCCCAGTAACCATTTGGCAAACTCTTCTCATTCAGCATAGCTCTTGCTAATTCCATCAGTAACCTAGTTTTCATTTCTAGTACACCATTTTGCTGCGGTGTATAGATGCAAGTTAACTGTCTTTTGATCCCATGTTTAGCAATGCACGTGTCAAAGTAATTAGAGACATATTCTCCGCCTCCATCTAATCTAAGACAAAAAATTTTACAACTCAACTCATTTTCATCATACTTCTTGAAGTCCTTGAATGCATCAAACACATCATCCTTATGTTTCAGTATGTAAAGCCAAGTATACCTATTGGAATCATCAAAAGGAAGGATACATAGTAACGAGCACCACCAGATGAAGCATGATGAGATCGACCCCATACATCTGAATGTACCAACTACAAGGGTCATGAGCTATTCCATACATGTCTCATAAATGGAAATTGTGCTTGCTTTCCAAACTGACATGCATCACATACATGTCCAAAGTCGTGATACTTGAACTTAGGCAGTCCAAACACAATCTCCTTCTACTGCATAGATTTCATCTTTTGTACATTCACATGGCCAATCCTCTTATGCCATATCTCAACATCTCGTATAGCACCATCATCATGTGCAAATATGGCTACTTTCAATTCTGAAATTGACGCATCAAGAGTAAACATTCTGCCATCTCTTTGGCCTTTAGCAATCAATGCAGCCATTACCATATTCTTCAACAAAGCATCCATCTCTATTAAATCTCTTTTGCAGATTCTGTTCTCCCATCTGTCCAACTAACAAAAGATTCTTGGTTATTGTAGGTACATGTAGTACATCATGCATGCTATTTTTCTTGCCATCGAGCATCAATAACATAACAATTCCTGTGTGCTGAATGTCATGTTGGGTGTCATCCCCAGCACACACATAACCATGTGAACCTACAACCATCTCATCAAACCATTCTCCATGGGGTGTCATATGATTTGAAGCCCCTGAATCAATGTACCATCTCTCATCTCTGATTTACCTAGATGCATTCTTAGACACATGCTGAATGGTAAAAAATCTGTCAACCTGCTCATCATGAGCACCGCTAGAAGATGCATAGTACCTATGTTTTTTTTCCATTTGCCTTCATATCTCCCTGCTTCTTGTAACAATCCTTTGCAATGTGTCCATATCTGCTATAGTAATGACGGTCCTTATCTCTGTTTGACTGATCATTTGACTGCCATGAACTAGATCCACCATCTCTACCATGGAGTGATCTTCCCCTGCCTCTAAAGCCACCAGATCCATGCTAGCCCTGTGTATTTGTGCCATGCCAGGCACTCTGCTGATGTTGTCCATAAGTGTTTTGAGTGTCTCCTTGACCTCAAAAAGAACCATGGCATCTGCCACCTCTACCACGTCGGCTAGAGTAAAGAACAATGTCTCTGCTTTGAGATGTAGTAGAACCTGTATTTAGCCCAAGCTTAACTTCCTCATGTAGCAGTAAAGCAATCAGCTCATTGTAGACGCGTTACGCTTGGTATCAAAGCAAAACTTTTTAATGATATGGGATTGATTTATGTATGGTTTGTAGGCATATTCTAAACATAATAATCTAAGTGGTATGGCTTGATTGTTAGGCACCTTTTGTACCCACGAATGCTGACATGCAAGAGAAGAAATTCCTTCTCAAGCAGATTAAGGCACCTGAGTTTGATGGAAAAGGCATAGACGTCGTAGGCTGAGGCAAAGATATGGATTGAGTCGATGGATAACTATTTCTCTCTTGTGGAAACCGGCTTTACCAACAAGATGTGTAGCTCTCCTCGACTACTCAAACTCTAGCCCCTCACATTATGGATCAGGATGATGGTTCACATGCAGTACCTTAGTCATCTAGTCAGTTAAACTCACCCCCACCTCATACAAGTGGAATAGCCCCAATTTTGTATAAGATGCTTACTAAGTGGCTATCTTGCCATGACTTTTAGTCTTTAGGTGGTTAAAAGGGGCAGGTTCCCCAACTGTATAAACTTTCCTTCCCTACTTCTAATACATTTCACGTCTTTTACAAAAAAGATAATTCAGCGCAGATGCTATGCATCAAAGTAACCACCATGGGATTCAGATAAGTGATGTCTCTTTGAGTTGCACTTGTTCATTATAGTTGAAGCATATGACTTTTGCATGTACTCTCACGCCATAAGACCACCAATCCCACCAAGAGCCATTACAGAAAAAGCAACAAAAATACCAAGAACAAAGAGCCATGACGGAAACTCCACTGCTGGAAGAGAAAAACACCCCTGCAAAAAGCACACATTGCATTTGAGCACGGCCCAAAGCATAGTCATTGGCTACTCTCCCTTTCTTAGCTAGACTCTACATTCGGCTCACTATAGTTGCTATAAATGACAAGAACCCTAAAACATCTCTTAGTTCTACACTAGAGTCACCCAAACCTCCAGGGCATGAGAAAAAAAACTCTAAACACAACACTAACACTCACTCTAATAAGAAGTAATGGAGGCATGTTCCAATGGGTAAGGACAAGAGTCTAGAGCAAATGTGACCAAGAGCAACTACCAAGGCAATCGGATGAGGAGCTAAACGAAGGGGAATTGGCTAAAGAGCTAGACTCTCCAAAAAGAGAGGCAGTTGTACCCTCACAACCTAGCAAGGCTGTTTAGCAGGCCACAACTATGTCCCATGAGGACACACTAGGGAAAGAGAATGCTTAGACCAAACCAAACACATCAACAATTGACCTAGCTCAGGGTCCAGAGTCTTCAAAGGATACACCTCCATTGCCCAAGAAAAAGAGAAGAAAACAACGAAAACAACAGCAATTACAAGTGGTTGTAGATGCTAAGAAGATTGAGACCAAGATTGCTGAAGTATTGAGGAATAAAGCATCGAGTCCACTGACGAATGAACCTATTTTCAAACCTATTTTCATCTCTCTTAACAATAGTGAAACCTCAAACACATCCATGTGTTTTGATAAGTCAAAGAAACCATTACCATCAATGGTTGCTTGCGATACTCAATCCATCGACAATACAACTTGCATTGGCCAATCAAGAGTGGATACAACACTGTCACCACAGGTTGACAAAACTATACCATTCACATCCAAGGAGAACCATGGCACAATAACAGCAAAGCCTTAGGAGAAACATGAAAACCCTGAGGACATTAGCAACCCTAGCATTGACCAATCTTGCTCATCTAGGTCTGAGCCCCCAGCTACGCTAAAGCCTAGGGAAACTCCTAGAACCTTGCATGAGATAGCAACCGAGCAAGCCTTCATAGAACATAGAAGTGTCACAAAGTGCTTGATTGAGTTGGATGCTAAACTGAAATTATTCACACATGTCTACATCCTTGTAGACATTGGCACATTCCCTAGGGAGCAACTTGATCTGCTATCCTAGGAAGAGCAAGAATATCTTAACGAGCACTATGATAAGCTCCTACATGAACGTATGCAACTCATCTCTGAGGAGGAGGATGACAAACTATGCTTAATTGTGACATTCAACGATGTGCTTTTCTGACCAAATCTCTTAGAGATAGAGCAACTACAGCGACAATCAGAGGGTTGAAGTCAATTTGAAAAATGTGGGTTTGAAAACCATGTTACAATGGCCAAACTTGGAGCATAGATTATGACAGAGTCTCAGAGGAGCGACGAGCTAAACCAAGCTCAAATCAGTTCAGAACATTCTATGGCAGTGGCAAAACATCCCAGCAACAAACTATATTCAAAGTATCAATGTTTGTACTATATGCAAGTAGCAGTACCAAATATAGCTAGCCTACTACTATAACCAGTAGTATTTTCTGTGTTAAAACAAGAGTATTCAAACCTCAAAACAGCTCCAAAACATCTCATTTAGTTGCCACTCTATGCAGGAGTTGATACATGTGCAACCGATCAGAATATATTGCATGTATGTCAAGTGAAGTATTCAAACCTCAAAACATCCCTAAAATATCTCATTCAGTTGCCACTTTATGCAGGAGTTGATACATGTGCAACCGATTAGAATATATTACATGTATGTCAAGTGAAGATGATATGTATCCTTCCTGCATACAATAACTAGTCAATACCCTAATATAACCAGCAACAAATTAGTCCAAAATTTGGACTTTTGGCACTCACAATATCCCAAAAAGTATCTACAACTCAAGTGGTATGATCCAAGCATTTGTCAGTAGCAAATAAGCATCACAGATACTTCAACCCTATAGGTATATTGTTTCCAAATTCAAGACAGCACAACCAGTTCACTATTTCTAGCCTACAAATAAGCTCCAAAACTGAGCATTTAACACTCCAATGTCATGCTCAGATGCATGATAATAAGGCATATACATTGTTAGGATGAAAGCCACCAATGCCCTAGAATCACTTATTGTTTACTACAGTAAACAACCAATATACACAGCTCTATGCTAAATATCTCAAAATCCGTGAGGAATTTCTTCTAGAAAGTTGTAGATCACGTCAAAACGGTTACGATTCTAAAAGAATGTTTCTCCAAAAACCATATCATTAGCAAGATATAGCTTTTGCAAAAAAAGGGGATATAGGAACAGTCTCCTTTGATGACGTTTTCTTTAGACCTGATGTCTTGATGTCAAATGGCCACTGCCAAGCCTTCAAGCTTCAGGCATTCAAGCTCTGATACCATGTTAGAAGAGAGGGAGAGAGACAGAGTGGAGTGAAAGATGAGCCTCAACTCATTGTTGTTATTCTTCCATTATTCTTCCATCATACTAAACTGAAAGAGAATTGCACACATAGGTATGACTAACCAAGACTAATTGTGGTTAAGTCACTAACTAGACTAACTTATTGAGTGTCACACATGTGTACACCAGTATCCAACTAATGTCAGTCACACACATAAAGATAGATAGGTTGAAGAGTAATGGGAGCTTGATATTGTAACATACTCTAATGGCCTCTTTAAAGATCCTCGTCAACGCGTCTTGCTGTAAGCTTGAGTTGCTGACCAAGGTCTTGTAGAGCTCTTTGCTTCGTATTCCATTAATGAATATTATGGACACTGCCCTCTCACTAGTTGGGATTCTCTTGAAGAGACTCCTCACGTGAGTCACATAATCCCGGATATCTTCCTTATCTCTCTACCTGACATTCATCAATGGCACTAGCAGGTTATCGGAGTAGCCCGCTAGATGGCTCAGATAATCTCTTAACGAAGAGATTTTTAAGGTTGTTAAAGTTAGTTCACTTGGTCACGTCTAGACTCGTATACCAAGTCCTACCCTTGTCTCCTAAGCATAGACTGAAAGCTTGTGAGTACTAACCACACCTTCCACCTACTACCCATTACTGCCATGGGACTAGCACTAGGCTAGGAGGGGGGTAATGTTAACCTCAGCACAAGAAAAAGTGAAAAAGGTGGAAAAGCATAAGTCAAGAGAGTTGGAAGAGGCTGCTCACAAGAAAATTGAACACAATTGAAAAAGCAATAAGGGAAATGACCGAAAGTGCAAGGGTGGCCTCAAAAGCTAAGTCAAAGGAAAAATCACATTTTCAAAAGCAAGGTGCCCCTAAAACTTTTGTAAAAGAGTGTTAGGCTCCCTTCTATGCAAATTGTAAAGGTATATGAGCGGTAGGAAAAGAAAGCTAGGAAGCTAGGAGGACAATAGAAAAGAGGGCCTAAAATAGGGGATAAGGGAATGACCACCCAAAAGGGATTTAGGGTTTTGTTTATAACCTGAAAAAGTGAATGAGAAGCTTATTCTTTGGTGTGTGGCTAAAGTGGACTCTTCTTCTCTCCTTCTTTCTTGCTTGAGTGTGCTTGAGAGAGGGAGTGTGAGAGTGTGAGGGAGTGAGTGTGCGAGGGTGAGGGATCATGGAGAAGAACCTCTCCATCATCTCCTCTTCTCTTCTCTTCTCTTATGCACAACTATGGAGGATGGACCTTGAAGGTGGAGGCTTGAGGCTGCTTGAGCTCACATCACGAATCCTGGAGCTACCAGTGTGCTTGAGGGAGGAGAAAACTTATTCGAGCATCAAGGTAAGCTCACTACACCCCAGTAGGATTGAAGGTGTGCCGGATAGGTGAGAGATAGCCACAAGTGTTCACTTGAAACACTTGAAAGAATAAGCGGTTTTTGGCTCTTGACGGTTGGGGGCCGTGAGCTCTTGCCTCCACACACACACACACACATTCTCTCTCTCTCTTCTACATGTTTCATAATGTCGTCATGTTCTTTGCCAAAGAAACTTTTGGTATGAATTAACTAGCAATGGAGGATATTTTTAGCCGCTTTTTCCTTCTTCCATCAGTCAAAAAATTCACACATTGGCTACATGGATTAGAGGCCAAAGCAAATGAGGATTTTATTTCAAGAATGAGGTGTACCTTGAACTCAATAAAGTAGCATAGGTGTTCAAGTGAACTATTTGTAAAAATATCCATCACACTAGTGTTATGAATGTACCTTGAAATGATATAACAAGGCCTCTCCAAGTGTTTGAGCAGCATCTCGAGTTCTTAATATACATCACACGAATCTTTATGGAGCAAGAACAAGGTTGGCTGCCATGAATGATGGACATCTTCATTGGGATGTATGCAAAAGAAAAGGATGAATAAGCATCATCACAAATGAAGGAGTTAGTTGTAATGAAGGAGACAGGAGAGAGAGAAGGTGAGGAGAGAGAGAGTGCAGAAGAGAGATAAAGATTGCAAGAAGAGAGAGAAAGAGGCTGACAAGGAGAGAGAAAGAGTAGGAGTAGAGAGAAAAAGACAAGAAGAGGAGAGAGAAATGGCTGGCAGCCATGGAAGGATAGGGAAGAAGGTGAAGAAGGTGAAAGGACATATGTATATCTATCAAAATGGTACCCTAACCAGGTCCTTGTACACCTTAAATACCCCATCTGTGTAACAGGGTATTCGCATGTGCTATCCTTGTGTTAACCTCCTGTAAGACCCTCTAATCCCATTCTTTACATTCCATCCCAACCCGGAAGGTTTTTGCCTAAAAAACAAAATAGGACGTATTGATATGGCTGGGTGGGGGGGGGAAGGGGATGGGAAGGGGGAGGGGGGGGAATCTAGTGGAACGGTGGCCTATGAGCATGTATGCAGTGTGAGCATGAGGGTAGAGGGTAACTCGGTACAAAGATAGGCACCGATTCCAAACAAGAAGGGATGGACAACATCAGACAACATGCTGTCCCGAATAGGCCTGTAGTGGAAAACTAATCATAACTTGCCATGGGAAACTCCAAATGAGACATTCTGCATGTCAAAACAAAGCTTGTTGAGCCTACTTTTAGCCGAGGTAGGTCATGCATGGGTGCAATTAATGCAGGCCCAAAACTGTTCAAAAACAGATGGCTGTCTACTACAAAACATGCCCAAATCGAGTTGTCATTCAGCCAAGGTTGCCGCCTCAAGGTGAGGGGTCTGCACCGGGGGAGTGCTGATGTAGATAGAGCTTCTCTTTAACCCCTGGGATCAAATGGATAACCTGCATGGTAAGCATCACCAACATAGAGGTCATCCATGCAAGCGTGGGTCTCTGCACTGCCACCAGGATCAAAAGGAAAGTGGTGATCCCTTCCATGCAGTGGATTATCATTCATGAGTGAAGATGGAATGATCATGACTATTGACTTTTGCATCAAGTCTCTGATGAGCATCATATGATTAAACTTGGCATGTGCATGGATGTTGTTGGAAATATACAGTGCTACATACTTTGAAAATTTTCCTGCATCATTCCCGATGTGTTGCATGTCCATGATCCCAGCATTCTTGGCAATTATCAGGCATACAAACACAACATCCTTGGACTAAAGGGTCTCCTCATGGGGCTGCTGTGGAATGTCCACTTGATCAGCGATTTGTTCATGATCCACTATGTCATCCGCTTGTTCGTCTTCCTCTTCATTGTTCTCGTCATCCAAAAACTCTAAAACAATTGCTAGTTTAGCATTCATTTTCCTGCATATATCCTTGTGATTGGAGGACATAGGCTCAGCACATCGATAGCATAGCCCTTGAGCATGCAGTCATCTTATATCAGCATGGGTGAGAATCTTTCCTCGAGTAACATCATGCTGTCCCCAATGATGCTCATGCTGCTCACGTACATAAGCATGCTGCTCATAGGAACCATGTTGTTGTTCAGAGGGACAATGTGGTTGAGCATATGCATTTTCTTCCACTGATGTTTGCTGCTCACGTACATAAGCATGCTGCTCATATACAACAGATGGCTGTCCATGCTCATGAACATAATGCTCATGCTGTCCATATGGATGGTCATAGCAATGTGGTTGCTACTCATAATGATACTCATGCTGTCCATAATGCATGTGGTGATAATAGCCCTACTGTCCATCACACCCATAACTGTGATAAGCATGCTGCCTTTGATCATTGATCCCACAGCATTGTCATGCTGTCCATAATCTCTATGAGAATGCATGTCACAAAAATGTTCATGCTACTGCCCAATTACATCTATTTCTGTTGCCTACTACCAAAACCTTGGCCATATTGTTGCCCATAAACATGATGCCCGAGATTGCAGGATGATTGTCCAACATGACTACAACAGTGTCCTTGCATCCTAGGCTGACCAAGTATGATGATTGGCAAGTCCATGAGCAAAGGTATCAGTGAAGGATATTGGGAGAGAGAGAGAGAGAGAGAGAGAGAGAGAGAGAGGAGAATGAGCAAGAAAACAACGAGGGGGTGGAGAGAAACAAAGAAAGAGAAATACAAAAAGAAGGAGAGTGGGGAGAGAACATGAAACGAAGAGTGAAGGGAAAGGTGGATACAAGGGTGAAGTAAAGAAAAAAAGTATAGTGGAAAACAAAAAGAGAGATAAAAAGAGAATTGAGAAAAATAGACAAAAAGAGGGAGAAAAAGAGAGATAGAAAAAACAATAAATAGAGAGCAAGACAAAGAGACAAAAAAATGGAAACAATGACGTAATTAGAGAGAGTAAAATTATAGAAAGAGAATGGTAGAGGGGGAAGAGAAGCACAAAGAGGGGTGGGGAGAGAGAGTCTTTCAATGCCTTGTTTTATGAGTTTTTTATTTTTGATCTTTGATTTTGATTTTATCAAGATGCATTGAGTGCGAATGAAGAGGAAACAAGAGAAAGACATAGAGAAAAGAAGGGAGCGAAAGGAAAAGATAAAAGAAGTGAGAGTGGGGAGGGAAGATGGGGGGATAAAGAAACATTTATAGAAATAGAGGGGGAGAGAGAAGCAATGAAGGACAAAGGAAGGCAAATAAAAAAAGAAAAAGAGAATGAGAAAAAGAACTTGTTTGTCGTAACATAGAAAAAATGGAAAATGATGATGATGGTAATGTCCAAGATCATGAGCCGTATTTTAATCAGTGTGTCTCCTGTCCTTACTCTCAATGCAAGCTGGTAATCAGACAAAGCATCACTTGTCTATAGAATACGTATGACACTTTGGTGAGTTCCAATCATAGATCATTGATCAGGCAATCTTTGACTTTGAGCGAATGGAAGAAAAGCTTGTATCAATCATGCCTTGCTTTTCCAAACTAATTGAATATCATATACAAAAATATTAGGCGTGCTCGTAAAATTTATATAGGGAGGTGTTATCTCATCCGAATGAGGAATGCACCTATTGCAGCAAGTTAGATGATTTTGTGGGCATGTGATGGATGGAGTGCCTGAGCCAATCTACCACTTGGAAGATTGCTCCTAAGTGTGCAAGAAAAATACCGATGGAGCGATGCGAATGTGGCCAAGTTGTTTAGATACATTCTACATATGCTCCTTTGATTTTCTTGACTCCATTATAAAAAACACTTGTGCTTTTTCAAGGTATTTTATAAAAAAAATTAGGTTGCTAAAGTATCGTATATTACCACTTGGAAATACCATGCCTGAGTCTCATGTGATGATGTGCGCCATGTTTTATGAAAGCTTGGCATGGATTACAATAGCATCCATGCATGTGTCAATGATTGGGTGCTATTTCAAGGAGAATATAGGACTATGGAGACATGTCCAAAGTGTGATGCTCACAAGTATTGACAGGGCTTGCAAGGTCAAACCATCCCTTAGAAAGTTCTTAGACAATTTCCACTTATCCCACGTATATGTCACATTTTTCGTACATCGGTCATGGTGAACTTGACAACATGGCATGTGTAGAATAGATTCCTAGATGGAGTCCGATGAATATCACTGGATTCAACCATGAAGCCACATTGACTCTACCTTTCCACACTTTGCATGAGAGCCAAGGAATCTTCGGCTCACTCTTGCTATGGATG
This sequence comes from Lygodium microphyllum, assembly GCF_053477565.2. Lineage (NCBI taxonomy): Eukaryota > Viridiplantae > Streptophyta > Polypodiopsida > Schizaeales > Lygodiaceae > Lygodium > Lygodium microphyllum. The sequence goes on along the minus strand of NC_141138.1, from coordinate 52,050,282 downwards.
GCGTGAACCCATTTGGTCTCCGCTCAACTTATGACAGTGTGTGGCTTGTAGTCCTTGTTAACTACAACATCTTGTCATGGCTTTCTACAAAGAAAGGACACCTGATTCTTAGCTTGCTTGTTCCTGGGTGCTAGAAAGTCAAGAATATGGACGTCTCTCTCCATCCATTAGTTGATGAGATTAAGATTTTGTGGGAGGAGAGGGTCACTGTGGAAGATATGAGCAAGCACGATGGTCGACGATCTACTACTATACGAGCCATTCTCATGTGGACCATGCATGACTTTTCGAGATTCAGGGAGTACTCACGTAAGTAGGCTTCTGTTCTCATTGGGTGAAATCTAGCATAGCTCTTTTAAGTTTGTGTTGACTAAATAGGGGTGTTGGGACAGGTTTGGTTACCTCAAGTTATCATGCATGTCCATTATGTGGGCCACATTTACTAGAATCTCGAAGGTCACAAACCATGAAGAAAATGGTATATCAAGGACACTCCACTTTCTTTCCGGAGGGTCATGAATTAAGGAAAGGTTTTCTTAGACGACCTCCAGCACAAATGAACACCCAAAGCTAGTATGAGGTGAAAATGGTCCACATGGAGTCACGTCCAAATGGAATGTGGCAGTTCTCAATTTTCTACTAGTTTTTGTATTGGACCCACTTATAGATCAACCACTTATTGGATCTCATGTATATTTTCAAGAATCTGGGGAGCTTACTATGGGACCACATCACAGGAAAGAGAGTCACTACAGGGTGCGAATGGATTTGAAGGAGATACGCAAGATGGAGGCACTTTGGCCACATTCATAGCCACAGTCAAGCATTGATGGTCACTTGCAACTACCTTGCGCTCCTTGGATTCTATCCACTAGAGAAGAGGGCATTGTGAAGTAAATTATCATGTCTCTCCGGACCCCGACAGGTTCAATGCATTCCCTCAAATCCACTTTTCCTAAAGATAACCAACTATTAGAGCTAAAATCCCATGATTAGCATAAGATATGTCAAGTTTGTACTAGTCTCCATTGTAAGTGGCTTGTATATTTTGCTATTTAGTGTCTAGTCGGTGTTCCTAATGCTTCTTCATTTGTAGTAGTTTGTACTACTGATTGCGATCACGGGATGCCTCACTCTAGAAATATGCGAGGTGATTTACAGGTTGTCAAATTTAGTGCAATGGATATTATAGAAGAAGATGAAGACATCATCTATTGAATCCACAAGGCGAGGAGCAGTGGAGATGGCCTATCTCTTTGAGAAGTACCTGCCCAGAGTCATGCTCATGATACAAACCCACCTCCTGGTGCATCTTGTAGATGAAGTGGAGATTGTAGGACCCATCCATGTGCAATGGACATTATCCTTGGAGCTCTTTATGAAAACCCTGAAAGGCTTTGTGCAACAATGAGCTTGGCTAGAAGGTAGCATGGCTAAAGGTTTGGTTAGTGTTGGAGGTGATAGAACATATTTAGTGGTTACCAGTACTGGATTCAAAAAGCAATATGCTATGGTCACTAAAGGATGATGATAGACTGATTGGAGATGTGGTGGTTGGAAATGGGGTAGAAAATAGAATGGATGCTGCAATGGAGGAGAAAGTGAATTGTTTTTGTATGTTGCATCATGCATCCATGGAGATGTGGCTCGCTAGGTACGTGCAAACCAGGAAAGATCGGGAAGAAACGCGATCCAAATTTCAATGCAGTGTGTGCCATTGACCAATTCAATGTCCTGAGGGCATGGAGGAGATGTCATGGTTTATGTCTATGTGATGGTTACATCAAGCTTTGATCGAAGCTTCTTTTTTGTGGAGGTCTCTACTGAGAAGTGGGAATTCTCAAGGGGATGTAGTGCGAAGGTAACCGTATATTTTATAAGCTATCATATCTAGATTTTATATGTGAGAACTAATCTAACCATTTCAATGTAGATTAAAAAATATACAATGTGGCGTGGTCACATGGGTGACATTTTCATGTCAATCTCATTGACAAAATGTGCTCCACAACAAATTGTGGTGTGATGGCAAAGTTTGAGCAAGAGAGCCGATATCCAGCCATGGATCTAAACACTGTTATAGATGAGATAGACTATTTTGGAAACTTGCAACATGTTATGTTGGTGAATTACCGTAGCTTCTCCATGATCATATTTGATGTACAGTGGTTCAAAGTGGTATTGGAAGGAGCCAAGGCAACCATTCTGTGAGGTCCATTGGGATTTCTCAGAATAGATTCCAAGAAAAGATAGATGGATTTGCCTGACACATTTATCTTGCCGGCCCATTGTGAGCAAGTGCATGAACTCTTTTTTTTTATTTAAATTTTCATGATAGAGAACAATCACAAATGCTGAATCTCTCTTATATGTGATTTTGAATAGGTAATTTTCTATCCAAACCCTTGACAACCTTGATGGTGGTATGTTGTGCCTTTAGCTTCTCGAAGTGTAAGAGTGTATGATGAAATCAATTTTCCCAGCATAGATGAGGAGAGTATGCATGTGGAGGGGTCGATATTGCAAGGGGTGGAGGTTAAAGAGGGCTTGGAATGTGTAGAGGAGACAGATTCAGGTAACGATGAAGAAAAGACTGGAGACTGGGAATTCTTTGAGAACAAAGTGGATTCCTCCTTTTGTTGTGACCTATCTATCAACCTTCCGGTATACGTGGATTTGTGAGAGGAGAGACATGGGACCATAGGCTACATCATACTTGTAATATCCACCTACTCAATTCATTGATGAATTGCTTATAAGGGTACTTTAGAATATGTACTTTAAGTAACATAATTTATTCAGAGTTATATTGCTTTACTTGAATATTTATATTGATTATACTAACATCATTTTATGTCTCTGCAAGTTACCATTGGTGATATTTGGAGAGCAGAATGAGTTGAGGGATAAGCAACGTGAAATTGTAGGAGATATTCCCACATATGTCTCCAGATCAGGTGGCCTAATTCAGAGATATGGTGGACTAGGAGCTATCTTGGACACCATCGGGTAGTTCCATTAGATCTAATTTGGCACACTTTGATGCTTTGGTTTCTAGTAGACAAGATCAATACTCTAGACTAGGTCCGGATGGAGGGAGTGGTTCTAGGGGGTGGTGAAAAGATGTGGATGTTATGTGAGCCCATGGTTGGCTCAAGATAGGGGTATTACTCCTGGTTCTTGTGCAGATTTGAGAGAGGGTCGCTCGGGTGGGTGTTATGGAGGCACCAATGTAGTGTCTCCATCTCGTTGTTCTAGTGGAGGCATATCACCTATAGGATTTGTCACACCTGTGGGGACATCTAGTCCAATGACTCCAGCTTTTGTTGAGCCATCCGTAGGTGGCATCTCTATGGGTGCTACTTTGAGAGATACTACCCCCATGGGTACACCAAATGTATAAGGGTCTCTTGGTTATGCCCAAGAGTGTGGTCATAGGTGGGAGAGGACACACCTTAGACATATTATAAAGGGGTATGGATACATCGTAGATGATAGGACAAGAGCTATGATCATGAATGATGAGGGGAGGAGGGTGATGTCGCGCATGAGAGAATTGTGCTAACAATATTTTTGGCACAACGTCTTTGACCATTGGAAGAACATAATCGAGGGGAACAAGGACTATATAGTAGCATCCTTACATGAGGAGTTTTCGGTACACCTATTGCGATAAAGAGGTTTTCCATTGGGTGGTTGCTGGAGTGCATGTGTGCATACATGTCACATAGACGATTGGATGCACGCAAGGTACTCAAGAGTGGCACCTCAAAGCCCGAGTGGCTAGATGTAGATGACTGGTGGAGAGTTAAGGAGGAGGCTACAAATTCTCCAGGACATTGATAACAGTAGCGGGAAGCAACAAGAGGGCACGATTGGAGATAGGGGTCATGCATCATCTGGGGAGTGATGGGGCCTCATGACTTATTTGGAGGACTTTGTAAGTTTTCCTTTTGTTCTTCTCACTTTCTTATTTGCAATATCACTTGTATTGACAATCGTGTCTCTAACAATTGTATTTTGTTTTCTTTGCAGCACTCCATTACAAACCATGATCCCACCGGCCTAGAGACTCGATATGCAGAGAGAGACTCATAATATTAAACTAAAATCCATTAGAGCCAATCATCATTCTCACAAAATTTCATATACCATTGCAAACATAACGAGTAGAATTTAAAAAGGATTTACCAAAAATCACTGTATCTCCACTCCTCCTCATGAAACTATTTTTAAAAAATCATAGCTAGGGAGAAACAACTTGCTTGTGGGTCACATTTAAAAATCTTGGAAGCATAAAATATCTAGTCTAAACAATCTACAGAGAGTCTTTACACTCTCTTTCTTCTTGGGAGAGTAGACCTCTGGAATGTTCCAAGAACAGATGCTAAGCTTGTGCAAGGCAAAAGGTTGCACCCAAACCATCTAGAGGGGCATAAAGGTTTGTGAAACCTTGTCCACTTCTAGCCGAATATGCTTAAGCGAGGCCTAACCGGCATCTACCTTCTCCTTTCCTTTATAGTTTCCCTTCCTTTCTTTAGCAATCTACTCTCCATCATTGATGGATAAATTTTCTTGTTGGTAAATGGGATATTCTTCTTACTTTCAATTCTCTAAGGGGCTTTTCTTAATGAATGGCCAACCAATGCATTTCCCTCTTTAGGCTATAATGGATATTTAGAAGCATCAAAAGCCATTGGTTCTAGTAGAGCTTGCTTTGCTAAAGAAAGAGTGGTTAGGTTGGCCCTAGAATGAGAAACACCCATGTCATCTTTCTACAACTTTGATTTCTCTATGTAATCCCTTGCAAAGTGACCAACTCATTAGGAAATTTTGATAATTTGAGTTGAAAGAGTAATTCAAAGCCTCTTAGTCTTGAATATGGGCTTCTTCCCCAAGGTTCCTTTTCATTGCATAGAAAGATTGAAAGAATACTTGTGAGTCTTCTTTTGATATGATAGGAGGCATTCTCTTGTGGCTTCATTGAGCTAGTGCATGTTTCTAGCTAGGGCTTGAAGTAGTATTTGAGAATCAATTTGAAATTTCTTTAGGTGGGTAGTATACAAGACAACTTCCACGTCAAATAGATCTAGACACAAGGCCTTCTGAGGTCTTCCTACAATGTCTCCCTCCTTTGATGAACATTTTCCCTACATGCGTGATTACCATGAGTAGGCCTTGCTAACAGATGTTGCTCCCAAGGTTCCTTTTCGTTGCAAAGGAATTCCATACTTTCCTATAAAGACTACATAAGGTTTTTCAAAATACAACCATCCATGTGTAAGAAATGGAAACACACATCCACAAAAAACAATTGGCAATTGCTTCAAGTAGGAGATGAAGAAATCCTATTTCTAGGGCTCATCATTCAATAGACCTTGTCATCCAAAACAAACACCCCTTATTACCAACAAAAAGAGGCCACCTAAAATTATCAAAAAGATATCCCACTAACTTTAGACTCAACACATTGCACATGCCTCCATGAGAATATATAAGATGCAAAAGAGGGAACTTCATAGCCAATTTCCACAATAAAAAGCAAAGCAAAAGAAATTGTTTAGGATGATCCCTCATCGATGGTTATCAACTCATCATGAGGACCACAATTTTGACAAGGTAGATGAAATTTTTATTGCATGCATTGACGAGGGTAGCAAATGGGACAAAAAAATCCAACTGTCACAATCATGTAATATTAATCCTTTGCAAAGATTCCTTGTGTCCTTGGTTGGTAAGTAGAAAGAACACCGATGCGTGACGGAACAAGAAGCAACCACATATGTGTTTCTCCAGGAAATTTAATGAAAGAAAGCCACAAAAATAGAGAGAGACAGAGAGAGAGAGAATATGTGGAGAGAGAGAGAGAGAGAGAGATGGATTGATCTAGTACTGTGTTGCATGGCATGAGAGGAGGATCATGGGCTCTCTCTCTCTCTCTCTATCATCATCTCTCCAAAAAGAAAAAGAAGAATTACAAGAGTTACATAGAAAAAAATTTGGTTGCAAAACTAAACTAAAACAAAGATAAAGAGAGCCAAAAGAAAACAACATCCCTTCATCTTGATGATCATCTTTAGCATCATCGCAATGTTATGCTCACATTTCCTCCTCATATTTGTCTCTTATTCTCTTTGTATGCTTCTTGGGTTCTTTGATTCTATAGGCACCCCTAGCTCCTACAAACCATTGGTAGCATTGCATAAGGGCAAAAGCATCATTGCTAGATTTGAGAAGAGAAAAGCAAATCTCCAACAAAAAATGGAGGATGCACTAAATGAAAATGAAGCTTAAACATTGATGGAGGAAGCCTCAATAATCCTCTCTCTCTAAGAGGCTCTCTTTGTATGTATATATAAGAGACTTTTTTCGACGAGTAGAATAAATGCAATGAAGGACTATCAATGCAAGTCTAAATGGATTGAAGAGATATGAGGATGACGTTATTGAATGCATGGGTTTTGGCCATAAGGTCCACAAGGTTGTGGTGTTTGGTTGCTGAAGGAGAGTGAGGTTCTACATTCTTTTCAAGAAGAAGGTTGCATATGTTGCTTGAGGTAGTTGAGAATAGGTTTAGCTAAACCTTGAAGGCTGGTACAAGTGATAATCCTTGTGTCTAGCAAGAGGAGTGAGTGCGTGAGGGTGAGGGACCGTGGTGGAGAAGCTCTCCATCTTCTCCTCTCTTCTCTTCCCTTCCCTTCCCTTCCCTTCCCTTCCCTTCCCTTCCCTTCCCTTCCCTTCCCTTCTCTTGCTCGTGATAATGGAGCTTGGAGCATGGAGCTTGAGGATTGAGCTTGCTTGAAGCTTGCACTTGAATCGTGGAGCTACCAAAGTGCTTGGGAGAGGAGGCAAATCGATCGGGCATGGAGGTAAGCTCTCTACACTTGGAGATAGATAGCACATCGGCTATGTGAGAGGTAGCCATTAGTGCTCGGCTTGGAACACTTGAAACAATAAGCAGTCCGTAGGTCTTGGCAGTTGATTGCCTCTACATTTTTCTTTCGTTGCCGGGACCAATGGATTCAAACCTTGAGTGCTTATGCACTTCGAATTGAGCATTGAAGTAGGGTTTTCCTCGAACCAGTGCTTGAGGTAGATAGGTAGGAAGTGAGGGATTTTGAACAGGTATTCGATCTCCTTAGCAAGTAGGTTTTTGGTTTTTTGGATTTGGAAAAGCAAGTTGGAGTAGTGTAGGTGTTCTCTTTATGATTTTTGTTTACATTTAGGTAGGATAGGAGAAAAACATTGTGAGCACACAGTAGGTTTTCTGCTACTGTATAACATGCTTAAATAGGGAAAAGAATGGCAAAAAATGAAAATTTGGGTTAAATGCTAGTAAGGGGAGCAAGACTAAGGTGAATGCAGACCTAGGCAGGGCAATGAGAGGCTAGGGGTGGCAGGGGAGACTTCATTTTGCATTTTAATGTTTAGGGAGAGAGAGAGAGAGAGAAAGAGAGAGAGAGAGAGAGAGAGAGAGAGAGATCTACTGATCACAAAGGAGATCACACACTGATTCTAGTGTTTTTGACCAATCCAAGTATGTAAGGATCTTCTTTACATGACATTGATATGATTTGGAATGTATGACAGGGGGCCATGATGAGGGCTAGGAGAAATCAGCCAAAAATCATCGTGTTGCGTTGTAGGGTTTGCAGTCGACGGACCACTGTGTCGTGGTCCCACTCCCAGAGTTCGACAGTTGGGACCGTCAGACTGGGAGCATTGGATCATCTGACTCCATGAGTCGCAGACTGCCACCCTAGGCCCAATTGGACCACCCGTCCATTTAGACACTCTTTGACAATCGGACCAAGTCCTTTGGTCCGATTGGATACCCAATCGTCCAATCAGAAAACCTTTCCTAACTAGACCACCCATCCAATCACACACCCAATTTGACTAGTTGAAAGTGCACAACAATCTGATCACTCTATAGTCGGTAGACCAACCATCGAATTCAGATGATCCAGCTACCAATTGGACCCAGTACAGTCAAACCATTCAACTCTGAAAGTCGAAGCACCCAGAATTAGATAGTCCGATTTTGAAAATCGGACCAACAAACCAGAACAAGAAAATACACACCCAGAGACCATATAGAGCTGAAAGCACATTATAGATCTATCATTGGGCTGAAATCTAGACAAATTAGTTCCGTAATGGCCCTCCGGGATGGGGGGGACTACCCCCCGCACCCCTGCAGAGGGGGCTCTATACCTCGCCCAAGTAGGTTGGAGAGAAAATGCGTGCTGTGACAAGTCCTCCAAATTAAATCCTAGTGTAGTAAGGGCTCTGCACAAGCATAGATTCTCACTTGTAAAATAACAACAAAAAACCCATACCTGAACAAAGACAAATAAAGACCATAGAACCTCAATGGGCCAATCCAACCAGCAAAGGACAAAAAGGCCATACCACAAAAACATATATAGGTTGCGTTCCGACTACATCTAGTAAAAAAAAAATGCAACAACATCAAGCTATTGCAAGGATGGCTAGACATGATAGTCGTGACGATAGATGCAGCTTGAACAACATTGCACAGATGATGACCCAAGATATTGGTAGAGGGTCCAAATCTAGCTGTGTAGTTGGGGACTCGAGGGCATGTATCAGAAGGCTTGAATCTATAAGCCAAGACCCGAAAGATGAAGACATAGTACCGCTTGCTTATCTTAGGGTCAAACTCACTGCAAAAAGAGAGCATAGTGCCAATGCTCTCATCGATGAAGGAGATGATTTTAATATCTTAACCTATGAAGCATGGACCTTACTAGGCCAACCAGAGCTCACAGTGATAATGCAACTCTTAGTCCTTACGGGGGACACCCACAAGCACTTATAGGGAAGTGCAAAATCCTTGTAACTATTGAAACTGAAAGCTTTCCTATCCTATTCCATGTTCCTCTAAATAGTGCAAATTGTGGAAAGAAAACCCTCCTAGGACGACCCTTCAAAAGGGCGATGAAGTGTGAGGCTGATTATGTAGCACAGAGGATACACTTGACACTAGAAAGTGTGAGGATAATCACAACCTTTAGCAAGGGTGACCTCATCAAACCTCAAGGGAAAGACAAGGAACATTCTAACATACAAGGCAAGCATAGTAGCGAGAGCAAGGACTTATTGAAAGAGTTGATACATGTGCATGTTAAACATAGAGAACCAATGATCAAGGCCATGCTTGAAATAAAAAGGTCAAGAGACAATGCCAAGATAGACTTTGGACTTACAAATATCATAGAAGACCACAAAAGAAGCCCAAGTCTTATAGACAAAGGTATCGACGGTGGAGAGCTGCACAATGTAGCAATGGATATCTAAAGTGTTGCTATGTGCTCAAGGGTATTATGCAAGTAATTGATGGATTTGCATGCCAAAGCCCCCTGCTAAAACACCTCTATCAACTGAAGGCCAGATCATATCAAAACTGAAGAAAGTGCAGGAGGAAATCTAAACCAAAATCCATGTCTTGAATGAACAATGTTGGAGTGATTGAGCCCCTCACGATTGAAATCAAGAAACCAAACATGACTATTTGAAAGGTAGATCCTCATCCTAAAGTGCTTAACAAGAAAATATCAGACGTAATCGTAAAGTGTACACAAAGACCACTAGTGCCCAAGGAGCCTTTGACTTCCCAAGAAGATAAGGAGCACCACAGGCATAATGCTACTCATGATAAGGCTGATTACTCAACAAAGCAAACGACCAAAGCACCTAAAGCCTAGGGTTGAGGAGAAATCCCTCGAAGATTTGGCCAAGAAGATGGTGCATTTGACCAATGAACCAGAGATGAAGTGCATGATGAAACTTGATCACAAGCTGACAGCCATCACAGGTGCATACATCCATGTGGATATCAGAATGCCAACACCAGAGCATGCAAAGCTCATAACGGAACCCCTAACTTGGGATGGGAAACAACATGTTTACTCTCACTATATAGCTATCATTGAAGAAGTCATAAAGGACATCCCAAAAGCCACAACTAGAGAATTGAGCTTGATACCCTCACTCTATACTGCTCAATGGGTGACAAACAATGAAAAACTTGAAGCAATCAAACAAAAAGAGAAAGAACAAGGTGACTTTGTGTAGTTAGCCTAATCAATATAAGAATTTAGGTAAATCATGACAACATAACTCTACAAAAAATGATACTAATTAAAATGCATATACTAAAGTACCCCTAAAGGTCAATTATCAACTAGTTGAGCAAGTGGACACAAATACGACCCACCAACCTATGGCTCCATGTCAAACTCTTGGCATACCTTGGTGTACACTGGAAGGTCTATACATAGGTCACCATAGAAAGAGGAGTCCACTTCATTCTCGAAAAATTCATGGCCTCGTGTCTCTTTGTCTATGTTATCCATGCATGTCTCCTCTACATGCTCTAAGCCCTCTTCGCCCTCCATCCTCTGCAATATCGACCCCTCTACTTGCATACTCTCCTCGTTCACACTAGCAACATTGCTTTCAACATACACTCACTCACTATGAGATGTTGATGCCACAAAAGAATGACCACCCAAAAGGGATTTAGCGTTTTGTTTATAACCTGAAAAGTGAATGAGAAGCTTATTCTTTGGTGTGTGGCTAAAATGGACTCTTCTTCTCTCCTTCTTGCTTGCTTGAGTGTGCTTGAGAGAGGGAGTGTGAGAGTGTGAGGGACTGAGTGTGTGAGGGTGAGGGATCATGGAGAAGAACCTCTCCATCATCTCCTCTCCTCTCCTCTTCTCTTCTCTTCTCTTGTGCACAACTATGGAGGATGGACCTTGAAGGTGGAGGCTTGATGTTGCTTGAGCTCACATCACGAATCGTGGAGCTACATGTGTGCTTGAGGGAGGAGAAAACTTATTCGAGCATCAAGGTAAGCTCACTACACCCTAGTAGGATTGAAGGTGTGTTGGATAGGTGAGAGATAGCCACAGGTGTTCACTTGAAACACTTGAAAGAATAAGCGGTTTGTGGGTCTTGACGGTTGGGGGCTGTGAGCTCTTGCCTCCACACACCACACACACATTCTCTCTCTCTCTTCTACATGTTTCATAATGTCGCCATGTTCTTTGCCAAAGAAACTTTTGGTATGAATTAACTAGCAATGAAGGATATTTTTAGCCACTTTTTCCTTCTTCCATCAGTCAAAAAATTCACATTGGCTACATGGATTAGAGGCCAAAGCAAATGAGGAGTTTATTTCAAGAATGAGGTGCACCTTGAACTCAATAAAGTAGCATAGGTGTTCAAGTGAACTATTTGTAAAAATATCCATCACACTAGTGTTATGAATGTACCTTGAAATGATACAACAAGGCCTCCTCTAAGTGTTCAAGCAGCATCACGAGTTCTTAATATACATCACACGAATCTTTATGGTGCAAGAACAAGGTTGGCTGCCATGAATGATGGACATCTTCATTGGGATGTATGCAAAAGAAAAGGATGAATAAGCATCATCACAAATGAAGGAGTTAGTTGTAATGAAGGAGACAGGAGAGAGAGAAGGTGAGGAGAGAGAGAGTGCAGAAGAGAGATAAAGACTACAAGAAGAGAGAGAAAGAGGGTGATGAGGAGATAGAAATACTAGGAGTAGAGAGAAAAAGACAAGAAGAGGAGAGAGAAATGGCTGACAGCCATGGAAGGACAGGAAAGAAGGTGAAGAAGGTGAAAGGGCAGATGTATATTTATCAAAATAGTACCCTAACCAGGTCCTTGTACACCTTAAATACCCCATCTATGTAACTGTGTATTCGCATGTGCTATCCTTGTGTTAACCTTATGTAAGACCCTCTAATCCCATTCTTTACATTCCATCCCAACTCGGAAGGTTTTTGCCGTTAAAAACAAAAGAGGACGTATTGGTATGGCTGGGTGGGGGGGGGAAGGGGAGGGGGAGGGGGGGAAATCTGGAACGGTGGCCTATGAGCATGTATGCAGTGTGAGCATGAGAGGAGAGGGTAACTCGGTACAAAGATAGGCACAATTCCAAACAAGAAGGGCTGGACAACACCGGACAACATGATGTCCCGAATAGGCCTGTAGTGGAAAACTAATCATAACTTGCCATGGGAAACTCCAAATGAGACCTTCCTCATGTCAAAACGAAGCTCGTTGAGCGTACTTTCAGCCCAAGTAGGTCGTGCATGGGTGCAATTAATGCAGGCCCAAAACTATTCGAAAACAGATGGTTGTCTACTACAAAACATGCCCAAATCGAGTTGTCATTCAACCAAGGTTGCCGCCTCAAGGTGAGGGGACTGCACTAGGGGAGTGCTGATGTAGATAGAGCTTCTCTTTAACCCCTGGGATCAAATGGATAACCTACATGGTAAGCATCACCAACATAGAGGTCATCCATGCAAACGTGGGTCTCTGCACTGCCACCAGGATCAAAAGGAAAGTGGTGATCCCTTCCATGCAGTGGATTATCATTCATGAGTGAAGCTGGAATGATCATGACTATTGACTTTTGCATCAAGTCTCTGATGAGCATCATATGATTAAACTTGGCATGTGCATGGATGTTGTTGGAAATATACAGTGCTGCATACTTTGAAAATTTTCCTGCATCATTCCCAATGTGTTGCATGTCCATGATCCCAGCATTCTTGGCAATTACCGGGCATATAAACACAACGTCCTTGGATTGAAGGGTCTCCTCATGGGGCTGCTATGGAATGTCCACTTGATCAGTGATCTGTTCATGATCTTCATGATCCACTATGTCATCCGCTTGTTCGTCTTCCTCTTCATTGTTCTTGTCATCCAAAAACTCTAAAACAATTGCTAGTTTAGCATTCATTTTCCTGCATGTATCCTTGTGATTGGAGGACATAGGCTCAGTACATCGGTAGCATAGCCCTTGAATATGCAGTCATCTTATATCAGCATGGGTGAGAATCTTTCCTCGAGTAACATCATGCTGTCCCCAATGATGCTCATGCTGCTCACGTACATAAGCATGCTGCTCATAGGAACCATGTTGTTGTTCAGAGGGACAATGTGGTTGAGCATATGCATTTGCTTCCATTGATGTTTACTACTCACGTTCATAAGCATGCTGCTCACGTACATAAGCATGCTGCTCATATACAATAGATGGCTGTCCATGCTCATGACCATAATGTTCATGCTGTCCATATGGATGGTCATAGCAATGTGGCTGCTGCTCATAATGATACTCATGCTGTCCATATTGCATGTGGTGATAATAGCCCTATTGTGCATCACACGCGTGACTGTCATAAGCATGCTGCCTTTGATCATTGATCCCACAACATTGTCATACTGTCCATAATCTCTATGAGAATGCATTTCACAAAAATGTTCATGTTGCTGCCCAATTACATCTATTTGTTGTTGCCTACTATCAAAATCTTGGCCATATTGTTGCCCATAAACATGATGCCCAAGATTGCAGGATGACTGTCCAACATGACTACAACAGTGTCCTTGCATCCTAGGCTAACCATAAGTATGATGATTGGCAAGTCCATGAGCGTAGGTATCAGCGTGATGTCGGTCATAATCACTTGCTTGCCACTCCTGCATTGCATCAAGGTCTCCTTGAGGAAACTGCCCATATGGTTGCGTGGCATAAGAATCTCCATATGCATACTGCTGATCCTTAAATTCATAGGATTCTCGATGATTTCCATAGTAATACTTCCCAGCATGTCTATGAGAAGGCTCAGGCTATTGTCCATAATAATCAGGTTGTCCATGTCCGTGGCAAGGTACACAACATGTATGACCAAATTCGGCATGAACATAATCATTATGTTGCTGTCTAGACTCTTGATGCAACTGTTGTTGCTTGTAATGTGCTAATGGTTGTTTAAGCTATTGAGTAAAAGACTGCCATTGCACCTCAAAAGGTTGGTGTGATTGCATTGACTGTTGTTGAATTACCTCAGAAACTTCCTCCATCTTATGCATGTTACACATGGTATGTGACATTATCATGTAGCCTGCATATCCATTGACAAAACCATTTCATTACAAAATGAACAGCATGTATGTGACATTATCATGTAGCCTACATATCCATTGATTACTTCAATCTGCAAACCATGGCAGCCAACCGTGTCAAAGACTTGTAGATTCACATTCAGAACAGTGCCACTCTGAGCTGACTAGACAGTTTTGCCTGCATTAACCTCAAATCTGACAAAGATGTTTCCAAACCTGCTTTTCTTTGGTAATAAGCCTAACAAGGTAGTTTCCAACTATGCCTTCTCTGCTGATAAAGAAGTGCTACCAATTACCTAGTAATAACCAGGTTTTGGAGTATTTCTGAGTTGTATTCAAGGCCCAAATGACAATCTCTATTACTCTGCATCATGTAGGGATTCAGGGCACAAGCAAACCCTGGTTTAAAGGCTCTTCTTGCCATTGCACAGTCATAACCTTGTCAGGAAGACTGCCATTTAAAGGTTTATAGTTCCCACGGGCAGCACCCGTACTTTCAACAAGTGCAAGTAGCTTCCTTTGCCCATCTGCCAAATCTCCCTTTAAGGATGTAGCCAGAGAAGATGCTGATGCCAATAGCTAGCTGATGTTGTGTATGAGTGTGATGCTTAGACATGCCCTTCTAAAATGCTGCATGTAGGAAGCCATGGTTTGACGTTCAAGATTAATCAGGAGGAAGATTGCATTGTTAAAGAGCCCCCTCTTCATAGTCAGCTTGCAAGAAGTGCAGATAAACGATTCAAGTCCCTTCCACCTGCAGAAACTCTTCCGAGGAATGAAAAATTGGGAGAGTATGTTTTTGTATGCAACAATGACACCATGGCAGAAGATCTCAAGTGACAATTCTTTGGTTTGACTCAAAGATACAGGGATTCTGTCCATGCTATTCAACCAGTCAATTTAAAGCCAACTACACCCGGAAGAACCATGCTCATAGGTTGACCAAGCATTGTGGCTTCTGCTTCAATTCCACCAACACCCTAGACAGCAACACCAAACCCATCAATAATTGTAGTGTGCGAGTCAGTTCCAACAAGACTGTCAGGGTAAAGCATCCCATCACTGTTGAAAACTACACGTCCAAGATACTCCAGGTTAACATGATGGACAATACCCGGGCGTAAACTGAGTGGTCAATGACTAGATCAACTGGGACAAGAGGATTTATCCTGTTTGCATCACCTCCAAGCCGCTTTATGGCATCTCGCATAGCTGCAAGATCCACAACTGCAGGAACTCCTGTATAGTCCTGCAAGATCACTCGGGCAGGCTTGAAAGGAATCTCCACTTGTTTTGTTGACATACCGAGCTACCTAGCCATCTAGTAGATGTTTAGGTACTTGTAGTAGTGTAGACACTCAAATTTAGCTTAGTGATGGGAGAGCTTTCTTTGTGCTAGAAACTCTACTTACCATGTATTGAAGTGTTTGCAAGGCAAATGTTTGGAATGTGGCACACAAAATCTACCATGCTGTCCATGTGAGGTAAATGAAGAGTCAAAATGTGACATAGCTAAAATACTTGAAGATTTTGACATTGGGATTGATAAGAACAAAAAGAAAAAGAAGAGAAAAGTTCTTATTTTGAAGAAGATGAGCTACAATCAATTTGATAATATTCTATAAAACACATTTACAAAATGTTATTGCTCACAACTTCACTACCAAGTGGTAGGTGGTTCATTTCTAACTGTATGTGCAAACATTCAATGAGGAGGTGGTTGTGTCTATCATAGACTTTGCAGAGAATTAAGCTTTTTGAGAATAGAATGAGATATAGTTGATGCATGGGCACTCCAGCCAAGTTACAAATTTGGTTCTCATTACATAATTTTGGAGGGTCGGTACAATTCAAAAGGCTCTTCATTTTCTCATCTTAGATGATAGGACCCATGATACAATCTTAGTTCAATATTGATTTATGCTACATCATGGCTAGCTTAAGGAGCAAGGCTTGCAATTGGAAAAACATTGGGTATGGAAAAATGGGGCTGCATCTTAATTCAAAGGAAAAATACCATTTTATTTGGTGTCTAGGTACAAAGGAATGACATGTTTAGCCATGACACACCACTTTTTTAAATCCGGGCATGAGAAAGGAGAACATGATAGATCTGGTGTAGTTGTGAAAAGGACATTGACTCATGAGCAACTTAAACATGATGGAGCCAAGCTACAATGTGCTATTGATGTTGTAACCTTTTTGAGACAAAACATGAATCTAGAGCTAGATGTTGTGTTTAGTGCCAATAAAGACCATGTAAATAGAGTATTTTAGAAAGTAAAACTTGATGAGGGTGATAGAAATAAATGATGGGATTGTAAACCCATTCCAAGGCCATGGTCCTTGCATATTATTTGTGGTTATTCAAGTAGCATGAAACTAAGAACAAGAAATTTGGTATGCTTTTGTGGTGCTTGTATGCAAAGAAAGTGGAGATGCTACACAAATAGGTTGTATATTGAAGCATGGACATATAATGTGCTTCAGCCTTTGCTAGAAGACATTGAGGTTGACTTTGAGGAGGATGATGAGCCACTGTAGAGCCTTTCTCATGCTTTAGAGATCAAAGACAACTTTGTAGTTTTTGTAGAGGAGAACAATGAGGAAGGCTTGGCTTTTTATGTGTTGAAGTGCATCTAACCAAAGGACTATATCCCTATTGCAATGACCAACAATTGGGGAAATGAGATTGCTACAAATACTTACATGATCAGAGGACATTAGCAAAAATAAGTGGATGATCTCTCTTTGAGGTTGATGGATTGACATGACAAATCTTTGAAATACATACATTTAGTACATGCCATCAAGTTTTCAATGGAATTGATGCATGCAAGGATGAAGTGCTATAAGATAGAAGTACTACAAGATTTATGTTGATGTATATGAAGTAATTTATAATAGTATGCCATATGATGTGTCATTCTCATTATAAATAGTGTTAACACTAATGCACAATGATGTTGGGCAAAGGCATGTATTTCCAATGTGCCAATAGCTCTCATTTCATTAATTGGCCTCTAGTAAAGCACAATTTTGTGAAACATATCTCATTTTCATTAGTTTTTATGTATAGTTGTATTTGCTTGACATGTTTGCTAATACAAAGTTTATGTGACACGAGCTCAAGCTATAGTCTGGTAGTTGCTACACAGAAAAAAAGTAAACAATGTTGCATGATACAATACATATGAGAAAATATATAACACAAACAAGGGCTAATTTTTTTTTCAAGTTCTTGTGATGTCCAACTATTTTCTTTCATTTCATGATACCAATATGCATGTGCAAATACATAACAAAAAAGAGGGTGACTTCTGTATACACATCAATCAATGTCCAAATCTTTTATTTTATTTTCAAAATAGTCTTTATGCCACCTCTATATGATTCCAGCACTCTCCCTATCTCAAGGATGTGGAAATGGGTGAGATGTTGCATATTTTAGCCAATTCAGAGCCACAATCCAATTAAACAACCATTGTCACATATCCATTGTTAGGGAATTTGCAATCTCTTTTGATTTCTAGTCTTTAATCTTTCACAATACCACAAGTTCTAGGAGGATTGTGTATTCACTTGTACTCACTATCATCTATGCCCATTTTGTTTGGAAGTGTGTATTCAAGTTGGTCATCCCAAAATGTCTGCAAGACCTTATAAAACACTAGCGTTCTTTTTTATGGTTTCTCAATGTTAAACCATTCCTCAAGTGTATAATCTTGTTGAGAGTACACCTTAACAAATCTTTCCAATAGGTGCAAAATGTAAATTTTAGTATGATCATTTCCCTCTCTCACTTGGCGCACATCCAAAAAGAGCATTGAACCTTTTAAAGTACCAATCCAAAAAAAATATGCATCTCTTTTGACAATAAGATTTATATGATGGCTCGACCATCCCAAATCCAAGAATTTTTATGCCATGTCGATAGTGCTTTCAATTCATCCACTTTTTCAAAAAGTAGACCATTTAGATCCACTATCAATGTAGATCTAGTTTCAAATTTAGGGTTCCTTAGGTCCTACCATAGCCTATGCCATACGTCTTTGATACTCACAACAATGAGAGAATCTAGAGGGTCTAGAGGCTCATCTTCCATGGACTCTTTCTCATCATTCCCATCTCCTTGTACCATGTTGTAGTTGACATGCTTAGTAGTTACTTTCTAAGACTCCATTGGGTTGTCCCAAGAATCCAACACACTTGACTTTGATGATGCTAGCTGCCCCCATGTTGTGCTTCGTGCAAGCCATGGCTACATCCACCTTCATCTTCAATAGCATGCATTCTTTCCAAACCATGGGATGGCAAATAATATATTCCAATAGTGTTTTGCATATCATCTGTGTCCTCGTTGTTGCTAGGATCTCACTCAACATGCATATCTGCATCAAAACCAACAATAACATTTAGAGCATTCAAACCATGTAATGAGAATGACTATGTTATAGTAGAATCTTGGCAATCATGCATTGCGTTTCTTCCCTCGTCCAACTCATCATGCAATGGATTCTCAATGGGCATGCCTTCACTACAACTATCTTGAAAATCGGTGGTTGTGGCATCTTGACAATCAGGCATCCCTTTTCTACCATGAAGTGAGAGCACAAGCAAGTAGAAGCAATTGAGGTGTAAGCTATGGCAGATGGAGCCAGAGAGACTCAATATGTGGGAACAATAATCACAATGTATGTCTAGCCTTTTCCTTATTCATTAGTCACTAAAAGCATAAAGAATGAAGTGAGAGTAATGGGTGCTTACCACATGTAGTGTATAGGTATGCGAGTACTATCAGTATAGTGAATACATAGGTGGCATAGGCACATGCACCTTTACCCTCAAAAACCTCCCACATAAAAGAAAATGTGCCTCTAGTGAGGAGAGAACAAGAAAAAATGACAAAGTACAAATATACATAAAGTACAAGAGAATGAGAAAATATGTCATCTCATCCAATGTCCACCAACTTCCTAAGAAAGGTAAAATGTTTTGATGGGAGACTTTTAGTGAGTAGATCTACAAGATTTTGATCAATTGTTGAGATCTTGACAAGATCAATAGACTTATCCTCAATGACCTATCTGATAAAGTGATAATACACCTCAATGTGCTTTATCTTCACAAAAAAGGAAGACTGGATTCTTAGCTAATTGAATAGCACTCATAGAATCCAAATGTAGTATAGGGACCACATTAGCAATAGCAAGGTCTACTACTAGAGGCCTAATCAGAGAGCCTCCTTACAAGATTCAATGCATAGCCCTATCTATCTCTACAATAGATAGGGCCATGCATTTTTGCATCCTAGATATCCAAGAAATAGCACCTCTCCAGCAAAGGTGAGGACATAACCAAAGGTGGACTTACTACTATCTACATGCTTGCATAATTAGAGTTAGTGCACTCTGTGACTCCTGTATCCTGGCTATCATTAAATATGCAAATATTTGTGCTGTTCTTAAGATTCCTCATGATACCTTTCATGGCATCCCAAATGGCACATGCTAGATGTAGCTATATAGCATATTTTAACTCCCACTATGAATGCTATGTTAGGATGAGTGGCTATCATGGCATACTTCAAACATCCCACTATGGATGCATAAGGGATCTTGGCCATCTCAGCCTTTTGCTCATCATACTACAAATAATGTGCCTGACTAGCCTTCAAATGAGAAGGTCAAGAATAGCCAATAGGCTTAATATCTTGCATATGCCAATAAGCTTAACATCTTGCATATGAAACTATTCAAGAACCTTCTAGATGTACTCCTTTTATGAAAAGTAAAGGAGTCCCTTAGAGGAGTGATTGCATGTGATGTGCATCCCCAGAATATGTGAGGTCTAGTCCATATCTTTCATGTCAAAGCTCTTCTTGAGCTGATTGTTGAAGGCATCCATCTCATCATGAGTGCTCCCAACAATCAATATATCATCCACATAGAGTACCAAAATCATAAGACTACCACTACGTGCCTTCTTTGTGTATAAACACGAATCCCTATCACTGCAAGTATATCCTTGTGAATGCATGAAAGCATCAAACTTGTGGTACCATTCCCTAGATGCTGGTTAAGGCTATAAAGGCTCATTTTCAACTTGAACATTACATGTTCCTTGCCTTTTTTCTCAAAGCCCTTGGGCCGCTATATATAAATCTCATCATATAATTTTCCATGTAATAAAGCTATCTTTACATCCATCTAGTAAAGATTCAGATCTAACTATGCAACCAAGGTTAAAAGCAATCCTAAGGTAGTCATCTTGACTATAGGAGAGAAGACTTCATCAATGTCTACACCATGCTCTTGCTTAAAACCCTTAGCAACCAATTTGGTCTTATATGTTAGCTTGAGACATCTAGGGATAATCTTCAACTTGTATACCCACTTGCAAGGAAAAGCATGCTTTCTACTAGGTAGAGGAACTAAGTCCCAATAATAAAGTTTTTTACAATGAGTCATAATTTCTCTAGATGTCCCTCTCCCAAGAGTGACTATCATCTCTATACATGGCCTTATCATAAGTAGGAGGCTCACCAACATCTATCACCATAGCATAATCCATGGATGGCACAAACCGATCATGCTAACATCTATCTCTAGTGGATTGCCACAAAATAAGATGTGGGGTCTACACATCCTATCAAATATCATGGCCTTGGACCATTGGAGAATCAGCTCCTACACACTATCTAGTTGGTTGTATAATAACAGGAGGGTCCTCTTGGAATACCACCTTGTGTATCCCAACTACTTGCTTAGGCTACTTACGCATTTTATCCTCATGAAAAACAACATCATGTCTACGAATCGGCCTATGAATCCCTTAGGTGATAGTCCATCTCACATACATCCCCATAACTAAGAAAGATGCATTTCACTAACTTGGGATCCAACTTATTGTGCTTGTCCTTTTGGGAACATGGTAAAAATCCTCACAACTAAAGACATGCGAATGAGCATATGATGGAGGTTTTCCAAACCATACCTCCTCTATAAAATGATAATCAATAGCATTGAATGGGGATCAATTAATCAAATGTAATATAGTAGTAATCACCTTAACCTAGAAATGCTATGGTAAGCCTATCTAGCTAAGCATACTATGAGCTCTCTCTTGAATCATTCTATTCATGTGCTCAACCATACCATTTTGGAGTGGGTATATGGGTGGTCAACTAATGCTTCACAGCTCTCTTATCAAAAAACTGCTCAAATACTTTAGATACATACTCACCCTCATTGTCAGATCATAGATAGATATTTCATGTTGTATCCACACTGACTCTCAACATGAGTAGGTCAATGTTGAAATGTAGCCAATATTTTTTGCTTCAACTTTATGGGGTATGCCCAGACCTTATCTGAGTAATCATAAATGTAACTAACAAAATAATTTTCACCACCTAATAACTTGCAAGGCATAGGTCCAAAAAATTATAAAAATAAATAAGATCAAGAGGTCCATGTGTGTAATGCTAGACTTCTTATGTAAACTACATGTCTGCTTCCCATTAAGACAATGATCATAAGAATCAAAACATTTATAGTCAAGGGATAGAAGATAATGTAGACAAGTAAGTATTTTCATTCTCTTTAGTGACATGTGCTCAAGGTGATTATGCCATACATGTGATATTATAGACATTGCCAAAACATGGTCAATAGATCTAGAAACAAGTAAGGATAAAGAGTGCGGGACTTGGCACCTCATGCCAAGAAAAGATTCCCATGGGTAATCTTCCATGATAAATCACCAAAAAGATACAAAAGTAAATTGAATTATCCAATTATCCAACAGAGAGTAGGCTTTTTGATCAAAGGCAGAACATGGCATACATCATGTAAAGTAAAGATACTACCTAAAGATAACCATAGCTATACATCCTTAATACCAACAATATCCAATGCCGACGAGTCATTGCCCAATCTGATAGATCTAGTCATGCTGCAATAAGAGTGGAACCACTCTCAATGAGGGATAACATGAAAAGAAGGCCCTAAATCAAGGCAAATGAGGCATCAATCAACTGTGAAACATTGATATAAGAAGTTGCAAGTATGTAGTCATCATCTGAATCAATGTACATGACATTAATATCTTCAATCTTGATGATGGACTTGCTGGGGACAATGCTATGATCATCATTCTTTTCATGCACTTTTAAATTCCCCTTTTTCTTGCACTTTTCATCATGCATTTTTTGGCATTGCGGCCAAATATGACTCTACTTCCCTCAATAATGACAATTCAATGTGGTCTAATAGCCATGGGACTTATTATGAGATTGCCCACATGACTAAGAATGAGACTTTTGAGAGTCTCTTCCATGGTGATCATTCCCACTCTTAGCATTAGTGTCTCTAGTTTTCAAAGCATGAGAGCTACCGAAAGTATCAACAGTCTTTTTGTAAACCCCTTCATTTAATAATGCGCTCTCTACATTTTAGCCCATTAGCAAAAATATTTGCACATATAGCATTGGAATGTGTCTTATGATTTAGGAAATATAAAAAGTAAGAAAAATGATAGAAGATTATTCTAAATGTCAATCCCATGTGAAGACAAGTGGCTAAAAAGAGGCTATTGTAAATGACTGCAAATTAGCCCCAATCACAACCAAGAAAAAGTCTAAATAGAAGAAAATACCAAAGTGCGGAGCTCTATCCACTAAATGCTGATAACAAATTGTCGAGTCAAAGCATTTTCTCTCATAAATAATGTATAAACTTGCAGCTACAACACTGTAATAATAAATGGAGCAGTATGATAATTTAGCAGTGGGAAAATCTAAGCTCCCACTACCAAGAATATCTAGAAAAACAAGTGGAGTAAGTAGAAGAGTAACTAGCAGTGAAGAGATATACAACCGGTATCAAGATTTGTAACACCTCAGTTGTGAGGTGTCTCCTCCAATAGACCCTGAGGAGTCCTCTTAGTAGTCGACATAAATTCATATCCAATCACATCACCATCCAGCCTCCCCATGGGAAACCTAGGACTTAGTTGTTGAACATGGGAATCTCAGTTCTACTTCACAGGGGAAGCATGGACAAGTCACCCCTAACATCAATCTAACGGCCACCTAAGAAAGTCCACTTTGTAATCAATCAAAGGAAGGAATGAGGTTAGCATCACACTTGGTTCAAAGAGAGTGAGAGACGAGGAAGAGTGTAACTCGATCCCCCTACCCATAAGGTAAAAATCTCAGCTCTGATCCCCTAAAATAGTGTTAAACCTGGTAAATAATCCTATCAATATTTGGAGGTTCATGATTTAATCAGCTCTATCTAGTGTTCTCAACTTATTGGGTCCACCCATCCATAGGCGTTTGATCGTTGGAATTGAAGCCTCCCACTTTCCTCGATTAGGGTTGCTTTAGTTTTCTAATTATCAAAGCATACCACCACACTATTTGGACATATAAAAAATAACTTCCTTTTATTACTCAGTTAAACTGGGTTTGTTAAACTCAATCTTAAGCACATAACAAAAAATTCAGAAATCAAATACTTTATTTCATAATAACAAGCAGAATTATCACTCTGCAGAGTGGTACAAAACCGTCTTTCTGCACAAGAAACACATTGTCCAGCCAAGGATAGGACCTTCCAATCCCTTGGGATTGGGCTGTATGTGATCGCACTTTGGCCATCTATGATCAACAAGGAATTGACAGGCTTAGAGCCCCTCTAAGCTTCCCTGAGCCTCAAGAGCCATCCTACATAGCAGGGGCACTTATCACTCGGCCCTTTGCCCTCTCAAGTGCTCGAGTGATCAAAAACCGAAAACACTTACCTCCCTCGAGAGCATAGGACCCCCACACATAAGTGAGTTTTTCATAATCCGAAAAGTGTTTAGGGAGCATTGGGTTGGGGGCCCCAACATCCTGAACCACGACAATCCACAACTCGTTCAGCTATTACAAGCATGGAATCATAAGAGACGTAATTCATCATTCACAAATCCGAAAGCAATCATAACCATAAAACATTTTTAACACACTTGTCAATGTATGCGATGCATAGAAATCTATCCCCCTAATCAATTCCGGTATTCTTTCCTAAAAAGCAATTGATAATACTAACATGTTTTTGTAAGTTCAAGTATGTTCTAACTAATCGTAATCTATGGAACATACTTATCGTATGGGCTTTTCTAACATTACTAACTTATCCCTCATTTAATCATAAGATGCATAAAATATAAAAATTAGGAAGTTGTAGAGTTAATAACTTAAAAGTAATCATTTTCTTATGTACTAAACTTGATTATCTCCTTTTGGCCATTGTGATTATGGGGTATGACCACAACCTCGGTTTATTGTGGAATAACCGGTCCTTTGGGTTCAATGGATTCAGGGGTAACTTCCTCTTTTGCTTTAGCTTTGTGTTGAGTTCTCTCAATAGTGACTACTTCCTTGCATTGGGGAGCTCTCCAAGCATGACCTCCCTTAGCATCTAAATGTCTCTTGGGAGCCATGGAAGAAGCTTGATGGATTTGAGCAGCACTTCCACGTAGGTGTGGAGAGAGAGAGACTTGGCTAATTGTAGCAGCAGAGCTTCCTCACATCAACAACAGAGAGACTTCTGCATGGGTTGTTCTTCCGATGTGACGCTCTATCCATGCTTATATATAGTAATCTAAGGGGGGGAGGGGGTAAAGAGAGAATGCTTAATTTTAGCGTTTTCGATGATATCATCAATGATAAATAGAGAATGCTTACTTTTAGCATTTTCAATGACATCATCAATGATAAAGAGAGAATTCTTGCTTTTAGCATTTTCGATTACATCCCTGATGATGTCAGAGAAGGGATCCGTTTTTGGAACATAGCACAGGGATAAAAATACGGCAAGCACCATACATCGCGTCGTTAGGCAGGCATCACTCCAAGGCTCACGACCAATGCATAAACCTTGGCATCTTGGCCTTGGAATACTTGGCAATGGGCTATGAAGGCTTCATTGGCATTGTTGGTTGTGCACCACAAGCTCCCACTAGCTTGTAGGAAAAGCTTCCCAGGAGGTCACCCATCCTAGCAATGTCATCATCCAAGTCCACTTAATTGCCAAGTGACTATCCACTAGGCTAGTTCTTTTTGTTGTTCTATACTACAAAAATTATTTTATGATAATCCATCCCTACCCAAAAGTTTTGTCCTCAAAACTTGAAGACTGAGAAGGTAAATGAATGTTAGAAATGAATAGATAAGGCCCAATGTTAGAATAACCTTGGAGAAGCATCATCAAGACCAAACAACAAAACTTTGATATTTTATCATGAACAGAGTAGGTGTAGAAAATGACCCATAACTTTGGATAGGCATGTCGCATCGGTGCATATGAGATATAGAAATGAAGTACACTTCAATACATATCCATCCACACCTTCAAAATTTAAATTTGATATTAGTAGACCAATCATATTGAATGCAAAAGTTTATATAGCAAGGTGTCCACTGTTTACTGAGCTAGTATCCTCTTGGAGAAGCCATGGAAATTGATCCAAATATGAAGAATGCTACTAAGAAGATTATTCCATAAGCAATCCCTTCCATTTAATAAGATATTCCATTATAATAAGGTTCCTTAGAACCCTCTCCCTCTTGTCAACAATCCTCTTGAATTCATAGATTATTAACCCATTCTTATCAAGGGGAGGCAGTTCTTCAAGAAGTTGAATATTAGGACAAATATAATTTTTGAGATGAGAGGCATTAAAAACATTATGAATACAAGTTGTTGAAGGAAAATCAAGTTGGTAGGCAAGATCTATAACTTTTCTTGAAATTTAATATGGACCATAATAGCAGCAAACAAGCTTATTATGTCCACCTTTAAGAGAAGCATAATGGGACTTAGGAACTTTCAAGAAGATACATTCTCCTTCTTCAAAGTCCACATGCCTTTGCTTACCATGCATAAGATTTCATAGTTTCATGGGATTTTAACAAATTTTATTACATTGCTTTATTAGGGCCTCCATCTTTTCTAGGTCTTTCTTAGCAAAGAGACTCACTTCATCATGAAATAATGCTAAAGATGCTTTAACCTTGTAACCAAAGGGTGACATGCATATACTCATGTGGTATATATTGTTATAGCAAAACTCCACAAGATGAATCCAATAATTACATGAATTTTGTGTGTCATGGAAGAAGTGTCATAAGTAAACTTCCAACCACTTGTTGACTCTTTCAACTTGACCATTGGTTTGTGGGTGGTAGGATGTACCTTGAGTTATTTTTGTTTCCATGGAAGTAAAATAACTTTTCCAAAAATTCCCCATGAATTTTCTCTCTATTAGACAAAAACTTCATAGGTAAACCATAAAGTCTAAAACTTCATTCTTTGAATTAATCTTATTTAGCTGAATACTAGACTTTGGTGGGTATAAAATGGGTTGATTTGGTAAGATGATCAACCACAACAAAAATAGTTATCCAACATTGCATTGTAATAAATAGTCTTATAATAAAATCCATGTTGATATCATACCATTTATTATGTGGAATGAGTAATGGCTAAGATAGATCACTAGGTAATAAATTGTAATATTTATTATGCTAGCATCGTAAGCACTACATCACATATTCTTTGACATCTTTCTAAAGTCCTTTATAATAAAACCATTTATGGATCTTATCAAAAGTTACAAACAAACCAGTATGTCCTTCCAAAGGAGAAGAATGCATCTCTTGTAAGATCCTTTGCTTAAAAGATGACTGACGAGTCAAACATACTCTACCCTTGAATCAAAGAAGTCCATTTTGCCACTTGAAATCGAGAATTTCATATTCATTACCTTGCTCTAGTTTCTTCATGATGTTGGCTATTTGCTCATCTAACAAATATTCTTTCTACATGTCTTGATCCAATCTTCATAGAGAGTAAAAATAGTAGAAATAGAGCATATCTACATTCTAGATAATGCATCTGCCACTACATTATCCTTGCCTGCCATAAAAGATATGTCGAAGTTATACCCCTGTAATGTAGCTAACCACCTTCTTTACTTAGAGATAAATTAGGCTATGAAAGAGAATACTTCAACACACACTCGATGATCACTTTTGACTTTGAATGGGTGCTATAAATGTAGTGATGTCACTTCTTTATGGAATGAAGTATGGCTAACATTTCATGCTCAAACAAAGAGTTCTCTTTCTTTGTTATCCAAATTTCTACTCTCATAGGCAATAACACCATGTTCTTGGCATAGAACAATCCCAATACTACAACCACTAGCATGAGCATAGATGGTGAATTCTTTAGAAAAGTTTAAGCACGGTAAAATAGGTGCTGAAATAAGGAGACTTTTCAACTTTTCAAAACTCTTCGTGGATGTAGCATCCCAAAAGAAAGCATCTTTCTTCAATCTATTAGTGAGAGGGGCTGCAACATGAGCATAATTATTGATGGATCTTTGATAGAAAGAGGATAGTCCTGGAAATTCTCTCAATGAAGTAGAATTTTGGGGTATGGGCTAATCTTTAATGCATTGCACCTTCCTTGGATCCACCCTGATCCCTTTCTCACCCACAATATGATCCAAATATTCTACCTCATTGGCCAATAAAGTACACTTTCTTTCCTTTGCAAAAAGTTGTATCATCTTAATAATGTAAGAAGGACTACATGGATATCCTGCAAATGATCCTCTCTATTCCTATTGTATATAAGAATATCATCAAAGAACACCAAGAAAAGTCTATACAAGAATGGATGTAGAACCTTATTCATAAGAGCTTGAAAAGTAGTAGGGGCATAGGAAGGCCCAAATGGCATTACCAAAAATTGGTAGAGACCCCTTTCTGTTATAAAAGCCATCTTGTACTCATCACCCTCCATCTTGATTTGTTGATCATCTAACCTCAAGTCAATATTGGTAAACACCTTTGCATCCTTGAGTTCATCCAACAAATCATCAATGTGGGAGATTGGATATCCATTCTTTATAGTGCTATTGTTGAGATTCCTATAATCAATGCATATCCTATAAAATCCATCTTTATTCCTAACAACTAGTATGGAAGAAGCAAAGGGTGACTGACTAGGCTAAATAAGCCCCGTTTCTATAAGGATGGGTCCACTTTGGAGAAAAAGTGTAAAGATGCATGACATTGCATTGATCTCTCTCTTCATCTTCTTTTTTATGATTACTTCCACTTGTTTTTTCTCTCTATGCCATTAAGTATCACTTGCTACCCCTTCCAAAATCTATAAACATCCAATTAAGATCCAAGGAAAACTTTTCGATCCTTTTAAGCCAACCACAGCCAATGATGATATCTATAAGACCCATATCTAGGACAATCAAGTCCATCATTATGGGGCAAGACTGTGATAGCTTAATGGGTGTTTGTAGGCATATCTTCTTGCTTAGCTTTTGAGCTCCATTTTCCACTAGTACCTTCAGTGGGTTATCCATATATTGAGGTAATAACATCAAATCAAATAATAATTTGGCATTGAAAAAGTCATGTGTGCTACTCATATCATTAAGACTATGAGAAATTGTAGAATTAACCATGCCTTTGGTTTGAAGTGTATCTCTCCTTTACAACCAATCCAAGCATGTTGGGATATAGAACGTAGCATGTGTGAGCATGCAAGAGCCATACAACTATCCAATGGTAATCCACCTAGATCAAATGGACCACCTAGATTGAATGGAAACCTTTTGATCAACTCTAAATCCTCTAATACTAAATGATCATCATGGTCATGCACCTCATCACATGTAAATCTTTCTTATCTTGCATTTGACCTTCCTCTTAGGCTTCATACTTATCTAAATCTTCTATGATCACCATAATAAACTTTGTACTATTAGCTTTGCACTTTTGTTTATGATCACGTGACCATTTTCCTCCATATTTAAAACATAGTCCTTTCAACTTGTCATTAGAGGAAGGCATACTACTAATGGTATTGGGTTCCTTTTTAGCTCCACTTTCAACTCTTTTGAAGTTCCCTTTTGGATTAGCATTATACCTAAAGTTGTTTCCTTGCTAGGAAGTATATGCTCTAGGGTATGTAGAAATCTTATTGAAAGTGTTTGAAGCCCTATTCTCATGTTTATAAGCTTCTCTTTGCTAGCTGTCCATGCTATCTAGCCTTGTTGGGAAATTTGAGTGATAAGTGGCTCCTACCTTGGACTAAAAAGAACTCACTTCTCTTCTATATTTCTAGCTATAGTGCTCAACATATTGTATGGCTACATGTATATTTAAACAAAATAAACCAATTTTTTTGACAAGAATAGAACGATAATTATGTAACCATCGGGGTTGATATGACATGTTTCTTGTAGCACCAGAATCAATAATAAAAAGAGATCCATCTTGAACATAAAGTATGATTTTTGGAGAGATAGAATAACTCACACAATTTGCATCTCCAATAGTGTTGTCATGTGTAGCAACATATGCTCTATTACGATTTGAATCAAAATGCCTCTTTAAATATAGAAGGGTTAGATGATCGGTCTTTTTACAATAGTCACAAGGAGAATAATCTCTCCATAAACCTAGTTGTGTATTTGTAATACCATGTTCTTCGTCCTATTGTTTTGCCCAAAAATCATGTGTAAAGCATAGAAAGGGATGCCTTTGAGCAAATAAAGTTGAATCCTAGTTTGTAGTTTTCTAAATTTTGGCAAGACTGTTAACATTGAACCATTGGCGTGTTTGTTGCAGAGACTCCTGCTCCAAAGCGTGGTGAGATTGTCAGGCAGATTGGGGATGCCTTGAGAGCCAACTTGCATAACCTTGGCAGGCTCATTTCATTGGAAATGGGAAAGATATTCGCTGAGGGTGTTGGAGAAGTGCAGGTTTTGCGATTGTTTGTATTTTTCTTTTTTTCTCTTTTGCTTTTGACTATAGGCTATCTGGGTTGTAAAATTCCTCCATTGAATGTCACAGGAAACTCTTTGTACTCTCAATCATAGTATTAATGATGACCATTGTTATTGGGTAGAGATGATCCGATATTGGTTGTCCATGGTGGTTGTTAAAGGATTGCTAAACTATTATTCTTGTTGTGGCCAAAGGAGTAGTGACCAAGTGAGTTGGTACAACGTGGTTTATGACTATGAGAGGGATGAATAGGAGAAATCATCTCCTTGAGATGATCATCATGCTAAACTCTGTTCTCTCTTCTTGAATCTTCATGAAGATATTAACCTTGTCTATTCCTTGCATTAGGCATTTGTGAGTTTTGTGGATAAAACTACTTATATAATGAGTCACACCCGTGAATGTCTTCTTCTTTTTCAACATACTAAGTTTTTTCAGACTGTCTATGATCCTTTGGAGATTCAAGGTTTGGTCTTCACCTATTCCAAGAGTTAGAAGGAGGCTAAAATGTTTATTTAACTCTTATGGGCCACCTTGCTCATAGATTGAGTGTATAAACTGATGGGCTACCCTTGAATTCACATTCTCATGTGAAATTGATATCCAATTATCATTGAAAGGTGGAGTGTTTTTCCATTATTACCCATTTTTTTGAGAATGGAGATCATATAATCAAACTTAGTGTCCAACAATTAATTATGTTGCCCAAACTTTTCAAAGTGGTTGACCATTTGTACAAACTTATCATCAATTTTTTGGTTCAATTGAATGATACCCTCATTCATGCATTCAATTCTATGAGAAAGTTGTTGGAATTCATTTGAATCATGTGATCCATTCACTTTAGACATATGTACCTTATCAATAAGGCCTCTTAGACATTGTGACTCTTCATGGATGTTTTCCTCACTACCATCCTTTTATCCATGATTTGTGGCTCTAATATATGAATTTATCTATGCTTGATACTTAGCTAAGTCTTCATTTATGCTTTCAAACATTTTCTGTTTCTTCTTATTCTTGGCCAGTAGAATAGGAGTAGTAAGAAAAGGCAAAAACTTTGCTAATAAATGGGCTATAATAATGGCTTTATTTCTTCAAAATCCTTCTGTTTATGGGCTCAAAATGAAGCTTTTTATACATAGATATTTGCTGAAATTTCAAGTTGCAATTGGGTAAGGAGTAGTCCTAGACCAAAATAATGTACCTTGCCTAGCTGTTTACAAGCCGTTTTTAGTGACCACTTGTCAAAAAAATGAGCATAACTTTTTCTCCAAAAATCCAATTGACAAACTTCTAAAGTAGAATGGAAGCTTACTTTGTCTTGTACATAATGAGTACAAGAATTTTATGTTAAAATTAAAATTTCTAATTATGAATTTCACTTTTCTATGACTATCTAGACTGCGATAGTAACATATTTGACCCTGTAATTACCTTGTTTGACACTTTTGACCATTGGTATACATCATACACCTATGCCCACTATAGTACAATATGTGTATCTTTCAAATACCATGTATCCACCTGTAAAAGTTCAATAAGCCAAGAATATCTTGTGATTTATTTGGGCTCATTGCCCTATTTTACCTTGTTTTAGTGCCTTGTTTTCCAATGATCTTCAATCTTCATCCACTCTATCGTGAGTGGTCTCACATAGCTCTCCACCTATGGTGAGGGATAAAATAGTAGATGGAGTACCTAAATGGACTTTGAAACTCTGCAAGGTGTTCAAAGTTCCCTCCAATCCAAGTTGTGCCCCCTTTAGAGTCCTAAATTATTGTTAAGGGTTGAAATGACTTGATTTTTTGGCTAATTTTTGTTGTTTTTAAGGACTCAATGGTTGATTTTTTATGAATTTTGTATGATGATTAGTTGGTTTGAAAGTGTGGATAAGATTGATTAGTTGGTTTTGAGAAGCTCATGATGTTTTTTAGTGGAGATATGATGTTCTGACATGTTCTGTTGATGTTCTGATAGTGTTTGATTGGTTGTGATTGCGCCTATTGAGCTTTTTTTTTGGCTATGTTTTCTTTTGCATGAGAGTATGGAATTATGATTGATGGATTTTGAGAGTGTTTGGAAGCTTATTGAATGATTCTTGATGATTTTGAATAGTTCTAGTTGAGCTAAAGGTTTTCTGATGACCTTCAGTGTATGGTGCTATAGACCCTCTGCTGAGCTTCTGTAGAGAATTTGTCTCTATTCTGTTCTTTTCTGTATGCCTCTCTAAGTGTTATGTTGAATGAATGTGTAGCTTTGGAAAGTTTTTTAACCTTGTAAAGAGATGAATGCAAATTCAAAAAAGCTCAAAGAAGTGGAAAATGTAGTTGTTGAAGACTCAAGTAAAGACTGAAGTGACAATGACACTGTCGAGCTACGAAGGGATACTGTACTTGCTCTGGTGACCTTTCATATCAAACATACCTCTTGGGAGGAGTATCCACAACCAAAGAGAGATTATGAATAATTATTCTCAATTATCCTATTGTATTATCCTATAGCCCCTCGATGCGCTGCTTCCACACATTGACACATTCAAAACAAACTCCCCTCTTAGTGCCAATATATTTAATGTTCCAGGAATGCACTTATCCTCACTTATCCATCCCCTTTGACCCACCGTCTAGACTTATAGCCAGGTTGCTCACTCTCTCTACGTGGATCGAGTCCTAGAGAAACCAAGTGCTATGCATCTAGGAGCTTGTAATTGATACCATTTAACGATGCTTGATGTAAATGTGTATATGATTAAGTGCTTAAATAATTTAAAAATAGCCTTGTGCATTGTGCAAATCCATTCTTCTCATGTTTCCATACACTAACGTGTAATTGTTGCGACGAGAGAAGACACCGAGTCTTACACTCGTGCTGTGCTTCCCTTTATTTAACTTAACGTTATCCTATATGAATAATGTAGCAAATACATCATATTTTATATTATATTTCAGCACTCAAACTTCCCTCCTCCCCTACCTTTTAAGGTTTTGCCTCGTTGCATAGGTAAAGGGGTGATTTCATGTGTATTTTACACGAAATAAGCAATAAATACTCACAAAAACATATAAATGGAGATAACATGAGGCAAACCCTCATGCTTTATCCTCATTATACACTCACAAACACATCCATAATTTTTCATAATTTTTCTCGTCCATGCCCTATTTTTTTCCCTTTAAAAATCATTTTTCTCTATTTTTCTTATTTTTCCTTAATTTTTCTTATTTATTATCAGTAAAAA
This sequence comes from Lygodium microphyllum, assembly GCF_053477565.2. Lineage (NCBI taxonomy): Eukaryota > Viridiplantae > Streptophyta > Polypodiopsida > Schizaeales > Lygodiaceae > Lygodium > Lygodium microphyllum. The sequence continues at coordinate 52,017,190 of NC_141138.1, read as the reverse complement.
TGGAATAAAATTAGCATTATTTCAGAGATGTGGCTCTTGAGTCCTTGGATTGCAAACATGTAGATTTTATTGGTGTTTTGTTTCATACTTTTCCCATTTTAAGCCCAAAAATCTCATTTTTACTCTAATAACCATGCTTTTCGGGTTTTTCCCATTTATTTTTGACACTTTAAGTGTATATTTTTTGATTTTTTTATTATGAAAGACTTAAACCAACAACAAACAACATGTCCATCAATTTTCAGTCCATATGAACATTGCTAACCTCATCAAATGCGAAAAAAGAGCCATTTTCTTTGTAAAAATGTCATTACCGTGTATCTTCTATTATTTTGGGTTTTGAAACTTGTTGTGGGTCTGCAAACCAGGCCTCATTTGATGCTTAGCCTGCCTTGACACTGTCATCTTCATCCCACCTTCGGATTGGAAGCAATCCGCTACCGTACCGGACGAGCATTCACCAATCGGGCTTCATTCTTCTTCACACGCAGGAATTGCCCCTTGCAGGAGAGAGAGGGAGGAAAGAGAAATACTGAAATATGATCTCCACAATCGGGTAGCCATTTGACGCATGGTTTGGAGCAATGGGGAGTGAAGGTCAAGTGCAGATCATATATCCAGTCGGTTGGAGGGGTTGCTTACAGCCCCCATAGCCCCCTCAATCATTGGCAAGATGGCGCCCTCTCCCTGCACGTCGCGTGAAAGTCGGGTCCCCCCCCCTCAAATTCATTTTTGTTTGTGGGCTTCCTAAAGGGATCCCCCAAGGGTCATGTCCTTTGGCATTCTTTAAGTCTATTTTCACTTGACATTTGGCCTTGGCCTCCTGGGCACTCCCTCCCCTACATCCGGTACCCGAATTGCAATCCGAAAAATCATGGGCGTCCGTCTTGAAGTCCTCCACTACTAGGAATCTCCCAGGGTATGATTGCCACCGCCGCCTTCGACGAAGTCTATTTTTTCAATGAAATTTGAAATTTTTTGCTATTTTTAAGCACTTCTCAGCATAAAAAATCATTTGTCATTGGCGACCATGGGATAGGGTGACTCAGCCCATCGATTCCCATGAAAAAATCTACACATAACCACAACCACAAAGAGCATCAAGATGATACAAAATAGATACACAACAAAACACAACACAGCTCTCACCGTACCCCCTTGTCAAAACTAAGGCATGAAATCCATGAGGAGTAGGCCTAGCATAACTTGATAGAAAGTTGAAAGCTAGTCACTAACCAACTGCTCCAACACAGTCAAGCTAAAAATATCTATCAAAGATGTCATCCTCAGTGGTGGTTTGAACTACCTACCTAACTAAGGATAACTCAACTAGGAGCTCTTACTACCAGGTGAGGATTCCTATAGCCTGATCAACAAATATTTTCATTTAGCACATTGGGTCTTTAGCCTCTTATTTTCCATACTCGCGAGCATGTAAAAAGGAGGGAGCTGAGTGTAGTGACCCAAGGAGAGCAAGGCATCAGCCTTAGGTCCTATCTCAGTACCCAAGAACCTACCAAGCCCGTGCAAGGCGACACTTAATCCTTTTCTAACGCTCACTTTTATTTTCGCTCCCACCTTCTTTTATTCTTATTTTTATGCTAGAAGCCACCCCTAGGAAGACAAGGCATCGGCCTCGAGTCTTGTCTCGTCCCCAGGCACCTACCAGGCCTTCACAAGGCAATGAATAACTGCTCAAAGATTTTTCTTTCTTTCCATTTCTATTTTTATAGGGGTTAGAACCCCTTTTTACACACCTCCGTATATTCATATATTGTCTTTCATATATTTAGGGTTTTGTCTCTTTCCATCATTATTTTAGTAGGCTTCTCTAACTACCTCACAACTAATAGGAACTCCCAAAATGGCCGCCTAGCAGGTCAGCAAAACAGGGTCACTAGAATTCCCATCTAAAACATGTCTTACAATGCCTGACAATGCCTTGCAGGAGGCAACTCGAAGGCAATGACTACTCAGGCCTCCCCTAGACATATAGAGCCTAAACCTGGAACTTCATGCCTCAAGTGCCAGTCCCCACCAAACAAAAGAAAGTAACCCTTACACGCACATATATTATTAATTGCTTAAGGAAAAAGACTCGGAAAGGGGACGAAACCACCTAGAATGGCCACAAGAAGCTCCTTCGCAGCAAAGGCTCCCTCCAGTGACTTCGTGAACCTGTATGATGCAATCACTACAATAAAAAACCAATAACTATACCCACACCAATCAGACAAATGGCCCTCTTGGCCTAAAGAAAGTAGACATTACCAACTTTAAAGCAGTTGGCCCTCCTAGCCTAAGAAAATAAATCATTAAAACCTCAAAACAACTGGCCCCCTTGGCCTAAAGAAATCAAGCAAACCTGCTCATATAGATCCCTCCTTGGAAGAAGGAAAATATACAAACACACACTCCACTCCAAGGGGAAAGACAAGACACTTAGCCCTAAACTAAATGCATCAAGTTATGACCCATATCTCCTGCATATACAGCAAGAGGCGTACGCATAACATGTTGTCTAATCAACCTATTGGTCCAAGACAATAGTGGTAGATGGGTCTTGACTACTCTTCTCATTACCCATATCAACCTTCACCTGCCATATAACGCATGGTGTGATAACATTCTCCACAAGCGACTAGGTCCCGTCTCATTATCAACAACAACATCCGACTAGGATCACAGTTGAAAAAGAGGCCCTTCTCATAAGCAAAATTGGCTAATGAGTCCCCAAACTGATTCCAATAGCATGGAATGAGCTGAAGAGATATGCTCTCAAGTTCATCAAGTAGGGTTATAGCAGTTCGATGATACATATGAAGGATAGGATTCCGGACTATATATGTCCCATTAAGTTGATTTAAGATCAGCTGGGAATCCCCTTTTACTAACAACTGCCTAATGCCACCTTTCTTGGCAATATTCAATCCCATAACTAGGGATTTATACTCAGCCATGTTGTTAGTGAATCCCACCCTGACATAAGTAGCTAATTTCATTGTAACTCTACGTTAGGGATCTCAGATAACTACTCCAACACTCCCTTTTCTATTAGGCCCCGTAGATGCTCCATCAAAGTATAACGTGTACGTCCACAACGGGTTTACACAGCTAGCCATTAGGAACTCCCCTATTCATAAGTATGATAATCAAAATTCAACATATTTAGAGGATGAACTCAACAGGGATGCTTGTCAAAATTTGTAAACAATGATGGCAGAAAACTTTAATCTCCCTCACAAATGTACCCTCTTCTTGCTCAACCACTTTGCATCCCTTACTCCACCAGATAAGCCTTCCCTGATGATATCTTTGCTCTAGATATGGGTGCTCCAAATAAGGGATTAACCACCCCATTAACCAATTTAAGCTCTCCTGCACTTCTCAACAAATCAGCCCCAGCATGGACCTGCAATGCATTTAGCGTATTAGCATATTTAGAAATAATAAGGTTTAATCTTATTAAGATTAATCTTATTCTTAAATTCCACTCCTTGAAGATCAGCTAATAAAACCGTGGACTTATTTTTACCTATCCGAACTATATTGTAAGGGCCATCCCATCTGGGTTCCAGCTTTCCTAGAAATAGCTCTCTACGTGTATCATAATATAGAACTAATTTCCCTTTTTTAAAGGTATACTTCTTTGCCTTTAGATCATGCAACTGCTTCATCCGACGTTTAGCTGCTTCCTGGTGCAACAAACTCTGCAATTTGAGCTCGTCCAAGTGGGCTAGAGTCATAAACCGCTCAAATAAGGCATCTTCATCACCCAAAGAATGATTGATTACGAATCTTATGGTCGGCAACTCAATTTCTAAGGGCAAGACACACTCCTCCCCATAAACTAATTTAAATGGGGTGTGGCCAATTGATAGTTTAAATGTCATATTATACGCCCAAACTGCCACATATAATTTTGTATCCCATACCCATTTCTTTTCAGAGACTATCTTGGATAGGATACCCACAAGCTACTTATTGGTACTTTCAACCTGTCCATTGGCTTGTGGATTATAGGGGGTCATCTTGTTATGATTAATGCTCCATCCTTTAGTCATGCTTCTAATTACCTTATTCAAAAAGTGAGTTTCACAGTCTGATACTATTTCCTTTGGCAGACCAAAACGGCAGATAATTTGTTCAAGTAGGAAACTGGCAGTCTCTTTTGCATTGTCATGCCTCATCGCCCGTGCTTCTGACTACTTTGTAAAGTAATCAGTTACTACTATAATGTATCTTTTCTGAGTAGTAGACGATGGGGTAATAGGTCCCACAAAATTGATGCCCCACTTCTCAAATGGAAGGAAAACCATAATAGGCGTAAGTGGACGCTTCCTATTCTCTCGACTGTCATGTCTTTGATATGTATCACATCTTTTAACATAGTCAAATGAATCCAGGAAGATGGATGGTCACCAATAACCAGCTTGTAAAGCCTTCTGTGCCATCAACCGCCCAAAAAAGTGTCCTCCACAAGCGGAGTCATGACACTCTTCCAAAATGAAGGGAACCTCGTCAGGCATCACACATCGGCGATAGATATCATCAACACCTTGCTGATATAATATCCTTGTGATCAAGGAAAATTTCAATGCCTGCTATTTAATCTTCCTCTTCTCAGGTTTTGATAGAGTAGCTCCAGTCTCTCTCGTAGAAAGATAGTGCGCTATAGCAGCATAACAAGAGGGAACAGGCGACGTATCAATCTTAAACAATGTTTCCATGTCACTTCTTCAGCCACGACCTCTTTTGGCTCTCCGAAATCCACAAGACACTCGACAATACCCTGAAGCTTCAGCGGCTTGCTCTTAATCTCGTAGTCAAACTCCTACAAAGTGATTAACAACTTTGCTGAACGATCAGGCGACTGTAACTTATTCAACAACAATCGAAGCCCTTTTGCCTTTGTATAAAAAACCACCCTCTCATAAAGAATGTAGTGCCTGAACTTCTTGGTCCAAATACCATCGCAAGGCACAACTTCTCCATATAGGTGTAGTTAATTTCTGATATGCCCAACTTCTGATTAGCAAAAGCTATCGGATGATACCACTTTTTCTCCCAAATTTGGGCCAAACAGGAACTGATACTATACATAGTTGTTGCTGAAAATATATAGAAAATTTCACCCCTTTTTGGTGCTTTTAAAATAGGCACTTTGGTAAGCTCCTGCTTTACATCATCAAAAGATACTTTGCAAGCATCACTCCATGAAAACTGATAATTAAAAGACAATAGGTTCATCAGTGGAAACGTTCTTTCTGCCAAGGCATTGATAAACCTCCGATAATACCCTATTGATGACAGAAAGCTATGCACTTCATTTGGAGTACGCGGTGGGCTCATGGCGACTATGAGCTTGATCTTTTCAGGATCAGTCGCAATCCCTACGGAACTGACCACATGGCCTAACAAGAGCCCATAAGAAACTCCGAAGACGCACTTCCATGGGTTGAGAGCTATGCAAAATTGTCTGCAATGCTCAAAACACTTCCATAAGATAATTAATTGTTTATCCCTTATGGTGGATGCCCCCAGATCGTCAATGAATACTTTCAACTTCTCGAGGGAAATGTCACCAAAGGTCTTGTCGGTTGTTCTCTGCCATGAACATGGTGCATTACATAACCCAAATGCCATCACATGGTACGTAAAGGTACCGAAGACATTAATAAACATCATTCTTAGCTTGTCTTGCTCAGCAATTGCAATTTGATTATACCTTACAAAGCAGTCCATAAACGAATAGATTTTCCTACTTGCCAGTTGATCCAAAATTTGGTCAATAAAAGGCAATGGGTAGTAATCTTTAACAGCTTGCTTGTTCAACTCTCTAACATCTACGCAAAGCTGGATCTGATTATTATTCTTCTTTCTGATCACAACTGGTGAGCACCATTCAGTATGCTGAATAGGGAAGATCAAACCCACTTTCCGCAACTTCTGTAGTTCCTTGAACAACCGTCCCTTAATTCAAAATGCATATGCCTTACTTTCTGACGTACAGGGTGGGTACCTTCCTTTACAGGAATAGTATGACTAGCTAGACTGGGAGGAATACCCCGAAGTTTTTCATACCTCCAAGCAAAGATGTCGGGAACTCCTGTATCAGGGACACATAGTCCTCTCGCTCTTCAGGATTGAGCAGAGTACTCAATTTGATAGGCTTCGAATCATCAGGCATACCAAGGTCTAACTCAATAACATCTGTGTCTCTTATTCGATCATGAGGCTCTATTGGCTCATTCAAGGTTATCTGATAAATATCCTCTGTAGTGGACCCTTCCATAGATCCATCGCTCGATGACGTCTCACTATTAGATGGAATATCTACTGTTTCTAGTTCAATGGAGGATAAAGGAGCTCTCTCACTCTGAGGAGACTCAGGGTAAGCATCCACTATTACACGATGGGCACCTCGACCTAAAATCACTCGACCAGCGGGTATATCACCTTGATAGTATGTTCGTAAACTCTAGGGCCTTCCTAGCAAAACTCGGTAGCTAGGACATCCTGGAAACCTTATCACCCTAAAGTCCAGATAGCATTCCATGCTTGAAACAATAATGTGGACTTTAGTGATGCAACCTTCTGGTTGTCTTAGACTTTCATCTGCCATCCTAAGAAGCATGAAGCCGCCTTTTTGAATTTGGAGACCTAGCCGCTCCATCAAGTCTGAACTTATGATATTGATGGAGGATCCAGTCTCCACGATAGCGTGCTCCACTAATATTCCATCCACATACGCTGGAACCCTAGGGCAATGCTTTTCAGCATGATCGAACCAATCTTCTCCCACTCTAGCTATGCCCAAAGGTTCTACTATATACCCGATACACAGGATTTTCTTGAATTCCTTGTGTACTCTTGGAGAAAGTTTAATCAATTGCAAGAGATTCACATCTGGTTTGACTTCGCAAAGAGAACTTGCTAGGTCAAAGTCATGGTAGTTAGCCAAAGTTCTCTTCTCGCGCCAAACATTCCTTCCTTTGGTCGTTGGACCGAAGGCTTTAGTGCCTCTTTTTTGACTTTTTCTTTCTTTCTTGGCACCTCTCTATCCTTCTCGGGATCCACTTTACTGTCAACAGGCCTTAGAGGTCCACCTTCCATATCTGGATTCAAGACTCGCTTTTCCCCAGCATCCTCCTTAGGGTTTCCCTCGACAAGTTTTACAATTCCTTTATCACCCTCTTTAATCTTTTTCCCTCTTGTTATGATTGGTAGATTAGAAGTTTCAGCATCATTGACACATACAGCCTCAATAAGGCTGACTCCACTGCCATGAGGCAACTCCTCTACAATAGCCTTTCCTGGTTGCAGTATTTGTCTTGGTCCCTCATCTTGCTAGAGATTATTCCCTTCTGCGCGATGGTTAACTAGACCAGGTTGTTTACTTCCTTGTTGGAGAGAACTCATCTTACTCCAATAGGTAGCAGCTAAGTAGCCAAAATTTTCGCAAATATTACATTTGACATTTGGGCAATTCCTAAGGAAATGTTGGCTACCACACCACTTACAGCTGAATCTTGAGGGGCCACCCTCTTCAGGTCATCGACTCCCTATCAAATCTTCTTTCTTCTTAAGGAAATTGACATCCACAGCTATTTTTCATATTGTTCAGAGATTATATCAATGTAGTGCTTTTCGTCATGTCCTTAACTTCACCAAGGACATTAGAGGCATTCGACTCGTAGCTGCGATCGTCACTTTGTTATCCCATGGGCCTAACCACTTGATTAGGGATTGGCCGTTGACCTACTGGGACAACATTAGGATTCATTGTTTGGCCCCACTATTTAGTGAGGCCGCCTGACTAGCCATGGGTATAGTCATGCTAGGAGGAGCTAGTAACATAGGCAAATTCGACATGATCCCTCCTCTCCCATTCGTGTTTGACATGGGATCCCCTTGACTCCCATTGGTGAAGGACAAGTTATTACGATTCCAATTTATCCTTGCTTCATAAGCCGCTTGCAAGTGCAACTCTACTCCTTCTGCTTGGGTAATAGCAGTGTCAATGTTGGTCAAAGAAACACTACTCAGCTACACTTGGATATTAAAATCCAATCCATGTAGGAAATATTGTAAGTGGGCTAGAATGTCAAGAATCGTGTGGTGGGGGGACTTGCTCAAGATGCTACACCGAACACACACAGAATGCACAAGGAGAAGCTCACTCAAGAGACAAGAAGAGAGATGCAGGCCAAAACGTTTTCTTGCTGGTTTCTTCTTCTTCTTCCACACACTTTTCAATGTACACAAAGTATAGATAAGATACAACATAAAGGAAAGTGGCCTACTAAGTCAAACAATGCATAATCGGCTACACTAGTCGACTGGCGCTATAACTATGCCAGTTGTAAATAGGTGTAACAACCTGAATATAAAAAGTAATGAGTCAGTGGCCATGTGAGAGTCATAATGACCACCGACGTCCTAAGTGTAGACATGTGGACCCATCTAACTAGGCGGTCCATCATCAATGTCCGCATGTGTTGAGCTTGTCATCTCAACATAGAATGGGGATACAAGTATTTAGTTTACGAAGAACTTGCTTTAATTTCTTGACATAGGCTTGGACATTCTCATTTGGCTCCTGGCGTGTTACATTCAAGACACGCAACCAATATTGTCCACCCTTCTCAGGGGAAAACTCTATACAAGAAGCCGTAAAGAATTGGGAACTGCTAGTTATGGCTTCGACTTCGAGACCGTGGTACCATACTGCCGCTCTTCCTTTTAACATCATGTTGAAGAACATCATTAGGTGTCCTTCATCTTGGATTCGATAATTGAACATGAGTGTTTGAAACTCCTTAATGTGGAGTTCTTGATGGGACCTAAAATGGGACGGCACTGGCTATGGCACTAGCCGAGAACCTCATGCATAGGACAGACAATCCCACCACAAGGCCTCGTGGGCCACGAGTGTCTAAGACTCACTTTGCATTAAATGCTTATAATGATTTTGTGTTTGTATCCAATATGTAGTCCAATGTTCACCTTCCCTTATCCTAAGAGGGAGATCCCATAACATATAGGCATAATGCCTCGTAATACACACATAGGGAAGCACCTCTCGGCTGATTGCCACGGCTCCACTATGACTCTCCTACACCTCGGGGATTGGACCCAAGATGCGTCGCTCCAACATATAAAACATAGCGTACAAACTCCCCTCTTTCACAATTCAGCATTCCAGGAGATTTTAATTTGCCTCACAAAACTTTCCCCAACAGAAGCACCCGTCTAAACCTACAACTTAGGTTTCCTGTCCTCTCAGCGTTGGTCAAAGTTTATCAATCAATTGCAATGCATTCCAGGAGATACCACGTGGCATGCTTGATGCAAGGTGTATGACAATTGTGCACAACCATTTTATGATTTAAAAAAAAAACAACCATATGAGGTGCAAAAAACAACCCTTTCATGAATTTCAACTAAGCGGAGGGGTTTTTGTCGGAAGGTCGAATCCACCGGGGATCAGAAGTAGAAGGAAGTAGAGATAGGAGATGGAAGAGAAGATAGAGAATACCCAAGTGGTAAACACGACAAAAACAAATCACAATGAATTGAATCAATATGTATTGAAAGAACCTGGAATCTTTGCACTACTCAGAAGCAATCTCCATGCATTAGTTCTCTCGGAGCTCCTTCGTAGGACAAAACATGCGTCAAAATTACAGCTTCCTCTCTACTTCTCGGAACCCAAATCAGATGGCTCAGATGGCTCTGAAAGGGAGGTAAAACCCCAAGACACTTGATCACGGATCTCCCAAATTACTCCTTCTTCTTCTTTCAATTCAATCTGCAGTTTTCAGCCTATTTACAGTGATCGCAACGCGCATGATTTTGTCAATTTGTCTTTTTTATGAAAAATCTCCTAATTGGTTGAAAAAGCAACTAGCTTTTTATATGCCATCCTAATCTAGAAGCTTTTTCTAACTTTTTTAGATTTTTACAATAAATAATATAAAAATAGTCTAAAATTATCCAAAATTCTAGTTCATTCATCTTTTGAACTTTATATACAAAGCCCTCCTATCTTCCTAGCTTCCTTCCTACCGCCCATCTATATTTACAATTTGCACAAGTCAGAGCCTGACCCTCTTAAAATAAATCACAGTGCGCCTTCTACTCTTTTACAAAAGTAATGACTTGTGCTTTTTCTTGGTGGGAGCCTTTCCTTGCTTTAGGAATTTTTCACACTTCTTGTGTTTCCCAATTTTTCTTGGCATGCCTTCATTCTCCATTTTGCATTTTCCTTGGCTCTGTCTTCTGCTTTAGATTTTCTCGATTTTCTACCTTGTTCGTTTGAGGGTTAACAAGAGCGATGGGTCATCTCGATTTGATTGATAGAGATGGTGACAATGTGAATTGAGAAGAAATTGAGTAGAGTTTCTATTCTACAAGGGAATGGTAGAAGATGTGGGATTCGATTTAGAAAGATGGTAGAGCATTCCCCTTGTATTCCCCATAAGAATTATCTCTCTTGCTCTTATCTTGCCTCTCTCCCTCTCTTGCTCTTCTCTCTTGATTTGAGAAGAGTATCTACCCTTGCTTCAAGCTAATGTCCTCAATGCTCCTCATGCCCCACAGTTATAATTTAATTAAAAGAAGGGGGGATTTCATGAGTTGTGACCAAGAAGAGGAGTTCTTTATAGAGGGTATCTTGCCAATCTAGCTATTTGAAAGCTTTCAAGATGCAATTTGATTCTCGATATTTGTTCTTTGAGGTCCAGAGAGGCTGTTAGAGATGTCATGAGTGATTCCTTGACTCTTGGATGATCTTCCTTCAATCTGGGCCTCTTGTGGAATTGAGAAAAGGGGGAGATTATTGGAGTCTCAATCGAGACTAGGAAGAAAGATCTTATGCTTTTTTTGTGTCTTTCAATTTGCCAAATTTGGAGAGGAGGGGAAGATGCTATTGATAATTTAACAAAAAAGGGGTGGAGGGGCAATACATTCACTCATCATTTTCTTCCTCTTCTTATGCTTTTTTTTAAAATCTTAAAGCTTTTTTCTCTAAACTCTAATCTTTCACAAGTCAAGTATTAACTTGCTTGACTTGCTCAAGTCTTTAAACACATTTAGTTTGAATTGGACTTATCTAGCCACAACAACTGTACACAAGGCAATCGATATGTAGAGTATTCATAGCCGTATCGATCTCGAAAGGTGTCGACGTACAAGATTTGGATTATTTCATTTGAGACATTGCTTTTGATAGTCTAAGCTCTTTAAAATTAATGTACAAGAAGTCAGGAAAGTTGGAATATCACATCATCTTCCCCTTAGAGGAATTGAGATATCATCATCTTGAATAAAACTGGAGGTATTGGTTACATAGTGATTTTTCATCAACCCAAGTGGCACCATCTTCACGATAGTCTTTCCATTGGATGAGGTACTCTCTAAGGGTTTTTCTTATTTTAGAACCTTCTCTCACATGCCAAGTATCCTATATGGTTGAAGTTTGAGGACTCCTTAACTTGGCATTACAAGTTGTTGGTCATTAAGTGCATGATCATGGTTAGGAACATAAGCTTTTAATGATTGACATGGAATACATTATGCACTTTCAAGTTGTTAGGGAGTTGCAGCTTATAAGCATTAGGTCTTAGACATTTTAGCACCTTATATGGTCCATAATATTTGGGACTTAGCAACCTAAATTCTCCCAGAGATACGAAACTTTTCTTTGGGTGAACTCGAATAAAAAGCATGTCACCTTCTTTGAAAATGTGTTCTTGTGTTTTTTTATTAGCATCTGCTTTCTATTGATCCTTGTCAGCTTCAATATCTTGCATGACAGTGGTGCGCAAATTGGATGCCATATTCATATGTAGCAAGCATTGAAAGGTCTTGAAGAACAAAGAACTCTACTTTAAGCTCAAAATCCAAGAGAATAGACTTGCACGATATGAAGCAAAAAGACCAATTGGGTACAATCTCCCCTCATGCCTTGTGTCAACACTCCACAAAGCATGTATTTAATATTTTATTCATCTCCAAGCTAAAAAATAGCCCAAATTTACAATTAGCATGCTTTAGTTTTTGTATTTTCTTTTGTCCAAATAAAGAATATAGCGGTTGGGTGCCCCAAGAGTCAGGCTGTGCCCAAATACAATGACCAATAATGAATATTTAAACCGTGCAACCATGCACATACAAAATAATAAATATAGTCAAGCGCTTCAATAAATAAGCACGTCAAAATAAATATTGATGCCACCCCTAAGACTCACACCCATAAAAAATGATAATTTCTTCTAAATAACTTGAATACACGCTATCGCCCAGTCCTTCCTAACACCACCGCCGCCTGCTTTACACATCAATTGAAGCATTCACAATTGTTAGAAAATAATAAAATTAAACTGACAAAAGTGAATATCTAGCAGTCTTCAACTAAAAAATAAATAAATAGGTTGGAACTCTATTCTAACCTTAATTTAATATGAGTGCGTACTCTAAACTTATAAATGTCCATTAATTTAGATATGTATTTTGCAGAATCACCTGCTATGGAATCACCCACTTGCACATTAAATTAATGTGATGCCCGAAAAGGATAGGCATTCCCGTCAACTTTTCGTACAAGGAATCCACCTTGTGTACAAGCCCCGTCAAATAAATATAATTTTTAAAGAATCCACTGCAAAACCTCATGGAATCCACCATGGAATATGCCTCCTAGCATCATACCCCTAAGGTGAGATAGCAATTGTCCTCAATTACTATTAGCTCAATGTGGAGCAAGCAGTGAGGGGTAAGCACTTAGGTCATGAGCGTGCATCCATTGGTCCTTTTCAACACTATGATTTTTAAATTTCACCAAATATCTAGAATATCTATGGCCAGTTCTAGTGGTCAAATAATCTGTGTCTAAATTTCACCAAATATCTGGAATATCTACGGCCAGTTCTAATGGTCATATAATCAGTGTCTAAAATAGTTTCAGGTTCAAGGATTTTAGTTTCTTCTTCTAACAAAGGAGGATTTTCATAGATAGAGTAGACACGTAATTGGCCTCTAAAAGGTTGTAACAAACTAATATGAAAAGTGTTGTGGATTTTCAAGTGTTGTGGTAGTTCTAATTTATATACATTGTCAATGATTTTGTGAATGATTTTGAAAGGTCCATAAAATCTAGGGGCTAACTTTACAACAGGGTGTTTCTCAACACTTTGTAGTCTTCTCTTTTCAATATGTAACCAAGCATAATCATCAACTTTGAAAATCATAGCTTTTCTTTTCTTGTTAGCTTGTCTAGTATATGATTGCTAGGCTTTCGCAATCATTTCTTTGACTTCAGCAAAAATAGTAGCATGCATATTAGTAATATCATCAGTAGCTTTAACTTTTTTTGACAATGAAGTAATAGGTGTAGGCAATCTATATCTCTAAATGATTTCAGAAAGGTGCTTTCCATGTAGCTATATGTGGAGTTTTATTGTATACAAACTGAAGCAAATGCAAGTGTGTATCCCATGTTTGTGGTTTTGAAATTGTGTATGCACGTAAGAGATCCAAGATTGTACTGTTTGTAGCTTTTGTTTGTCCTTTTTTTTTCAAAAAGAAATGCAAATGAGAAATCAATCTTTGTTCCTAAATTAGCAAACAAAGTAGTCTAAAATTTATTGTAGAATCTAGAATCTCTGTTAGAAATAATAACTTTTGGAAAACCATGGTTAGTGAAAACAATTTTTAGAAACAATTGAGCATCTTGAGATGCAGTTAACATTTTCTTGCATGGAATGAAATATGACTGTTTGCTAAATCGATCTACAATAGTCCAAATCATATCATGATTAAGTTGAGTGTTAGGAAAACCAGTAATGAAATCCATTGAAATATATTCCCATGGTCGTTCTAGAATTGATAAAGGCATTAACAAACCATACTGCTTACCATGGTGGCACTTAACTCTTTGACAAATTAAACATTCAGATACAAAGTTAGAAACATCAGATTCCATCTGTGGCTAGTAAAAATCTTCAATCAATGTATGCAAAGTGGAAATAATACCTCTATGGCCTTGATATGGGGGACAATGAATTTTGTGCAACACAAATGATCTAAATGGAACAGTTGCACATAACCTTTTCTCATAAAACATAAATCCATCAGCATAAGACAATGGATCAATTGGAATCTAGTTATTGGTAATTAATTTATTCAAATCAACTTAAAAACTATGGTCTTGATCATAGGTATCTTTCATAGGAATAAGGGAATCAAAATATATAACATAAATATTATGAATACTTGGTCTTCTACTCAAGGCATCAGCAACAACATTTTCTTTTACGGGTTGATATTGAATAAGTGAATGAAAACTTTGAATAAAAGAAGCCCATTTAATATGATGGTTAGAGATTTGTGGCTGAGTAAGGAGATGTTTGATACTTTGTTGGTCAGTTTTAATCATGAATTAAGATTCCATTAAATAGTGTTTCCATTAACATAAGGCCTGTACTACAGCTAGCAATTCCTTATCATAGGTAGAATACTTGAGTTCAGAGGGTTTAAGCTTGTAGCTAGAGTAGGTTATGGGATGGGAATCTTGCATAAGGATAGCTCCTATTCCAGATCCACTAGCGTCAGTGCTGACTACTAGGAAAAATGGTCTATTAAAGTCAGGGAGTTGCAATATAGGAGCATGTGTTAAGTCATGTTTTAGTAAATCAAATGACTTTTGTTGATTTTCAGACCAATGATACACAATATCTTTCTTTAATAATTTTGTCAAAGGTAATGCAAGCAATGAAAAATTTCTCAAAAATTTTATGTAAAAGCTAGCAAGACCTAAGAAAGAACATAATTCATGCACATTTTTAGGTATCGGCCAATTCAAAATTGCTTCTATCTTTTTAGGATCAACTTTAATACCTTCATATGAAACAATATGTCTTAAGTATTCAATTTGGGTTTAGAAAAAATCACTCTTTTCACGATTAGCATATAATTGATTCTCTTTTTTTAGGTTTTTATTTTTCTATACTCGGGCGTGTAAAAAGGAGGGAGCTCAGCGTAGTGACCCAAGGAGAACAGGGCATTGGCCTCAGGTCCTATCTCGGTACCTAAGAACCTGCCAAGCCCTTGCAAGGCAATACTTAATCCTTTTCTAACGCTTACTTTTATTTTCACTCCAACCTTCTTATATTCGTTATTTTAAGTCTAGATGCCACCCCAAGGAAGACAAGGCATCGGCCCGCAGGTATTACTCGTCCCTAGAAACCTACCAGGCCTTCGCAAGGCAATAAACAACTGCTCAAGGATTTTTCTTTCTTTCCTTTTCTATTTTTATAGGGGTCAAACCCCTTTTTACACACCTCCGTATATTCATACTTTCTTTGAGATATTCAAAGTTTGTCTTCTTTTTTTGCATTATCATTTTTTTTTGGGTAGGCTTCTCTAACTGCCTCACAACTAACAGGAATGCCTAGAACGGCCACCTAGTAGGTCACCAGATTGGGGTCACTAGAACTCCCATCTAAAACAGGTCTTTCAATGCGTGACAATGCCTTACAGGAGGCAATGACTACTCAGACCTCCCCCAGACATACCTAACCTAAACCTGGGACTTTATGCCTTGATTTCCAGTCCTCAACAAGAAAGAAAACCCTCACCCGCACACATATATTAATTGCTTAAGGGAAAAACGAGAAAAGGGGACGAAACCACCTGGAATGGCCACAAGAAGCTTCTTCGCAGCAAAGGCTCCCTCTAGCGACTTCGTCAACTTTTATGGTGCAATCACTAAAACAACAAAGCATTAAACATACCTGCACCAAATAGAGATAGGGCCCTCTTGGCCTAAATAAATAGATTATTAAAACCCAAAAACAATTGGCCTTCTTGGCCTAAATAAATCAGACATTAACTACTTAAAGCAACTGACCCTCTTGGCCTAACGGAATCAAACAAAATAGCTCATAGAGATGCCTCCTTGGAAGAAGGCAGATATACGCAAATACATTCCATTCCAAGGGGAAAAATAGGGCTCTCAACCCTAAACTAAATACATCAAATTATGGCCCATACCTCCTGCATATGTAGCAAGAGGTGTACGCATAACATGTCTTCTGATCAACCTATGGGTCCTAGATAACAACGGTAGATGGGTCTCGGCTACTCTTTGCATTACCCATATCAACCATTGCCTGCCATATAACTCATGGTTGGTAACATGCCGCACAAGCGACCAGGTCTTGTCTTAGTCTCAATAGCAACATCCAGAATAGGACCACAGTTGAAAAAGAGGTCCTCTTCATAAGCAAAATTAGCTAAGGAATCCACAAACTGATTCCAATAACGAGGAATCAGCTGAAGAGATATGCTCTCAAATTCATCAAGTAGGGTTATAGCAGTTCGATGATACATACGAAGGAGAGGATTCCGGACTGTATATGTCCCATTGAGTTGATTTAAGATCAGTTAGGAATCCCTCTCTATAAACAACCGCCTAATACTACCTTTCTTAGTAATATTCAATCCCATAATCAGGGATTTATACTCGGCCATGTTGTTAGTAAATCCTACCCCGAGATAAGCAGTTAATTTCATTGTAACTCTACGTCGAGGGTCTCGGATAACTACTCCAACACTTCCTTTTCTATTAGGGCCCCTGGACGCTCCATCAAAGTATAATGTATATGTCCATAATGGGTTTACACAGCCAGCCCATCAAGAAGTCCCCTATTTGTAATTATGATAGTCAAAGCTCAACATATTTAGAGGATGAACAGACAACTCCATCGCACCTTCTTCATTAAACTCAATAGGGAAGCTTGTCAAGATTTGTAAGCAGTGATGGCAGAAAACTTTAATTTCCCACACAAAGGTACCGTCTTCTTGCTCAATCACTTTATATCCCTTGCTCCACCAGATAATCCTCCCGTGATGATATCTTTTCTCGAGATATGGGTGCTCCAAATAAGGGATTAACAGCCCCATCAACCAATTTAAGCTCTCCTGCAAGTCTCCAATCAGCCCCAGCATGGACCTGCAATGCATTTTTCCGCATTAGCATACTTAGAAATAATAAGCTTTAATCTTATTAAGATTAACCTTATTCTTAAATTCCACTCCTTTTAGATCAGTTAATAGAAATGTGGACTTATTTTTACCAATCCGAACTATCTTGTAAGGGCCATCCCATTGAGGTTCCAACTTTCCTGGAAATAGCTCCCTATGTGCATCATAATATAGAACTAACTGCCCCTTTTTAAAGGTATATTTCTTTGCTTTCAAATCATGCAATCATTTCATCCGATGTTTAGCTACCTCTTGGTGCAACAAACTCTACAATTTGAGCTCGTCCAAGTGGGCTATAGTCGTAAATCGCTCAAATAGAGCATCTTCATCACCCAGAGAATGATTGACTGCGAATCTAATGGTCGGCAACTCAATTTCTAAGGGCAAGAGACACTCCTCCCCGTACACTAATTTGAATGGAGTGTGGCCAGTGGCTCATTTAAATGTCGTATTATACACCCAAACCACCACATATAATTTTGTATCCCAGTCCTGCTTCTTTTCGGAGACTATCTTGGATAGAATATCCACAAGCTGCTTATTGGTACTTTCGACTTCTCCATTTGCTTGCGGATTATAGGGGGTCGTCTTGTTATGCGTAATGTTCCAAGCTTCAATCAGAATTTTAATCACTTTATTTAAAAAATGGGTTCCACGGTCCGATACTATTTCCTTTGGCGGACCAAATCAGTATATGATTTGCTCGAGTAGGAAACTGTTAGTCTCTTTTGCATTGTCCTACCTCATCACCCGCGCTTCTAACCACTTTGTAAAATAATCAGTTGCTACTATAATGTACCTTTTCTGAGTAGTAAACAACAGGGTAATAGGACCCACAAAGTCAAATCCCCACTTCTCAAATGGAAGGGTAGCCATGATCAGCATAAGTGGACGCTTCCTATTCTCTCTACTGTCATGACTTTGATAGGTATCACATCTCTTAACATAGTCAAATGAATCTTGGAAGATGGATGGCCACCAATATCCAGCTCTTAAATCCTTCTGTGCTGTTAACTGCCCAGCAAAGTGCCCTCCACAAGTGGAGTCATGGCACTCTTCCAAAATAAAGGGAACCTCGTCAAGCATCACACATCGGTGATAGATATCATCAACACCCTGCCGATATAATGTGCCTGCGATCAAGGAAAATTTCAACGCCTGCTGTTTAATCTTCCTCTTCTCCGATTTTGATAAAGTAGCTTCAGTCTCTCCCGTAGAAAGATAGTGCGTTATACCAGCATACCAGGAGGGAATAGATGCCGTATCAATCTTGAACAAAGTTTCCATGTCACTTTCTTCAACCAAGACCTCTTTTGGTTCTCCAAAATCCACAAGACACTCTATAATGCCCTGAAGCTTTGGTGGCTTGCTCTTAATCCCATAATCCAATTCCTGCAAAGTGATTAACCACTTTGCTAAACGGTCATGTGGCTGTAACTTATTCAACAACAATCAAAGTCCTTCCGCCTTCGTATAAAAAACCACCCTCTTATAAAGAATGTAGTGCCTGAACTTTTTGGCCGCAAATACCATTGAAAGGCACAACTTCTCCATATAGGTGTAGTTAATTTCCAATATGCCCAACTTTCGACTGGCAAAAGCTATCGGATGGTACCACTTTTCCTCCCAAGTTTGGATCAATAAATGGCAATGGGTAGTAATCTTTAACAGTCTACTTATTCAACTCTCTAAAATCTACACAAAGACAAATTTGATTATTCTTCTTCTTCTTGATCACAACTGGTGAGCACCATTTAGTATGTTGAATAGGGAAGATCAAACCTGCTTTCCGCAACTTCTGTAGTTCCTCGTACAACCCGTCTCTTAATTCAAAAGGCATACACCTTACTTTTTGACATACAGGGTGGGTACCTTCCTTTACAGGAATAGTATGCACAGCTAGACTAGGAGGAATACCCCGAAGTTCATCATAGCTCCAAGCAAAGATATTGCGGAACTCTTGAATTAAAAACACATAATTCTCTCTTTCTTCCAAACTGAGCATGGACCCTAATTTAACTGGCCGCGAATCATTTAGTGTACCAAGATCGAGCTCAATAACGTCCACGTCTCTTATTTGATCATGAGGCTCTATTGGCTCATTCAAGGTTATCTGATAAATATCCTATGTAGTGGACCCTTCCTTAGATCCATCGCTCGATGACGTCTCATTGCCAGATCGATCATCTACTATTTCTAGTTCAGTGGAGGATAGTGGAGCTCTCTCACTCTGAGGAGACTCAGGGTAAGCATCCACTATTACACGATGGGCACCTCGACCTAGAATCACTCGACCAACGGGTATATCGACTTGACAGTCTGTCCGTAGAATCCATGGCCTGCCTAGCTAAACTCGATAGCTAGGACGACCTGCAAACCTTATCACCCTAAAGTCCAGATAGTATTCCACTCTCGCAACTGTAAGGTGGACCTTAGTAATGCAACCTTCTGGTTGTCTTAGACTATCATCCGCCATCCTAAGAAGTGTGGAGCCGTCTTTTTGGATCTCTAAACCTAACCTCTCCATCAAGTCTGAACTTATGTATTTGACGGAGGATCCAGTGTCCACGATAGCGTGCTCCACTAATATTCCATCCACATATGCTAGAACCCTAGGGCAATGCTTTTTAGTATGATCGAACCAAACTTCCCCCACTCTAGATATGCCAAAAGGTTCTACTATACCCTATACATAGGATTTTCTTGAATTCCTTGCGTACTCCTCGAGAAAGTTTAATCAATTGCAGGAGATTAAGGTCTAGTTTGACTTCGCAAAGGGAACTTGCTAGATCAAAGTCGTGGTAATTAGCCAAAGTTCTCTTCTCACGCCAAAACATTCTCTCCTTTGGTCTTTCAATCGGCTTTGGTGCCTCTTTTTTAGCCTTTACCTTCTTTCTTGGCAATCCTTTATCCTCCTCGGGATCGACTTTACTGCCAACAGGTCTTAATGGTCCACCTTCCATATCAGGATTCAGGACTCACTTTTCCCCAGCATCTTGCTTAGGGCTTCCCTCGACAGGTTTTACAATTCCTTTGTCACCCTCTTTAATCTTTTGACCTCTTGTTACAGCTCGTAGATTAGAAGTTTTAGCATCATTGACATGTACAGTCTCAATATGGCTGACTCCACTGCCATGAGGTAACACCTCTACAATAGCCTTTCCTCTTTGCAGTATTTGCCTTGGTCCATTGTCTTGCTGCAGATTATTCCCTTATGTGAGATGGTTAACTGGACCTGGTTGTTTACTCCCTTGTTGGAGAGAACTGATATTACTGGAACAGGTAGCAGCTAAGTGACCAGACTTCCTGCAAATATCACATTTGACATTCGGGCAATTCCTAGGAAAATGTTGGCCCCCACACCACTTACGCCTGAATCTCGAGGGACCACCCTCTTTAGGGCATCGACTTCCTATCAAATTTTGTTGCTTCTTAAGGAAATTGACATCCACAGCTATTTGTCGATTATGTTCAGAGATCATATCAGTGTAGTGCTTCATCATGTCCTTAACTTCACCAAGGACATTAGAAGCATTCGTCTCATAGCCGCGACCGTCAGTCTGTCGTCCCATGGGCCTAACCACTTGATTAGGAATCGACCCGCTGACCAACTAGGACAACATTAGGATTCATTGTTTGGTTTCCACCACTATTTAGCGAGGCCGCTTGACTAGCCATAGGCATAGTCATGCTAGCAGGAGCTGGTAACATAGGCAAATTTGATATAATACTCCCTCTGCTACTCATACTTAACATGGGGTCCCCTTGACTCCAATTGGTAAGGCCAAATTATTACCATTCCAATTTATCCATGCTGCATAAGCCGCTTGCAAGCGTGACTCAACTCCTGCTTGGGTAATGGTAGTGTCAATATCGGTCAAAGCAACACTACTTAGCTACACTTGGATATTAAAATCCAATCCATGTAGGAAATATTGCAACTGTGTAGCCGCTGGAATGGGAATATAAGCGCTAATTTTGCGAAGAACTTGCTTTAGTTTCTTGGCATATGCCTGGACATTCTCATTTGGCTCTTGGCATGTTACGTTCAGAACACGCAACCAATATTATCCACCCTTCTCAGGGACAAACTCCCTACGGAAAGCCGTTCCACTTGCACTTGAAGAGCTACTCGTAACACCTAGGTTACTAGAACCACTGCCACTTATGCATAGCGGGCTGCTCGTTTGAGGAGAATAGCATCTTACAATCTCCAACCGCTGTCTAGCCCTCTCAGCATGTTCTGCTTTTTGTACTTCGGCTTGATGGTCCTTGTCAGAGGACATTAACCAACTATTTGGTCCCTAAAAATCCTAGATTCGAGAACCACCACTTGTTGGCAACTCCCAGCAAACCCACCACTGATGGGACCTAAAATGGCCGGCACTAGCTATGGCACTAGCCAGACCTCATGCATAGGACAGACAACCTCACCACACGGCCTCATGGGCCAGGAGTGTCTAAAACTCACTTTGCATTAAATGCTTATGACGATTTTGCGTTTATATCCAATATGTAGTCAAACGTTCATCTTCCCTTCTCCTTAGAGGAAGATCCCATAACATATAGAAATAATGCCTTGTAATACACACATAGGGAAGCACCTGTCGGCTGATTGCTGCGGCTCCACTGTGACTCTCCTACACCTTGGGGATTAGCCCCAAGATGCATCGCTAACATATATAATATTCGCACAAACTCCACTCTTTCATAATTCAGCGTTCAAGAGATTTTGATTTGCCTCACAAAATTTTCCCCAATGGAAGCACCCGTCTAACCCTATAGCTTAGGTTTCTTGTCCTCTCAGTGTTGGTCAAAGTTTATCAAATAAGTGCAATGCATTCCAGGAGATACCACATGGCATGCTTGATGCAATGTGTATGAAGATTGTGCACAACCATTTTATGATTAAAAAACTAGCCATGTGAGGTGCGAAAAAATAGCCCTTTCATGAATTTTAACCTATCGTTATGTGCTGCGTTGCATTAGAGACTAGCACCGGAACTTCCATGCTACTAGTCGCCTATATTTAATTATGGAACGATCCCTAAATGCTATGCACAAAGAGAAAAATCAAAATTTTTATATTTTTACCAATTAGATTGTCGCACAAACTTCCTCCCCCCCTTACCATTTAGGTGTTGCTATGGTGCATAGGTGTAAATGGTTGTTTTGTATCATTTTTGTATATAAAAAGCAATAAACACTGACTATAACACAAAAGAGAAGGCCAAACTGAGGCTTGACCTCATGCTTTAACCTTGCCAAACATTCACACACATAAATCTTATTTTTTTATATTTTTTGAGCGCGAAAATCCCAATTTTCTTCATTTTTTATTTTTTTTTTCTATTTATTATTCACGGGAAAAATGTATTTTCTTATTTATTTGTATTGGCTTATTCTTTTGACTGAAACTTAACATTTTCTCTTATTTTATCCCATTTTCATTCCTTTTTTCCAACTCAAAATAGAAAAAAACCACTAATTTTTATTAAAAATGACATTTTACGGGTTTTAAAGAATTAATAACGACTCTAAATCTTTACGGGTTCTGTATTTTTGTAGTTACAGCCCTCAATCATGATGCAAACAAGGTTCAAACAAAAATTCATTGCATATGAACAACATTTGGACCATGCAACAACAAAAACAAGTAAATTTCTTCATAAAATTGAAGCATACCGCGTGTTTTGTGTGTTGTGGGTTTTTTAATGATTATTCTGGGCAGCCCATAGACCGACCAGCAACCATTCTTTAGTGATGGACCTCTTTCCTTAGCCTCCTCTTCATCTTGAAGCAATCCGATCACAGCCGGACAAGCATTCTTCAGCCCCTCTTCTTCTTGATTTTTTTATCTCCATAACCATGCAGCCAATGGAGGAGCAGAGACTACTGATGGAGAGCGAAGGTTGAATGTAGATCAAGCATGAGATCAAATGGGGGCCCTGTTTGTAAGTGCCACATCCCCTTTCCTCCATGAATTGAATAATGGCGCCTCCATCCATGTAGGCGGCGAAAAAAACGCAGCCCCCCCGCCCCCACGTTTTTCAAATTTTTGGGCTCCCAAAGGGAGCCCCAAAGGGTCACACCCTTTGGGCTCTCCTAAAGTCCATTTCCACCTTTGGCATTTTGGGCTTGGCCTTTGGGCACTCCCTCTTCCTCGTCTAGTGTCCAATTCTTGGTTTGAAAAATCTTGAGCGTCTGTCTTGAAGTATTCCATTGTCGGGCATCTCCCAGGGTCTTGTCTCGTACGCCAAAAAAATTATGAAAATTATTCGACCGCCGTCCAGTGGCTCTTTTAAGCATTTCTAGGGAATTGTTGCCACTTAAAATCGTACTGATTGCCACCGTCACCTTCGAGAAGTCTATTTTTTCCCAGATATTCGTAATTTTTGGCTATTTTTAAGCACTTCTTGGCATAAAAAATCATCTGTCACACTTCATCAAGAAGAGAGTGCTCAATATCTTTAAGTGAGAGACTTCAAATATTACTTAGGGTGGACACAAGATTCTCATATGGATTCTTATTTACACTTGCAAAAGCAATATGACTATTACTTTATCTTCATCAATATTCTTCTTAAGAGTTGCAAGCTGGGTCTTTAGGCTCTTGAACTTTTTAACGTGTATGGTCATGGAAGCATTGTGTTTTATATTCAGTTTATAAAATTGCATGAGTAATCTTACCTTTGAATTCTTTAATTGGGTACCAAACATCCTGTCAAGTTCCTCCCAAGCAGTTCTAGCATCTCTAATGCCAGAGATATGATGTAGCACATCATCACTTAGTCCCAAGGCAATGATGCCTAGTGCCTTATTATTCACCTTCTTCCATTCTTTTGTTTTTGGTGGAGCTACTGCAAGGATCTCACTTTCTAAATATTCTTCCCTATTATCTGCATCACCTTCATGATCTTGAAAGAGATCCTAGAGGTCTTTCCTCATGAGGTGTACATGGTCTTTTCCTTCCAAGCATGGAAACCTTCTCCATTAAACTTTTATGTTTTGTCAAGCTCTACCATGTTGATAAGATTCAATTATTCAGCAAAAAAGTTGTATTTCAATGTGTTAAGAGACACAAGTGCAAGGTAATGTGAAGACACACTATGTAGTATCAAGAGATACCATGTCTAGTCTTTAAGCTTGAATCTACTTTATTCTTGATGGTGATTATTTGATGCTTGTCTTTTCCTTCAACTTGAGTCCCCTCCTTGTCTTGCTAGTAAAATCATTGAGTAAACACTCAGATTATAGTGACAGTACTTGCCTTACCAAATGGAGGAAGAATGAAGTAAAGAAAGAAGCGTTGGTGTTGATGCTACTGCTTGAGGCCTTCAAGACTTCAAAAAAGCTTCAAAATATCCCAAATCTCTATTGAAACTTTTAGATTGAGTGTAATCAGAGTGGAATTTGAGTGGTAGGAGAGAGGATATGAAGAAAATGAAGTAATATGTAAGCTTTAAGAAAGCTAGCTATGGAGGTCATAAGTTTAGGGTTTCTAGCCCGTTTGATTTCATGGCTGCAGCAAAGTATAGAGTGAATTATTTTGAACAAGATTTGGTGAGGATAAAGCTTAGGTGATAGGCTTCATTTTACCCATGAGCAATGACAAATTTGCGCAGCAGAAGAGGAGAACAAACAATACGACCAAAGGAGGTGTAGTTCTAGACAGTAAGGACAAATTTTCAGAATGTCATCTTGTAGAAGGGCTAATGTTGAGCTACAATGTAATATAGAGAAGCTCCCTAATGTGTAGAAGATTTGTCTAGAAGGAAGCTTCAGTAGATATTGCTTGGTTTGGGATATCCAAGGGCTCCAAGGTAGGTAGGTACTGTTGGCTATGGTTTTCATAAACTGTCAAGTGAATATAGAGATGAAAATGAGGTCATAAGCTAGTATTGAGTTGAACTGAAGTTGAGAAGGCTTGAGAGAAAAATGAGGAGAGATAGATTGAGCTGGGCCATGCTCAGCTAAGATCTGATACCATGTCAGAGGAATAGATCTAGAGCATGGCTATGGTGGCTTGAAGAGATAGAGTGAACTCATGAAGACATAGAGTTGAGGATAGAATGTCACACAAGTGAATTAGATTCTAAGATTGAGACTTGGACTCATAAACACAAACTTGTGTGGTTGGATAATAACTCAAACTCTCAATTGAAAGGAAAAAAGTACCATCATATTCATACTCATCTTGCATGTAAGTACAATGCTTTATTGTAGTTTGGTTGTTCCAATCTCCTCACTGTGCATATGGGATTCAAGACATCTCTTCACAGAGCATACATCATTGTCATTATCATCGTCATCCACTCCTTCTTTTTTGTCATCATCTACTTCTTTCCCCGCCACTTGTTTGGCGTTGACAGGGGGGAAGGGGATAAAAAAATTTACAATAATTTCAATGAAAATTTATAGGGGGAGTTTCTATGGGCGCAGATAGGGGGGGTTATTATATCCTCTCCCCCTTAGAGAACTCAAGATGTCCTCATCTCGAAGAAGAATTGGGGATTTCATTCTGGAACCTATGGGGTAGGACCCATCACACATTCGTTGTGACACTCTGACCACTCATAAGCATGCAGTATTTTGAAACAAAAACTTATTGTATTTGATATATCCAATTTTGGATTACAAGAGAAAAAGTTTATTGTAGTTACATCTCATGAATATCTTCTAGGTTTGTTTTCCTAAGTATCTCATAATTTCCTGGTAGGTTCTACATCACTGAAGCTTGTACAATTTCATTTCTTGTAAGTTCAAGCTCCCTTTGAGTCCTTTTGGGACAATTGACATGGATATGTCCAATGTTGTGGTACTAGGAGCATCGATGTTTAGGGTTCTTTGGACATTCCCTTTTGAAATGACCTATCTCCTTGCAATGGAAACAATGCGAATTTTTATCACTTCGGGTCACAAGATTCTTGATTGTCTTTGGTAGGATTTTATTATTTAGCTGAAATTTCCCTAGGATCCTTTTAGCAAACCGAAGTGGTCCTTTATCTTGGAAACTTTATTTCCAAATTGTCCTCTTCTTAGTTCGGAATCGACTTTGCTTGAAATACTAAAAAATACTCCCAAGCTTTGATATTATGGTAAGACCCAATCTATATTAGTTGAGAAGAAACAACTTAAGAGAAACTCATTTATAAGTTATAACTGTCATTCCTTGCTAAAGCATCTTTGATCACTTGTAAGTTCTAGGCTCAAAATTGATGCAACTCATATTACCCAAGTTAACTGTAGTTACAATACTAAGGTTTATTCCAATACAAGTTGTATTACATGTAGATAAAATTTCTAGGATTCCTAATCATCATGAAGAGGTATAGTGGGTTCTAGGTCTTCATCTTCATCTGATTCCTCTATATATCCAAAGACTACACTTGTGTAGCTTCATTTTCTTGGAGGCTCAGTATCTTCTGGGGTAGTCTGTTTGGATGTCTCCTAGCTCATTGTAGTGGAAGCATGAATGGTTGTTGGGACATCTCTTACAGATGTGCCCTATCTCTCAGCACGTGTGGCATCTCTTGTCCTGAAATCGGGAATCTTCTTTGTCACAATTGCTTGATTTAAGTTCTTCGATGATTGGCTTTGCCCAAAGTAATGCATCTTGCAAGTCTATTGGATGCATTGCTTCAAGATGCTGGTTCAAATGAGTGTTCAAGCCATGACAAAACTTGCATACTTACTACGCAATATCCATAGGTGGTGTGTATTTTAATAGGGTTACAAACTTTGAGTAGTAGGCTTCCAAGGTTAATTCCATCTACTTTAACTTAAAGAATTCATTCATCCTCAAGGTCTGGTAGGTTGGCAGAATGTATCGTCCGTATACAACATCTTTCAACCGAACCCAAGTGATAACGACTTTAGAAATACCTTGATCTTTGCACCATTGCTTTCACCATATCCAAGCCTGGTTAACTAACTTAAGTTTGGCTATCATTACTTGATTGGCAGAACCAATTCCTGTAGTAGTAGATAAATAATCATTCATGGACTCAATCCATGTTTCCGCCTCCGCTACGACGTCTATCCCTTTTCCACCAAACTCACGTGCCTTAATTTACTTGAGAATGAATTTATTGTCTTGCATATTAGCATTTGCGGGTGTAGAAGGTGCCTAAAAATCTAGCCATACCACTTAAGTTATTATGTTTAGGATATGTCTATGAAGCATCCATTAATCAATCACACCTTATTATGAAGTTTCACTTTGATACCAACTGTAGCATGCATGCCTATTGGCTATCCAAGCATGTTTCTAAGGATCCATTAAGAGACGAATATAAGTGATGCTGCCCCACACTTCCATGGAATGTTATGGGGTTTGTTGCCTAGGTTTTCTCGAGTCCGCCTTGCAACGAAATGTTTGCAGCCAAACCCGCTCGGATCGACCTGAAATTTGGGTTCCTAGTGGTCAAGGTCTCCAGACAACATCCTAGCATTTGGTCTTTAATATCCTACTTTACGCAGAGATATCCAAGCCGAAGCAAATGAGAGGGATGCATTGCTCAACCTCTCTACATGAAGGGCATAGTCCCATTCCAGTCCCCTAAAATGGCATGAATCGAGGTTCTAACTTGACAATTTCTAAGGGTCAGACATCGATAAAACCTTGTGAGAAGCCTCCCAGCTCTCTAGGACCACCTTGTTGTAGGGTGGAACCCGTCGAGGATTCTACCCACCCATCAATAGGTGTTCTTTAGTTATTTAATTAGGTCCTACCACATTTATGTGGGACATTTAAAGTCAGCTTCCTTAATTAAGCCTTTTAGGGAACATGGTTCATTTGCGTAATTTACAGCATAAACACGAATATAAAGCAAGTAATCCTTTAACAAACAAGTTCCTTAACTTATCTTCAAGTTAATCTTTGTCCCCTGCCCATACAAGAGAAATTACATGTCCCTTCTGCCTTGAAGAAGTAACTGGTCCAAATCACATAGCATGACAATTTCCATCCTTTATTTAGAATAGGATCTTCCAACGCCACAAACGTTGGGGCCACGCAAGTCTTCAATTCCATTCCAGACTAGGCAAGAGGTATCCAAAGCTCCACGTGACCTGCAAGCTACTTAGGAGTGAAACATTATTCCCGTGGTTGGCCTTTGCACCACTTGACCTTCGGCCCATAAATGGAGCAATGCCCTTTTTGGGTTCATCCATGGTGCAATCATGGAGGTGATCCGCCTGTGCAAAGGACCTTTCCTTAATTAAATCATTTAAGAATCAAGCACAGTCAAGGTAGTCAATCTTTCAAGAAAACATTCCTTTATTTCCATGGTAATTTGTCATCACAGACCCCTACTATAAATTTACCATTAATCATAGAAACTTGGAATAATTATTCATACAACAATCCAACAATTAGTTGAATGTAAAAGCATTTAGGATATTGTTTCATCAACCAACAAAACCAATTGTATTTTTCCAAACAATGCAAGAATAGACGTGATAACATTTCCACTCACATATTCGCTCTCCCCCCCTTGGGACCTAAGAGCGATACTCTGCAAAATTTTACTTAATATTCCCTTCCTTTGGCTAAGGCATATGTTAAGGTCTGATATACAAGGTGTAAGATCTATTGATCACTTACATTGATCAACAACCCAACCTTCTTCCCAAACAAGTATAAAAGTATCCGTCTTTCATTTGACTTAGGGTTTCCTAATCCTTGAGCTCTCCACTTGCCTTTGAGGCATGGAGTTGTTGTTTGTATCTAGCCTAAACGTGAATTGGATTGATGAAATAGTAATTGTTAGACGCTCAATCCCATGTTGCACATCAATCTTCAGCATCTCCATCAATCTCCATCATTGTTTTCTTCAATCTCCTTCCCGATTCCTCCTTCAAGATAGTGGACATGAACAACCCATAGAGAGGAGAGAGAGGGAGGAGAGAGAAAGACTAGATTTTGATCTCTTCATTCAGTCAGCCATATCTCACGTGAAGACCGGGGATAGGATCAGGGAAGAGGGAGAAGTTGGTGGCCAATGTCTGTTCTATGGCCTCTTTGCAGCCCCAAAATTGATTTGGGGAGGGGGGGGTAGCGATTTTTGCACCGTTTTCAGTGTGAAGATACTACCACCATATCCACGCCACGTTTCTTAAAAAATTGAGGGGGGGGGGGGGGGGGGGGGATAAGGTCCCAATGGGCACCCCCCTTTGGCCTAAGTTTTGTCCACCTTTTTCAAATTTTGCCCATTTTTGGCCTCTTTCGCGTCCGGACTCTGTTTCGACCTCTAAAAAATCTTGGACGTTCGTCTCGACATCCTGTACTGACTAGCAGATCCCGACATCCTGCACGGCAATCGAAAAAATTATCAAAAATCAACAAGTGTCGCTCGGTCGCCTTTTAAAAACCGTCTTTCACTTGGTGCTTAAAATCATCTTTGTTGCAGCCGCCGCCTTCGATGTCGAATATTTTTCCCCTAAATTCTGGATTTTTTAGCAAAATTTAGGCACATTTCGGGCTCAAAAATCCGCTCTCACTCCACACTCCTTAGGATGGTGGATGATAGTCCAAGACAACTGGAAGGTTGCATCACTAAAGTCCACGTTACTGTTGCAAGTGTGGAATGCTATCTGGACTTCAGGGTGATAAGGTTTGCAGGACATCCTAGCTATCGAGTTTTGCTAGGAAGGCCCTGGATTTTACAAACAGACTGTCAAGTTGATATACCCGCTGGTCGAGTGATTCTAGGTCAAGGTGCCCATCGTGTAATAGTGGATGCTTACCCTGAGTCTCCTCAGAGTGAGAGAGCTCCTTCATCCCCCATTGAACTAGAAATAGTAGATGATCCATCTAACAGTGAGACGTCATCGAGCGATGGATCTAAGGAAGGGTCCACTACAGAGGATATTTATCAGATAACCTTGAATGAGCCGATAGAGCCTCATGATTGAATAAGAGACGTGGATGTTATTGAGCTAGACTTTGGTACACCTAATGATTCGCGGCCAATCAAATTGGGTTCTATGCTTAGTTTGTAAGAGAGAGAGAACTATGTGTCCTTGATTTAGGAGTTCCGCGACATCTTTGCTTGGAGCTATGACAAACTTAGGGATATTCCTTCCAGTCTAGCTGTGCATACTATTCTTGTAAAGGAAGGTACCCGCCCTGTACATCAGAAAGTAAAGCATATGCCTTTTGAATTAAGGGACGGGTTGTTCGAGGAACTACAGAAGTTGCAAAAAGCGGGTTTGATCTTCCCTGCTCATTATACTAAATGGTGCTCGCTAGTTGTCAGGAAGAATAATAATAATCAGATCCCGCTTTGTGTAGATTTTAGAGAGTTGAATAAGCAAAATGTTAAAGATTACTACCCATTGTCGTTTATTGACCAAATTTTGGATCAACTAGCAGATAGGGAAATCTATTCCTTTATGGACTACTTTGCATGGTATAACTAAATGGCGATTGCTAAGTAAGGCAAGCTAAAACCGATGTTTCTTACTGTCTTCAGTACCTTTGCGTACCATGTGATGGCATTTGGATTATGTAATGCACCAAGTTCGTGGCAGAGAACAACCGACCTTTGGTGCCATTTCCCCCGAGGAATTGAAAGTATTCATTGACGATCTTGTCGAGTCCATAACGGAGTTGTAGACTACTGTGAGCCCAACTTCTGAGGCATTGGAAGATCCTATTCTAGATAAAGGATAGAAATTACGGTGCCATATGATTTGGACTGGGTATTTCTGTTGAATAGAAGGGAAAATATAATTTATCTTGTGTATGGGCAGGAAACAAAGATTAACTGGAAAATAAGTTAAGGAACTTGTTTGTCAAAAAGGATTGCTTGCATTGTTTTCGTGTCTATGCTATAAGTTATGCGAGCGAACTATGTTCCCTAAAGGCTTAATTAAGGAAGCTAGTTTTAAATGTCGTACATAAATGTGATAGGACCTAATTTGAAAACTAAAGCTATCAAGGGAAGTAGGTGGGTAGAACCCTGACGAGTCTGTCCTATGGCAAGGTGATCCTCGAGAACTGGGAGGCTTCTAACAAGGTTTTATCGTCGTTTGACCTTTAGATATAGTTAAGTTAGAACATAATTCATGCTGTTTTAGGGGACTAGAATGTGACTATGCTCTATGAGTAGAGAGGTTGAGCAACACATCTCTCTCGTTTCCCATTCTCCTTGAACCAAGTGTGTGGCAAGGATGTGCTTCAGATTGGTTATCTCTACGTAAAGTAGGATGTCCAAAATACGACACTAGAATATTGCCAAGAGACCTTGATCCCTAGGAGCTAAGATTTCAGGTCGATCCTAGTGGGTTCGACCGTGAGCATTTCATTGCGAGGCGGACTTGGAAAAGACTAGGCAATAAATGACGGAACATTCCATGGGAGTGTTGGGCCACGACACTCAGATTCATGTCTCAATGGACTGCTAAAAACATGCTTGGACAGATGATAGGTGGATACGTTACATATATATAATGCACAATCTAATCACAATTCATAAAACTTGCTTATTATGAGTTTGGATCTACTTTTCAAGTTCGCCTTAACACAAAGAGATATCAAGATTCATTGATTTCAGTACATTTGACATCTTTTCTTCAGTCTTATGAAGATATAACACTAAGGGATACTATGATTTAGTGCAATCACTTATGTTATAAGTAGTTAGTAATAATATACTATCAAAGTTTCAAATGTCTTTTTTTCCCCTTTGAGATTCATATCTAGGTCTCAAGTCTACCTCAGCATCAAGAGACACTTTAATTAGTGTTGTCATCCACATTATCTAAGCTAGTCATAATTTATCATACATTCACTTATACAAAGCTTTGAGTCAATGTCCCATGCCTCTCTTGGCACAAAGAGACACAAGGATTATCTATTTGTGCACTAAGTATGGTGTATAATTCCCATTTCTTTATGACTTGGCTCTTTATGGTATGCAAACACGTAATTTTCATAACAAGTATGGTATTACAAGCATGGATGAACTTGTAGCTCTTGTTCATTCTGATGTTTGTGGACCTATGCCTTATTGGTTGTTAGGTGGCATGAAGTATTTTGTTAATTTCATTGATGATTACTCACATAAGGTCTAGCCATATTGCATTAAGAAGACATCAAAAGTATTGGCTATGTTTTAGTGTTGGCTTGCTCTTATTGAGAACTAGTCTGGGTATAGGTTGAAATTCCTAGAATCTAACAATGGAGATGAGTATGTATCTAAAGCCTTTGAGCGGTTTTGTAATGAAAAGGACATTAAGTATCATTTGAATACCTCCTACACCCCACCAAAGAATGGTATGGTAGCTGAGTGCATAAAGCCAAGTAGGCTTACGATAGTATTGTTAGGCTAAGGTAATTACTACTATTGTACATTTGATTAATAGATCCATGTGCATTCCTATTGACTATTAGGTTTTAGAGGAGGTATACTTTGAAAAAACTCCATCATATGCTTATTTGTGTATCTTTGATTATGAGGCTTTCTACCATGTTTCCAAGGATAAGGGCAATACTCTAGACCCTAAGTTATTGAAATACATCTTTCTTAGTTATGGAAATGTAGATGCACCTATAAGATTTGCAAGCTTAGAAGGTCATCCATAGTGCCATTATGTTGTTTTCTATGAGGAGAAAATGCATAAGCAATTTGAGCACATAGTTAAGATACATATGGTGATATTTTAAGAGGAGCCTCATGTTCCTTTATAGCTAGTTAGATAACTTGTAGGATGATGCTCTATTGGCCCATGATCTTGATATTAGATAGGATATACAGGTCCCATAGCCTACTTTGATATGTTCTACTAGAGATAGATGTCCTCCTCCTAAGCAGTTTAAATCCACCATGGAGTATGTTATGGTAATAAATATTAACAAGCCTCTTCCTTATGATAAGGTAATGCACAAAGATGATAGTCACTCTTGAAAGAGGGCTATGCAGTCATAATATTACTTATTATAAAAGAATCATGGTTTCTTTTCCTAATGGAATGGCATGCTTTGTTATGCAAGTGGATGTACAAGTTAAAAAATATCCATGGACACCCGAAGCAAGAATATAAGCCAAATTGGTTATGGTAAGGTTTTCAAGAAGAAAAGTGGTGTTGACTTTGATGATGTATTTTCTTCTGTACTCAAGATGACTACCCTATGCTTGATATTAGCTTTGATTACTCAATTGGATCTAAACCTTTATTAGATAGATGTAAATATGAATTTCTTACATGGGGACTTGCATGAGGATATTTACATGTAGTAACCCAAGGGCTTTGAGATAAAGGATAAGGAATACCTAGTATATAAGTTGAGAAAGAGCCTTATGGCCTCAAGAACGTACTTAGAGAATGATACTATAAATTTGATATTTTCATGCATTCAAAAGGATATACCCATACTTATATAGATCTATTTTTATATACAAAGAAGGATCGTGATGGTAGTCTTATGATTTGGTACTCTATATGGATGATATATTGATTTCTTGGGAACTTATCATAAACTAGTTACCTTGAAAGGTTGGCTCAAAAAGTGCTTTGAGATGAAGGTCATGGGGAATGCCTCACATATTCTTGGGATATGCAAATCATGTGTGATTTCTCTAAGGGGCGGATGGGACCTAAAATGGTCTGGCACTGGCTAAGGCACTAGCCGGACCTCATGCACTCAATAGACAACCCCACCACACAGCCTCACAGGCTAGAAGTGTCTGTGTCGAGGGATACACTATCCTAAACACTAATCACTGCGCCTTTATAGTCTATAATCCAACGAATGTTCCCTTTCCCGTCTCCTAAGAGGGAGATTATACATATATTGACAATAAATGCCACATATCATAGACACAGGGGCACCCCATTAGCTGATTGCTGTGGCCCTATTGCAGCTCTCCTACATCTTGGGGATTGGCCCCTCGATGCACTGCTTCCACATATAGACACATTAGAAACAAACTCAACTCTTGGTGCCGATATATTTATCATTCCAGGAATGCACTGATCCTCTCTTATCCATCCCCTTGGACCCACTGTCTAGACCTACAGCCAGGTTGCTCACTCTCTC
The DNA here is from genome assembly GCF_053477565.2 of Lygodium microphyllum. Taxonomy (NCBI): domain Eukaryota; kingdom Viridiplantae; phylum Streptophyta; class Polypodiopsida; order Schizaeales; family Lygodiaceae; genus Lygodium; species Lygodium microphyllum. The sequence goes on along the minus strand of NC_141138.1, from coordinate 51,983,094 downwards.
TACGTGGGTCAAGTTCTAAAGAAACCAAGTGCTATGCATCCAGGAGCTTGTAATTGATACCGTTTAACGATGCTTGATGCACATGTGTATATGATTAAGTGCTCAAACAATTGAAAAAATAGCCTCGTGCATTGTGCAAATCCGTTCTTTTCATGTTTCCATACACTAACGCGTAATTGCTGTGATGAGAGAAGACACCGAGCCTTACACTCGTGTTGTACTTCCCTTTATTTAACTTAACGTCATCCTATATGAATAATGTAGAAAATGCATCAGATTTTATATTATATTTCAGCACTCAAACTTCCCTCCTCCCCTACCGTTTAAGGTTTTGCCTCGTTGCATAGGTAAAGGGGTGATTTCATGTGTATTTCGCATGAAATAAGTAGTAAATACTCACAAAAACATATAAATGGGGATAACTTGAGAGGCAAACCCTCATGATTTATTCTCATTATACACTCACAGACACATCCATAATTTTCCTCGTCCGTTCCCTATTTTTTTCCCTTTTAAAAAGTATTTTTCTCTATTTTTTTCTTATTTTTTATAAATAAAAATGGAAAAAAATTAGTATTATTTTAGAGCTATGGCTCTTGATTCTTTGAACATCAAACATGTAGATTTTATTGGTGTTTTGTTTCATGCTTTTCTGATTTTAAGCCCAAAAGCCCTATTTTTTCTCTAAAAACCATGCTTTTCGGGTTTCTCCCATTTATTTTCCATAATTTAAGTGTATATTTTCTAAGTTTTTTATTATACAAACAGAAAACCAGCAGAAAAAAACATGTCCATCAATTTTCAGCCCATAAGAACATGATTAATCCCTTCAAATGCGGAAAAAGAGCAATTTTCTTTGTAAAAATGCGATTACCATGTTTTTTTTTTTAAATTTCGAGTTTTTAAACTTGTTACGGGTCTGCAAACTAGGCCCCGTTTGATGCTGAGCCTGCCTCCACACTGCCATCTTCAGCCCACCTTCAGTTTGGAAGCGATCTAGTACCGCACCGGGCGAGCATTCACCAACTAGGCTTCATTCTTCTTCATACGCAGGAACTGCCCCTTGTACGAGAGAAAGACTAAAATCTGATCTCCAAAACCAGACATCCATTTGACGCACGGTCTGGAGTGATGGGGAGCGAAGATAGAGTGTAGACTGGGCATGTAATCAGTTGGGGGGCCTGTTTGTAACCTCCATAGCCTCCCTCAATGATTGGGATGATGGCGTCTTCATCTGCACGTCCGCATGAAAATTGGCACCCCCCTCCCCCCCTCAAATTCATTTTTTTTGGTTGGGCTCCCAAAGGGAGCCCCCAAGGGTCATAACTTTTGGGACTTCTTAAGTCCATTCCCACTTATCTTTGGTTCTTGGCCTCCCGGACATCCTATCTCCTGCATCCGATACCCAATTTGCAGTCCGAAAAATCTTGGGCATCCATCTTGAAGTCCTCCACTGCCAAGCATCTCCCAGGGTCCCATTTGACACATCAAAAATTTATGAAAATTTATCAAGTGTCATCAAGTGGGTGTTTTAAGCCTTTTTCGGGCATTGCCGCTTAAAATTGTACTGATTGCCATCGCCGCCTTCGACGAAGTCTAGTTTTTCCCTAAAATTTGGAAATTTTGGCTATTTTTAAGCACTTCTCGGCATCAAAAATCATCTGTCATTGACGACCACGGGATAGGGCGATTCAGCCCGTCGAATCCCACGAACAAATTGCACATAAGCACAATCATAAAGAGCATCAAGCTAATACAAAATAGATACACAACAAAACACAACACAGCTCTCACCCTACCCCCTTGTCAAAACCAAGGCATGAAATCCACCAGGAATAGGCCTAGTATAATCTGATAAAAAGTTGAAAGCTAGTCACTAACCAATTGCTCCTACACAGTGAAGCTAAAAAGAACCATCAAAGAGGTCATCCTAAGTGGTGGTCTGAACTACCTACCTATTTAAGAACAATGCAACTAGGAGCTCCTACTAGACAAGGACTCTTATAGCCTGATCAACAAATATTATCTTTTAGCACATTGGGTCTTTAGCCTCTTATTTTCCATACTCGGGTGTGTAAAAAGGAGGGAGCTGAGCGTAGTGACCCAAGGAGAGCAAGGCATCGGCCTCAGGTCCTTTCTCGGTACCCAAGAACCTACCAAGCCCTCGTAAGGCGACACTTAATCCTTTTCTAACTCTCACTTTTATTTTTGCTCCAACCTTCTTTTATTCTTATTTTTCAGCTAGAAGCTACCACTAGGAAGACAAGGCATTGGCCCTGGGTCTCTGACTCGTCCCCAGGAACCTACCAGGCCTTCGCAAGGTGATAAAAAAAAGCTCAAGGATTTTTCTTTCTACTCTATTTTTATTTCTATAGGGGTTAGAATCCCTTTTTATACACCTCCGTATAGTTATATATTGTCTTTTAGGTATTGAGGGCTTTTGTCTCATTCCATCATTATTTTAGTAGGCTTCTCTAACTGCCTCACAAGTAACAGGAACTCCTAGAATGGATGCCTAACAGGTCAGCAAAGCAGGGTCACTAGAATTCCCATCTAAAATAGGTCTTACAATGCCTCACAATGCCTTGTAGGAGGCCATGACTACTCAGACCTTCCCCAGACATACAGAGCCTAATCTTGGGACTTCATGCCTTAAGTGCCGGTCCCCACCAAACAAAAGAAAGTAACCCTTACACACACATATATCATTAATTGCTTAAGGAAAAAGACTCGGAAAGGGGATGAAACCACCTGGAATGGCCACAAGAAGCTCTTTCGCAGCAAAGGCCCCCTCCAGCGACTTCATTAACCTGTATGATACAATCACTATAACAAAAAACCATTAACTATATCTGCACCAAACAGACAAATGGCCCTCTTGGTCTAAAGAAATAACACATTTTACTGCGAACTAGTTGGCCCTCTTGGACTAAGGAAATAGATCATTAAACTTGAAAACAACTAGCCCTCTTGGCCTAAAGGAATCAAGCAAACCTGCTCATATAGATCCCTCCTTGGAAGAAGGCAGATATACAAACACACGCTCCACTCCAAGGGGAAAGACAAGGCGTTCAGCCCTAAACTAAATGCATCAAGTTATGATCCATACCTCTTGCATATACAGCAAGAGGTGTATGCATAACATGTCATCGAATCAACCTATGGGTCCAAGATAATAGTGGTAGATGGGTCTCGACTACTCTTCTCATTAGCCATATCAACCATCACCTGCCATATAATGTGTGGTCTGATAACAATCCCCACAAGCAACCAAGTCCCATCTCATTATCAATAACAACATCCGAACTAGGACCACAGTGGAAAAAGAGGTCCTCCTCATAGGCAGAATTGGCTAATGAATCCGCAAACTGATTCCAATAACGTGGAATGACCTGAAGAGATATGCTCTCAAATTCATCAAGTAGGGTTATAGCAGTTCAATGATACATACAAAGGATAGAATTCCGGACTGTATATGTCCCATTAAGTTGATTTAAGATCAGCTGGGAATCCCCTTTTACTAATAACTGCCTAATGCCACCTTTCTTGGCAATATTCAATCCCATAATCAAGGCTTTATACTCCGCCATGTTGTTAGTGAATCCCACCCCAAGATAAGCATCTAATTTCATTGTAACTCTACATCGGGGATCTCGGATAACTACTCCAACACTCCCTTTTCTATTAGGCCCCCTGGACACTCCATCAAAGTGTAACATATACGTCCACAATGGGTTTACACAGCCAACCATCAGGAACTCCTCTATTCATAAGTATGATAATCAAAATTCAACATATTTAGAGGATGAACTGACGGCTCCATCCCACCTTCTTCATTAAACTCAATAGGGATGCTTGTCAAGATTTGTAAACAATGGTGGCAGAAAACTTTAATCTCCCACACAAAGGTACTGTCTTCTTGCTCAACTATTTTGTATCCCTTGCTCCACCAGATAAGCCTCCCTTGATGATATCTTTGCTCTAGATATGGGTGCTCCAAATAAGGGATTAACCGCCCCATCGACTAGTTTAAGCTCTCCTGCAGCTCTCAAATCAACCCCAGCATGGACCTGTAATGCATTTAGCGCATTAGCATATTTAGAGATAATAAGATTTAATCTTATTAAGATTAACCTTATTTTGAAATTCCATTCCTTGTAGATCAGCTAATAAAATCGTGGACTTATTTTTACCTATCCCAACTATCTTGTAAGGGCCATCCCATCTAGGTTCCAGCTTTCCTAGAAATAGCTCTCTACGCGCATCGTAATACAGAACTAATTGCCATTTTTTAAAGGTATACTTCTTGGCCTTTAGATCACGCAACCGCTTCATCCGATGTTTAGCTACTTCTTGGTGCAACAAACTCTACAATTTGAGCTCGTCCAAGTGGGCTAGAGTCGTAAACTGCTCAAATAAGGTATCTTCATCACCCAAAGAATGATTGATTGCGAATCTTATGGTCAGCAACTCAATTTCTAAGGGTAAGACACACTCTTCCCCGTAAACTAATTTGAATTGGGTGTGGCTAGTGGCTCGTTTAAACGTCATATTATACGCCCAAATCGCCACATATAATTTTGTATCCTAGTCCTGTTTCTTTTCAGAGACTATCTTGGATAAGATACCCACAAGCTGCTTATTGTACTTTCAACCTGTCCATTGGCTTATGGATTATAGGGGGTTGTCTTGTTATGCTTAATGCTCCATGCTTCCGTCAGGCTTCTAACTACCTTATTCAAAAAGTGAGTTCCACGGTCCGATACTATTTTCTTTGGGGAACCAAAATGGCAGATGATCTGCTCAAGTAGGAAACTAGTAGTCTCTTTTGCATTGTCCTACCTCATCACCTATGTTTTTGACCACTTTGTAAAGTAATCATTTGCTACTATAATGTATCTTTTCTGAGTAGTAGACGACGGGGTAATAGGTCCCACAAAATCGATGCCCCACTCCTCAGATGGAAGGATAGCCATAATAGGCATAAGTGGACGCTTTCTATTCTCTCGATTGTCATGCCTTTGACATCTATCGCATCTCTTAATATAGTCAAATGAATCCTGGAAGATGGATGGCCACCAATAACCAGCTTGTAAAGCCTTATGTGCCATCAACCGCCCAGCAAAGTGCCCTCCACAAGTGGAGTCATGGCACTCTTCCAAACTAAAGGGAACCTCGCCAGGCATGCGATCAAGAAAAATTTCAATGCATGCTGTTTAATCTTCCTTTTCTCGGGTTTTGATAGAGTAGCTCCAGTCTCTCCCGTAGGAAGATAGTACATTATAGCATCATAAAAGGAGGGGATAGATGCCATATCAATCTTAAACAATGTTTCCATGTCACTTCCTTTAGCCACCACCTCTTTTGGCTCTTCTAAATCCACAAGACACTTGAAAATGCCCTGAAGCTTTGGCGGTTTGCTCTTAATCTCGTAATCAAACTCCTACAAAGTGATTAACCACTTTGCTAAACGATCAGGCAGCTATAATTTATTCAACAACAATCAAAGCCCTTCCGCCTTCATATAAAAAACCACTCTCTCATAAAGAATGTAGTTCCTGAACTTCTTGTTCGCAAATACCATCGCAAGGCACAACTTCTCCATATAGGTGTAGTTAATTTCTAATATGCCCAACTTTCGACTAGCAAAAGCTATCGAATGGTACCATTTTTCCTCCCAAATTTGGCCCAAACAGTAGAGCTGATACTATACATAGTTGCTGCTAAAAATACATAGAACATTTCATCCATTTTAGGTGCTTTTAAAACAGGTGCTTTGGCAAGCTCTTGCTTTACATCGTCAAAAGATACTTTGCAAGCATCAGTCCATGAAAACTGATAATTAAAGGACAATAGGTTCATAAGTGGCAACATTCTTTCTGCCAAGAATTGTTAAACCTCTAATAATACCCTACCGATGACAGAAAGCTATGCACTTTCTTTGGAGTACGCAATGAAATCATGGTGACTATGACCTTGATCTTTTTAGGATCAGTCGCAATCCCTATAGAACTGACCACATGGCCTAACAACAACCCATAAGGGACTCCGAAAACGCACTTTCGTGGATTGAGAGCTATGCAGAATTTTTTGCAATGCTCAAAACACTTCCATAAGATAATTAACTGTCTATCCCTTACGGTGGTTGCCCCTAGGTTTACCAATCATATGGAGGGTTGGGCTAGATGCAACAAAAACTCTAGGGCAAGCAAAGAGCTCAAGGATTAGGAAACCCTAATTCGAAGGAAAGGTCGATGCTTTTTTATGTATTGGAAAGGAGGTTGGGTTATCGATCAATGTAGGCGAGTAATAGAACTTATGACTTGTATAATGTTTGAAACCTTAACATATGCCTTAGTCGAAAGAAGGGTGTGTTAAGTAAATTTTACATGGAACCACTCTTGATTCCAAGGGGGAGAGAAAATGTGTTAAGAAAATGTTATCGCATCTATTCTTGCAATGTTTGGAAAGGAATACCATTGCTCTATTGGTTAATCAAACAACACACTAAATGCTTTTACTATCAAACTGATTGTTGGGTTTAGATGATTATTCTAGTTACTTGTGTTTGATGGTAAATGCATGGCAGGGGTCAGTAAATGACGAGTTACCATGGGGAATAAAGGAATGTTTTCGTCAAAGATAATATTAAGATGATTGCCTTGTTCATGCTTGATTCCTAAATGGATTAATTAAGGAAGGATATTTTGCACGGGTGGATCATTTCCAAGATTGCACTGGGGATTACCCCGAGAGGGCATTGTCCGATTCATAGGCCAAAGATCAAGTGGTGAAAAGGCCAACCACAAAAAGTTGTGTCTCACTCCTAGGTTGCTTGGGGTCAGTGGAGCTGTGGACACCCCTTGTGGTAAACATAGTAGCTATTGGACAGATTTCAAGGCATCCGAACTTTAATCTTTATGATCGTTTTTTGTGCTAACATCGAGATCCCAATGAACTAACAATTCGAGATATTATCGAGGGCTTGGGCAAAGATCTTAGAGTTTTTGGGAATGGATTTCCTTTAGGCTAGACTACCTACCATGCCATCCGTCAAGCGTGCAAGCTACAACATCATTACTACTAGTTTGCAAAAAGGGAAAATCAACAATACCTTGGAACTTTATACATTGTTTATGCTATGCATGTGTTTTATCACATAACATCTAGTCACGGTTTTACTTCTCTTGATACAAGTACTTGAACACAATATTAGTGAGTTTGGGAATCTCCCAATTTCCATTTTTTGAATAGTAAAAAGGTGGCACCCGGATAACATGCACATAAGTTTCTCAAACCCATATGATGTGACCTATCATTAGAAAGTGCTTGAAAAATGGAATCTATTGAGCTATAGAGTGCTCGATTTGGAGTTATAGTGTTCAAGTTATGATAAATCCAAAGATTTGACCACATGTCCCAAACTTATGGGAAATTCCCATATTCCCAAATATGGTGTTCTTGGCAAATTACATCTATCAAATGGGATGAACTTTATCATTTTAGTTAACCTATTCACATGTGGCAACATACGGTCTAATGCATCTCGTGTGGTAATCAAAGCAAGCATCCGTCAATTTGGAAAAATGTTACTTATGACTAGTACCACGGTCGAATTGGCAATGGTGTCCTTGCCCGAGGCTTCATTGCTTTGCTGAGGGATTAGCATCTAGGTGTGACAATTTTTGCTTGGGTGCCATCCCCAATCTCTTCTCTTTTAGACGTGTTTCACACAAGACTTCTGCGTGTTGTACTTGATTAGCAAGGGCTAGTTGGGGAGTGAGATGAGCTTGCGGTCAAAGGAAAATTATGTGGAAATGGTGTATGGATCCATGGTCAATGGGAGAGAAGGAATGCGTAAGGACACCCTCTAACAGAGGTGAAGAAAAGGGAACCCCTTGGATTATTCTTCCTTCACTTTCTCCCCTCTATGTCACCCTCTTTTTCTCTCTCTCTTCCTCCCTCTCTCTCACCCTCTTTATCCCTCTCTTTCTCTGTCTCTCTTTCCCTCTCTATCTCCCTCTTACTCGGGTGACCAATAGCAAGGGGGGGAAACATGGTGGTACTTTCTCTTCTTCTTCTCCTCTCTCTCTCTCTCTTTCTTTCTTCTCCCCTCTCCCTTCCTTTCCCTCTCTCTTCATCTCGCTCTCTCTCTCTCTATATATATATATATATCTCTCTCTCTCAATGGTAGGGGGGAAGAAGTTGTATTGCCTCTCTTTCTTTCAGCATCAAAATGCAGGGGGGGAGAGAATAAGGTGGCCTTCCCCAAGACACTTAAGGAGGGGGGGAGGGCAAGAGGTGGTACCTCCCTCTTCTCACAATGGCAAGGGGGGGAAAAGGTGGTCTCTCATCCATGCAGCATCCTCACCCTCCTCTAAGGCTTCCTATATCTTTTATTACGATTGGGGAGGGGGTGGTTATTATTGGGGGGGGGGTGTGGAAGAAATCAAATGGTTTTGCTGGTGGTATTTGCATGACGGAGGGGCTCTTTGGCCCCTTGAGATGACCGCGGTGGGGTGGATATGCCCAAGGGGGTTGCTTGGCCACATGGCCTTTTCCCCTCCCTCATCGTCAATGTTATCGATGAGTTCCTCTCCGACATCATCATGTCCTTCTTCCTCATGTTGATGTCATCTCCCGTTTGCCGACTCCACTCCCTCTTCCTATTGGCAATGACAAGGGGGTGGTAGTAATTTAAAAATTTTGATTACTTAATATATAAAAAATAGGCTGCCCATTTTAGGTGATGGTGCATTACATCGTCTCCCCCTTAGAGAACTTGAGATGTCCTCATCTCGGAAGGAACTGGTGATTCCATTGTGGATCTTGTGGGGTATGGGCCCACCACATATTCATTATGACACTCTAATCACTCATAAGTATAGAACAACTTATTGTATTTGATATATCCGAGTCTGGATTACAAGAGAAAAGTTTATTGTAGTTATATCTCATGGATATCTTCTAGGTTTTTCCTAAGTACTTAGTATATTCTGGATCATTGGAGCTTGTACAATTTCATTCTTTTATAAGTTCAAATTCTCTTCAAGTCCTATTGGAACAATAGACATAGTTATGTCCAATGTTGTGGCATTCGAAGCATTGGTGTTTAGGGTGCTTTGGACATTCCCTTTTGAAATGACCTAACTCCCTGCAATAAAAAGAGTGCGAAGCTTTATCACCTTAGGTCACAAGGTTCCTAGTCGTCCTTGGCACGATTTTCTTTATTAGACCAAATTGCCTTAGAATCCTTTTAGGAGACTGAAGTGCTCCTTTATCTAAGAAACTCTATTCCTAGATTGTCCTTTCCTTAGTTCAAGACTGAGCTCCATGGACAATCGGCTTTGCTTGTAGCACTAAAGAATACTTCCAAGTTTTGACATTCTAGTAAGACCCAACACAAATTAGTTGAGAAGAAATGACTTAAGAGAAATTCATTGCAAGTTATAACTATTATACTTGCTAAAGTATCTCTGATCACTTACAAGTTCTAAGCTCAAAATAGATACAACTTATATTACTTGGGTTAAGTGTAGGTACAAGAGTAAGGTTTATTCCAATGCAAATTGTATTACATGCCGATAAAATCTCTAGGATTTCTAATCATCTTGAAGAGGTGTAGTGGGTTCTAAGTCTTCCTCTTCATTTGATTCCTCTATATATCGGAAGACGGAACTTGTCTAGCTTCGTTTCCTTGGAGGCTCCATATCTTCTAGACTTTAGTCAATGTAGTTTGCTTGGACATGCCCTAGCTCATTGTAGTGGAAACATCGGTGGTTGGGACATCTCCTACAGATGTGCCCTAACTCTTTCCTCAAGTGGCATCTCTTGTCCTAATCTCAGGAATCATCTTTGGTACAATTTTTGGATTTAAGCTCTTGGATATTGGAGTTGCTCGAAGTAATGCATCTTGCAATTCTGTTGGAAGCATTGCTTCAAGATAGTGGTTTAGAGGAGTGTTAAGGCCATGGCAAAACTTGGATACTTTTTTGCATAATATCCATAGGTGGTGCATATTTTAGTAGGGTCACAAACTTTGAGTAGGAAGCTTCCAGGGTTAATTCTAGCTGTTTGAGCTTGAAGATTCCATTCATCCTCAAAGTCTAGTAGGTTAGCGGAAGGTATCGTCTGCATACAGCATCTTTCAGACCAAGTGAGAGCAGCTTCAGAAGTACCTTGATCTTTGCACCATTACTTCCACCATAACCGAGCGTGGTCAACTAGCTTAAGTTTGGCTATCATTGCTTGATTGGTAGAGGCAATTCCCAAAGTAGTGAAATAATCTTCCATTGACTCAATCCATATCTCCACCTCTGCTGTGACGTCTATCCCTTCTCCATCAGGCTCAGGTGCCTTAATTTTCTTGAGAATGAATTTCTTCTCTTGCACGTCATCATTCATGGGTGCAGAAGGTGCCTGATAATCAAGCCATACTATTTAGATTAGTCTATTTAAGATATGTCTATGAACCATACATAAATCAATCACATATCATCACGAAGTTTGGCTCTGATACCAACACTGACGTGCTTGCATATCGGCTATCCAAGCACATTTTTAGTGGTCCATTGAGAAATGAATCTAAGTGTCGCCACCTGGCACTCCCATGGAATGTTCCAAGGTTTGTGGCGGCCTAGGGTTTCCCGAGTTTGCCTTGCAATGGAACATTTGTGGCCAAACCCACTAGGATCAACCTAAAATATGCACTCCTAGGGGTCAAGGTCTCTTGACAGTATTCTAGCATCAAATTCTAGACATCCTACTTAACGTAGAGATACCCAATCAAAAGTAGACCCATGCCACACTTGGTTCAAGGAGAATGGAAAATGAGAGGGATGTGTTGCTCAAACTCTCTACACGTGTCCCATATGGGTCCCCTAAAATTGCATGAATTAGGTTCTAACTTAACCATACCTAAAGATCAAACGATGGTAAAACCTTGTGAGAAGTCTCCCAGTTCTCTAGGACCACCCTGCCATAGGATAGACTCATCTGGGTTCTGCCCACCCGCTTTCCTTGATAGCTTTAGTTTTCAAATTAGGTCATATCACATTTATGTGGAAATTTAAAACCAACTTCCTTAATTAAGCCTTTAAGAAACATGGTTCATTCCCGTAACTTGTAGCATAGACACGAAAATAGTGCAAGCAATCCTTTTTTAAAACAAGTTTCTTAACTTATTTTCTAGTTAATCTTTGTCTCCTGCCCATACAGTAGAAATTATATATTCCCTTCTGCCCAACAGAAATACCTAGTCCAAATCACATGGCACTGTAATTTCTATCCTTTATCTAGAATAGGATCTTCCAACGCCTCAAACGTTGGGCTCACAGCAATCTACAACTCCGTTCTCAACTCGGAAAGGGGTGTTGAGAGCTCCACTAACCCCAAGCAACCTAGGAGTGAGACACAACTTTCTGTGGTTGGCCCTTTCACCAGTCAGCATTCGGCCTATGAATCAAGCAGTGCCCTCTCGGGGTAATCCCGAGTGTAATCTTGGAGATGATCCATACGTGCAAAATATCCTTCCTTAATTAATCCATTTAGGAATCAAGCACGAACAAGGCAATCAACTTAATATTAGCTTTGAGGAAAACATTCCTTATTTCCCATGGCAACTTGTCATTACTAACCCCTGCCATGCATTTACCATCAAACACAAGTAACTAGAATAATCATCCAAACCACAATCCAACAATCAGTTGATAGTAAAAGAATTTAGTGTGCTGTTCGTAGCGTGCTGTTCGATTAACCAATAGAGCAATGGTATTCCTTTCCAAACATTGCAAGAATAGATGCGATAATATTTCCTTAACACATTTTCTCTCCGCCTTGGAATGAGCAGTGGTTCCATGTAAAATTTACTTAACACACCCTTCTTTCAGCTAAGGCATATGTTAAGGTTTTAAACACTATATAAGTCAAAAGTTCTACTACTCACCTACGTTGATCGATAACCCAACCTCCTTTCCAATATGTAAAAAAGCATTGATCTTTCCTTCAACTTAGGGTTTCCTAATCCTTGAGCTCTTCACTTGCCCTAGAGTTGTTGTTGCATCTAGCCCAACCCCAAATATGGCTAGTAAACATAATCGCTATTGGACTGATTTCAAGGCATTTTAACTTTAATCTTTATGATCGTTTTTTGTGTTAACTACACACAACATCAAGATCCCAATGAACTAACACTTCAAGATATTAGTGAGGGCTTGGGCAAAGATCTTAGAGTTTTTGAGAATGGATTTTCTTTAGGCTAGACTGCCTACCATGCATTTTGTCAAGTGTGCAAGCTACAACATCATTACTACTAAATCAATTTGACCCAATCGAGTGGCAGTCCACTTTTCCTCTCTTCTTTATTTTGGTGAAATTTTCCTCCATTGAAGCTCTTTGGTGAGAGTAATCAAGGTTTTGAAAATTCTGCACCTTTATAATTTCTTCTCCTTATATCTTTAGAATTTGGAAAAAACATAGATGCTCATCTGTGATTACATTTTTCTCTTATATGTTATTTTTTCCATAGGGTGTGATGTCATTTCTAACTCTTCCTATTGTTTTCCTTGTAGAGATTGTTTTGGAAAAGAGGTTATTACCATCCATCCTGTTCGAAGGGTTTTTATCCTCAAAAACAAACTTACAAAGATTTGGAAGAATGATAGATAGAATAAAGTACTATGTTTTCCACTTTACAAATGGGAAAATGAATGAAAGATAAGAGACATATAGACTAAAATGAAGAAATGGAACTAGACCTAAATTATATACATGATCAAGAATGCTTCAAACATACTTGGAGCCTTAAAGCCTTCAACTGATGAGCTCAAAATGAAGTAAAGTTCTAGTAGAAGTGTCCAAATGAGGTGTGCCACATGTCAAATCATAGCTCTTGAAGAGTACCTTGACTCTATGTAGGTGGCATAACTCTGAAAAATAGGTAGAATAAATTTTGCTCTAAAATAGTCTATTGTCAAGTCCCTGTTTGCACCATAACTGGCTTCATAGTCAGTAAGATTTAGCCACCAATGTGTTCCTTAGGAAAGGAAACTCATCTAATATGGAATCAAGTCTCCAAGAAGCTTCCTCTAGTAGTAAACCTATCCATTTTATCAAATATTCAATGATGGAATGAGATCAAAGCTTCTTCTCATGCTGACCTATGATAGCCTCTAGGATGTACTGAATAAGACCTTCTTCATCAATAGGTAGCAACTCATCAACTGTATCAACATGATCACCATAGAAAGGCTTGACATGACTAATATGGAATGCATTATGAATCTTAGTGGAAGAGGATAGCTCCAATCTATATGCCAAGTCTCCAATGTGCTTCAAGTTCTAGTAGGGGCCATAAAATCTGTGAGAAAGCTTGCTACTGGATTCATCTTTCAAATTAGAATACTTAGACTTGAGCACCTTCAAAAAAACCAATTCTCCTTCTTGGAACTCTAAAGGTCGCCTCTTCTCATCTACATACATCTTCATTTTGTCTTAGGCTTTCCTAAGATTCATCTTACATTGCTAAAAAGGGGTCTGTGTTCTTTCCAATTCTTCTTTCCCATGAGGATTGATTCTTTCATTAAAGATGATTGTGGATAATGTTAGCTTATAGCCATACATAGCCATGAAAAAATCCAATTCTAGCATGGGTGGAGTTATTGTAGGCAAACTTAGCCAAGTGTAACCAAGAGTCCCATGAATTGTGAAAATCATAATAGAAATGGCAAAGACTCAAGTCTCCAACCACTTATTTACCCTTTCTGTCTGTCCATTATTTTGTGGATGATAGGCCACAGAAGAAGCCAACTTAGTTACCATGGATGTAAATACCGCTTGTCTAACATTACTCATGAACTTTGAATGTTTGTCATGAATAATCACATGTGCGATAATCCATGTAATCTAAAAATATTCTCCATGAATAGAGCGGCCACTTGAGAAGTAATAAACTGGGTCTTGGTATTTGTGAAAGGAAAACATCTACTCCTATGGAGTCACTGTACAGGTCTTTTCCTTCAGAGTTTGCATCATATTTCCATTATTGCTATGCATTACGCTTTGATGATAAAACAGATTATGCCTATCTCAAGAGGATCTTCTTAGACATGAGCGTCCTCTCTTCTTTGTCTCCATCCTTGCTATCGTTATGACCTGGACGAGGCCCGCTCATTGCTGAATGGATCTTGTTCCTAGAAATCAATGGGTGATTTGTTTCGACAAGTGGATATTTTGGACAGTTTCTATGTAGCTGGAGATGCAACTACAGTTCCAGGATCATTATGTGAATGGAAAGACACTTTCCTTTTCAGCTCACAAGGATCCAGTTTTTTTTTAGTTAATGAGCTTTCAGACAATTGTCAATAGAAGACATGGCTTCCTTCGAGGAGAAGAAGTATGCTTAAAATGTATTTACACAGATGGATAGGTATCTTGAAATTGGAAAGCCTCTTGTCACAGCTCCTATATCAAAATCCTGTGTATTAATCTTTTGTTACGGCCTTGTATCAATTTTGTGCTTATCAAGAAAGCTTTAAATCCATTTTATTATTATACTTTCAAAGGCGTTTCCTACGCAATCCAGAGGCTGCTCGGGTTTCTTCTTCTTGTACCTTGTATTTGTTATTGGCAGAAATAAAACAGAGTCTTGGCATCATTTTCTCATCTTGCCTATTCACTAGATTGATCTTCTATCCTGAAATTAGTCATTTGTCTCCTTCTCCTTGCTGCAACTATGTGCTCAGGTAGATGGGCATCTCCAAGTTCCTCCTGTGGGATATTGGGTTGAGGCGGACTCAGCATCCTTTGTGGCTCTTCGTCATCATCTTGCTCGAAATCCTTGTCAAGATTGTGGGAGAGAAGGAAGGAGTCTCACTTGTAGCTTTCTTGCTTGCACAATGGGGGAATACACACAAAGGTGGAGGCTGAAAATAGTTTTCCTCTTCTTAGTTGTGTAAGCCAAAAAGAAGTCTCTTACAAAGAAATAGAAGAACCCTATATATGGGTCTCAAACCAAAGACAACTAACGAAGGTGGCATACTAATGGAGCCACGAACTAGGGTAGATAAGGATAGCTGTCATCTAGCTATTATTCATGGGCGGTGTACCAACCACATCTACAACTGACAAGTCGGTGACATAAATGCACAACGGTCACCCTGGCATATCACGAGTGGAGCTCAATATCTCAACACTTCCCCTCGAGCTCAATCCCAATTCCTGCACACCAAGCAGGTCTCTGAACTTGCGTAGCTTCTCTGCACCCAATGCCTTCGTAAATATGTCAGCTACCTGATCCTCTGTGCTGACATAAACTAGATCAATAAGACCTAGTAAAACCCTCTCCCGCACATAGTGATAATGCACCTCAATGTGCTTTGTTCTAGCATGATAGACTGGGTTATTTGCCAAGTGTATATTGCTCATGTTGTCACAATAAATGATAAGTGGCCCATCTGTAGGCTGATGCATATCATAAAGTAGCTTATGCAACCAAGCTACCTCACATGCAGCCATTGCTGCACCCCTGTACTCGGCCTCTGTGCTCGACAAGGCAACTATAGGCTGTTTCTTGCTGCTCCAAGTGACTGCAGCACTCCCAAAAGAGAACACATATCCACCGGTAGATCGTCTATCAGAAATACTACCAGCCCAATCAGCATCAGTGTATCCATGCAGCTGTATCTGAACCCCAGTCTCATAAAATAGTCCATACTGCAATGTGGACTTCACATACCTGAGTATGCGTCTAGCTGCATCCAAATGTAGTTTCCTTGGAGCCTTCATAAACTGACTTACCAATCCAACAGCATAGCTCAAATCTGGCCTGCTAATAGTCATATAAATCAAACTTCCTACTATGCGTCTGTACACAGTAGGGTCTTCCAGAAGCTCACCTGCATCTGTGCTCAGCTTCACATTCTGCTCCAAAGGAACTGAAATAGGCTTACAGCCTGTCATCCCATATTTGGACAGCATGTCCAATCCATACTGCCTCTGCAAGAGCTGTATCCCACTTGGTGATCTAATCACCTCAATGCCCAAGAAATAACGCAGCTCTCCCAAATCCTTCATCTCAAACTTTTGCTTCAATAGCATTTTCACATGAAGGATATCTTCATCACTGTCACCTGTCATAATCAAATCATCAACATAAATGACAAGTAGCATAATACCTTTCTCTGTTTTTCTCACATAAAGTGAGAAATCTGCCTTGGAAATCTGAAAGCCAATAGTGACAAGATACTATCCTATCTTGTCAGACCATGCTCTAGGTGCTTGCTTCAAGCCATACAATGCTTTCTTAAACCTGCAAACAAACTTAGGATGAACAGCATGCACATAACGTGGTGGCTGCTCCATATATACCTCTTCTTGCAAATCACCATGCAAGAAGGCATTCTTTACATCCATTTGATGTAAAGACCATTCCTTTGATGCAGCCATAGCAATGACTGCACTTACGGTTGCCATCCTTGCAACCCGACTGAATGTTTCTTCATAATCAATGCCATATGTTTGTGCATACCCCTTGACTACTAATCTTGCCTTGTATCTATTCACAGAACCATCTGCATTGTGCTTCACCTTATAAACCCACTTACAGCCAATTGCATTCTTACCTTTAGGCAAAGGTACCAATTCCCATGTAGCATTTGCTTCCAAGGCATCCATTTCTTCATCCATGGCTTTCTCCCATTTTTCTTTTTCCATGGCTTGCTCAAAAGAAGTGGGTTTTGGTTCCTGTATCACTTTGACCATATATGCATAGTGAATGGCTGTAAATCCATCATATTTCAGCCTATCCACAGGATACCTAGCTCTGGTAGACCTGGGCAAAGTAGTTTCACTCCCAGGTGCTCTCAAAACATCCCTGGTCTTCCTTACTCCAGGTGTAACAATAGAAGGAATACCCAACTCATCATCAATGCTTTGTTCTGAGCCACTGGATTCACCATCCACATAAGAGTGACCTGCATTCACATCAAACATGGGCTGATCTACCTTCTCTTTTCCTTTTTGTGATACCTGAATACCACTATTTGCATTGCTTTGAGAAGATTCTCCTGATCTCAATCTGCCTGTCCATGGCAAAGAATGTGAACCACTGCTAGAGGACGCTCCAGGTCCACTAATATTTTGTGACTGTTGCTGTGAATTCTGTGCATCATTACCGTTTTGTGCATCTACATCATCAATCACATTTACTGGTTTATACCAGCTACTCATCTCATCAAAAACAACATCTCTACTCATTGTAAACTTACGAGTAGAAGGGTTATAGCATCTATACCCTTTTTTCTGCAAAGAGTAACCAATAAAGATGCATTTCTCAGCTTTTGGATCCAACTTGGATCTCAACTCATCTGGCACATGTACATAGGCAATGCAACCAAAATTTTTTAAATGAGAAATATCTGGTTTCCTACCAGTATACCTCTCCTCTGGAGTCATCCCATGTATTGCTGCAGTGGGAGTCCTGTTCATTATATAGACTGCTGTAGCAACTGCTTCAGCCCAATAAAAATCTGGCAGGTCTTTTTCATTGAGCATGGCACGAGATACCTCTCCAATAAGCCTATTTTTTCTTTCTGCAATTCCATTTTGCTGTGGGGTATGACTACATGAATATTGCTGCTTTATGCCATGCTCCTGCAAGAACCTTGCAAACTCATTTGAGAGGTACTCTCCCCCTCCATCTGACCTTAGGCATTTTATTTACAGGCCTGTTTCTTTTTCAACCATAGCTTTAAGAGTTTTGAAATGCCCAAAAACTTCACTTTTCTTTTTCATAAAATACACCCAAAGTTTTTTGCTATAGTCATCAATAAAAGTAACAAAATAATGACAGCCTCCAAGAGATGCAGCTTTAGTAGTCCACACATCAGAGTGGATTAATTCCAATGGCTTCTTACTCTCTTGAACATGTCTAGGAAATGGTTTCCTTGCCTGTTTTCCAAATTGGCAGGCTTCACATACCTTATGCATTTCTGCAACCTTGAATTTAGGAAATCCTACAACAATATTTTGGGCTTGCATTGATTTAAGTCGCTGTACATTAACATGACCAATGCGTTTATGCCAGATATCAATATCTGCAACTACACCGGTCCCATGTGCAAACATTGCTGCACTCAATTCAGACATGTCTGCATCCAACGTAAACATTCTGCCCTTCTTCTTTCCTTTTGCTATCAAGAGACCTTTATTTTTCATATCCTCAACAAAGCATCCATGAGGATTAAATCTGACCTGCAAGCCCTGCTCAACCATTTGACCAACAGAAACCAGATTCTTGGTGATATTTGGGACATGAAATACATCGGACAGATATTTCTTTTTCCCATCCTGCATAGACAAATGAATTTTTCCAATCTGCACAATAGGATGTGCAATATCATCACCAGTCTCCACAAAACCTGGTTTTTCCATTTTTCTTGCATCCTCCATCCATTCTACATGACCTGTCATGTGATTTGATGCACCTGAGTCAACATACCACACATCGTTGCTTTCTTCTGCACTTGTCACAAAATTATTCATGTCCTGCACCATAAACAAATTCTGTCATCACCCTGTCTACTAGAAGATGCATAATTCCCTTGTTGCAATTTCCCATTCATGATGTCATTCTGCTTTTTATAGCAGTCTTTAGCCATATGACCCATTTTACCACAGTAGTAGCATTCAACATTGTTGTTTGCATTTTGGCCTCTTTGCCATCCACCATGACCTCTTTGGCTCCCCCTGCCTCTAGAGTTACCACGTCCTCCTCCATAGGACCGGTTTTCTTGAGTTTTCTGTATATTCTGATTTGTACCACGGCCTCCAAATCGGCCTCCTCTACCTCTGCCTCTACCTCTTCCAGCATTTGAGTAGAAGACAGTTTCTTTTCAAGTTCCTCCTGAAGAAGATGCACCACCATTTCTCTATTCCTCAGAAATTAGAAGAGCAATCAATTCCTCAAAATCAGGAAATCTTTCACGAACTGAAATGGATGTCCGAAACTATGCATAATCCTTTCCTAGACCATTCAAGGTCACAGAAACTAAATCATCATCTTCCACTGGCGACCCAATGGAAGCAAGTGCATCTACAATCTTCTTCACCTTCATGTGGTAGTCATTGATGCTCATACTTTCTCTTTGCACATTATGCAACTCTTGCTTGAGCTGCATTTTCCTGGCTTGCGTATTTGTACTATAAATTTTTGACAAAGTATCCCATGCCTCCTTTGGCGTACTTGCATCCTGAATATGCACAATCATAGAGTCTGAAATACTGATAGACAGCCAGTACATAACTTTCCTGGCTCTCTCATGCCATGCTTTAAATGCCTACATTTGCTGTTGATTGGGAACATCAGGAAGAACGGGTTCTTCTTCATTTCCTGCAACAAATTCCCAATATCCTTTTCCCATAAAGAAATTCGTCATTCTAAACTTCCATGCCTGGAAGTTGTTCTTGTCAAGCTTTTCAGTTACAATCTGTGAAAGAGAATCAGACGCCATTACAGAACACTGCAAAAAAATTCTGTCACTGCAAAGAACACAGCTTCACCCTCACAAGGGCAAATCTGCAAAACTGGCGAAAGTGGTATTTGACCACACAGTCACTTCCTAGTGACGATTTTGCATCAACAGGTAACAGGGATGATTCTGTAACTCCCAATGTCTCTGCGCACAGGTATACGATGCAATTTCTACAGTAACTTTTCACCGACCTGTAGAACAATGGTCGCACAGCATAAAATAGGGCCTTTTCCTGAGTGCGTACAGAAAACTTCCGCCTCCAAAACAGGCCCCGAAATGGCCTCAAATAAAAAAAATAGGGTCCGAAATGGCCTCAAATCAAAACAGGCCCCGAAATGGCCTCAACCTGAGACAATGCACTCTTGCAATTTCCGGTGTGCTACCTGTAGAGATCTGCTCCCAAAACAGAAAATGAAAGCAACACTGCTCCTCTTACCAGAACACCGCGAGCTTGGCTTGCTTTCTTGAGCTCCTTACCACGAACAAGGCTCTAATACCATGTCAAGATTATGGGAGAGAAGGAAGGAGTCTCACTTGTAGCTTTCTTGCTTGCACAATGGGGGAATACACACAAAGGTGGAGGCTGAAAACAGTTTTCCTTTTCTTAGTTGTGTAAGCCAAAAAAGAAGTCTCTTACAAAGAAATAGAAGAACCCTATATATGGGTCTCAAACCAAAGACAACTAACTAAGGTGGCATACTAACTGAGCCACGAACTAGAGTAGATAAGGATAGCTGTCATCTAGCTATTATTCATGGGCGGTGTACCAACCGCATCTACAACTGACAAGTCGGTGACATAAATGCACAATGGTCACCCTGGCATATCATGAGTGGAGCTCGATATCTCAACAATCCTGACCCTCTTCGACATTTCGCTCAACCACAGGGGGAATGACTGGTGGCAGTGGTGGTGGCTGCTCTTGCTCTTGAAAACCTAACTCCTTGAGCTCAACAGTGGAAAGGCCCGTACAGCGTAGGTAGTAGAATTGTTGCTCTTTAGTGATTCCTATACTTGTTGGAAGCTCTCGCTCTTGAAGACGGTATCTTAGAGCTCGGATGGTTAGCTCCAACTTTCTTTTCACCTTTTCCACTGGATCATCTCCCTCAGCTTGCGTCACGTGGAGCACTGTGTTGAGGAAGGCCTGCTGCTAGGTTTTAGTGGTTATTTCTGTAGCCTCAACCCTAGCTTCTGCAAGCATTCTTTCGCATTCTGCCACCGCCAGGCGTTCGATTAAGTCCCTTACCCTGTCAAAATTTTTCCTTTCCCATTCCATGGCTCTCTCCTCCATCCTTTTCCTTTCCTCCTCCAATTGGCTCGCTAGGGTGGTTACTACCTATTGCTGCTCATTTGATAAAAACCATAACTGGTTTCTTTCTCTTAATTTCTGAGCTAGCTGTTCTTCAGCAATCCCTTTGGCTTGATTGACAATGCTGAGCCTTTGGTGCACCTTGGCCAGGATTTTTGATTTTTCCTGCACCAGCTGCTCTTGGCTTTGGATTTCAGCGAAGGAATAGCCTTTTCTGATTGAAAGCCATGGCCATGAGGGCTTCTACGTCTTCCTGGGAGGTCTCCAGCGCATCTTGTAACCTTTGCACTTCATCCTTTAGCCATTTTGCTTCAGCTGTGCTGAGACTCCCGGCCCTTCACTCTTCAGGAATTTAATTTCGCTTATTAACCTGTTCTGTTCTTCTAGCTCCCACCACGATTGGGGTTCCGTGGCATGTTCTTATGGAACAGTGGCTTCGCCTTCCTGAACCCCCTGGTAGAGCATTTCCACTTGAGCGACCCTTTGTTGTAGATCACTGTATTGCTGCATCACTAGCTTTAGGTTCCTTTGTTCTGCCACCAGGCTCTGCTCCTCGTCTTCCAGCCTTTGTTTGAGGCGGCTTTCATTGTCTTGGGCTTCCTTCGTTTTTTCTACTAGTTGGTCCTGCAGGGCCTTTATTTCTCTCCGTCTGTTGGCTTCCTGCCTTGAGACTTCTAGCCTGAGGGCCATTGACGTCTCTTTTTCTTTCTCTAGCTCCAGTAAGGCCACTTTCTTCTCTTCTTTTGCCTTGTCCAGTTGTGTCAGTAGCTCGGCCACATATGCATCATAGTCAATGTCGGCAGGCATGGGAGTATGGGGCGTGGTGGTCGATCCCTCCAGCCTTTGTCGTTTAGGGTCTTGCCGTGACTCTGCATCTGCGACAGTGGGCCTTTTCAATCTGGTTTCTAGTACGATTTCAGCCACTTTGCTCACTAGAATTTGCACCATGGTCATGAGTTGTGTCGTGTCGAGGGGAGGTGTGGGTTGTGCGGTGGTTGTAGTAGTGGTTTCAGCCGTTGTTGGCATAAAGGAGGAAGAAAGTGGATGTAGCAAGGACTTGCCGTTGCCTACGACCACTGGAGCTACTTCCACACTTGCATTGGCTTTGGCTTTATGGCGGGGGCTTACGGGTTCGAGTTCTCCGCCTCCATGGGTCTCTTCCACAGATCTTCGTGTAGCTTCTGCCAATTCGGCCAGTTTCTTTAGTCACTTCTCTTTGGAAGAGATTTGGGAAATGTAGGTCAACCCACAATCGTATCACGTATGAAGGTTTAAGACCCGCTGGTGGGGGTGGTGCAACTGGACTGGATAGTGGTGACTCCCTCATCGGTGTCACGGGTTGGGCCTTGCACTCTGAAGCACTTTGAGGTGCTGCAGGAAGCTCTGGGGGCATGGGGGTTGTGTTGGGTTCTGAGTGAGCAGTCATAGTGGTTTTTAAGTTCTCTGGATTAGGTAGGTTTAAGGCCAGTGGCATTTGCTTTGGTCGATAGATGAGCTGAGACTTACTAGCCACATCTGGCCATGGCCTGCTGACTATGTTCTGGGCACCACTTGTGCAAGCCTCCCTCACTAGGATGAGATTGCTTGTAGATGAGCTTTTTAGCTGGTCCTTTTTAGGCACCCAAATCCAGGGATTGCCCTCATAGTATCCTTGTGCTTGCAAAAGATCTTTGGGGATCCATCGCGGTGTGATTGTGTGTCTACGTTGATATCGTTTAGACTGCCTCTTAGGCCGTGACAATTGATGATTTTGACGTTTAGGATCACACTTGGGTGGTCTACCCAAATGTGGTTTTTGCCATTTTGGCACCCATAGAAACTTGGACTCTTTGGCCTTGTGAGCGCTCTTGGTGGGTTTGGGCCTAGGGTTGAAAGCTCGGCACAAGGCCGTAGTTTCCTTCTGTTCAGACTCGGGCTGAAGCGTGGTTGTAGGGGTTTCTACCAGTGGCTTCGTAATGGTGGGGGAGTTAAGACAGTCCTTGCTGAAGGTTGTCACTATACACACATTGCCGATAGCAAGATGTATGCAGTTTAGGTTGTAATCCACATTATAGTTTGTTTGATTCTTGAAAGTGCGACACAATAGTGACACATTACGGGCTCCTTTAGTGTTAGGCAACACATGGAAGAAGGCTGGTAAACTTTCAGACTCGATGGAAACTACCACCTTGCACTTCCCTAGGAGTGAATAAGCGGTACCCCCAAACGGGGTGAGTTTAGCGTTAGTGGGCTGTAGTTTCGGTTGACCAATGCATGTCCAATGGTCATGCGTCAAGATGTTGTAGTCGGCACCTTCATCAATCAAGGCCTCGAAAGAATACATTGCTCTTGTTGCGACTATGATTCGTAGATACGGCGGTGCCACTGCTTCTTCATCTTGATCTGTAAGGTCAGTTACAGTAGCCATGCGGATGTTCAGTGGGGGTTCTAGCATGGGTGGCTCATGTAATGGATGGGAAGGAGGATAGTACTTGTTAATGCGGCTGCCATTAAAAAAGCCTACTCCTTCACCGTCAAGTGTCTCCAACTCGACATTCCCCGTCCTACAAATCATGCGTACTTTGAAAGGCCCTAGCCCCCAAAACTTCATCTTCTGTTTATGTCCTTTTACCGAGTGGTCCCTTGATCGGTTCACTAGTCTAACCTTGTCTTTTTGCACCTAACAATATCACCACTCTGTCACCCTTTTTAAATTTTGTAAACTGTTTGGGCAGATCCTGTGGTTTCTTCTGCCTTTCCACTTCTGAGTCCCTTGCTTGCTTTCTGGCCTCCTCTTTTAGCCTCCTGCGCCTCAGGTGGACTAGCAAGTCTCCTTGGTGCATTTGACCTCAGAGGGTTGCGGTATCTCGGGATCACTTTCAGTGCTAACTTCCGACTCTGAGTTAAACCCGCATCCCTCACTTGAGGAAGGTGTTTCCCCAAGGGGTCATAGTTCCGTAGGTGCATCTGTCTTGAGCACTGAGATTACCCATGGTTGTGCTACTCCGGCTTGCTCGTAATCCATGGCTCCTATGCGTTCTAGCCAGGATCTGTCACACTCCATTTGCATGACTCCTTTTTCGTTCTGACTGATCCCTTCTTGCCTAGGCCTTAAGTCTGCCCTGATTTGTTCTATCGCTTCTCCCTCCGTGTCGTACTCTATTGTGTCTATCTCTTCTTCACTCTCTTCTCCTGTAGAGTGACAATCCTCATACTCCTCATCATCCGAGTCCTATCCTTCTGACTGCTCATCATCCCCTAAGCTTCCCTCTTCAATCTCCTTGTTGTCAATAACTAAAGCCCAGTTATATAATAAGTTCAGGTCGTGGACCTTGGTCCATTTCCATTCTAATTTAGCTAAAAGGTCACGTAGAGGTTTTAAGTTAGCAGCCAAATTTCCGTCCAATTTATTGGTCAGATACTCTACGATTCTTGAAGCTCTAATTTGTTGTTGGGGATGTGGGATGAGGCTGGTTTTCTCGGGTTGAGTGAGCTTCCTGCCATCATGCAAAGTGGCACAACTGGCTCCTCAGTTGGCATGGTCGCGGCTTTAGCAGCCTGCTGATGTGGTCCTTCCTCATCCGAGAATGGTAGGTCAGTGGTTGCCAAAACATGCATCCAATCCCTCTCATCCTCGGGGAAAGGAATATATCTAGCGAGCGATCCATAGGGTTTGGTCGTTTGAGTATTGCCTTGTAGCATAGCCAAGATGGCAGCTAGGTCAATAGGTGTCGTCATCCAAGTGTCCATCTCTACCCTCACTGCACTAGTTCTGTTCCCTAGGAAAATCAATCCATTGCCCCAGTCCTCTATGACACATGCATTCCTCATCCAAGGTTGGCCTAATAGTATGTCGTAATCCACTCCCTTCATGACAATGAAGTTCACCGAAAATTGCACACCGGCAATCTTTACCGGCCAATTCTTTAAGACCCCAAATGGTCTTACCCTCATTCCATTTGCTAGCGTGACATTTAATCTAGCGATCTCCACAGGAGGGTTTCTCCATGCCTCTAGGATTGCATGGTTTAGCACACTAACACCGGCGCCTGTGTCTACAATTCCTTTTCGAGTCATGTCTCCTAAGGCTAGGACATGCAAAACTGCATGCATTTCAGTGCCTTCCCAAAAAGCATTGATGTGCAAAGACTTAGGATTTGAGTGTAGAGTTAGACTTGGGATCCGTGTAACTACATCATGATCTTGCGGATCAGTACCCGCAAGTCCTGTATGTCCCTCGATCAAGTCTTTTAACTCCTGCCACAAGGAGTGATTTTGCCTAAGCAGATCCTCCAGGCTTAGAGTTACTGGAGTGGATAGCAGGGTTGTGAGGAGATTACTGGACCCTTGCCTTCCTCTGAGGCTAGCAGTTCTAGGCCATGCATTATGTCTGCCCTGGTAGGTTTCCCCCTAGCCTTGCTGCTAAGTTGCTCCCAGTGGTGCAGGTATGCTCCCAGCCTGTGGTTTTGAGGGTGAGACTGGTGTGCTAACACTAGAGAAGTCGTCCATAGGGTCTTCCAATATGGGTTCCGTATCCTCGAGGTGCTTTTGGGCGTCCTTGACCCACTCCTTGACCTTGGCTATAGCCTTGAGTTGCTGTTTGGGGTGGGGATATTCCCCTACCTTGGCACTCCCTAGCTCTGCTATCTTAGGAGCCGAGGTCTCTCCCTCTACGTCTGTGACTTTCTTTCCCGTTAGCATAGTGGTTTCCTCAGTTTTAAGGGTTATCTTTGCATCGATTCTCTTTTTCCGTCTCCTCCGGCTTTTCTTCCCCATTGGGGTTGCATCAAGGTTACTTGGCCCTGGCAAGGAGATGCCTGCTTGTTTCGTTTGAGCTCGCATCATATCATGTAGTGGGATGGGCGTATTCTCACTACCAAAAGTTTCCACTCCAAAGAGCCCCAAAGGCACCGATGGCATGTTAGCAGAGCTGGTTGATGGCTTCCGCCTAGGATAGTCAGGAAATAGATGTGTGATTCCACACTCTGTGCATCGGAGATCCGCTTTGTCCTTGTTAGCTTGTTCTCGCTCTTGGCAGTGTGATGAAATGTGGCCTGGGTGGCCGCAAGTCCAGCATGTGACTGGATCCTGGCTGGGCCCTCCAAAGCCTCTGCCTTTTTCTCTTCCTAAAGCCATCACTGGCACTTGTCGATAGTCCATTAGGACTGGGTTGCCCTCCTCGTCATAGGATATGTACGAGTTGACATATGTCTCTTCCTCATTAGGCTCTTCCACAAAGTGAACAGGAGCATCGCTAGATGGGTGAGTCACAAAAGGCCCTGGTGGCTTGGGTATACCAGTTGGGTTCATCTCCATCCTAGGCACGGTAGGTCTTGAGTCAGTTGGTGCTGGAAGAGCTAACCGGGCTCCCCTGCTAAAGAAATTAGGTGGCCTATTACCTAAGTATGGAGGGTTGTACTGATGCGTGTATAGGAATCTCCTCGGCATTCTGCAATGCACTGCATCATGCCCAAATCTACCGCAATTTGAGCACAACCGAGATCTAGGATCTTGGCACTCAACTGGAAGGTGATTACTGCTGCAGTACACACATTGTACATGTGATGTCACAGGCTTTCTCAGGAGCTCTTACAACCGTGCAATCTCCATTCTCATCTCTGCCATCCCTTGGTCGTGGTTTACACTCTTTCCCTTATCCTGCACGCTAACAGTTGCTTTTTCCCCCAAGATGGTTGATCTCTCAGGGTCCCTCTGGCTTGCACTATCTCGGTTGGTAGTCCTCATGCTACGTTCCCTGAGTTGATCATCTACGCGTATTGCCTCCTCGAAGACTCGAGCTAGCACGTCTCGTTGTAAGGTGGAGTTACTGGCCAAAGCCTTGTAGAGGTCCTCACTCCGAATCCTATTCATGAACACTGTAGACACTGCCCTCTCGGTAGGTCGCTCATTGGCAAGGATTCTCTTGTAGAGGCTGCACACCTAAGTGACGTAATCCCTAACATCCTCCTTCTCCCTTTGACTGATATTCATCAACCTAATAATGAGGTTATCTGAATACCCCGCCTCCAAAAACCTCTTGATGAAGAGGCCCTTAAGGCGAGCAAAGTTTGTACATTTTGCATAATCCAGACTAGAATACCAGGTCCTCCCCTTGTCGCCTAAGCAGAGGCCGAAGGCTTGAGCTCACTGCGCAGGGTCAGTAAGACCATTAGCCTCACATACTTGCTCGAATTGCTCCATGAACATGTACGGGTCACTGCTAGGTTCGTATCGAGCTAGTTGTTTTGCTACTATGGGGATTCTAGCCTACCCTTTAGCCCCTTGGGTGACTCCCAATACTGACAATAGCGCGGTGGCTAGGGCAGTAGCACTCTGTTCCATGGATGTATTGTCCATGAGTCTCTTTGCCACTAGTTCACTCAATGTCATGCCAGCCTCTGCTGCCCGTTCCCTCTCTACGTTCCATCCGGACTTGGCTGCCCCAGCCAGGTCTAGTACTCGTCTAGCCTCATACATATCCACGTCTTGCTGCAGCCTTCTAGCCCTTTGCTCATGGTTGTAGGCAATTATGCCTTCCAGCGCTCTCTCGATAGCTCTTCTCTCTTCTTCTAGATTAGCTACCACTTCCTCTACAGGTCTGCCTTGGATCACCGTCCTGGTGAGTAGATCGTAGTCGTGGACCAGTTCCTGGACCGAGGTTGGAAATTCTCCTAAGTCTAATTGGTCTTCCCCTTGTTCGCCTCTTGATCCTGACATTGTTTCTGCTTCCAGCTCCATGAGGTTGTCAATGAATCCAATCAGCTCCGGCAGCTTCCACTCCTCTATCTTGTTGCTTCCCGTGTCTTCGTGTCTTATCCAGGTACTACTAGTAGGGCACTCAGGCACCTGTCTAACTCTTGGGGTCTTCTCCTACTAGTGGGTTCCTTAATGTTATTAGATATCCAGATGTGTTCCTTGTTATTCGAAAGCAGCTGCGATCCTTACTCACACGTTGTGCTTAGTGCTTTCGTGGTGCTTGGTGCGAAAACAGGCTTTTCTCTTTTCTTGCTGTGTAGACTTAGTGGAGCACAAGAGTGAAGTGCCCATGCAGAAAGCGTTTAATGCAAACTCCACCTTGTTTCTACCCATGTTCCCAGCCTAATTTGAGTTCTCAACTCGGTTCCCAGCTATTCTACGGTCCTTCCGCACCCTAAGTTCGATTAATCTCTGAGGTTCTAATGGTCAAATTGGGTCTTGGGGGTGTTCAGGGTTGCGTCCTGTGGTCAGGTCTGTGGCAAGGCCAGCGAAAGATTGTTATCTTTTCCTTCTGGCAGGATGGTCCGATTTTGGGAATCGGACAGAGCTAGTCCGACTCTGGGAGTCAGACGGTCGGATTCTTGCAATCGAACAGGTTTGGTCCGATGCTAATAGTGGGAAGGGGTTGGTCCGATTTTGGGAATCGGACCAGAAGGGTGGTCCTACTTTCAAAGTGATCCGACTATGGACTGCTGGTCCGACTCTAATGGGCAGTCCGAGTGCCACGTGGCACGTCCGATCAGGGTGTCCGATTCTGGGACTCGGATAGGGATGGTCTGACTCCCTGAGTCGGAGGGTCCGATTCTGGGAATCAGACAGTCTAACCCCAAGACTCGGGTGGTCCGATTCTGGGAATCGGACCACTATGAATTGGTCCGACTGTGTCGGCGGCGGGCACGATTCCGGCACGTTTGAATCCTTCTTAATGTCTGCTGCACACAATCACTACAGACTTCCCACATCTGATTAGAGCACTATTGAAAAACACCAGACTCACCTGGAGCAGCACGAATTGATGGCACCTAGAATCGGGGTAGCGTTTCCTCGTCTTGTGAACCAGAATCTCTCTCTCTCTCTCTCTCACAAGGCTAACCAAAGAAATGAGGTTTATCCTGGCCTCCCAAGCCTCTTAAGGTCCTTTCCCAACACTGCAAAACCTTACAACCAGTTCCCTTTCCGTATTTCACCCAAAAACTTGAATCTGGTCCCCTGTTTTCCTGTTTCCAGCAGTGGGCATGAACCTCTGTTTTCTCTTTTCTTATCCTAATCTAACCTTAATCTAGCGCAGCCAACATGCAAAACAGAAATGCAGAATAGCATTCCTAATCTAATGCTTCCAACAAACCCAAATACTTACTTGTTTCACGGATTAAACCCTCCTAAATCTCCTAGTTATCTCGAGCACCGGTTCAGGCTGCAAACCCTACTTCTATGCTCGATTTGATGCGCGCGGCGCTCAAGGCTCAATTCCGTCTGTCTCACCAACGGAACCAAAATGGAGGGGAGCTTCGAGCTCTACCCCAAGACCTACGGACCACTTATTGCTCAAGTGTTTTGAACCGAGCGGCCATGGCTACCTCTCACATAGCCGTCGCGCAATGCCTACCTTACGGGTGTAGTGAGCTTACCTTGATGCTCGATCGAGTACCCTCCTCCTCTTTCTTGCACACCGGTAGCTCCACGATCCTTGAGGCAAGCTCAAGCAACCTCAATCCCTCTCCCATGAGCTTCATCCTCCATAGCCACGCGCGAGACAAGAGAAGAGAAGAGAGGAGGAGAAGATGAAGAGAGAAGATGGAGAGCTTCTTCTCCAAGTTTCCCTTTTCTCAATTCAATAAGATGTCTAGATTGAAGGAAGATCAATGAGAGCGAGGTGAATTAGTCATGTAATCTCTAGCAGCCTCTTTGGATCTCAAAGAGCAAATCTCGAGCATCAAATTGCATCTCAACAGCTTCTAGATAGTGGATTGACAAGAATAAAGAACTCCTCTTCTTGGCTACCATGACTCATGAAGATCCCCTTCCTTTCAATTAAATTATAAATATGGGGCATGAGGAGCCATTGAGGACGTTATCTTGAAGCAAGGGAAGATATTCTTCTCAAATAAAGAGAGAAGAGCAAGAGGGAGAGAGGCAAGAGGAGAGTGAGAGAGATAATTCTTATTGTGAAGACAAGGGGGATGCTCTACCACCTTTCTAAATCGAATCCCACCTCTTCTACCTTCATTCCCTTGTAGATTTGAGTCTCTACTCAGTTTCTTCTCAATTCCTATTGTCACCATCTCTATCGATCAAACTAAGATGACCCATAGCTCTATTATCATAGTCTTCTCTACAACTTCTTGATCCAATTCCATGGCCCCAAAGAGAAAATTCACAAAGGTCATGGGAGTAGGACCTCCTAATAACGTTGTGGATACGACCACTACAAATGGAATGGCAAATACCAGAATCACAAACAAATTTACGAATACCAATAACAACCAAGTTCTTGTCATAAATCCCTAGATGCCATATTTGACTAATATTTTAAATATCAAATATGACAAATAAGATCATAATCTCATGAACTAGTAAACGTAAGTTGCATCTGTGTGAGACAGTAGTAAGAGTAGAATTTTGCATACAATCTTATGCATAGAAAAAATTTACTAAAGATAACTCTTTTACCTTGATAATGGAAAATTCAAAAGAATTAATTTGGATTGCATGATAGTTATTAGGAAATAGGACACATGAAAATCAATACATTACTCGAAAGAAATTATGATTTTAGTGCATCAAGTCGAAATTACCAAAAACTAGATTCAGGGACTATGATTTTTGCAATAAGGAATATTTAAATAGTTAAATATTTTAATCCAATTTGTACTAAACTAACAGAACCTTCAATCGATAAAAATATGAATGCTAATCGCTTGAAAAAAATATCATAATAAAATTATTACAATATTTTTTGGTAATAAAATATCCAAGGGTATTGAATCTAGTGAGTTATCACTAGATAAGGACTAACAACTTTCCATTAACAAAAAAAAGAAAAAATATCATCATGAAATGTTTTTCTTATAGAAGTCCCTTGGGGAAGTTACTATATGTAACATGCCAAGCTTCCTCCCATAGGAACCGCCCCTCATTTTTAATTTTTAAAAAAAAATTATATGCAGTTCACGTTTTTTTACTCCCCCCTCTCTCCCCACTGACTGCACGTCAGGGAGGGAGAGAGTGGGAGTGGTGGTGATGGGGGAAGGGGAGGCATGCAACCCCCAAGTGGGAGGGTTGGCCATGCCACCCACCTCCTCCCCCCCTATATAAGGGGAGGCTCCTCCCCTATCTCGGCTACACGGACAGAGGGAGGCTGCACCCCCCCTTCCCGGCGTCGTCACCTCCTGCCTCCAACAACCTTGCCGCCCTCGTGTGGTAGCTACGCCTTCCCCCTGGAGTTCCATTCGAGTCTTCACCTCGCCGTCCTAATGCGAACAGCACCTCGTGGGGCTCTTGACCGTAGCCATCCCCCTGACCATCAGTCGTCACAGGTCCCTATGAAGGATAGAGGGGCCTTCTCCATCGTGTTGTCTGGAGGCTCTATGTCACCGAGTTGTCTTATGCCGCTGTGAAGGAGAGAAGAGAAAGAAGGAGGGAGAGAGAGAAGAGGAGGGAGAGGGAGAGAAGGAGGAGAGAAAAAGGAGTGAGGAGAGAGAAGAAGAGGGAGAGAAGGAGAAGAAGAGGGAGAGAAGGAGAAGAAGAGAAGGAGTGGGAGAGAGAAGGGAAGAAGTGGGAGAGAAGAAGGAGGAGTGGGAGAGAGAAGAGAAGAAGAGGGAGAGAGAAGAGAAGAGGAGGGAGAGAAGGAGAAGGAGAGAAAAGAAGAAGAAGAGAAGGAGAGAGAGAGAGAGAGTAGGAGAATAAGAGAAAAGAAGAAAAAGAGGTAGAGGAGAGGAAGAGAAGAAGGAGAAGAGGAGGAAAAGAAGAAGGAGAGAGAGAGAGAGAAAGAAGGAGAGGGAGTGAGAGTTGGTGAGTAACTTCAAGGAGCCACACTTAAACCACCCCCTCGGCAAAGGACCCCATCTAGCAATCTTTCCTACCTGAACCTGTCGTTCCGAAATTTGTTAAAGTCTAGACTGTCCAATCTCCACGAGGCGAATGGCTCCCAAGAAGAAAGTCACAGAAAGCGTAGGAGCCAAAGCCACCGGTAATGCTGGAGAGGCGAGTGGAGCGACCAAGGCAGCAAACACGAATCAAGCCCAGGTTCTAAGCTTTAAAATTAATTAGGTATTATTTCTCATGGAAGAGATGAAAGGGTTCGTGACCTACATGGAACAAGAATGAGTCTTAGGGTTCTGTTTACTCTAAGTACTAAGTTGCATGCGCGAAACGGTAGAGTTTGGAATTCGCATAAGATTATATGCATGAAATGATAGCTTTTACACACATAAAATGATAAGGTTATCGCCTTACTTCACATAAAATGATAGCTTTTTAACCAGTTCAGTGCATGAATAGTCATTTAGAATTCACCTTTCACAATCATGGTTAAAAGAAACACATGAAATGTTAGTTTTTGTTCATGAGATACACTTGCACCGTTGGACAAAACCCTAGATTTTCATATACGCAAGTCACATGTGATCCACTGCACTAGAAATAAGTACTCATTGCCAGGAATGAAGAGAGAAAAAAGTCATTTAGGAGGTACAACTATACTAAACGCACCATGTGCATGATGGATAAGGTTGATTGGGAAATCCCGCATAGAACCGCACTAAGAGAATTGGAAGGATTGCATGCATCTAGACTGTATCTTGAAGGTCTAAATGAAGAATCATGTGTTTCCATGTGTGTTAATTGAGCTTGGTTGGAACTAGAAGATTAATAGACCCTTGGTTGGGTTGCGAATAAGGCATGTCCGTTGCCTTGACTGACCAGCTAATGTTTGAGTTAGGGTTAAGATACCCTA